>NC_090446.1:291506200-292116200 GCF_031143425.1 Pleurodeles waltl | reverse complement strand
AAGAAAGGCATGCTGGGATAAAGAAGAACATGGCTGCTAAGTGTAAAAATAAGGAAAGAAAGAAGAAAAGGAGAAAAGGAGAGAAAAGAGAAAAAGAAGAAAGAAGAAAGGAACAGGCCGCACCAGGTAAGTGAGGGGTTGGGGGTACGGGTGCCCATGTCTAATATCGGGGGCACCGCGCCCAAAACTCGCTGAGGCCCCATGCCCACTTTGGGGCCTCGTGCAAGGAAATACAAAACAGAAGGGGTGGGGAACGCCCGACCTTCAGAAACATGAACCGTGGCCGTGCCCCGGGCTGAACGACAATAGGTTCCCTCTCCGGAGCCCCAGGTTTGTGCGGATACAAGTGAAAAAAAGACGGATCAAAAGTGGGGCGTGAACAGAAGAAGCATCTTCCCAAGAACACCCACTAAGAGGATAGCCCTTCCAATGGATGAGATATTGGAGATGGTTTCGGAATATACAAGAATCACATATTTGTTGGACTTCATATTCCGGTTTGTCATTCACTGACAAAGGGGGAGGACAGGTGAATTGCCGATAAAAGGGGTCAGGCTTAACAGGCTTCAGTTGAGAGATGTGAAATACTGGATGGATTTTCCATGTTCGAGGCAAACAAAGACTGAAGGACATTCGATTAATCTTCTGAAGAATTGAAAGGGGTCCATAATAGCGGGGTTTAAATTTATTATGGAGAGACAAAAATCTGGAAGAAAGCCAGACTTTGTCTTGAATTTGATAAGATGGAGCCTCACATCGATTCTTATCAGCCATCCTTTTCATGTGCCTTTTAGTAAACAAAAGATTAGACTGTATAAGGCATTGAATTCTATGTAATTTTTGGGAAAAGGAGGTGATTACAGGAAGTGTAGAAGAAGTCTGAGGATTACCAGGAAAAGATTTGGGATTAAATCCATATGAGCAGAAAAAAGGAGTGGCTTTTGAGGCACTGTGTAAAGTATTATTATAGGAAAATTCAGCAATGGGTAAATATGTTGACCAGTTAGTCTGAGTGGTATTGCAAAAACAGTAGAGATATTGTTTGAGTCCTTGATTCAGGCTTTCCGTCTGCCCATTAGTTTGAGGACGAAATCCAGAAGCTAAAACTACCTCGATATTTAGGGTTTTACAGAAATTCTTCCAAAAGCACGATATGTATTGAGAGTCACGATCTGAAACAATAACTTGAGGGAGGCCATGGAGCCTAAAGATCTCTTGTATGAAGATTTGGCTTAATATTTTGAAGTGGGTAGCTTCTTCAAGGCAGTAAAATGAGCCATCTTTGTAAATGAGTCCACAGTCACCATTTTAACTCGGTTTCCTGCTGAGGGTGGTAATGAACACATAAAATCAGTTGATATAGTATGCCAAGGGACAAGTGGAACCGGTAAAGGTTGAAGTAGTCCTGCAGGCCTAGTATGGGGTATTTTTGCTTGGGCGCAGAAGGGACAAGATACCACCTAACTCTCTTGCTTAAGTGTAGGTCACCAAAAAGAACGAAGGAGTAAGTTCTTTCGTGGCTTTGATACCACGATGACCGGTCACAGGGGAGTCGTGACACATGTGTTGTGCTCTTCTTTGCACTATCTTAAAAGCTAGAAATAATGGGGGTCATTCTGACCTCGGCGGTAAAAGCCGCTTACCGCCGGTCAGAAGGCCGCCACAATACCGCCGCGGCCGCGGTCAGCCGCCACGGACATTCTGACCCACAACTGCAAAACCTCTGAAAATCCGCCCTCCACTGCAGTCCGCCACATCAGCGGCCAGCGGTAAACTGGAGAAGACCAAACCTCCACCGCCACGCCAACAGAAATACGCCCATCCCATTATGACCCCCAAATAGACGCGGCGGTCATTCAACCGCGGTATTCCATTGGCGGTAGACCCCGCCGCGGTCAAAATACACACACCTTTACAAACCCCTACCACATTGGACAATTTGAAAGGCACACACCTGAAACCCATACACACACCACTCCCACACATCCAATACCATATAAAACACACACCCACATCACCCACAAACCCCTACCAACAAAAAACAGAGACGAAGGAGAGAGAGACACACATCAGAGAATAGATAGCCAGACACACAGAGGCACACCGCAACATCACACACACCACATAGAAGCACAAAGCACCACACACCAACACACACATCATCACATACACCACCCCACACCTCATACACTCCACCCCATAGCACCACAAAGGCACCCACGCTTTTCGGACCAAGAACTCCGGGTCATGGTGGAGGAGATCATAAGAGTGGAACCCCAGCTCTTCGGCTCACAGGTCCAGCACACCACCATAGCGAGGAAGGCGGAGCTCTGGCAGCGGATCGTGGACAGGGTCAACGCGGTGGGACAGCATCCCAGAAATCGAGAGGACATCCGCAAACGATGGAACGACCTACGGGGGAAGGTGCGCTTGATGGTCTCGCAACACAACATCGCAGTGCAGAAGATTGGCGGGGGACCCCCACCCACTCCACCCGAATTCACAACATGGGAGCAGGAGGTACTCAACATCCTGCATCCTGATGGCCTTGCTGGAGTACACGGAGGAATGGACTCTGGTAAGTACAAGGCCAACCACTTCACCCCACCCCCAGCATGCTAACCCCCACCCTCACCCCCAACCCCCCAGCACACATCCTCCCTGAGAATGTCTCCCCAGCACAACCCACCTAACACCAACCCATGCATGCCACCCCTAGGACAGGTCAAGCAGCGGTGTGTCTACCACTACAGGGCCCCCAGGGTAACCCACCAACCCAACAACAACAGGGACCTGGGGGCAGTGGGAGTGGGCACACCGTCCAGGGGACAGAGGCCCAGGGAAACAGGGCAACTCGCAGGGCTGCTGTGCGACAGGGGGGGGAGGAGAGGCCCAGGGAACCCACTCTCCAAGAGGCCCTCACCACCATCATGGCTGACTACCACCACTCACAAGAGACGATGGCGACGGTACTGGCCAGGTTCCAGGAGATCCAGGCACAGCAGGAGCAACGCTACATGGGGTTCAGCGACCAACTCAGCAACATCTCAACCGCTATGGGGAGCATAGTCCAGGCCCTGAACCGCATAGAGGACACGTTTCGGGACCATGTGGCATCACACAGGGCCCCTGTCACTACCCAGGAACAGGAACAGCCTACCACCTCCGCCGGCGCTAGTGGACAGGAGGCCCCACCACAACGACAGCCCCCCAGAACCCCACCTCCTGCTGAACAACAACCGCCCCGCAAAAGGAGCCTGAGATAAAAAAAAACGACAGAGTAGGATGTCAAGTCCCCCGCCAGCATCACATACCCCCTGAAGTCCTCCCACTGTCCCACATTGCCACCCTGTCAAACCTTGAACTGCCCCTGCTCCATCCTGCCACAGGCGTATGGACAATGCACCTGTGAGACTGAGAACTGGACTCCGCCATGGACATTACTCCACCCCCACCCATCACTGTTTCACCATCATGTACCAATATCTATGCACTAATAATAAATCACACATTGCACTGAAACCAATCAGGACTCAGGCTGTCTTATTTACAAATGTATGACACATTACATATCAATTACGTATTGTGAACATTGTGAATTACACATACCGAGGTAACTTAGCATTAGTCCATGGGCCAACCAAGCCGAGGTCACGCAGTGGCTCGTACAGCACAGAAAAGGGAAGGGAAATTCAAACATCATGTCCATAGGTCTGGGGGGAAACCGACAAAGTTGAGATGCAGGAGGCTTTCAGGAAATGTAAAATGGCATGGGTGATCATTACCTGTGTGCTACTGGAAATACTGTGCTATTACTCTGTCCCTGTTGTCTGTGTCGTCCTCTGAGTCTTCCTCCTCTTCACTCTCCGCAGGCTCCACAGCTACTTCAACACCACCATCTGCACCATCCTCCTGCAGGAAAGGGACCTGACGTCGCAATGCCAGATTGTGAAGCATACAGCAGGCCACGATGATGTGGCACACCTTCTTTGGTGAGTACATCAGGGATCCCCCAGTCATATGCAGGCACCTAAACCTGGCCTTCAGGAGGCCAAAGGTCCTTTCGATGATCCTCCTAGTTCGCCCATGGGCCTCATTGTACCGTTCCTCTGCCCTGGTCCGGGGATTCCTTACTGGGGTCAGTAGCCAAGGCAGGTTGGGGTAACCAGAGTCACCTATTAGCCACACACGTTGTCTCTGTAGCTGCTCCATCACATAGGGGATGCTGCTATTTCACATCACATACGCGTCATGCACTGACCCTGGGAACTTGGCATTTACATGGGAGATGTACTGGTCAGCCAAACAGACCACCTGGACATTCATCGAATGATAACTTTTTCTGTTTCGGTACACCTGCTCATCGTCTTTTGGGGGTACCAAAGCCACATGGGTCCCATCAATGGCACCAATGATGTTGGGGATATGTCCAAGGGCATAGAAATCACCCTTCACTGTAGGCAAGTCACCCTCCTCTGGGAAAATGATGTAGCTCCGCATGAGTTTCATCAGGGCAGACAACACTACTCAAAATCTTTGAAAACATAGGCTGAGACATTCCAGATGACATGGCCACTGTGGTCTGGAATGACCCACTTGCCAAAAAATGGAGGACTGACAAAACCTGCACCAGAGGGGGAATCCCTGTGGGTTGGCGGATGGGGGACATCAGGGCTGGCTCCAGCTGGGCACACAGTTCATGGATAGTGGCTCGGTCAAGTCGGTATCGTAGTATGATGTGGCGTTCTTCCATTGTCGACAGGTCCACCAGCGGTCGGTACACGCGAGGATTCCTCCTTCTCATCGCAAGTCCCAGCGGACGGTGCCTAGGAAGGACAACATGGAGCACAGAGTCAGCCAAACCACAGGTACGTACAGACAGCTTGCACAGTTAAAGAATGGCAATGGGTTGAAAGGCGTGTATGTGTGGCAATGCAAGGCCTAGGCCTGTGTGTCGCATTCAAAATTAAGCCATGTAGGCCCTTGAAATGGCGGCTGCCTGACCTGTGAAGTGGGACAATGGGATGTGAGGTCAATGCGCTGGCGGGGCACACCGTGGCGGTAGGCGGTCGAAGACCGCGGCGCAAAGCCGCATTGGTTAACATTGAAGCCTATGGGTTTCAGGAGCAAATGACGAAGTGCGCCGGCGGTCGCGGTACGCACCGCCGCGGTACGCACCGCCGCGGGTGTGACCGCCATTTTCTATCTGCTTAATCACTCGAGACCTGATCATCCACAGGAGAGGACCTATACTGCAAGTGCTGCTGTGACCTCGGTCTGGAAGATACAATGGCTGCTGCGACTGGGGAAAGGGCCCCTGCCTTCACGTCTGAAGAGTTGGAGAAGCTCGTGGATGGGGTCCTCCCCCAGTATGCGCTACTCTACGGTCCTCCAGACCAACAAGTGAGTACACCGGGTGCACATGGAATGGGCTATGCCTGTGTGGATTGGGGTGGATGTAAGTTGGTGGGGTGGGGCGCGAATGAGGAGTGCAACGCACGACACATGGGAGCATGTGCCATATGGCAAAGTTGGTGGGGGGGGCTAATCACATCTAACATGCAGGTCATTGATGAATTCCTCCTTTCCACCCTGTACATGTCAAATAGGTCAGCGCCCATCAGAAGATCGAGATTTGGCATGCCATCGCCAAGGAAGTCCGGAACTTGGGGGTCCACAACAGACGGGGCACCCACTGCCGCAAGAGGTGGGAGGACATCCGCCGCGGAACAAGGAAGACCGCAGAAACACTGCTGGGGATGGCCTCCCAACCTAGGAGGGGTGCCAGTCGCACCATGACCCCCCTGATGTCCCGGATCCTGGCGGTGGCCTACCCTGATTTGGATGGGCGCTTGAGGACATCACAGCAGACACAAGGGGGTGAGTATCAGCACATTCTCTTATCTTTCTGCGCAGTGGAGGCGTCTGGGTGGGGGAGGAGGGTTGTGGGTGACATTAGGCCAGGGCGCTTTCTGTAGTGTAGTCCTCTCCCTTAGGCATGGCCCTGTGCCCCCGGCCCCCACCTCGGTAGGGTGACAAGTACAGCCATTGAAGGTCCAGCATCTCCCATGTGCGCGTTTGACGTCTCTTGGCCTGTTGTCCTAGTCAGTAGTACTGAGTAGTGTACCCCGAATGCGCGGCTTAGTGCATTAGGCTCCTGTGTCTGTCCTCTCCGCCAACGGTGTTGACATTGCATGCACTCAACCTGGTCTTCTTTTTTCTCCCCCCACCCTTTCTCTTCATCTTCTTGTGCATGTGTGCATTAGCATCATCAGGCGGAGGAGATTTGGCATCGGAGCACGAGGGAGCTGCAGGACACAAGGCCCCGGTGGGCCCAGGAACAGACACCGAGGGCACCAGTGATCCGGAGGGCGAGGGGAGCACCACGACGGGGACCGCTGGTGAGAGCAGCGAAAGCGACACGTCCTCGGATGGGAGCTCCCTAGCGGTGGCGGCAACATCCGTGCCCCCCGCCTCTACAGGTACAGCCGCCACCCAGCGCACCAGCCCCGCCCTCCCAGCAGCCCCTCAGTCTTCGCTCCGTGCCGGTTCGCTCAGGAAGGCGCGCGTCTCCTTCGCCCCAGGCACCTCAGCCCCTGTTGCCCCTGCTGCCCTCAGTGCGGAGCTCATTGACCTGGTAAGGACGCTCATTGTTGGGCAGACGACCCTTTTGAATGCCATCCAGGGTGTGCAAAGGGAGGTGCAACAGAGCAATGCGTACCTGGAGGGCATTCATTCGGGTCAGGCTGCCCATCAACGAGCGTTCACTGCTCTGGCCTCAGCACTGACGGCAGCCATTGTCCCTGTTTCCAGCCTCCCTCTTCTTACTGCCTCCAGCCTTTCTCTGTCTCCTGTTCCTCAGCCTATCCCATCCACACCATCAGACCAGCCTGCACACACCTCAACACCCAAGAGCAGCTCATCCAAACACAAGCACCACAGATCCCACAAACACTCACCCAAGCAACTCCCAGATGCAGACATGCCAACAGCCACTGCCACCCCTGTGTCCCCCTCCTCCTCGTCTCCCTCCTCCCTCCCTGTGACGTCTACACTCACACCTGCATGCACCTCAACATCAGCCAGTGCTTCCATCACCACCTCACCCTCCAGTACAGTCCACACTCGTGCAGTCACCACCCCCACTGCCATTTACACGTCCCCTGTGTCCTCTCCCACTGTGTCTGTCACCCCCTCTTCCAAGACACACAAACGCAGGCAGCCACCCACCCAACAGCCATCCACCTCACGACAGCCTACAGCACCAGCACCTTCACCCAATGACAGCACACCTGACTCTCCTACAACCACCTCCTCTACCTCCACTTCCATCTCCACTTCTCCTACCTTTTACCTTGGCCCTAAAAAACTTTTCCTGGCTAACCTTGACCTCTTTCCCCCCGATGAGCTCCCCCATCCATCTTCAAAGAGTCCCAAGAGCACCGCAGCCACCACCAGCCCAGCTTCGGGTGTCACTGTTGTGCATGGGTTCTGGAGCCCACCCTTTGCCAGCAGTGACACATCCATCAGCAGCAAGGACACGTCCAGCCCCCCCCCCGGCAAGAGGACCCGCAAAAACAAGGGCCGCCGTGCGAGGACCGACAGGGCTGCCCCCAAGGAGCAATGTGCGGCCACTTCACCACCCACACCATCTAGGGGAGGCAAGGGCCCGAGAGCCCCATCAAAGGAGCGGAAGGGCAGCAGGAGCGCGGAGAAGGTGGACCCCACATGCCACATCCCAGCTGGGAAGGAGGACACTAAGGAGGCCAGGAGTCCGTCCCCGAAGGGTCCAGAAACGTCACGGTCCGAGGGCGACTGAGCCGGGAGTCCAGGCCAGGTCTGGCTCCCTTGACCTGCTGGATGAGCACCGCTGAACAGGGCCCGCGGGGCAGAAGAGCACCGCTGAACAGGGCCCCGCCGTGGAGATAGGCACCGCTGAACAGGGCCCGCGGTGCAGAAGAGCACCGCTGAACAGGGCCCCGCCATGGAGATAGGCACCGCTGAACAGGGCCCGCGGTGCAGAAGAGCACCGCTGAACAGGGCCCCGCCGTGGAGATAGGCACCGCTGAACAGGGCCCGCGGTGCAGAAGAGCACCGCTGAACAGGGCCCCGCCGTCTCAAGCACCGCTCCGCTGGGCCCTTCATCTCAAGCACCGCTCCGCTGGGCACCGCCGTCTCAAGCACCGCTCCGCTGGGCCCTTCATCTCAAGCACCGCTCCGCTCGGCACCGCCGTCTCAAGCACCGCTCCGCTGGGCCCTTCATCTCAAGCACCGCTCCGGTGGGCACCGCTGTCTCTCCACCTCTCCGCTGGGCCCTTCTTCTCAAGCACCGCTCCGCTGGGCACCGCCGTCTCAAGCACCGCTCCGCTGGGCCCTTCATCTCAAGCACCGCTCCGCTGGGCACCGCCGTCTCAAGCACCGCTCCGCTGGGCCCTTCATCTCAAGCACCGCTCCGCTGGGCACCGCCGTCTCAAGCACCGCTCCGCTGGGCCCTTCTTCTCAAGCACCGCTCCGCTGGGCACCGCCGTCTCAAGCACTGCTCCGCTGGGCCCTTCATCTCAAGCACCGCTCCGCTCGGCACCGCTGTCTATCCACCTCTCCGCTGGGCCCTTCTTCTCAAGCACCGCTCCGCTGGGCACCGCCGTCTCAAGCACCGCTCCGCTGGGCCCTTCATCTCAAGCACCGCTCCGCTGGGCACCGCTGTCTCTCCACCTCTCCGCTGGGCCCTTCATCTCAAGCACCGCTCCGCTGGGCACCGCAGTCTCAAGCACCGCTCCGCTGGGCCCTTCATCTCAAGCACTGCTCCGCTGGGCCCTTCATCTCAAGCACCGCTCCGCTGGGCCCTTCATCTCAAGCACCGCTCCGCTGGGCCCTTCATCTCAAGCACCGCTCCGCTGGGCACCGCCGTCTCAAGCACCGCTCCGCTGGGCCCTTCTTCTCAAGCACCGCTCCGCTGGGCCCTTCTTCTCAAGCACCGCTCCGCTCGGCACCGCTGTCTCAATCACTGTTTATGGTTCACTGTGCCCACCATGCCTCCTCCTTGACCAGTGGAGACTGTCATCCACCTGATGGACTGTGGCTTTGCACTCCCCAGGATGGTCCAGTGGGCAGCCCACCCACTGTAGAGACGTTGAGAGACTGTGGATTTGCACTCCCCAGGATGGTCCAGTGGGCAGCCCACCCACTGTAGAGACATTGAGAGACTGTGGCTTTGCACTCCCCAGGATGGTACAGTGGGCAGCCCACCCACTGTAGAGACATTGAGAGACTGTGGCTTTGCACTCCCCAGGATGGTACAGTGGGCATGGTGGCTCCTCGTGGATCTGGCGTCGTGGACTCATGTGGCTGTGGTGCCCCCCCCCTTCCCTTCCCCCTGAGGTGCCTGTAGTTTTTACATCTGATGCCCCTGCAGTGTTCTCTCCAAAGGACTCAGGACTCCTGTGTGGGCTTTGCCCTTATTTCTCAAAACTTTGGCCCACGGACATGATGAATTCGTAGGATGTGCAGGACTTGTTACTTCAGTTATACACTGATGTGTATGTCATTAGTTTTGTTGTGAATATCTTTCATGGTTGTACGATAATTTTCAGGAGCTTTTTGGTACATAAATATTTATACCAAATTTGATTATGTCCTAGCATTTTTCAGGGGTGTTTGGGTGGTGTCACTGTGACTTGTTGCTCTGCATTGGTGTGTACATAGTTGGGGGGGGGGGTCGCATATGTGTGTGCCCGTAACCTTTCGTCCTCCCCCTCCCGTGTGTCGTAGGTGCAGTACTCACCGTTGTCGTCTGCGCCGGACTTCGTACTCGTGGTAGATGAGAAGGTAGACGAGAGCAGGTAGGATGTTTAATTCGGGCTCCATGCTGTCCTCCTTCCTCCTGGAGTGCGTAGTGGTGAGCGTTTTCCCGTCCGTAGTCTGTTTCCGCCGTGTTTTTATCGGCGGTGCTCCCGCCCCGGAAAAGGTGGCGGATTGGTGAGTTGTAATAGTGTGGGCGGTACATTGGCTGCCGCCTGGCTGTTGGCGGTGACCGCCGCGCTGTTTGTTTGTACCGCCGTGGCGGTCGGAGTGTTAAAGTGGCTGTCTGTGTTGGCGGTTCCCGCCAGGGTCAGAATCCCATATTTTTTACCGCCAGCCTGTTGGCGGGTTGGCCGCCGCTTTAACACCGACCGCCAGGGTTAGAATCACCCCCAATGTGTCTTTACTCTTGCGCAATTTTGGACGTAGCTCCTTCATCTCTTGTTATGAGAGGGTTGAGTACACAGACCGTACTTTATCGAGGAAAGACTGAACTAGACCAATAATTTTGTCTGGTTCAATGAGGTGTTGTGAAAGAGTGTTAGTACTTTCAGGGTAGCATCGAGACAGGGCGTCCGCCAAGATATTTTGAGAACCTGAAATATAGGTAACATAAAAATTGAATTGGTTAAAGAATAAAACCTCACAGGTTTGATGACTGTTCCGGCATTGACAGTTTTATAGGCACTGTAAATTTTGATGGTCTGTTCTCACTTCAAATGGTTCATTAGAACCCATAAGGAATTGTCTCCACTCTTGACAAGCTGTTTTTAGAGCTAGAAGTTCTCTTTCCAACACCGAATAATTTTGCTCACAATCAGAGCGCACACGGGACAGATAAAATATTGGATGTTCTAATCCGTCGTCGTCCTGTCTTTGTAATAATGCTGCCCCAATTGCTCTTTCTGAAGCATCAGTGACTGTGATAAATTGTTTACTGGTGTCCAGATGCCGTAGTATAGGTGCTTGGGTGAAAGGTCGTTTTAGGGTTTGGAAAGCGTTTTCAGCCATATCCGTCCAGATGAAACCATTTCGTAAACTCTCTTTTTTTAAGACTCCGTGTGATTTGGCTAGTTTCGTTTCGTTGAGCAAAGTCCGAAATAATTGGCGATAAAAGTTGGCCAGTCCTAAAAAACACTTGGGGGGTCATTCTGACCTCGGCGGTAAAAGGCCTTAACCGCCGGTCAGAAGTCCGCCATTCTACCGCCGCGGCCTCGGTAAACCGCCACGGTCATTCTGACCACCAACTGTGAAACCGCCCAAAACCCGACCATCAACGAAGGCCGCCTCATCAGCGGGCCGCGGAAAACTGAGATGACCAAACCTCCACCGCCACGCCAACACAAACACGCCCATGACATTCTGACCCACGAATCCACGCGGCGGTCCTTCAACCGCGGTATTCCATTGGCGGTACACACCGCCGCGGTCAAAATACAGACACATCTCTAAAACACAGCCACATTGGACAATTTGAAATACACACACATGATACACATACAAACAACACACCCACACACCCAATACAATATAAAACACACACCCACATCACCCACAAACCCCCACTAGTTGGAAATCGGAGAGAAGGCGATAGAGAAAGAGAGAGCGAGCACAGCAATTGAAAACCCCAACACACACAGGAACCCAACCTCATCACCCACACCACATTTACGCACACATCACCACATATCACCACGCACATCACCACAAACACCATCCCACACCTCATCCACACCACCCCATGGCACCCCAAAGACACCCCAGGTTCTCGGACCAAGAACTCAGGGTCATGGTAGAGGAAATCATAAGGGTTGAGCCCCAGCTCTTCGGCACACAGGTGCAGCACACCACTATAGCAAGGAAGGCTGAGCTATGGCAAAGGAACGTAGACAGGGTCAACGCTGTGGGACAGCATCCCAGAAATCGGGAAGATATCAGAAAGCGATGGAACGACCTACGGGGGAAGGTGCGCTCGATGGTGTCATGACACAACATCGCTGTGCAGAAGACTGGCGGCGGACCCCCACCCACTCCACCCCAATTCACAGCATGGGAGCAAGAGGTAGTAAACATCCTGCATCCTGATGGCCTCGCTGGAGTACACGGAGGAATGGACTCTGGTAAGTCGAATCTCAACTACTTCACCCCCCCAAACACCAGCATGCCAACCCTCCCACCCACCCCCTCACCCCCAATCTCAACCCCCCAGCACCCAACCTCCTTGCCAATGTCTCACTAGCACAACCCACCCTAAACAACACCAACCCCTGAATGCCAACACAAACCATAGACAGCCACCACCAAAGCATGACCATTGCACATACCCATACCCCCCCCACCACCCCCACAACACCTCCCACAAGGGAATGCCAGCACTGGGGGACAAGGGCACACAAAATGCACGCCATGGCACACACAAAAACAATAACCATACTCCTTTACCCCTGCAGGGCCCGAACGCCAACACACCGCCACGGAGGGTCCAGATTTGTCCATACCACCCCCAGAACAGGCCCCCAGCGAGGACAGCAGCTGTGTCAACCTAGAACCTGATGACCAGCCCGGACCATCGGGGACCTCTGGACAGTCGGCTCCCCACACACAGACACAGGCCACAGCAGACCTAACCCCCTCTGGGAACACCAGCACAGCTCCCACCCAGCGGGCCCATGCCTCTGTCTCCAGGACGCGTCAATCAGCGGTGTGTCCGCCACTACAGGGCACCCAGGCTGACCCACCACCCCAACAACAACAGGGACCTGGGGGCAGTGGTAGTGGGCACACCGTCCAGGGGACAGAGGCCCGGGGAAACAGGGCAACTGGGAGGGCTGCTGTGCGACAGGGGGGGGAGGACAGGCCACGGGAACCCACTCTCCAAGAGGCCCTCACCACCATCATGGGACCATACCACCACTCCCAGGAGACGATGGCGACGGTACTGGCCAGGTTCACTGAGATCCAGGCACAGCAGGAGGAACGCTACATGGGGTTCAGCAATGAACTCAGTAACATCTGTACCGCTATGGGGACCATAGTCCAGGCCCTCAACCGGATCGAAAACACATTGCGGGACCATGTGGCACCACAAAGGGCCCCTGACACTAGCCAGGAACTGCCTACCACCTCCGCCGGCGCTAGTGGTCAGGAGGCCCCCACAGAACGACAGGCCACCAGAACCCCACCTCCTGCTGAAGATCAACCACCCCGCAAGAGGAACCTGAGATCACAAAGGAAGACAGAGTAGGATGCCAAGACCCCCGCCAGCATAAGATACCCCCTGATGTCATCCCACTGTCCCACAGTGTCACCCTGTCCAACCTTGAACTGCCCCTGTTCCATCCTACAACAGGCACATGGAATAAGCACCTGTGGACGGAGAACTGGGCTCTGCCATGGACATAACTCCACCCTCACCCATCACCGTGTTAATATCATGTACCATTATCTAGCACTAAAAATAAATCACTCATTGCACTGAAATCAATCAGGAGTCAGCCTGTATTATTTACAAATGTATAACACATTACAGATCAATTATGTTCTGTTAACTTTGTGTTGAAAACATACCGAGGTCAATAAGCATTAGTCCATGGGCTAACCAAGAAGAAGTCACGCAGTGGGTCATACAGCACTGAAAAGGGAAGGGAAAATCAAACATCAGTTAAAAGGACTGGGGGGAAATACACAAAGTTGAGATGCAGGAGTCTTTAAGTAAATGTCAAATGGCGTGGGTGATTCTTACCTGTGTGCTACTGAAAATACTGTTGGATAACTATGTCCCTGTTGTCTGTGTCGTCCTCTGAGTCTTCCTCCTCTTCACTCTCCGCAGGCTCCACAGCTGCTTCAACACCACCATCTGGACCATCCTCCTGCAGGAAAGGCACCTGACGTCGCAATGCCAGATTGTGAAGCATACAGCAGGCCACGATGATCTGGCACACCTTCTTTGGTGAGTACATCAGGGATCCCCCTGTCATATGCAGGCACCTAAACCTGGCCTTCAGGAGGCCAAAGGTACTTTCTATGATCCTCCTAGTTCGCCCATGGGCCTCATTGTACTGTTCCTCTGCCCTGGTCCAGGGATTCCTCACTGGGGTCAATAGCCAAGGCAGGTTGGGGTAACCAGAGTCACCTATTAGCCACACACGTTGTCTCTGTAGCTGTTCCATCACATAAGGGATGCTGCTATTACGCATCACATACGCGTCATGCACTGAACCAGGGAACTTGGCATTCACATGGGAGATGTACTGGTCAGCCAAACAGACCACCTGGACGTTCATAGAATGGTAATTTTTCCTGTTTCTGTACACCTGCTCATCGTCTTTTGGGGGTACTAAGGCCACATGGGTCCCATCAATGGCACCAATTATGTTGGGAATATGTCCAAGGGCATAAAAATCACCCTTCACAGAGCCAAATCAACCTCCTCAGGGAATAGAATGTAACTCCGCATGTGTTTCGTCAGGGCAGACAACACTCTAGACAAAACGTTTGAAAACATGGGCTGAGACATTCCAGATGACATGGCCACTGTTGTCTGGAATGAGCCACTTGCAAGAAAATGGAGGACTGACAGAACCTGCACCAGAGGGGGAATTCCTGTGGGTTGGCGGATGGGGGACATCAGGGCTGGCTCCAGCTGGGCACACAGTTCATGGATAGTGGCACGGTCAAGTCGGTATCGTAGTATGATGTGGCTTTCTTCCATTGTCGACAGGTCCACCAGCGGTCGGTACACGCGAGGATTCATCCTTCTCCTCGCAAGTCCCAGCGGACGGTGCCTAGGAAGGACAAAATGGAGCACAGAGTCAAGCAAATCACAGGTACGTTCACCACAGCTTGCATAGCACACGGTTATCTATGTATTGAAAGGCGTGTATGTGTGGCAATGCAAGGCCTAGGCCTGTGTGACGCAGTACAAATTATGCCATGTGGGCCCTTGAAATGGCGGCTGCCTGACCTGTGAAGTGGGACAATGGGATGTGAGGTCAATGCGCTGGCGTGGCACACCGTGGCGGTAGGCGGTCGAAGACCGCTATACGAAGCCGCATTGGTTAACATTGAAGCCTATGGGTTTCAGGAGCCAATGACGATGTGCGCCGGCGGTCGCGGTACGCACCGCCGCGGTACGCACCGCCGCGGGCGTGACCGCCATTTTATGTCTGCTTAATCACTCGAGACCTGATCATCCACAGGAGAGGACCTATACTGCAAGTGCTGCTGTGACCTCGGTCTGGAAGTGACAATGGCTGCTGCGACTGGGGAAAGGGCCCCTGCCTTCACTTCTGAAGAGTTGGAGAAGCTCGTGGATGGGGTCCTCCCCCAGTATGCGTTACTCTACGGTCCTCCAGACCAACAGGTAAGTACACCGGGTGCACATGGAATGGGCGATGCCAGTGTGGAGTGGGGTGGATGTAAGTTGGTGGGCTGGGGGGCGAATGAGGAGTGCAACGCACAACAGATGGGAGCATGTGCCATATGGCAAAGTTGGTGAGGGGGGCCAATCACATCTAACATGCAGTTCATTGATGAATGTTTCCTTCCCACCCTGTACATGTCAAATAGGTCAGCGCCCATCAGAAAGTCGACATTTGGCGTGCCATCGCCAAGGAAGTCCGGACCCTGGGGGTCCACAACAGACGGGGCACCCACTGCCGCAAGAGGTGGGAGGACATCCGCCACGGGACCAGGAAGACCGCCGAGTCACTGCTGGGGATGGCCTCCCAACCTAGGAGGGGTGCCAGTCGTACCATGACCCCCCTGATGTCCCGGATCCTGGCGGTGGCCTACCCTGATTTGGATGGGCGCTTGAGGACATCACAGCAGACACAAGGGGGTGAGTATCAGCACATTCTCTTATCTTT
This sequence comes from Pleurodeles waltl, assembly GCF_031143425.1. Lineage (NCBI taxonomy): Eukaryota > Metazoa > Chordata > Amphibia > Caudata > Salamandridae > Pleurodeles > Pleurodeles waltl. Next base: position 292,100,535 of record NC_090446.1, on the reverse strand, counting down.
CTGCGCAGTGGAGGCGTCTGGGTGGGGGAGGAGGGTTGTGGGTGACATTAGGCCAGGGCGCTTTCTGTAGTGTAGTCCTCTCCCTTAGGCATGGCCCTGTGCTCCCGGCCCCCACCTCTGTAGGGTGACAAGTACAGCTATTGATGGTCCAGCATCACACATGTGCGCGTTTGTGGTCTCTAGACCTGTTGTCCTAGTCAGAAGTACTGAGTAGTGTACCCCGAATGTGCGGCTTAGTGCATGAGCCTCCTGTGTCTGTCCTCTCCGCCAATGGTGTTGACATTGCATGCACTCAACCTGGTCTTCGTTTTTCTCCCCCCACCCTTCTTCTTCATCTTCTTGTGCATGTGTGCATTAGCATCATCAGGCGGAGGAGATTTGGCATCGGAGCACGAGGGAGCTGCAAGTCACAAGGCCCCGGTGGGCCCAGGAACAGACACCGAGGGCACCAGTGATCCGGAGGGCGAGGGGAGCACCACAACGGGGACCGGTGGTGAGACCAGCGAAACAGACACGTCCTCGGATGGGTGCTCCCTAGCGGTGGCGGCAACATCCGTGCCCCCCGCCTCTACAGGTACAGCCGCCACCCAGCGCACCAGCCCCGCCCTCCCAGCAGCCCATCAGCCTATGCTCCATGCCCGCTCGCCCAGGAAGGCGGGCGTCTCCTTCGCCCCAGGCACCTCAGCCCCTGCCCCTGTCACCCCTGCTGCCCTCAGTGCGGAGCTCAGTGACCTCCTGAGGACGCTCATTGTTGGGCAGACTACCCTTTTGAATGCCATCCAGGGGGTAGAAAGGGAGGTGCATCGGAGCAATGCCTACCTGGAGGGCATTCATTCGGGTCAGGCTGCCCATCAACGATCGTTCAATGCTCTGGCCTCAGCACTGACGGCAGCCATTGTCCCTGTTTCCAGCCTCCCTCTTCTGACTGCCTCCACCCTGTCTCTGTCTCCTGTTCCTCAGCCTATCCCATCCACACCATCTGACCAGCCTGCACACACCTCAACACCCAAGGGCAGCTCATCCAGACACAAGCACCACAGATCCCACAAACACTCACCCAAGCAACACCCAGATGCAGACATTCCAACAGTCACTACCACCTCTGTGTCCCCCTCCACCTCGTCTCCCTCCTCCCTCCCTGTGACGTCTACACTCACACCTGCATGCACACCAACATCAGCCAGTGCTTCCATCACCACCACACCCTCCAGTACAGTCCGCACACGTGCAGTCACCACCCCCACTGCCATTTACACGTCCCCTGTGTCCTCTCCCACTGTGTCTGTCACCCCCTCTTCCAAGACACACAAACGCAGGCAGCCACCCACCCAACAGCCATCCACCTCACGACAGCCTACTGCACCAGCACCTTCACCCAATGACAGCACACCTGACTCTCCTACAACCACATCCTCTTCCTCCACTCCCATCACCACTTCTCCTACCCTTTACCTTGGTCCTAAAAAACTTTTCCTCGCTAATCTTAACCTCTTTCCCTCCGATGACCCACCCCCTCCATCTGCAAAGAGTCCCAAGAGCACCTCAGCCACCACCAGCCCAGCTTCGAGTGTCACTGTTGTGCAAGGGTTCTGGAGTCCACCCTTTGCCAGCAGTTACACTTCAATCAGCAGCAAGGACACATCCAGTCCCCCCCAGGCAAGAGGACCAGGAAACAAAAGGGCCGCCGTGAGAAGACTGACACGGCTGCCCCCAAGGAGCAAAGTTCGCCCACTTCACCTGCCACAACATCTAGGGGAGGCAAGGGCCTGAGAGCCACATCTAAGGAGCGAAAGTGCAGCAGGGCGGAGAAGTCAGGTGGGCCCCACATGCCACATCCCAGCTGTAAGGGAGGACACCAAAGGGCCCAGGACTCTGTCACCGAAGGGTCCAGAAACATCACGGTCGGAGGGCGACTGAGCAGGGAGTCCAGCCCAGGTCTGGCTCCCTTGACTTACTGGATGAGCACCGCTGAACAGGGCCTGCCGTGAAGATAGGCACCGCTGAAAAGGGCCCCGTCGTGAAGATAGGCACCGCTGAACAGGGCCCGCCGTGAAGAAATGCACCGCTGAACAGGGCCCGCCGTGAAGATGAGCACCGCTGAACAGGGCCCCGCCGTGCAGAAGAGCACCGCTGAACAGGGCCCCGCCGTGAAGATAGGCACCGCTGAACAGGGCCCGCCGTGAAGATAGGCACCACTGAACAGGGCCCGCCGTGCAGAAGAGCACCGCTGAACAGGGCCCCGCCGTGCAGAAGAGCACCGCTGAACAGGGCCCCGCCGTGAAGATAGGCACCGCTGAACAGGGCCCGCCGTGAAGATAGGCACCGCTGAACAGGGCCCGCCGTGCAGAAGAGCACCGCTGAACAGGGCCCGCCGTGAAGATAGGAACCGCTGAACAGGGCCCGCCGTGCAGAAGAGCCGTGCAGAAGAGCACCGCTGAACAGGGCCCGCCGTGAAGATAGGCACCGCTGAACAGGGCCCGCCGTGCAGAAGAGCACCGCTGAACAGGGCCCCGCCGTGCAGAAGAGCACCGCTGAACAGGGCCCGCCGTGAAGATAGGCACCGCTGAACAGGGCCCGCCGTGCAGAAGAGCACCGCTGAACAGGGCCCGCCGTGCAGAAGAGCACCGCTGAACAGGGCCCGCCGTAAAGATAGGCACCGCTGAACAGGGCCCGCCTTGAAGATAGGCACCGCTGAACAGGGCCCGCCGTGCAGAAGAGCACCGCTGAACAGGGCCCCGCCGTGCAGAAGAGCACCGCTGAACAGGGCCCGCCGTGAAGATAGGCACCGCTGAACAGGGCCCGCCGTGAAGATAGGCACCGCTGAACAGGGCCCGCCATGCAGAAGAGCACCGCTGAACAGGGCCCGCCGTGAAGATAGGCACCGCTGAACAGGGCCCGCCGTGCAGAAGAGCACCGCTGAACAGGGCCTGCCGTCAAGATAGGCACCGCTGAACAGGGCCCGCCGTGCAGAAGAGCACCGCTGAACAGGGCCCCGCCGTGAAGATAGGCACCGCTGAACAGGGCCCGCCGTGAAGATAGGCACCGCTGAACAGGGCCCCGCCGTCTCCAGCACCGCTCCGCTGGGCCCTTCCTGTCAAGCACCGCTCCGCTGGGCCCTTCCTGTCAAGCACCGCTCCGCTGGGCACCGCCGTCTCAAGCACCGCTCCGCTGGGCACCGCCGTCTCAAGCACCGCTCCGCTGGGCCCTTCCTGTCAAGCACCGCTCCGCTGGGCCCTTCCTGTCAAGCACTGTTAACGGTTCACTGTGCCCACCATGCCTCCTCCTTGACCAGTGGAGACTGTAATCCACCTGATGGACTGTGGCTTTGCACTCCCCAGGATGTAACAGTGGGCAACCCACCCACTGTAGAGACTTGAGAGACTGTGGCTTTGCACTCCCCAGGATGGCACAGTGGGCAGCCCACCCACTGTAGAGACTTGAGATACTGTGGCTTTGCACTCCCCAGGATATGGCAGTGGGCAGCCCACCCACTGTAGAGACTTGTGAGACTGTGGCTTTGCACTCCCCAGGATGGCACAGTGGGCAGCCCACCCACTGTAGAGACTTGAGAGACTGTGGCTTTGCACTCCCCAGGATATGGCAGTGGGCAGCCCACCCACTGTAGAGACTTGTGAGACTGTGGCTTTGCACTCCCCAGGATGGCACAGTGGGCAGCCCACCCACTGTAGAGACTTGAGAGACTGTGGCTTTGCACTCCCAGGATATGGCAGTGGGCAAGCCACCCACTGTAGAGACTTGAGAGACTGTGGCTTTGCACTCCCCAGGATGGCACAGTGGGCAGCCCACCCACTGTAGAGACTTGAGAAACTGTGGCTTTGCACTCCCCAGGATGGCACAGTGGGCAGCCCACCCACTGTAGAGACTTGAGAGACTGTGGCTTTGCACTCCCCAGGATATGGCAGTGGGAAAGCCACCCACTGTAGAGACTTGAGAGACTGTGGCTTTGCACTCCCCAGGATGGCACAGTGGGCAGCCCACCCACTGTAGAGACTTGAGAGACTGTGGCTTTGCACTCCCCAGGATGGCACAGTGGGCATGGTGGCCCCTTTGTGGATCTGGCATCATGGACTCATGTGGCTGTGGTGCCCCCCCCCTTCCCTTCCCCCTGAGGTGCCTGTAGTTTTTTCATCAGATGCCCCTGCAGTGTTCTCTCCAAAGGACTCAGGTCTCCTGTGTGGGCTTTGCCCTTGTGTTGTTACACTTTGGCCCACGGACACTTCGATTTACTTTTGATGTACAGGACTAATTGCCTCGGATATCCATTGCAGTGTATATAGAATTATTTTGGTATGGATATTTTGCATAGTTGACCTATATTTTTCAGAGCCTATTTTTGACATAAATTATTCTTCGCAATTTAATTATGTCTTTGCATTTTTCAGGGGGATTTGGGTGGTGTCACTGTGACTTGTTGCTCTGCATTGGTGTGTACATAGTTTGGGGGGGTGGGGGTCGCATATGTGTGTGCCCGTAACCTTTCCTCCTCCCCCCTCCCGTGTGTCGTAGGTGCAGTACTCACCGTTGTCGTCTGCGCCGGCGTTCGTACTCGTGGTAGATGAGCAGGTAGACGAGAGCAGGTAGGATGTTTAATTCGGGTTCCATGCTGTCCTCCTTCCTCGTGGAGTGCGTAGAGGGGAGCGTTTTCCCGTTCGTGGTCTGTTTCCGCCGTGTTTTTATCGGCGGTGCTCCCGCCCCGGAAAAGGTGGCGGATTGGTGAGTTATGATAGTGTGGGCGGTACATTGTCTGCCGCATGCCTGTTGGCGGTGACCGCCGCGCTGTTTGTCTGTACCGCCGTGGCGGTCGGAGTGTTAATGTGGCGGGCTGTGTTGGCGGTTCCCGCCAGGGTCAGAATTCCATTTTTTGGACCGCCGGCCTGTTGGCGGGTTGGCCGCCGCTTTATCACCGACCGCCAGGGTTAGAATCACCCCCTTGGTTTCTTTGATGGATGAAGGGGATGGCCAATTTAGGATTGTCAGAAATGGGGTCTTTGGTTGGCAGTCAGGTTACTCCCTGTCCATGCAAGGACCCTCCCTCTAGTCAGGGTAAATGAGAATCACCCTCAGCTAACCCCTGCTTACCCCCTTGGTAGCTTGGCACGAGCAGTAGGCTTAACTTCAGAGTGCCAGGTGTAAAGTATTTGTACCAACACACAGAGTAATTTAATGAAAACAATACAAAAATGACACAACACAGGTTTAGAAAAATAGAGAATATTTATCTAAACAAAACAAGACTAAAACGACAAAAATCCACAATACATAAGTCATCAATTAAAAAGCAAAAAGAGTCTTCATGTAATTTTAGACACACACTAACACGGTTAGTGTGAAAATGTACCTTGGGTGCATCAAAAATAACCCTGCATGATCGAGTATGCATCTCACGAGCGAGATCTTGTGTCGTTTCTCCTTTCGTCGGTTTGGGGGACGTCATTTCTTCTCTCCGCAGGACAGCGATACGTTGATCCGGTCAGCACTCTCGGGTCCGGGCAGGCCTTGAGTTGTTTTTACACGCCCAGTGGTGCTTGCATCAGAAATCCAGCCGCACGATGATTTGAAAACCACGCAGCGCAGGTTGCGATCTCCCAGCCTCCGTCAGTGATGCTGCACGTCGGTTCTCCAGCTCCGTGCGTTGATTCTTCGGTCACGTTGCAGGCGAGCGTTGATTTTCAGCCACAGATCGGAGTTGCGTCAATCTTTTCCCTGCACGGAGTTCTGTGCGGGAATTTATTCCTCTTAGGCTGCCAGCTTCTCCTTTCAGGGTCCCAGGAACTGGATGGGAACCACAGGGCAGAGTAGGAGTCTCTCCAAAGACTCCAGTTTCTGGCAGAGAGAAGTCTTTGCTGTTCCTGAGACTTCGAAGAACAGGAGGCAAGCTCTAATCAAGCCCTTGGAGATCTTCACAAGATGGAAGATACACAAAGTCCAGTCTTTAGCACAGGAAGAAGCAGCAACTGCAGGATAGCTCCAAAAAGCACAGTCACAGGCAGGGCGGCTCTTCTTCCTCAGCTCTTCAGCTCTTCTACAGGCAGATGCTCCTCTTCGTTTCCAGAAGTGTTCTAAAGTCTGTTGTTTTGTGTGCCCTTCTTATACTCATTTTCTCCTTTGAAGTAGGCCTACTTCAAAGCAAAGTGTCTCTTGATTGTGAAATCCTGTCTTGCCCAGGCCAGGCCTCAGACACTCACCAGGGGGTTGGAGATTGCATTGTGTGAGGGCAGGCACAGCCCTTTCAGGTGTAAGTGACCACTCCTCCCCTCCCTCCTAGCACAGATGGTTCATCAGGATGTGCAGGCTATACCCCAGCTCCCTTTGTGTCACTGTCTAGTGTGAGGTGCAACCAGCCCAACTGTCAAACTGAGCCAGACAGGGAATCCACAAACAGGCAGAGTCACAGAAATGGTATAAGCAGAAAAATGCTCACTTTCTAAAAGTGGCATTTTCAAACACACAATCTCAAAATCAACTTTACTAAAAGGTGTATTTTTAAATTGTGAGCTAAGAGACCCCACATTCCACATGTCCATCTGCACCCAAAGGGAATCTACACTTTAATCATTCTTAAAGGTAGCCCCCATGTTAATCTATGAGAGGGACAGGCCTTGCAACAGTGAAAACGAATTTAGCAAAATTTCACTGTCAGTATATATAATACACATTACTATGGTGGTCATTACAACCCTGGCGGACGGTGCTAAAGATGCGGTAATACCGCAAACAGTCAGACGGACAAAAAATGGGAATTATGACCCTGGCGGAAACCGCCAGCAAAGACAGCCACTTTAACACACCGCCCGCCACGGCGGTACAGCCAAGCAGCGCGGCGGTCACCGCCAACAGACAGACGGGAGACAATGTACCGCCCACAGTATCACAACAGGCCAATCCGCCACCTTTTCCGGGGCGGATTCACCGTGGATAAAAACACAGCGGAAACAGCTTTTGCTATTGGAAAACGCTCACCTTCTACACATCCCACGAGGAACGACGACTCCATAGAGCCGGAACTCCAAATACTACCTGCCCTTGTCTTTCTGCTCATTCACGACCAACAGCGACATAGGCGCAGAAGATACCGGTGAGTACTGCACCTACGACACAGGGGAGGCAAAAGTTAGGGGTACACCCACCAAACACCCCCACCCTCACATAGTACAACATACACACCAATGCAGTCACAAAAAGAACAGTAACAACCCACAATCCCCCCCCCCGGAAGAATGCAAAGACAATGCGAATTTCGGGCAAACATTATAATGTTCCTATATACATGTCATACAAAAATATACAAATATATGTATTCCAAAATCACTCATATTTACATAAATAATCCGATAAGTATTGCAGATATGTACACAACAATGTCTGTGCACAAACAGTCCAAAAATGCATGGGCGAGGCCCACAATAGATACCTGACCAAAATCCGAGAGAACACTGCCGGGGCATCAGATAGAAACACTACAGGCACCTCAGGGGGAAGGGAAGGGGGGGCACCTCAGCCACATGAATGCAAAGCCAGATCCACGACGGGCTCCATGCCCATTGATGTATCCTGGGGAGTGCAAAGCCAGAGTCTCTCAAGTCTCTACAGTGGGTGGCTTGCCCACTGTTCAATCCTGGGGAGTGCAAAGCCACAGTCTCCCAAGTCTCTACAGTGGGTGGCTTGCCCACTGTTCAATCCTGGGGAGTGCAAAGCCACAGTCTCTCAAGTCTCTACAGTGGTTGGCTTGCCCACTGTTCAATCCTGGGGAGTGAAAGCCACAGTCTCTCAAGTCTCTACGGTGGGTGGCTTGCCCACTGTACCATCCTGGGGAGTGCAAAGCCACAGTCTCTCAAGTCTCTACAGTGGGTGGCTTGCCCACTGTTACATTCTGGGGAGTGCAAAGCCACAGTCTCTAAAGTCTCTACAGTGGGTGGCTTGCCCACTGTTACATCCTGCGGAGTGCAAAGCCACAGTCTCTCAAGTCTCTACAGTGGGTGGCTTGCCCACTGTTACATCCTGGGGAGTGCAAAGCCACAGTCTCTCAAGTGGATGCAGGTCCATACTGGTACTGGGGGTGACTGGTGCCCAGACTGGATGAATCTCCCCGTGAAAGGTAGTGTCCTGTCACTGTCCCAGCTGCACATGGGATAAGGATGCCTGATGTTGTGGGCCATTCATTCCTACCCGGTGCATTGCCCTGTTCAGCGGTGCTTTGCCATGGCAGTTCTGGACTGTTCAGCGGTGCTTTGACATGGCGGTCTCTGGACTGTTCAGCGGTGCTTTGCCATGGCGGTTCTGGACTGTTCAGCGGTGCTTTGACATGGCGGTTCTGGACTGTTCAGCGGTGCTTTTACATGGCGGTCTTTGTCCTGTTCAGCGGTGCTTTGCCATGGCGGTTCTGGACTGTTCAGCAGTGCTTTGACATGGCAGTCTCTGGACTGTTCAGCGGTGCTCTGCCATGGCGGTTCTGGACTGCTCAGCGGTGCTTTGCCATGGCGGTTCTGGACTGTTCAGCGGTGCTTTGACATGGCGGTCTTTGCCCTGTTCAGCTGTGCTTTGCAATGGCGGTTCTGGACTGTTCAGCGGTGCTATGACATGGCGGTCTCTGGACTGTTCAGCGGTGCTTTGCCATGGCGGCTCTGGACTGTTCAGCGGTGCTTTGACATGGCAGTCTTTGCCCTGTTCAGCGGTGCTTTGCCATGGTGGTTCTGGACTGTTCAGCGGTGCTTTGACATGGCGGTCTCTGGAATGTTCAGCGGTGCTTTGACATGGCGGCTCTGGACTGTTCAGCGGTGCTTTGACATGGCGGTTCTGGACTGTTCAGCGGTGCTTTGACATTGCGGTTCTGATACAGACATTGGTGTGTGGCATGATGATTTCCACACTGGACATTGGTGTGTGGCATGACGAACTCCATACTGGACATTGGTGTGTGGCATGACGATTTCCACACTGGACATTGGTGTGTGGCATGACGAACTCCATACTGGACATTGGTGTGTGGCATGATGAACTCCATACTGGACATTGGTGTGTGGCATGACGATTTCCACAATGGACATTGGTGTGTGGCATGACGAACTCCATACTGGACATTGGTGTGTGGCATGACGAACTCCATACTGGACATTGGTGTGTGGCATGACATTCCATCATTGCCCAGCGGGGCTGTGGCATCCTGGCCCCGCCTGGGCTGTGTCTTGTGCGGTGGTCTCAGGACCAGTGACGATACTTGGGCCCTCCTGGGCTGTGTCTTGTGCGGTGGTCTCTGGACCAGTGACGATACTTGGGCCCTCCTGGGCTGTGTCTTGTGCGGTGGTCTCTGGACCAGTAACGATACTTGGACCCTCCTGGGCTGTGTCTTGTGTGGTGATCTCTGGACCAGTGACAATACTTGGGCCCTCCTGGGCACTGACTCTGGCGGTGGGCTCTGGACCAGTTATGATACTTGGGCCCTCCTGGGCACTGACTCTGGCGATGGTCTCTGGACCAGTTATAATACTTGGGCCCTCCTGGGCACTGACTCTGGCGGTGGTCTCTGGACCAGTGACGATACTTGGGCCCTCCTGGGCACTGACTCTGGCGGTGGTCTCTAGACCAGTGACGATACTTGGGCCCTCCTGGTCACTGACTCTGGCGGTGGGCTCTGGACCAGTGACGATACTTGGGCCCTCCTGGGCACTGACTCTGGCGGTGGTCTCTGGACCAGTTATGATACTTGGGCCCTCCTGGGCACTGACTCTGGCGGTGGGCTCTGGACCAGTGACGACGGTGCTGGCGGTTGTGTCTGGACGGCCGGAAATGATGGTGCACTTCTCTGCCGTGACACTCACAACAGGCTGGGCAGACTTCCTCGGGACCTTCCCCACCTTTTTTGGAGTTACAGCTGACTCACCAATTGCCCTCGATCCCATTTCACTTGTTGTCCCACCAGGAGTTTTGACACGGTCCCGTCGTCCACTCTTCAATTTCGGAGCCTTTACAGGGGGTGGGCTGCCAGTGCCTTGGCTCCGGGTCCTACTGCCTGCCCTGGTGGACGGTGCACTCCAAAAACCTGGAACACGCAGCACTTGTACTGGTGGCTTTTTGGCTGAGGCGCTACGACGGGACTGATGAATTGGAGGGGGGGGGGCAAAAAGGTCAATTTGACAGAGGGACAGTTTCTGACGAACACTGGGATGGGTAGTTGGAGGGGGTCTGGGAGTGGAGGAAGAGGAGGTGGTTGTAGGAGGTGTCACTTTAGCTGTTTTGGGTGCAGGTGCAGGTACTGGAGGCTGTTGTGAGGTGGATGGATGTTGGGTGAGTGATTGCCAGCGTTTGGGTACTTTGGGAGGGGGCGTCACAGACACACTGGGAGAGGACACAGGGGACGTGTAAATGGCAGTGGAGGTGGTGAGTGCAGGTGAGCGGCGTGTGGTGCTGGGTGTCCTGGTGCGAGTCCTAGTGCCTGTAGATGTGGTGCATGCAGGTGTGTGTGTAGACGAGACTGGGAGGGAGGAGGGAGAAGAGGAGGAGGGGGACACAGTGGAGACAGTGGATGTTGCTGTGTCTGTATGTGTGTGAAGCTTGTGTGAGTGCCTGTGGGATGTGTGGTGCCTATGTTTGCCTGAGCTACTTTTGTGTGTTGACTTGTGTGCATGCTGGTCTGTAGGTGTGCTTGGGATGGGCTGGGGTACAGGGGATTGGGTCTGGGTGGAGGAAGTTGGAGGGGGGAGGCTGGACACAGGGACAATTGCTGCCATCTGTGCTGAGGCCAGAGATTGCAGGGTTCGCTGAAGGACAGCCTGACCAGAATGAATGCCCTCCAGGAATGCATTACAGTGTTGCAACGCCCTTTCTACACCCTGGATGGCATTCACAATGGTAGACTGCCCAAGAGTGAGTGACCTGAGGAGGTCAATGGCCTCCTCACTTAGGGCAGCAGGGGTGACTGGGGCAGGGCCTGAGGTGCCTGGGGCGAAGGTGATGCCCACCCTCCTGGGTGAGCGGGCACGGGGCGAACGCTGAGGGGCTGCTGGGAGGGTGGTGCTGGTAGGGGGGGTGGCGGCTGTACCTGTAGAAGTGGGGCGCACAGATGGTGCCGCCACCACAGGGGTGCTCACATCGGCGGACAAGTCTGTGTCGCTGGTTGGTGATCCGGTGGCCGACGAGAAGCTCCCCTCGCCCTCCGTCTCACTGGTGTATTCAGAGTCTGTGGTGTGGCCCTCCATGGCCATGTGGGATGCAGCTCCCTCGTGCTCCGGTGCCACTGTACCTCCGCCTGTTGATGCTGATGTACAAAAGGACAGGGAGAGCAGGAAAAGGGGGTGAGACAGAACAAAGAGAGTTTTAGTACATGGCATACCGCTACCATTGGCGGACAAGACAGACGCAGCAGCCCCATGCACAACGCCGCCCTCCTGCCCTCTGCACATGCAATTTCTGGGATATGGCCTACATGGCATTGGTGGAAATCTGCGCACATGGATGCCACAGGGGCAACTATACCTCAACTTGATAATTTACTGAGGTGGGGTAGAGTGCCACATGGCCTACATTACGGAGGGGCCTTGCCTACCTAACTCGCCCTGGCCTAGGGACACCCAGAGCCCACCTCCCCCACCCAGACACATCCAATGCACGCAAAGTCCGCAGAATGAGGTTGTACTCACCCCCTTGTGTATGCTGTGATGTCCTTAAGAGCCCATCCAACTCCGGGTAGGCCACCGCCAGGATCCAGAACATCAGGGGGGTCATGGTATGACGGGCACCCCTCCCACGTTGGAAGGCCATCCCCAGCTGAGCCTCCGCCGTCTTCTTGCTGCAGCGGCGAATGTCCTCCCATCTCTTCCGGCAGTGGGTGCCCCGTCTCTGGTGGGCCCCCAGGGTCCGGGCCTCCTTGGCGATGGCACGCCAAATGTCCCTCTTCTGGTGGGCGCTGACCTACATGACATGCACAAGGAAAGAGGAACAGTCATTACCAACTGCACCATCAATGTGAGTGGCCCCCTCCCAACTCTGACCATGTGGCCCATTTATTCCCATGCTTTACTGTAGTATGACTTCTGCCCCCTTCCCTCTTCCACCCAGCCCTGTCCACCCAGGCCTAGCCCCTACAACGTGCTCCCTGTGTACTAACCTGTTGGTCTGGAGGACCGTGGAGTAGCGTGTACTGGGGGAGGACCCCATCCACAAGTTTCTCCAACTCTTGTGCAGTGAAAGCAGGGGCCCTTTCCCCAGACGCAGCAGCCATCGTCGCTTCCAGACCGAGGTCACAGCAGAACTAACAGTGTAGGTCCTCTCCTGTCGAAGGTCAGCTATCTAGTGATTGAACAGATAGAAAATGGTGGTGACGTCTGCGGCGGTGACGTCCGCGGCGGGGCGCATCATCACCGCTGGCGCACCTGTTCATTGGTTCCTGGGACCCATAGGGTCCAATATTAACCAATGCAGCATTGCGCCGCGGTCTATGACCGCCTACCGTGACGGTGTGCAACGCCAGCGCTGTTACCCCACAATCCCATTGTCCCAGTCTAGAGGTCAGGCAGCCGCCATTTCAGGGGCCCACATGGATTCATTTTCAACTGCGTCACACATTCTGAAGCCTACACTCAACACACATACAGGAAGGGTTTTGTGTCTGCTGTAGTCTTGAGTGTAACTGTGGGTACATACCTGGATGAATAGTGACTGGTTCTTCGCTGTTGTCCTTCTTAGGCACCGTCAGCTGGGACATATGAGAAGATGGCGGAATCCTCCAGTGTACCGACCGCTGGTGGACCTGTTGACAATGGAAGAGAGACATTTAATTGTGACCTACCGGTTTGACCGTGCTACAATCCAGGAACTATGTACCCAGTTGGAGCCAGACCTGATGTCACCAATCCGCCATCCGACTGGAATCCCCCTGACGTGCAGGTGCTGTCAGTGCTCCATTTCCTTGCAAGTGGGTAATTTCAGACAACAGTGGCCATGGCATCAGGGATGTCCCAGCCTATGTTTTCCAACGTGTTGTCCAGAGTGTTGTCTGTCCTGCTGAAACACGTAAGAAGATACATCATATTCCCTCAGGTGGAGGATTTGCCTACAGTGAAAGGTGACTTCTATGCCCTTGGACATATCCCCAACGTCATAGGTGCCATTGATGGGACCCATGTAGCTCTGGTCCCCCCCCGCAGGACTGAACAGGTGTATAGGAACAGGAAGAGTTATCATTCAATGAATGTCCAGATGGCCTGTTTGGCAGACCAGTACATCTCGCAGGTAAATGCTATGTTCCCTGGCTCAGTGCATGACGCCTACATCCTGCGGAATAGCAGCATCCCTGATATGATGGGTGAACACCAGAGGCACTGTCTATGGCTATTGGGGGACTCTGGTTACCCCAACCTTTCGTGGCTATTGACCCCAGTGAGGAATCCCAGGACAAGGACAGAGGAACGCTACAATGAGGCCCATGGGCGGACTAGGAGGGTGATCGAACGCACATTCGGCCTCCTGAAGGCCAGGTTCCGGTGCCTCCATATGACAGGTGGGTCCCTATTCTACTCACTGAAGAAGGTGTGCAACATCATCATTGCCTGCTCCATGCTCCATAACTTGGCATTGCGACGCCAGGTGCCTTTTCTGCAGGAGGATGATCCAGATGACGGTGTTGTGGCAACTGTGGAGTCTGTGGAGCCTGTGGACAGTGATGAGGATGAAGCTGAGGAAGACGAAAACGACAACAGGGAGTCAGTCATACAGCAATATTTCCAGTGACACACAGGTGAGAACATTTTCATTTTTACCATTACATTAACTTTCACACATCTACCTCTATCCTGTACCTACATTTCACCCACTATTTGTTAATTGAGTTGTACCCTTCCATTTCAGTTTCACAAGTGTGTGAACCTATGTGTCAACTGTTTGCATCCTTGAAGGGCTCGTGATGTGTGACATAGGTATGTTAGCCTTCCAATGGGTAACCCATTATGAAACTGTAATTGATAATACAGATTTACAAATCATAGACTGACTCCATTTGTTTTTAGTGTTTCAACTGTGTTTATTTAAGTGCTCAAAAAATGAAGGGGGGTTGTAAACTGGTGATGGGTGATGGTGGAGGAATGTCCATGGCAGAGTCCAGTCTATTAGTCTCACAGGTACATTGCACATCTGGGCATTGGAAGTGGAGCTAGGTCAGTTCCGATTTGGACAGAGTAACAAAGTGGGACAGTGGGGGGACAATCAGGATGGTCTTATTTCCAGGCGGGGGTCTTGCCATCTTGCTCTATCCTGTTCCTGGATCTCAGGGCCCGCTTGCATGGTGGTTGTCCGTCTGCAGGGGATGGGGTGCTGGTGTGTTGGTCCTGTGGCGGGGCGTCCTGTCCACTAGCGCCGGCGGAGGTGGTGGGCATTTCATCGTCGTGGCTAGTGTCAGGGGCCCCTTGGAGTGCCACGGTGTGCCTCAAGGTCTTTTGAATGTCCGTCAGCACCCCTATTATGGTGCCCAGGGCGGAGCCGATGGTCCTGAGCTCCTCCCTGAACCCCAAATATTGTTCCTCCTGCAGACGCAGGGTCTCCTGCAACTTGTCCAGGACCGTGGCCATTGTCTCCTGGGAGTGGTGGTATGCTCCCATGATGGAGGAGAGGGCTTCGTTGAGAGTTGTTTCCCTTGGCCTGTCCTCCCTCTGTCGCACAGCAGCCCTCCCAGTTCCCCTGTGTTCCTGTGCCTCCGTCCCCTGGACCGCGTGCCCACTACCACTACCCCCAGGTCCCTGTTGTTGTTGGGGTGGTGGGTTCGCCTGGGTGCCCTGTAGTGGTGGACACACCGCTGATTGACCTGTCCTGGGTAGGGAGGTTTGGGCTCGCTGGGTGGGTGCTGTGCTGGTGTTACCAGAGGGTGTAAGCTCGGTGTTGGGCTGTGGCTGGGCAAGGGGAACCGACTGTCCTGAGGCCCACGATGGTCCGGCCTGGTCATCAAGATCCAGTGGGGCAGAGCTGCTGTCGTCACTGTGAGCCTCTTCTGGGGGTGGAGTGGTGTTGTCTGGCCCCTCTGGTGTGGTGACGTTCCTCGGGTTCCTGCGGGGGTATAAGTACATGATTATCGCATGTGTGTGTTTCATGGAGTGGAATGGTTGGGTGTTCGTGAACCCCAGTGCAGGCATTCCTGTGTGGGGGCTTGTGTGCTGATGGTTGGGGGGTGTTGTGGGTCTGTGCAGTGGGCATGCTTTGGTGATGGGTGTCTATGCTTAGTTATGTCATGCAGGTCTTGGGGTTGGGATGGGTGGTTGGTGTCATGGGTAGATAGGTGAGGATTTGGGGTGATAGGGGAGGGTGTGATGGTGTGGGTGTGTGATATCATGCAGATAGGGTGCGGGTATGATGGTTAAGATTAGACTTACCAGTGTCCGTTCCTCCAACGACTTATCCGAGGCCCTCAGGATGCAAGATGGACAAGATTTGCTCCTCCCATGTTGTTAGTTGTGGGGGAGGAGGTGGGGGTCTGCCGCCAGTCCGCTGTACCGCGATGTGGTGCCTGGATACCGTGGAACGCACCTTCCCCTGTAGGTCGTTCCACCTCTTCCTGATGTCCTCCCTATTTCTTGGGAGCTGTCCCACAGCGTTGACCCTGTCCACTATTCTTTGCCATAGCTCCATCTTCCTGGCTATGGCTGTGGCTCTGCCCGGATGATTTCCTACACCATGACCCGGAGCTCCTCCTCGGAGAAGCGGGGGTGTCTTTGGTGTGACATGGGGTGGTGTGTGTGATGTGTGGGGTGGTGTATGTGTTGATGAGTCTGGTGAGTGTAGTGGTATGTGGTGTTTTGTGCTTGGATGTTGCGTGGGTGATGGTGTTGTGTGCCTCTTTGTGGTGGGGTTGTCTGTTCTGTGCTGTCCCTCTGGCCTTCTCTCTGAATTTTTGGTAGTAGGGGTTTGTGGGTGATGTGGGTGTGTGTTTTATATAGTATTGGTTGTGTGGGAGTGGTGTGTGTATGTGTGTCAGGTGTATGTATTTCAAATTGTCCAATGTGGCGGTGTTTTGGAGATGTGTGTGTATTTTGAGCATGGCGGTGTGTACCGCCAATGGAATACCGCGGTTGAAAGACCACCGCGTGGATTCATGGGTCGTAATGACATGGGCGTGTTTTTGTTGGCGTGGAGGTGGAGGATGTGTTTCCGCCAGTTTCTCGCTGACCTTTGGTGTGGCGGTATTGTGTGGGTGTCTGAATTTTGGCGGATTCCGTGATGTGTGTAATAATAGCTGTGGCGGTCTACCACGGCCGCGGCGGTGTATTGGCGGTCTTCTGCACGGCGGTAAGCGCCTTCTACCGCCAATGTTGTAATGACCCCTTGTATGTCCTACCCTAACCATACACTGCACCCTGCCCTTGGGGCTACCTAGGGCCTACCCTAGGGGTGCCTTACAGGTAAGAAAAGGAAAGGTTTAGGCCTGGCAAGTGGGTCAAATTTACAGTTAAAACCACACACACAGACACTGCAGTGGCGGGTCTGAGACATGATTACAGGGCTACTAATGTGGGTGGCACAACCAGTGCTGCAGGCTCACTAGTAGCATTTGATTTACAGGCCCTGGGCACCTCTAGTGGACTGTACTAGGGACTTACATAGTAAATCAAATATGCCAATCATGGGTAAACCAATCAACCATCAAATTTACACAGAGAGCATACGCACTTTAGCACTGGTTAGCAGTGACAAAGGGCTCAGAATACAAAAGCCAACAACAACAGGTCAGAAAAATAGGAGGCAGGAGGCAAAAAGATTGGGGATGACCCTGCAAAAGGGCAATAGTCTAACACGACCCCCAACCAGCCTAAAGCCAGGGAAGAACAATCAATACCTTGGTGTACTTCCCTGATTGGGGCAATAGAATACGGACCTAGGCCCATAACAGCAGGGGCATGTTCCAGTTCTATGCCTTCCTGATTCCAGTTGGATCCCTCTGTCCATACTCTCAGGGCCCACTAAGCTAACCCAAGGGGAACCCTTCTCCACATCTGCAGATACCATCTGTGCAGCACCTAACTTTATTTTGCTCAGAGATGTATGCCTATGGGCAGATACTACCACCAGGGCCAATACAGCGGTGTGACTCTCGTTCTTCTCCCAGGGGCAACTCTGTCCACCAGGACAGCAAGCCACAGTGACCCATGACAATTGTCAGGGATGAGAGCCCGACCTCAGACCTCTCCAACCACTGTGACTGTGGAAAGTGGGGGGCGGTAGCCCCAGGTGCCTGGCATCCTTTGACCACTCTCCCTTCCACTAGGTCAGGCATGACAGTCTGACCCTGGTCCTCCCCTCTTGGGCTATGTACCCTCCCTCCTGGAGCGGAACCCCCAGAGTCAAAAGTTGTCAGGGTGCTTCCACCAGTGCAGGGATGTTAAGTTGCAGCTGGTCCTCCAACCTGGGGTCTGTACCTTCAAGATGGACCAGGGCCAGGGGTGAGGCTTCCCTCCCCCTGCCACCCCTTCTGGGGTCCTGCACCCCCCAACTAGGAGTGGCCCCCCAGAACACAACATGGTGATGGCACTGTCAGCAGTAGCCCCTTCCTCCAGGTCAGGGGAACACCCGGAACCTGGCCTTCCAATCCAGGGTCTGTACTCTTAGATTGCACTGGGGTCAGGGGTGGGTCTCTCCCTCCCTGCCCCTACTTTCAGGGTTTTGCACCCCCCCCTCAGAAAGAGTCCCCCTAGAAATCACACCATGGAGGGTGATTGGGCAAACCGCCCCCCTTCAGGTCAGGGTTTACCCCCTGCACCTGCTCTTCCAGTCCAGGGTCTGTACCCTGAGACTTTACCACTGCATGGCAACCCAGGACTTCCTGGGGGGCACACCTACTCCCCACCAGGTCAGAGTTTATCCTCTGAACCTGGTCATCCAAACCAGAGCCAACACCCTGCGGTTGAACCACTGCCTGGCATACCAGGACTTCCTGGGGGGCACACTTACCCCCCACAAGGGACACACCGTACCCAAGGGCCACACAAGAGTCTGGCTGGTGCAGGTCTCGTGACCCCTGCCCATCTGGCAGAGTCTGGATTTCCCCCAACCCAGAAATGGTCTCACCAAGGTCATTCCTGGGGGGCTCTGACCTCGGAGCCAACCCCTGACCCTCCAGGTTCTCCACTGGGGTCCACAACCCCCTCTCAACCCTCTGTCTGGACTTCTGCACCCCCTCACTAGGAGTGGTACTATCAGACACCAGAACTGGTGAGGCGCTGGCTACAGCTGCCCCCCAAGTTCTCCTGACACTGTGGGGTGTAGACATAGGGTAGGAGTAGTGCTGATGACAGGACCGGATGCCAATAAGGATCCATCTACCGTATGAACCTGTTCTGGAATGTCCTTCGGTAACAAAAAAAGGGCAGTTGCATCTTCTTTAGAACAACAGATTAAAGGTATCTCAGAGAATCCCGTCCCCTCCCTTCTCAAAGAGGATGGGAATTGGCATTTCCCAAGGATGTCACAGGATGGACTGGTACGAAGCAAGTGGCCAGCAGCTCAACAATATAGACATAGGCCCTCATTACAACCCTGACGGTCGGTGATAAAGCGACGGTAATACCGCCAACAGGCCGGTGGTAACCAAAACGGAATTATGACCACAGGGAAACCGCTCAGACAGACAGCCACTTTAACACACCAACCGCCACAGTGGAATCAACAAGCTCCACGGCGGTAACCACCAACAGCTAGATGGAAGACAATGGCCTGCCCACACTATTACGACCGGCCTATCTGCCACCTTTTCCTGGGCAGTACCAATGACATCAAAAGCATGGTGGAAACACTTCACAGAAGTCAAAGGACTCACCTGTGGATACTCAGGGAACAACCACAACACCATGGAGCCCAAGCTGCACATATTTCCGATGCTCTTCTACCATCTGAGCATTATGAACATCAACGCCGGCGAAGACAACCACGGTGAGTACTGCCGCCTAGCACACAAGGGAGGGGGAAAGAAAAAGAGAGTGACACACACACGCA
This sequence comes from Pleurodeles waltl, assembly GCF_031143425.1. Classification (NCBI taxonomy): domain Eukaryota; kingdom Metazoa; phylum Chordata; class Amphibia; order Caudata; family Salamandridae; genus Pleurodeles; species Pleurodeles waltl. Next base: position 292,081,551 of record NC_090446.1, on the reverse strand, counting down.
ACAACCCCCCCAACCCCAACACCATACACACAACCAGATGTTCAAACATAACATATTCCCCCCGTACCCCTTAGGAATAATGCAAGGACAAAATGATTTGAAGAAAGTGGTGTAATATGATAAAATAACATGAATAAGTGCATCAAAATACAAACATATATACATATTTACAAATGTAGGGACACTGCCCAGTCCTCAATGTGCGTGGGCCACAGGGCCACAACACATAGACCATGGCCCCACCTCACTCCTGTAACAACATGGAGAGAACACTGCAGGGGCATTTGGTTGAAAATACCCAGGCACCTCAGGGGGACGCAGAATAGGAGAAGCACCTCAGCCAAAAGATGGTACCACACCATTGGTGCTGGAGGGGGCAACATGCCCTGTGCGCTGTCCTGGGGAGTGCAAGGCCACAGTCTCTCAAATGGGTGATTTTCCCACTTGCCCTGGAGGGACAACATGCCCTGTGCGCTGTCTTGGGGAGTGCAAGGCCACAGTCTCTCTACTGGGTGGTTTGCCCACTGCTTGGTCCTGGAGAGTGCAAGGCCACACTCTCTCTAGTGGGTGGTTTGCCCACTGCTTGGTCCTCGGGAGTGCAAAGCCACAGTCTCTGCAAGTGGGTGGTTTGCCCAATGCTTGGTCCCCTGGAGAGCAAGGCCACAGTCTCTCTAGTGGGTGGTTTGCCCACTGCTTGGTCCTGGGGAGTGCAAGGCCACAATCTCTCTAGTGGGTGGTTTGCCCAATGCTTGGCCCTGGGGTGTGCAAGGCCACAGTCTCTCAAGTGGGTGGTTTGCTCACTGCTTGGTCCTGGGGAGTACAAGGCCACAGTCTCTCTAGTGGATGGCTTCTCCACTGGTTCTGGAGGGGTATTGTGCCCAGTGTGCTTTATCCTGGGAAGGATGGGGTGAGTGGATGGCTTCTTCTCTGGTTCTGGAGGGAGCATTATGCCCAGTGTGCTTCATCCTGGCAAGGATGGGGTGAGGGGATTGATTCTCCACTGGTTCTGGAGGGGGCATTGTGCCCTGTGATGCAGATCTTTGGAAGTGCAAGGCCACAGTCTCTCACCTGGTTGTCAGACCCACAGGATTTGCAGGGACCAGGACGCACAACAGCTCATGGAGGCAGGACTACACACTGTCCACCAGCGGCGAGGGGTGCTCAGTGGTGGCAGTGGTGGAGCTGTTGTCTGGGCTGGCTTTGGAGTGGGGAAGCTCCAGCCCATCCCCTGCAGCCTCGGATGGCTGCCCACTGTGGCTGCTGCTGCTGGCAGTGGTGCTGATGGCAGTGCTGGTGGCGGTGCTGGTGGCAGTGCTGTCTACACACTGTCTACAGGCAGTGACGGATGCTCAGTGGTGGCAGTGGCGGTGCTGGTGTGGGGGCTGGCAGTGGGGGGGGGGCTTGAGCCCATCCCCTGCAGCCTCGGACAGCTGCCCACTGGTGCTGCTGCTGCTGGCAGTGGTGCTGGTGCCGGTGCTGGTGCTGGTGCTGGAAGTGGTGGGGGAGGCTCCAGCCCATCCCCTGTAGTCTCGGATGGCTGCCCACTGAGGCTGCTGCTGCTGCTGGCAGTGGTGCTGGTGTCAGTGCTGGCAGTGGTGGGGGGAGGCTCCAGCCCATCCCCTGTAGCCTCGGACGGCTGCCAACTGGGGCTGCTGCTGCTGGCAGTGGTGCTGGTGGCGGTGCTGGTGGCAGTGCTGGCAGTGGTGGCGGGAGGCTCCAGCCCACCCCCTGCAGCCTCAGACAGCTGCCCACTGGGGCTGCTACTGCTGGCAGTGGTGCTGGTGGTGATGCTAGTGGTGGTGATGGTGGCGGTGATGGTGGTGGTGCTGGCAGTGGTGGGGGAGGCTCCAGCCCATCCCCTGCAGCCTCGGACGGCTGCCCACTGGGGCTGCTGCTGCTGGCTGTGGTGCTGGTGGCGGTGCTGGCAGTGGTGCTGGTGGTGGTGCTGGCGGCACTGCTGGCAGTGGTGGGGGGAGGCTCCAGCCCTTCCCTTGCAGCCTCGGACAGCTGAACCACCATGGTTGGTGGTGGGGGCTCTGAATGAGTCTTCCTGTCCTTCCTGCCTGCTGGTGCAGGCCCCTTGCCCTTCCAGTCAGCAGCCGGGGATTGCTCCTTGCCCTTCCCTTTAGCAGCTGGGGGTGCCTCCTTGCCCTTCCTAGTCGCTGCTGGTGGTGCCTCCTTGCCCTTACCTGTTGCAGCTGGTGGTGCTTCCTTGACCTTCCCTGTCGCAGCTGGGGGTGCCTCCTTGCCCTTCCTAGACGCTGCTGGTGTTGCCTCCTTGCCCTTCCCTGTCACAGCTGGGGGTGCCTCCTTGCCCTTCCTTGAAGCACCTGGTACAGGCACCCTTTCAGTGTGGCTTCCTGGTGCCCAGGATCCTCTCCCACCTGCAGTAGCTGTCGACACTACTGTGGCCATGGACTGGGTGGCTGAGGTGCACACCTGGGTTCTGACCACCCTGGCACGACATGAAGGACGGGGGGGGGGAGTAATAGGGTAAAGGTCAAGGGTGGAGAGGAAAAGCATCTTTGGGACATTGGGGCGGGAAGAGGGTGAAGGTTTGGGAGTGGAGGAAGTGGTTGTAGGAGATGTCTGCCTGCTGATTTTGGGTGCAGGTGCATGGGCTGGATGCTGTTGTGAGGTGGATGGCTGTTGGGTGTCTGAGTGCTTGCGTTTATGTACTCTGGGAGGAGGGGGCACAATCACAGTGGGAGAAGACACAGGGGATGTGTGCATGGATGTGGGGGTGGTGACTGCCAGTGAGGGGTGTGTACTGATAGGTGTGCTGGTGATAGAGGTAGTGGACGAGGATGTAGTGCATGCAAGTGTGAGTGTAGATGCTACTGGGAGGGAGGTGGATGACGAGGAGGAGGGGACACAGTGAAGGCAGTGGATGCTGGTATGTTTGCATCTGGATGGTGTTTGTGTGAGTGCCTGTGGGATGATGTGTGATGCTTGTGTTTGTCTGAGCCACTCCTGTGTGTTGTCTTGTGTGCATGCTGGTCTGCCTGTGTGCTTGGGATAGGTTGGGGTTGAGGGTAATGGAATTGGGTAGAGGAAGTGGGAGGGGGGAAGCTAGAAACAAGGAAAATGGATGCCATCAGGGAGGAGGCTAGAGCCTGGAATGATCTCTGTTGGGCCACCACGCCAGAGTGAATGCCCTCCAGGAATGCATTTGTATGTTGCAAATGCCCTGCTAGGCACTTGATGGAATTCACAATGGTTGACTGCACAACAGAGATGGATCGCAGGAGGTCAATACCCCCCTCACTCAGGGCAGCAGGGCTAACTGGGGCAGGGCCTGAGGGGCCTGGGGAGAAGGAGATGCCCACCTTCCTGGGTGAGCGGGCACAGGAAACACGCTGAGGGGCTGCTGGGAGGGCTGTGCTAGTACGGGGTGGCGGCTGTACCTGTAGTTGGGGTGGGCACAGAGGTGTCCGCCACCACCAAGACGATTCCATCAGATGATGTATCATTGTCAGAACTGTCCCCTCCAGTCTCTGCCGTGATGCTCCCCTCGCCCTCCGTCCCACTGGTGCCCTCACCGTCGGTGGATTTGGCCTCCTGGGTCCTGTGGGATGCAGCTCTCCCCATCACCAGTGCCTCTGCTCCTCTGCCAGATGATGCTAATGCACATAAGGACAGGGTGACAAAACAAAAGGGGGGGAGACAAAGGATATCCTTGATCAATGGCGGCAACAACACCACCGATGGCGTACAAGACACACACAGGGAACAGCCTTACGCACTAGGCAATGCACTAAAAGTCACAATGCTAGTCACCAGCCCATGGACAGGGATACCTAACGCCAATTGCAGCATACCTGAGACCCACAGACCCCTGCCCAGTAGTGGATGCCTACTACCTTGGTTGGAGGAGGTTTACATCAGACCCTGCCCAACATGGGTCCTATCCTGCAATGTCCGGCCTGGCCCAGGGGCACCCACATCTCCCACCCGGATGCCACCATGCGCAAATAGTATATTGGGGCACTGTACTTGCACCCTTGTGGATGCTGTGATGCCCCCAAGCGCCCATCCAGCTCCGGATAGGCCACCGCCAGAATGCGGGCCATCAGGGGGGTCAGGGTTCGAAGGGCACACCTTCCTCGTTGGGATGCAATCCCCAGCTGCACCACCACCATCTTCCGTGCCCAGCGTCCCAGGTCCTACCACCGTTTCCGACCGCGGGTGCTCCGCCTGCCGTAGACCCCAGGGTCTGCACGTCCTTGGCGATGGCATGCCATATACACTTTTTTCGATGGGCGCTGACCTGCAGAGAAATACACATTGGAAAAGGTAGCAGTCAGACCGTCCTGCCTGTTACACTCAATTCCTACCATAGCCCTCACATCCCCTTATGCACAGACATTGCCAACCATACATGCAACACGCTGCCCAGGGCCCTTCCACCAACCCCCTCCTACACGAGGCCCTCACACACAGCACTCCATGCATTCATGCCCCATGCATCGTGCTCACAGTGTACTCACCTGTTTGTCTGGAGGCCCATACAGCATTCGGTACTGGAGTAGGACCCCATCCACCAGTCTCTCCAACTCCACAGTGATGAAGGCAGGGGCCCTTTTCCCAGTCAAACGAGCCATGGTCGGTTCCAGACACAGGTCGCAGCAGCACTTGCAGTGTCGGTCCTCTCCTGTTGAAGGTCAGGTAGCAAGTGAGTGAACAGATACAATCACAATATGCATTGATTGGAATGCACAGATAATGACCAGCTGCTCAGTCTTTCGCCCCATAGATTGCAACCGCTGTGGATGAATGGGAGATGGAGACATCCCCAGGTGTACAGACCCATGGTGGACTTGGCAGCACTGGAGGACAGGCACATTATCCTCACCTATAGACTTGACAGGGCCACAATCACAGAGCTGTCTGCCCAATTGGAGCCTGACCTGATATCTGCTATCCGTCAGCCCACTGGGATCCCCCCTCTTGTGCAAGTTCTATCTGTGCTCCATTTCCGGGCAACTGGCTCCTTCCAAGTGACAGTGGGCTTGGCAGCAGGAATGTCTTAGCCAATGTTCTCAATATTGCTGACCAGAGTGTTGTCTGCCCTGATTAAACACATGCGCAGCTACATCATTTTTCCCCAGGTGGAGGATTTGGCCACAGTGAAAGCTGATTTCTATGCAATGGGACATATTGCCAACATTATTGGGGCTACTGATAGTACACATATTTCATTTGGCCATCCCCCAGAGAAATTAACAGGTGTTCAGAAATAGAAAGAGCTTTCACTCTCTGAATGTGCAGATGGTGTGTTTGGCGGACCAGTGCATCTCCCATGTCAATGCAAAGTATCCTGGGTCTGTGCATGATGCCTTTATCCTGAGGAATAGCGGCATACCATATGTGATGGCTCAATTCCAGAGGCACTGGGTGTGGCTAATAGGCTCCCACCCAGTAGGTGTTGGTGTATGGGTATGATGCCTAAGGGCTAGTGGGTGTCTAACAGTTGTCCCTCGATATTTGCAGGTGACTCTGGTTACCCCAACCTCTCATGGCTACTGAACCCTGTGGGGAATGCCAGGACAAGGGCAGAGGAACGTTACAATGCGGCACATGGGCAAACAAGAAGAATCATAGAGAGGACATTCAGCCTTCTGAAGGCCAGGTTTTGTTGCCTCCATCTAATAGGTGGATCCCTGTACTACTCACCCAAGAAGGGCTGCCAGATCATCGTGGCATGCTGTATGTTGCACAACCTTGCCTTACGTAGCCAGGTGCCTTTTCATCAGGAGGATGAGGCTGGAGATGGCCATGTGGCAGCAGTGGACCCTGTAGACAGTGAAAAGAGGAGGATGAGGATGAGGACAACAGAAGTGCAATAATACAACAATACTTCCAATGACACACAGATAAGACAGTGTAACTTCACTTTTAATTGACAGTTTTGTGTTTGACATCGTCACTGGCAGGCTGATTTTCCCATTTCTATGGCCACTTACTGCACCCTTTGGCATATCTAATTTCAGACATTTGTGACCCACTATCGCTCCTGGGTTGTTGACTGCAGCAACCTACAGGTCATACCTATGTATACATTACTGTACAGTTTTATTGCAGTGTTTAAAGCTTGTTAAACAAATACATAGTTCAATCATTGGACAGACTCTATACTTGTATTTATTCAAATGGTGTTTATTTATGTGCCAATAAGTAGAGGGGGATGTGCAATGGGCTGGGGTGATGGTGGAATGTCCAGGATAGAGTCCAGCCTATGTGGATCACAGGTGCATTGTCCAAGGGGACATAGGAATAGGAGCAATGGCAGTTCAAGGTGGACAGGGTGACAGGGTGGGACACAAGGGTGACAATCAGGAGAGTCTTATTTCCTGGCAGGGTTTTGGCAATAGTTTCTGGCTTCTGCCTGGATCGCAGGGACCGTTTGCGGGGTGGTTCTCCTTCTGCAGGGGGAGGGGTGCTGGTTGCCTGTTGGTCCTGTGGTGGGGCCTCCTGTCCACTAGCGGCAGCGGAGGTGGAAGTCTGTTCATCGGTTTAGCTAGTGTCAGGGGCCCACTGGTGTGCCACTGCCTCCCTCACGGTGTTGGCCATGTCTGACAGCACCCCTGCAATAGTGACCAGGGTGGTTTTTGATGTCCTTCAAGTCCTCCCTGATCCCCAGGTACTGACCCTTCTGCAGCAGCTTGGTGTTTGTGAGGTGGCCTGGGGTCCCTGTAGTGGTTGACACACTGCTGATTGACGTGTCCTGAGGACAGAGGTATGGGCCCGCTGGGTAGGTACTGTGCTGGTGTTTCCTGAGGGAGGAGGCTCTGTGGTGGTATGGGACTGTGCCTTGGTAACCGACTGTCCGGAGGTCCCTGATGGGCCAGGTTGGTCATCCCGATACAGGCGTCCAGAGCTGCTGTCATCACTGTGGGACTCTTCTGAAGGGGAGACTGGATGATGCTGGCACCTCCTCTCTGGGGACCTGTGGGGATGTAAATGCAGTGTTATTGTTTCTGCATGTGACATCTTGTGCATGGGTGTGTTGCCTTCTATAGTTGTTATTGCCCTGCCAGCTTTGCCTTGTGTGAGTAGTTAGTTGGTGGGCTAGGTGATTCTCTCTAGTGTGCATGCTTTAGTGATGGGTGCCCATGCAGGTCTGTGATGGGGATCTGTGCATTGGTGGTACATGCAGGGCTTGGTATTGGGAGTGGTGGGTTGGGTTGTGATGGTGGGGTGTGTGTGAGGTGGTGGAATGATGGGAGTGAGGGTAAGGGTGGGGGTTTGTGATGGCATGCAGGTAGGGGGGTGATAGTAATAGATATTTGACTTACAAGAGTCCAGCCCGCCTCCTACTCATGCCAGGCCCTCAGGATGCATGATTGCCAAGACTTGCTCCTCCCATGTTGTTAGTTGTGGGGGAGGAGGTGGGGGTCCACCATCAGTCCTCTGTACAGCTAGTTGGTGTATTGCTGCTGTGGAACGCACCTTCCCCCATAGGTCGTTCCACCTCTTCCTGATGTCATCCCTTATTCTTGGATGCTGTCCCACGGCGCTGCCCCTGTCCACAATTCTATGCCATAGCTCCATCTTTCTTGCAATGGATATCTGCTAGGATCTGTGATCCTAATAGCTGTGGCTCTACCCCACTGATTTCTTCCACCATGACCCTTAGCGCTTCCACCAAGAATCTGGGGTATTGTTGTGGTGCCATGGGTGTAGTGTGAGTGGTGTGGGTGAGGGTGTGTGTGGTGATGTGTTGGGGTGCGTGATGTAAGGTGTGTGGATGGTGTATAGGTGATGGTGGTGTGTGGCTGTGGTCTTGTCTGTGGTCTTGCTATCTCTCTTGTGGCAATTGTTTTTAGTTGTAAAGGGTTGTGGGTAATGTGGGTGTGTTTGAAAGTGGTGTGGGTGTGGTGTGTGTATGAGTGTCAGGTGTGTGTTATTCAAATTGTCCAATTTAGTGTTGTTTTGTATGTGTGTGTGTATTTTCAGAACGGCGGTATGTACCACCAATAGTTTATTGCCATTGAATGTCTGCCGCGGTGATTTGTAGGTCATAATGCTGTGGGCATAGTTCTGTTGGTGTAACGGTGTGGGTTGTGCTACCACCAGTTTATCTCTGACCTTTGGCGGACGTGTGTGTGTGTGGCAGTGTAGTGACGGATTGCTATGTGTGTGTCATAATATGGGTAGCGGTATTTTCATGCTCACTAGCAGTGAGCGGGCCAAGAGCGGTGTCTATTTGCATTGGTTCCCCTTCTCTTGCTTCTCCTAATTCAGGTCGAGACTCTTCGGAACAATGGATGATTGTACATGGGTTTCCTGCATGAGAAGGTCCATGAGTTTTTCTATTTTCTAGATGGCATTCCTGTAGATGATACTCTATGGAGAGGGCTAAATCCATCAGTCCTTGTAAATCTTCCACTATATCTGAATGTACTAGTTTGTCTTTTATTTCATGTCGAAGACCTCTATAAGACAGAGTCACAAGAGTATGTTCTACCCATCTCGTCTCTGCTGCCAGTTGTCTAAAGTGCGTTATATATTGGAGAACATCTTGGGTACCTTGCTGAATATCACATAAAGCTTCCTCCTCTGACAACTCCAATCCTGGGCATTCAAACACTTGTTTAAATGCAGTGACAAAAGCTGAATAGTCAGACAGTAAAGGGTCATTGGAAGTTACTAACGGAGTCGCCCAGACCAAGGCACGACCAGACAAGGCACTGATTAGATAACCCACTTTTGTTATTTGTTGAACAAACTGCGTTGGTCAGAAGGCAGGGTAGACTGTCAGAGCCTCGAGGAATTCTCGTAGCTTATTTGGATCTCCTGCAAAAAGTGGCATAGTAGCAGAATCAGCGGGAACATCTGTGGTTATGGACACCAAGGCTTGTTGTAAAGCTGCATTTTCATTTCGTTGGGGTATTCTCCATACTGCTCCATGAAGTCGGGTTTGTTTGGCGCTGCAATCTGTCACAGGCTATTCTACGTTTATGCCTCTGGCCAAATGGAACTGCAGAGTGGTCTTGATCCTTGTAGGTTCTGCCTCGAAGAAGAAAGGAACAGGCAGTGAGACAATGCAAAGTCTCACACTCGCGGACGTATGCACAGCAGGAAGCAAGGCGATGAAATGCTAAGTCTTGTGTGCGCTCGCTAGTGGCTCAAGAGTATTCAGGTGCTTGCAAGTGTGTGCCAAAATCAAAACGAGCTAACCATCTCTGCTCCATGCCGGATGGTGGAACTTGGGAACTCCGCGCTACTCCGCGTAGTGCAAAGTGCCCAAACTCCGAAACCTCGGCTGGCCGAGTGGAGTTCTGCACCCCGGCCTACTTAAGACAACATTTTGAAACTGATTAGTTAGTTGGAAATATCCTGTTCAGGAGGAGGCCTCACAATACTGTTTTACCCTCAGTTGTTCTAATGGTTTCTGTTATGGGGATTTCAGGGTGACAGATGTTTTGAGGGGAGAAGAGTACGGTGGTGGAATTTCAGGGGAGGGGTTGTTTTGTTTCTATTTGTGGTTTAGTTTTATCCCGTTTCAAATTCACACACAAGGAATCACACACAAACATACTTCCAGATGGTAATCATTTTCTACATATGATGGTAGCTTTACATCATACTGGTTATCTCAGGTGCCTAAGTTCCATAGTTATCGATTGTTTGACCACTGGTGACCCCAATGGTGCATCTTAAGGTCATGTCATGGAACGTTATTGGCCTCCTTAACTGGATCAAATGAAAGGCTTACTGCATCATGTTAAGTGGTTCATGCCCATGGTACTGATGCTTCAGGAGACACGCCGGTTGGGCACCCACTGTTCTCAACTGCAGTGGTTTGGATATGATAGTGTATTTCATGCGGGGCTAGTACAGGAGGCTCGAGGAGTGGCTTTCCTTTTCCACAAGACATTTCCAACGGTGGTGACCTCTACCTTTGTGGATGCCGAAGGCCAATTTGCAAAGGTGGAAGGTCTCCTGGAAGTCCGGCAATATAACTTCCTAAGTGCCTATATACTCCCCCAACTGCACTACCCAGCTCTGTAAGTGATAGAAAAGGCCATTCTTTCTTTACCTTACAGGATCTCTATAATAGAGGGAGAATGTAATGCCTCACCTAACCTCACTCTTGATTCCTCAGCCACACCCAATGGAAGCCAATTGTATTGAGCTAAACACCCTCAGATCTAGAGGGACTGACTGGGATCATGCAATACTTAGAGAATAAGGCGCACAGGCACCGCAAGTATATGCATACTTCGGGGGCACACCATACATATCCCATATAGACCTATTTCTCTTTCACTTGATGGGGGCCATGATTCCCCCATGAGGAAGCTCAGACCACTCACCTACTGTTGCCCATTTTGGAAGACAAATGCCACCCGATGCTCTAGCTGGTGTCTCAGTAACAGAGTTGATATTCAATATTCTGAGTATTTCTCAACTGAACTTCAGGCATATTTGACTACAATAGGGTACATCTTTGTCTCCCAATATATTTTTTTATTTTACTTTTAGGGGCTTAATGCAAGGCTACCTGAGATGCCAATGGAAAATCAAGCTCAGTCAAGTTTCCACACTTGAGAACTAAATATTGGAAATGGAGTGGCAGATTTTACTTGTCCAATGTAAGCCTTAAGCCTCCAACTCTAGTTCTCTAGGGTGTCGCTGAAACGTATCTCGCTCGGAAAGGCCAGGCGCTGCTGAAGGACATCCATGCAATGTGTATATGAATGACGGGATATAGAAAATGTGGTTACTGGTTGGGGTGGTTTAAACGCTACTCAAGAGTCAATCACAATTCTTGGGTGAAAGACAAGCAAACCTCAAATTACCTGTGCTCAACCATCTAGGAGCTTGGCACAAAGCAGTCAGGCTTAACGTAGAGACAATGGCCCTCATTCCAACCCTGGCGGTCTATGACCGCCAGGGCAGAGGGCAACGGAAGCACCACCAACAGGCTGGCGGTGCTTCCAGGGCTATTCTGACAGCGGCGGTAAAGCCGCGGTCAGAAAAGGGGATCCGGCGGTTTCCCGCCAGATTACCCCTGGCCCAGAACCATGGGGATTCCGACCCCCTTCCCGCCAGCCTGTTTCTGGCGGTTTATACCGCCAGAACCAGGGTGGCGGGAACAGGTGTCGTGGGGCCCCTGGGGGCCCCTGCACTGCCCATGCCACTGGCATGGGCAGTGCAGGGGCCCCCTAACAGGGCCCCATTAAGATTTTCACTGTCTGCTTTGCAGACAGTGAAAATCGCGACAGGTGCAACTGCACCCGTCGCACCCCTGCAACTCCGCCGCCTCCATTCGGAGCCGGCTTCATTGTTGCAGGGTCTTTCCCGCTGGGCCGGCGGGCACCCTTTTGGCGGTCGCCCGCCGGCCCAGCGGGAAAGTCGAAATGACCCCCGCGGTCTTTTGACCGCGGAGCGGTCTTTCGACGGGGGAACTTTGGCGGCCGGCCTCCGCCGCCCGCCAAAGTTGGAATGACCCCTAATGTGTCAAGTATTTATGCAGCACTGGAAACAGCTACAAAGGGTGAACACAGCACAGGAGAAATCCAATCAGTAGAACCAGAGGTATGCAGTTATATAGATGCAAGTATAAATAGTGCTTAAAAGCACAAAGCACCAACCTTGGTTATCTGGTCCGGCATTAGGCCCATTTTAAAGGGTCCAGGACTGGGCTGGTACCACTTGGGGGGGCCAGGACTCACTATATGTACGGTTCAAGGTGATTAGAGCCTTCTCTTTCCTGGAGTCTCTGATCAGAAGACAAGCCAACTAGTCTTAGAGTCACTCTAGTGTCCTGGGTTCAAGATACAGGACCAGTACTCCTTACTCAGGCAGTAGGGCAGCAGAGCAGCAAGGCAGCATATTAGCACTCCATCTTGCAGCAGAGCGGCACAGCAGTCCTCTGAGTCTTCCAACTGTTCAGATGTGTACTAAAGAGTTGGATCTGAAGGTCCACTATTTATCCTTGGTTCCAGCTTTGAAGTGGGATACATTTTCAGTGGCTTCTACCTCTAAAGGTGTTTGTAATTTCATTCCTTTTTGCCCTGGCCCCAGCTTGCCTGGTGGCACAAAAGACTATTGTGAAACCCTTTGTGGATTTGCTATGGCAAAGTCTTTATGTGCAAGTGTGGTACGTGACAGCTGCAACCCCACCCCCCCATCACGCCAGGGGTGGCCCATCCTGGCAACACCTATTCCTGTTTTGTCTCACTGTCTGGGAGGAATACAAAAGGAAAAACTTCCAGCTACACTTGGTCATATGACCCAGGATACAGGCTTCAAGCACCAAATGTTTGGGACTAGAAAAAGACAACTTTCTAAAAGTGGCATTTTCAGAATTGCGATTTACAATTCAATTTTATCATTAAAGAAATGTTAAATTATAATTCTTTAGACACCACTCTTGACTTCTAACCTGCTCCCAATTGACCGTTATCACTTAAGAATTGTAAAAAGTTAACCCACTGTTATCCTATTGCAGAGGCAGGTCTTGCAGTAGTGAAAAAGAAATGTAAGAGTTTTTCACTACCAGGACTTGTGATAGTTAAATGTGCCTGCCCAGCATTTTAAATAGACTGCACTTACTTAAGCGTGTACCAGTTCCAGGGCAATAGTCCACCATAAAGTCCATTCCTTGTAGAGAGATAGAACCCCTCAACAGTTTGGGATTTTCAGCCCTCATCAGGATTAACCATCTGGGGGGTCTGAGGTCTTTCTGAACACCGAAGTGAGCCTCAAACACATATGGTATCAATTTCTTCAGTGCCCAAAACACTACAAATGTTTCCCTTTCTACTGCACACCATTGTTCTTTGCTGGGATGTACCCTCCAGCTGATTAGGATTGCTGGGTGATGTAGGCCCCCTTTTTTTAGCTAATACCAGCCTAGATGCTGTGCTCTGATGTATCTGCCTGCATGATGAACTCTTTGGAGAAATCAGGGTGTCAAATGTGTTCTGGTACACCTCAGTCCAGATCAACTGTCTGGGCTGCTTCTTAGATGTCAGCTGTGTCAAGGGAGCAACAATGGTGCCATACCCCAAGACAAATCTCTTGTAGTATCTGTTGAAGCCTCGGAAGGCCCTCATCTCTGTCTACGTCTTGGAGGTTTCCAAGGCAGAATGGTCTGAATCATGGCCTGGACGGGCTTTACCTTGCCCACTTCAACCTGGTGACCCAGGTAGACCACAGAACACTGCCCTACCTGGCACTCACTAACCTTGATAGTCAAGCTTGCTCTCTGCACAGCCTAAAGCACTTCCCAGAGGTGGCACATGTGGCCCTCACAGCTGGCGCTAAAGACGGTAATGTTGTCTAAGGAGGTGGCACTGAGACTCTCCAATCCTGCTAGAACCTGATTGATTAACCTTCAGAAAGTGCAGGGGTGCTCTGTGAGAAAGTAGCCTCTTTCTAGCATGGTTACCCCCACTGTTGGCCTGTTTGTGAGTGTGTGTCAGTGTGTTTGCCGGTCTAACTGGGATCCTGCTAGCCAGGATCCCAGTGCTCATAGTTTGTGGCCTAATGTGTGTGTTATTAGTAGTGCTTGACTCTGTCACTTGGGCTCTACTAACCAGAACCTCAGTGCTTATGCTCTCTCTGCTTTTAAATGTGTCACTATAGGCTAGTGTCTTCATTTACCAATTTCAATTGGCACACTGGACCCCCCTTATAAGTCCCTAGTATATGGTACCTAGGTACCCAGGGCATTGGGGTTTCAGGAGATTCTTATGGGCTGCAACATTTCTTTTGCCACCCATAAGGAGCTCAGACAAACCCTTTCACATGCCTGCCATTGCAGCCTGCATGAAATAGTGCACACACTATTTCACAGCCATTTTCACTGCACTTAAGTAACTTATAAGTCACCTATATGTCAAACCTTCACTTGCTGAAGGTTAGGTGCAAAGTTACAAAGTGTGAGGGCACACTTGCACTAGCAAAGGTACCCCTACATAGTTCAGGGCCATTTTCCCGGACTTTGTGCGTGCGGGGACGCCATTACACGCGTGCACTACATATAGGTCAATACCTACATGTAGCTTCACAATGCTAACTCCGAACATGGCCATGTAAGGTGTCTAAGACCATCACCACCCCAGTGGTAGTGCCAGAGCTCTTGCAGTGTGTTCCAGACTTGAGCCATCTTGCTTTGCAAGGTGTGGGGGCACTCTAGAGGGCTCTGAGTGGCCAGTGCCAGCAGGTGACATCAGAGACCCCGCCTGATAGCTCTTTACCTGATAAGGTAGCCAATCCCCCTCTCAGGGCTATTTAGGGTCTCTCCTGTGGGTTCTCGTCAGATTCTACCTGCAAGTTTCCATCAGGAATACTCTGTAACTATTACTTCATCCTCTGACCTCCGATCAACCGCAGCCTGCTCCAGGAACCGCTGTAACAGCAACAAAGTATCCACAAGGGATACTTATCTTTTGCAACTTCATCTCCAGCTAGCAACTGCAATAGTTTGGACAGTGTGCACACTCCGAGGACTCCCTGTCTCCATCCTGTAGCAGAAGGACCAGAGAAATCTCCCATGGGGTGACAGAGTCATTCCCCTGCTTACGCAGGCACCTTCCAAGTCGATGAGCGGTACTCCTGAACTCCTCTCACAGCAACGAGCATGCTCCTGGAAACACAGAGGGTGGTCTCCATCGACTGTCCTGTGGTCCTGCTGACGCAATTTGAAGGAGGTAGGACCTTGCCTTCTCTGACAGCAGCGGTACCCCTGTGCACCGCATCTTTTTCACCTCCTGAGGACTCTGTGCACTATCCACAAACCTCCTTTGTGCACAGCCTGGCCCAGGTCCCCAGCACTCTATCCTGCAATGCTCGACTTGCTGAGTTGACCTCCGGCAGCGTGGGACCCTTCTTTGTAGTGTGGCGCCAACTGGGTTTTGCACCTCCTTTGTCCCTATGTCCTGGGACTCCCGTGGGTGCTACCTGGCATCCTGAGGGCTCTCTGAAGTGCTGAGAACCCCCTTTTCCTCCTCACACAGACTTGAGGCCGCCAGGTCCCCCCTGGATCCAGCCAGCACCATTTTGACGCAAAACACACATTTGTCATAACCAAGGCTTGTTGGAGTCTTCCAACACAAAATCACATCTGCATCCATCTTCACGTCGTTGGACATCCTTTGCATCATGCAGTAACCCGCTGGCATCTTCCTAGGGTGCATTCCTGCAGCCTTCGTCCAACTTGGGACTCTTCTTTGCACCCTCTTCTGGGTTGACAGGGGCTCCTGTCCTTCCTGGAACTTCTTTCGACTTCTCGACTTGGTCCCCTTCTTTTGCAGGTCTTCAGGTCCAGGAGTCCAGCAGTTGTTGTTTGCAGCCTTGGTTGGTTACTGCAATAATCCATATCACGTGGTGTAGTGTGTCCTAAGGAAACTTGCAGTACTTTACTGCTGCTTTTCTGGGCTCTGGGGTGGGGTAATTTACTTACCTTTACTGTATTCTTACTCTCCCAGCAATTCTGCACACACTACACTTGTCTAGGGGGGAATTTGTGATTCGCATTCCACTTTCTTTGTATATGGTTTGTGTTGCCCTAGACCTATTTTCTCCCTTTGCAGTCTATAGCATTTCCTATTGTTTGTGCTATCCTATGTCTAATTACTTACCTTCTTTTGGGGTATAGTGTGTATAATACTTACCTCCAGAAGGAGTATTGTCTCTAAGACAATTTTTGGTACTGTATCACCCAAATAAATACCTTTATTTTTGGTAATACTGAGTATTGTCATTACTTGTGTATAAGTACTGTGTAACTATAAGTGATATTGCATGAGCTTTGCATGTCTCCTAGTTCAGCCTAAGCTGCTCTGCTATAGCTACCTCTATCAGCCTAAGCTGCTAGAACACTACTACTTCACTAAAAAGGGATACCTGACCTGGTAAGTACCCAAGGGTCCCACTACAAACCATGCCAGCCTCCTACATGCTCTACAACCTGAAGGGCATCACCAAAAACTGGATGTAGCCTTCTGGGGTAGAGAATGCAGACCTCTCTTTGGCTCCCTCAGTCAAGGTAATCTACCAGTACCCAGACATCAGATCAAACATGCTCAGGAACTTGGCAGTCCTCAACGGGTCAATGAGCTCATCAGATGGGGATGAGTATCAGTCTTAATAACTGCATTGAGTCCCCGGTAGCCCATGCAGAACCAGAATTCAGGGGATGGTAGCTAGAGGGGCAGCATTAGAAAACTAGCACCACTGGGCTGGACCAAGCGCAACTTGAGGGTCCAATTATCCCCAGTTAGAGAATTTTAGACACTCCCTTCTCTTGCTAGCTCTCATCTTACCAGATAGCCTGCAGAGCTTATTCTTCACAGGCATACTGTGCCTAGTGTCAATATCATGGGTACACCATGTAGTGAACCCTGGGTTTAGGGAGAAGAGAAAGGATAACTGCCCAGACACTTGGTGACAGTCCCTCTGTTGCTCTATGCGCAGGGTGGGGGAGAAATTGACACCCTCCACCTTCTCATCCTGCTCTTTGGAAGAAAGGAGGTTGGGGTGAGGTGCAGTCTCCTCCTCAACTCCGTCTTCCATGAGCAAGCATAGAAACCGCTGATCAGATGTGTTTTACTTAATAAACATATGTAGAAGGGATGGATAAGTCCAGTGGAGGATGTGGACTGGAGGAATGCTAAAAAATGCCTCTCAACAAACAAGCCATCTCCTCCAAGATCCAGCTACATTACCTACATGCTGCCCACTTCACACCAAAATGTTTGTGGAGAGCTGGGAGACATTTCCTGCCAGCCTGCTCGCACTGTGCCCAAACAGAGACTCATTTCTTCCACATGGTGTAGGCCTATCCTAGATTAATGGGCTTTTGGCACAACATTGAGCGAATGCTGACCAGAATTCTAGACAGAGCTGTGAACCCAAATCCAATGATGGGCCTAATTGGTATAGTGGAGGAGCTTATTGCCCCTACTGTGAGTGGATACTGGTGGGGATGGCCACAATAATTGCCAAGTGCAACATTGCACACAGATGGAGTGCCCCACAAACCCCCAACTTGGCGGAATGACAGAGGGTGTAGAATTGGTATGCCAAGATGAAACAACCAATATACTACACTAAGGGCTGTCCACAGAAACAAGTAAGTGGTGGAGAGAAGACTGGAAGAAAGACATGTGACCAAAGGGGTGGTGGGATGGTGTGTCATTGTTTTTGATGTGTTTAATTGGAAATGGACTGTGTTAACTGTTGTGAAGAAAAGCAGTAAAAATTGGTTTATCAGGACAGGCAGGGATCTGCCCCTGGGACTGGAGAACACACAGCTTGCAAGTTCCAGTTTGTAAGGAAGTATGGTTGGCCACTAAAGGCTTTCATTAAAAACACTTTAGCAACACAAAAGGATGATGGACGGAGTGCTGAAACTTTTCTAGCACTCACCCCCAGTCAGAGATCTGAGTTTAATCCATTGTGCTGTTGCTCACAATGGAACACCTGTTTGTACCCAACAATAGCAAATGGATATATTGAGATGTCATCCCCCTACAGGTTGCTGAAAACCTCTTTCTGAGAATGCTTTTGTCAGACCCCAATAGTCACCCTATCTTCCTTTGCAATATAAAGCTAGGCATGGTTACCCGAGAAGATTGCATCAAACCAGCATTGCTAAATCTTTGGCGAGCATTCTGGGCTAAGGAAGAAATCTCTCTTAATCAGGCCATAATTAATGATTGGTTGCACCCTGACAATGTTCATATTATTGCTGGGTGGAGGTACCTAAAGAAGCAGCTTGATACTTTAGGTAGAATGGAATGTTTTCAGAATTTACAGTGAATTCCTACTATCTCAAAACAGCAGCTAAACCAGGGGGCATATTTATACTTGTTTTGCGCCAAATTTGTGTCATTTTTTTAATGCAAATTTGGTGCAAAACTAACTCTATATTTATACTTCGGCGCTAGACCCGTCTAGTGCCAAATTTAAGGAGTTAAAGTAATTTTTGGAACGTGGAAACCTACTTTGCGTCAATGAGATGCAAAGTAGGCGTTCCCGTGCAAAAAATGACTCTATGGCCTGAGCGCCATATTTATCCCCATGCTATAATCACCCACTGGGGGAGGAGGGGTCAAATAATGGTGTAAAGCTTGCTTTGCACCATTATTTAACGCCTGGGTCAGGTCAGGCGTTAGGGGACCTCAGGGCCTATTTCCATGGTGGAACACCATGGAATAAGCCACAGGTGCCCTCCCCAGGCACCAGGGACACCCCCGCCCACACCAGAGGGACAGCGGAGGATGAGGGACCCCATCCCAGGTAAGTATAGGTAAGTACAGGTAAGTGTTTTTTTTTTTTAAGTGCCATTGGGGGCCCTGAAATGGGACCCCCACATGGCACGGGGTGCAATGGCCATGCCCAGGGGACCCTGGTCCCCTGTGCTGGCCATTGGGGTGGTGGGCATGACTCCTGTAAAAAAATTTTACTCTAACCCGCCAAACGTAGTTTTTTGCAGAAAAACCCCCTTCTTCCATACTGCCAGCCCCAGCCGGCTAATGTAAAAAAAATTTACGCTAGCCTACCGTTTGCACCGGCTTGCACCATTCCATAAATATGGTGCCCGCTGGTGCTCAGAAATGGTGCAAGCCGGTGCTAAACTTTTTGGTGCAAAACTGCGTTAGTGCAGTTTTGCACCAAAACGTATAATTCAGGGCCCAGGATTTTTAACCATATGTGTAAAAATAAAAAAGTGTAGAGTGGAAAACAAAGAGGGTAAGTTAGTACCTCCATCTTGTTACTATATATTTTATGGAACCCTACCTGACGATCCCATTTTGCTCTGTATATGCATTAGACACTTTAGATTATCAATGGATGTTAGGATACTTTATTTTTTTATAGGTACTAGGATTTCCATGGTTGTAATGATTTGGCATCCTTGTCCATATATGCACAAACTGTTTTATGTTATGAACGGTTGGATGATGGAACAATGCATGCGTGAGCTACGCATGCCTGCACAACGCAGTCAGAACAATGACCACGTTATTTCCACGCATGCCTTTACCACACATGCCTTTACATCGATTTTCTGTTGTAAAAGCATGCCTAGTAAAGGCATTTGTGGAATAGCATGCGTGGTTCTAGCAGGCCTCCGCCCGACCTGCCCAAAAAAAAACATAACTACCTGACCCCCCACCGGAAAAACACAATTACCTCGACTCCCCCACCCACCCTAAAAACACAAGTACCTTAACTCCCCACCCTTCCTAAAACACAAATACCCTGAAACCCCACCACCTGCCCTAAAAACACAACTACCCTGACCCCCCATCCGCCCTAAAAACATAACTACCTTGATCCCCCCCACCTGGCCTAAAAACATAACTACCCCAACCCCACCACCCACCCTAAAAATATAACTACCCGACCCGCTTCACTACCTGCCCTAAAAACGTAACAACCCTGACTCCCCAAACAACCCTCTAAAAACATACCTACCCCGATACCCCCACCCGGCCCAAAAAGATAACTAAACCAACCCCACTATCCACCCTACAAACATGACCACCTGACCCCCCCACCATCTGCCCTAAAAACATAACTACCCTGACTCCCTACCACATGCCCAAAAAACATAACTACACCAACCGCCACCCAGCCCCTTAAAATAAATGCCACCACCCGCCCTAAAAAAATAACTACCCGACCATCCTAAAAGCAAAATTACCCTACCCCACCCACCCAGGAAACACTGCTACCCCACCCCCAGCTGCCCTTAAAACACTACTACCCTGCCACCCCAGCCGCCCTAAAAAACATAACTACCCCGACCCCCACCTGCCCTAAAAAAATAACTACCCCAACCCCCCACCACCCACTCTAAAAGTATAACTACTCGAACCCCTCACCACCCACCCTAAAAGTATAACTACCCCAACTCCTCACCCCACCTTTTAAAAAAAAAATTGCACCACCTAACTTAAAAACATAACTACCTGACCCCCCACCTGCCATAAAAGCACAACTACCTGACCCTTCCCTAATAACACAACTACCCCGCCTCCCACATGCCCTAAAAATACAGCTACCCCAAACCCCCACCCACCCTAAAAACATAACTACCCCACCCCCCAACCACCATAAAAACATAACTACCCCAATCCACTCACCAGCCCTAAAAACATAACTGTCTGACCCCGCTCTGAAACCACAACTATCCCAACCCCCACCATCCACCCTAAAAACACCATGACCCCGACCACCACTACCCAACCTCCCACCAGTCCCAAAAACATAACTACCCGCCCCCTCACCTGCCATAAACTACCCTGACTCCCTACCACACGCCCTAAACACATAACTACACCAACCCCCACCCATCCCCTTAAAATAAATGCCACCACCCGCCCTAAAAACATAACTACCCGACCATCCTAAAAGCAAAATTACCCCACCCCACCCAACCAAGAAACACTACTACCCCACCCCCAACTGCCCTAAAAACACTAATACCCCACCACCCCAGCCGCCCTAAAAAACATAACTACCCAACCCCCCACCTGCCCTAAAAAAATATTTATCCCAACCCCCCACCACCCACTCTAAAAGAATAACTACTCCAACCCATCACCAGCCGCTGTAAAAATATAACTACCCCAGCCCCTTACCCCAACCCTTAAAAAAAAGAAATGGCACCACCTAACTTAAAAACATAACTACCTGACCCCACCGCCTGCCATAAAAACACAACTACCTGACCCCTGCCCTAATAACACAACTACCCCGCCTCCCACATGCCCTAAAAATACGGCTAGCCCGACCCCCACCCGCCCTAAAAACATAACTACCCCACCCACCCCAAAATCATAACTACCCCAATCCATTAGCCCTAAAAACATAACTGCCTGACCCTGCTCTGAAAACACAACTATCCCAACCCCCACCACCCACCCTAAAAACACCATGACCCCGACCACCACTACCCGACCTCCCACCTGTCCCAAAAACATAACTACCCGACCCCCTCACCTGCCCTAAAAAAAACACTACCCGACTTCCCACACACCCTAAAAACATAACTACTCTGACCCCCAACCTACCCAAAAAGCATAAGTACCTATCCCCCACCTGCCCTAAAAACGCTACAACCCCGACCCCTCCACCTGCCCTAAAAACATACCTACCCTGACCCCCCCAACCACCCTAAAAACTTAACTACCCGCCCCCACCCTAAAAACATAACTACCCCGCCCCCACCTGCCTTAAAAACACAAGTACCCGACCCCCACCCCTCACCCTAAAAACACAAAAAATACCCCAAACCCAACCCACTCTAAAAATATAACTAACCCGACCCCCCACCCCACCTAAAAACATAACTGCCCGACCCACCACCGCCCTAAAAACATAACTACCCAGACCCCCACCTGCCCATTAAAAAAATTGGCCCAACTCCCCCAACCCTGCCTGAGCCCCACTTACCTGACCGCCTCCTCTCCCGATGCACTCTCCCTTTTTCTCTGCGTTAACCACACATGTGCATTTTTCATCACATGCGTGGTTATGGCAAAGAAAAAGCCCTGCATTGTTCCAGCAAGCGTTGTTTCGCTTGCGATGTAAACAAAAGCGTTGTTTCAGACTTGTTGTTCCAGACATTTCCTGAGCCTTTTTACTATTGTTTTCCCTGTAATAATGACAAATTGTTGCCTACTAATCCTTTGCATCATGTACCCGGGCCTGCACTGCTGACATAAAACTTGATAAATGCATAGCCTGCACCTGCGCTTGGCACTTCATGAATTTAGATAATAATTTGAGTCATCAGCCACTAAAGTTAAAACCATATGTTGTGAGGCCTCACGTACTATGGATTTACATGAACTAGGCCTTCTTTGTTTATTTATTGTATATTTCGTGCCATTATGCACTGTATTACTGTTCTATGTATTTTTAACTGTTTTTATATTTTATGGTCTGAGCTTGACCAAATAAAGGGCCTGATTACAACTTTGGAGGAGGTGTTAATCTGTCCCAAAAGTGACGGTAAAGTGACGGATATACCACCAGCCGTATTACGAGTTCATTATATCCTATGGAACTCGTAATACGGCTGGTGGTATATCCGTCACTTTACCGTCACTTTTTGGACAGATTAACACCTCCTCCAAAGTTGTAATCAGGCCCAAAGATTGTTTTGACTTTGAGAATGTAACAAGCTTACATTGAACATTACAAAATAATTGTATTGCTATTATTATTATTCTTATTATTTTTGTGTCTTCTTCTTCTTTTTGTTATTATTATTATTAATAATGATATTAATGATGATAATAACATTAATAATAATAACTATAGTTCCCATTTTACTACTGCTGCTATTGTTATTATTAATATTATTTTTTAATGATAATAACATTTTTTAAAGTAGCCGCAGCAAAATGGCAATTTACATTTTTAATATTATTATTATTGGCAGTATCAATTGTATTAGTGTAGTAGTTGTAGTAGTAGTACAAGTAGTAGTGGTAATAGTGAGGTTAAAAATTTCTAGAATCAAACATTTTTGTAACAGCCAAATGCAAGTCATAGTGACAATATGACAACAGAATAATAAAACAGGGATCATAAAATGATAATGATAAAGACTAGGGGGGTCATTACGACCCTGGCGGAAGTCGGAGAACTGGCGGTAAGACCTCCAACAGGCTGGCGGTCTCACCTTGTGGAATTATGTAACCGCCATGGTCATCCGCCGGTTCTCCGTTCCGCCCCCGTGGGTGTAGACGACCGCTGGGCTGGAGACCTGGGTCTCCAGCCCGGCGGCCGTCACTATACCGCCGGCGGTATTTGGACCCGGCTTACCGCCGTGGATTTCCAGCGGTTTGAACCGCAATGAAATCCATGGCGGTAAGCACTATCAGTGCCAGGAAAGGAATTCCCTGGCACTGATAGGGGTCTCCCCCACCCCTTACCCCCACCTCGACTCCCTTCCCTACAGCCCCCACCACCCCTGCCACCCTCCAAAGGTGGCAGGGCCCCCTCCCCACCCCGACCCCCAACATCACATAACTCACACACACCCGACATGCATGCAAGCACCACCAACACACACACGCACACACACCGACATACATGCCAACATCCACACACACAGTCAGACACGCACGCCCACATTGAAACATACACGCACACATCCATACAGACATACCCTCAGACATACACGCACTCATTCCCAAACGCGCATCACCCCCACAAGCATACACGCACTCACACACCCCCCTACATACTCAGACGCACACCCCCATGCACGCACACAACACACAACACCCCCCGCCCCCCTCCCCTAATGGATGATCGATTTACCTGGTCCGTCGATCCTCCGGGAGGGGACAGGAGCCATGGGGGCAGCTCCGCCCACACCACCAACAGAACACCGCCACGCCGAATCACAGGACGTGATTCGCTGGGCGGTGTTCTGTTGGTGTGGCGGTGGCGGTGGAGCAACCTCCACTTTCCCGCCTCCCGCCAGTATGGATGTTGGCGGCTCTCCATCCGTAAAGGGACGGAGGGCTGCCAACTGTCATAATAGGCCGAGCGGCAAACCGCCTGCACTGGCGGTCTTCCGCATGGCGGTCCCTCGGCGGTCTTGAATAAAGACCGCTGAGGTCAAAATGACCCCCTAGATGACAAGGCAACTTTGCAATAAGTGTCAGAATAATATTGACCATTTATTTTGAATTTTCTATGCAGAGATCACTGTCTACACAAACTTGTGACTTTCCCACAGTCTAGCACAACCAAATGACCTTGAAGGGCACTTCGTATTTTTAGGTGCTATTTGCATCTAAAACATTGAAATTACATCTATCCAGTTCCACTGATAGACGTTTTGTTGTTCTGATATTTTCTATTTATTAAAATGTACTTGTGTTTTGTTGTCACTTTATTACTGTTTGTGTGCTTCATAAATACATTACAAATTGCTTCTAAATTAAGCCTGACTGCCTTGTGCCAAGCTGCAAGAGGGTTAAGCAGAGGTTAATTTACTGACTTTTGTGGTTCACCCTGACAAGAATTGTGGTTGTTGCCAGAGTAGGGCTTCCACGCCTCTCAACCAAAAAGTCAATTCCTTTCAGGTATACATTTTAAATATGGTGTGGTACAAAGCCACCTATGATGTTGAGATCCTTATACAGTCTGGAAAATGTTGGTGCATTCAGTCATTTGTTGCCAGTATTTGATGTTACGCACTCCTCATGTTTGTAGAGTTAGGGTCGATCCAATAAAATTCACAGCCTACATTATTCATTGTATCTATAGGATGAAAAACTGAAAGCAATACAGACCCTGTCCATCTTCATAAAATCCCGCAGTGGCCATTTGTAAGAGATGTATTTTCCTTAGCTAAATCAACACTGGTTCCAGCCCAATGTTGTCTGCAATTGCATGAATATCCAGTTAGTACTTCAGGTGTTTTAATGTTGTCCCCGCAAAAAGCGTAAACTCTCCTTCCAAAAAGTTGTGAAAATTTAAAATGCCACACAATCCACTCCTATATGTAACAGAATCAATTCTTTCAGCTCCATATACATCTTCAAAAAACAATGTTTATTTTGTGGCAGCCATACTGATTCTCCAATCATTGGTTAGCATTCAAAACTTCTGTTAATACGATTGAATATTTGAACTACCGTATTTATCGGCGTATAACACGCACTTTTTCTCCCTGAAAATAGGGGGCAAATGATGTGTGCGTGTTATACGCCGATATAATGTTAAGGACTCATAGTACAAAAAGAACAAAAAGTTGTGTGAATGTACAACACTGCCCTCAGCAGCAAACAGGTTTGTATGCACACAGTTGTGGAACTATAAGCTCCCCCTTTTTATTCTGCAGAACCCACTTACGTTTTAAAAAACTGTCGGCAGTGTGGTGACTGCTACAGCTGCTCTACAGAGCCCTGGAAACATCTACCGTAATTCTGTTAAGAAAGCCTCACAAAGAGTGGTACTCTATTACCGTACTCAACTGTCTCACAAGCGGGCACTTCAGGAAATAATGCACCAGGCCTTAAAAAAACACATCTAGGGTTTTTTAAACGGCAACTACCGTATGTCTTGAATGGCGCGGCATTACAGACCTCCAGTGCAGCCTTCCTCCTTCCTGCTACAGGGGATACGTCACACCAGTAAATCCCACGGCCGTCGGAGCGTAACCACGGCAACGGCTCTGCATTGCTCGCAAGAGTTACTCAGCGAGAGTTTCACTGAGGTACAGGCATTTAGGGGATGGCATTTACGGTAAGGAATTGAGAATGTGACAAGTACGATATTGCACACTGCCTGACAGAGCAAGGGGGAGCAAGAAACTACTACATACACTAGCTGACCCCCCTCCCTGCAGTGTGCATTGATTTTAAAGGGCACCAGAGTATTAAAAGAAGTCTGCCGGGGGGGAGCAAAGAAACACTGCTGATGGCTAGTGTCTGTCTCCCTACCAGGCAGTGTTTCTTTGCTCCCCCCTGGCAGACTTCTTTTGATAATCCGTTTCACTTTAAAATCAGTGCACACTGCTATGCGATCCGATTCTGCTGCGGATAAAAAAAAGGGTCAGTTGCGTGTTCAGTGCGGATGTGGTGCAAATTCAGCCATACAAACTGTATGGCTGAAATTTGCACCGCACATGAGATCGCATGAATTTTAGGAGCAGTGCGCTCCGAATTACGGTACATGCGATCTCTGTACTCTCACTACAAAGCCATCCTACAATACACACTACACATAGCCATCCTACAACACACAGATATAACAAGAGTACCGGTAAATTTACACACCACTAATACTACCTTACTCTTTTTTAATTTAAACTTAGGTAAAAAGTATACCACTGCAGTGTGACTCATCCTGACATTCCGACGCTGAACTCTGCACTATCATACGTGCATTCATTACTTACAGTATTTCCCTATTACGGTATCCCTAATGGAATCAAAGCAAAAGCGTGCAGCATATACAGCTGGTTTCAAGTTAAAGGTTGTGGAATATGCCAAACAACATGGAAATAGGGCTGCAGAAAGGCATTTTGGAGAGTCACCAACAGAATGCACAATACGAGAGTGGTGAAAAATGGAAGAAAAACTCAAGACATTATCAAAAACAAAATGTAATTTTTGCAGCGGTATTGCTAAATGGCCAAAATTAGAAGAACGGGTGAAGGAATTTGTACTTAATCATAGAAAAGCGGGCATTGCATTATCAACAAAAATGATCATCATTCAAGAAGTGAAAATCAGCAAAGAGTTGCAAATACAAGATTTCAAAGGGACAGCATCATGGTGCCAAAGATTTATGAAGAGGCATGAGCTTCAGATGCGAACAAGAACCAGGATTGCCCAGCGTATGCCAGAAGATTATGAAGAGAAGATAATACATTTTCATAACTTTAATTATCAAACAAAGGAAGAGACAAAGGGGGTCGTTCTGACCCTGGCGGTCGTTGACCGCCAGGGTCAACGACCACGGGAGCACCGCCAACAGGCTGGCGGTGCTCCCAATGGGCATTCTGACCGCGGCGGTTCAGCCGCGGCCAGAAAGGGAAAACCGGCGGTCTCCCGCCGGTTTTCCGCTGCCCTACAGAATCCTCTCCGCCGCCATGGGGATTCTGACACCCCCTACCGCCATCCTGTTCCTGGCGGGTCTCCCGCCAGGAACAGGATGGCGGTAGGGGTGCAGCGGGGCCCCTGGGGGCCCCTGCAGTGCCCATGCCAATGGCATGGGCACTGCAGGGGCCCCCGTAAGAGGGCCCCACGTAGTATTTCAGTGTCTGCAAAGCAGACACTGAAATACGCGACGGGTGCAACTGCACCCGTCGCACCTTCCCACTACGCCGGCTCAATTCTGAGCCGGCGTCCTCGTGGGAAGGTTGATTTGCCCTGGGCTGGCGGGCGGCCTTTTGGCGGCCACCCGCCAGCCCAGGGCAAATCCCAAAATACCCTCAGCGGTCTTGCGACCGCGGAGTGGTATTTTGTTGGGGGAAGTCTGGCGGGTGGCCTCTGCCGCCCGCCAGACTCGGAATCACCCCCAAAATTTTGAAATTGGTCAAATCGGCAACTTGGACGAAGTACCACTCACTTTTGATGTTCTTTCAAATAAAACTGTTGAAGCAAAAGGTGCCAAGACAGTAACAATTAAAACTTCAGGGCATGAAAAAAATCGTTTTATTGTGGTCCTTGCTGTCACTGCAGACGGAAACAAGCTGCCACCATTGGTCATTTTTAAAAGGAAAACTTTTCCTAAGGAGAAGATTCCAAGTGGCATACAGGTGCATGTTCATCCCAAAGGTTGGATGGATGAAGAAGGCATGAGGCTTTGGATCAGAAATGTGTGGGAGAAGCGCCCAGGTGCTTTGTTAAAGAAACCATCCTTGTTAGTACTGGACTCATTCAGATCTCATCTTACAGAACCAACAAAGAAAGAATTTCAAATGTGCAAAACAGAAGTAGCAGTCATTCCATGAGGACTTACATCACAATTGCAGCCATTTGATGTTTCCATTAACAAGTCCTTCAAATCCTTCATGCGTCAAGAATGGAATAAATACATGTGTGATGAAAGCCAACATGAAAGTACAAGTTCTGGGAGAATGAAAAGACCTGGCATTTCAAAAGTGTGTCAGTGGATAAAGACTTCGTGGGACTCAGTTAAAGAAGATATTATTATCAAATCTTTTAAGAAATGTGGCATAAGCAATGCTTTGGATGGTGAAGAAGACAAGCTGATTTATGAAGACAGTAGCAGTGAAAGCAGCAGTGTTCAGTTCGAAGATATTGAAGATAGCAGTGAAGATGAAGAGTTTCTTGGTTTCCCAGATAGCGATTTCTGAGTAAACTTTTGTAAAAAGCATATAATATCCAAGTTTCTTTGTTAAAACAGTTGCTTTTACTGTCATTTTACGTTATTTACCTTATAAGTGTTAATATTATTAATAAAAAAAAGTTCTGAGCTACCCTTATTTTGCTTCAAAGTTCTTTATTTGAAATTTATTTTTTTTTCCCTGAAATTTCCTTCTTAAAATGAGGTGCGTGTTATACGCAGGTGCATGTTATACGCCGATAAATACGGGTATGTGGCACCCAAAACAATGTGCTTGTAAACTTGAGAACCTGATAAACAAAAGTTGTTACCAGCGGGTTAACCATGCACCCTAAATATCCTTCATTGCTTCTGTCTTGTACCCACAATCATTTTTTTTTTTTTTTTTTAAGCATTACAAGCTACACATTTATTATTATAACAACCGGTGAAACCCTGAAGAAGCATTCGTTTCATCAGATCTGTGCAAATTAGAAAAATAGCATCATCAGCAATCAAATAGGAAGGATCAAAATTATTAAGGAATAAACTAAAGGAGAAGGGACCAGAACACTATCTTCTCTGACCTTTTGCTGGTACAGGGATGGATTATGCCTTGTCTCCTTTCTTTCTACATTAAATGTTCACTATGTTACCTGTATTGCTAACTCACAAAATCAAATTTAGAATTTAAATCAAGGAAAGCTAAATATTGATGCATTTTATACAAATACTACAAATATTATAAAACAATCCTTTACCACAATATCTACCCCTTCATGAAAACATACGTTGCAATAAAAAATGATACCATCAATGCACAACAATTCCTTTATTAAAATTTAACAAAAGTCTGTTTAATGATGTGTCACTCAAATACATTAGGGAAATAGGATGATAGATGACAAACTGCCACTGACGTGGGTCATTACGTGGGTAAAATAATGGCACTAATCAATGAAGTTGGTAAACCTTCCACTTTGGCAAATGAATTAATCAGCCAAAATGGTCATACACACCACAAGCCCTTCAATAAAACAAAATTCTGATAGTCCACTGCTGGGCCTTCACCGCTTATTTTCAGTCTTAACTTCAGGAATGCTTGGAACTGTCTCTAAAGTCACCTGCAATGCTTTGGCCCTACTGTCATTTCACCTACAATTCCAATTCAAAATGTGTAAAAGAGGCAAACATTTCTTATGATCTATATGTCCAGTTAGTTAAAAGTAGTAGTAGTCGTTGAAGTAGTATTAGCCCTCATACTAGTATGGTGATTCTTATTTATATTACTAGTAGTAGGTGTAGGACAAGTAGTGGATTTATTTTAAATTATCAGGCATGGGGCAGTGGTCCCCAAGGGTTCTGGAAAAAGATGTGGGCACAAGCACTTACAGTTTTACAAATCAATCAGGGGTGGCTCATCCATTAGGGTGGAAGAGCGTCCCCCGACCTCCAGCGGTGGCAGCTGCAAAACCTTTTCATGAGAACCATATTAAACACAGTTTATTATTCTAAACAATAAACAACAGGAAAGGGAAGAAAAACAAGGGAATGTAAGCGCTCACAAAATTCACCATTCTTATTTGATAAGTGCAAACTGTTTTGGGCATGGTGCTCCTGGCCGGAGGATCTTCCATCTCCTCTAATATTATCTCATAGAGAAAACACAAGCTTAACAGAGGTCAAGGCACACGTGAGTTAATAAGTGAAATCTGTAGTTCCTAAGTGCTATATCAACAATTCAATGATCAAGTCTGAATAGATGCGCAGGTTGGCAGAAAATCCAATTGAGTCCTTAAGGTATCAGGTTCGTCCTTTAATGAGATAGAAAACCAGCAAGAACAGCCAACACGTGTTTCGTCATAGGAGAAAATACTCCTGGCGACTTCCTCAATGCTTAATAAGTCTAAGTGCACAGTTTAGAGCCATAGGTGGTTACACATATTCCTATAAGCATTCCGAATCCATAACAAGTCTTTTTTGCTTTGTGTACGTAATCCGTGCAAGATAAATATAAGTGGTGTGAGAATACACACCATCGGAACCTGCTGAGAAAAGAACACACAAAATATTGTGCTGAGGAGCCAAGCATCAAAGCTCCGGTCGATCGGTTGGCTGTTCTTGCTGGTTTTCTATCTCATTAAAGAACGAACCTGATACCTTAAGGACTCAATTGGATTTTCTGCCAACCTGCCCATCTATTCAGACTTGATCATTGAATTGTTGATATAGTACTTAGGAACTACAGATTTCACTTATTAACTCATGTGTGCCTTGACCTCTGTTAAGCTACAGTTTATTATTGTTTTCTTAAAAAGGGGCGGGGCCTTGGGGGTGACGAGCACATGAGTGCACAGAGCACTCCCCTCAGAGCGCCTGTGTGTTTGGCTAGCTGTCTCGAGCCGGCCAAACACACATGCGCAGTAGGCTGCCTCCAGGCCAGCAACACAGTTGTCGGGCTGGAGAGAGCCTGCACAGGCTCCCAGTCTGCTTGGGAGCACCCTGGCTGCGTGCTTGCAGCCAAGCCTGATGCTGCTTTGAGCAGTTTCAGGATTGGCCACAGGGCAGGTTGGGAGCCTGTGCTGGAGGTAAGTGTTTTTTTTTTAAATGTTATTTATTCCCCCTCCCCCTTGCGCCGCCCCACCCCACCCCATCTGGTTGTGGCGAGCTACGACTGAAATCAAGCAGTGAGTATGATATTCTTTGAAAATACTTCCTTTACTTGTTTGGCCTGGACTGTAAACTACAACTATACTTTTAGTTATCTAATGATTACTATATCAACCATCAAGACAGGCTGTGAGGAAGGTGAATGACATGAGGTGAAATGAAAAACACATTTCAAGAGTCACAGAGCATGAGAAAAGAGTTTTATTAGAAGAGTGGTGCCTAAAGGCAGGACATGACTATCACCAGCAATACAATGCATAGAATGGCATGCTTCCAAGGTTGGCTCAGCAGGTAGCATTTCATAGAAAAAGATTGTACTTGTCAAGTGGGTGTGCAGAGGTGCGTTTTTTAAGAGATCTCCAACTGCCATCGCCTTGCAGGAAGCCACCATTTTATCTTCTCTTTCCCAACTGTTTTGGGATTCTGCTGATCATTTTCTTGTTTTGGTGCCATCCGTGACACACTTATAATTTCCTCTTGTCTTTGCAGGCATGAATGGAGAACATAAGGAGACCCTGGAAAGTACAATATGTGTCAGGTTATGGTCATAATCAGCAGAATTCATATTTTGTCCTTTTATCTCTTCCATCAGTCATTTGGCTCAAGAATACTCTTGTGCTTTAATTAAAAAGTGACTGGAGGTCAGACGTACCTTCTGAGTCAAAAGGGTCCAAAGAGTAAAAGGTTATCACATCCAGTGGCAAATACATTATACTTTTACGCAGCAAGAAAACTTGCTGCACTGTGGGAAAGAGAAAGGGCAAGAATTTGTCACATTTAACATTCTTGTCCTTTCCTTGTGCTGGGGTACAATGTGCTGTGCAGTGGTGCAGGGTGCTTGTGTTGTAGAAAGGATTGCTTTTATGGAGGAAGTGGCACCTGCACAAAAACAATCTTTTGAGACATTTCCTCTTTCTATGTGTGCTGCAAAATGGTCCATCAATAATGGTAAAAGTGGGACCACGTCAAAATCTATGGATGGATGAACAAGAATACACTCACTCCACCCATAGAATGCCTCAGTGAGATAGAATAATTCAAAACAGAAATTGGCACTGCTTAGTGTTACTCTAGATTTATCAAGCTATACAGTAGTTGCGTGGCCCTTACTCTCCCTTTCATGGTGCAAGGGCAACACTACTTGTTGATAAAACTGTTTCCCATTTAGCTGAAACCACATTTTATTTTTGTTTTCCTCATGGCATAAAACATGCTCTTTAAATCACTTGCTTCTTGGCCACCAAGTTCTCAAGTTTTCCATGGTTAGGCATCAGTAGCTCATCCAGTCCAGGTTTTAATTTGCTTTTATTTGCTTTCCAGGACTTCCAGACCTGTTGATAGTATCATAAAAAAGAAATACTTATTCCAAAGTGCAGTGTGTCGATCAAGAATGGAGGAAATACTCCTGTTTGGACCTGGAATATTTGAGAGCTCGGGGTCACTGCAAGCGGGCCACTAATTCTTTGAGATAAGTTAAAATAAATAGTCCTAGCCACAACCACACAGCAAATTTAAAGACGTGTACATACATTGAGAGACTGAAAAATTTGAGAGTAGTATGCACTGAATTTATCCCCTTTATTTTAATGTTCAGAGGTCATGGTAGGACTGTCAGCCTTCCATGTATCAGGGAAACACTATCTCACACAACTCTTCATACATTTGAATTTGTTTCTTTGGCAAGCTACAGTGGCTCACATTATTTACAGTGTGATAGGTAAGATAAGCACACTCAGCGCCATCATTTACTTTTTTATGGGCGTTCTGTTAATACTGCCTCCATTTTGGCAACCCATATTTATGCTTGCAGTCATAGGCATGAGTGAAAATGATATGTGGGCAGATATTTTGTTGCTGCCTGTTGAAAATTACAAACAAATCACTTGGGGCCAGGTGTATGACCATTAGAGATTGTGACTCACAGTTTGTGAATTTTTATGACTCACAAGTTGTGAGTTGCAATCTCTAATGCACAGCAGTGTCTTCAACACTGTTTGTGAATTGCAAATGGGTTGCAAGGGACTTGTCTCATTAATACTCATGAGGTAGGTCATATTTTGCGACCTATTGGGAATTACCAGTACTCACAGGGATTGTGGCCTGCTGAGGTCAGAAAGCCCCCATGTCTGTGTCTGCTTTTTAAATAAAGCAGTTGATATTTTTTTTAAACGCGGACCGTTTTCCTTAAAGGAAAACTGGATGCATTAAAAAAAAATGAAAAGTTTCCATTTAATCTTTTCTGAGTAGGCAGTGGTCCGTGGAACCATTGACTGCTCTGAAAAAATGTTTCTGCTCCCATTCACAAAGGGGAAGGGGTCCCTTGGAGACCTCTTCCCATTTACGAATGGGTTACCACCTACTTTAAGTAGAAGGTAACTGCAATTGTTTTGCAACCGCATTTCGGGCCGCAAAATAATCATACACCCCCCACCTTAATAGCGAGTCCCAAACCCTATTTTGTGAGTTGATCACATGTTTGTACATGGTAGAAGAACATTAAGAGGTTGAAAACAGCAAATTTTACCATTTGTGGCAGCTAAATAGCTCGGTACATCAGGCCTGTGGTGACCTTTCCTGAGGGCCTGTTCAGGGGTAGCACTACAATAATTTAACATAGTGATTTCTTTAAAATGGAAATGGAATAAAATGTTTTATATTTTTTCAATTTGAACCATGTTTGCCTTGTGCCATAATCGATGTTTATTTAAATTGTATTAAATGTTCTAGTTTTATATCATACATAGATTTCATAAACAAACTTGTCACCCTATAAAATGGGATGGTTTAAAAATCAAAGGCCTTTTTGGAGGTTGAAGGGAACACAATTTCTTAATTTTCCAGAGGAATTCAGAGGCTGACATTTCTTTTTAATAATATCCTGCAGCCTTCCATGTAAATGTTGACATTTTAAATTGAATTCATTGTCTAACCAGTTTGTTTTACCCATGGTAGGAAGAACACCGTAAGAGTGACCTGGCTTATATCTAGAAGCTGAGAATTTCCACCATTTCATCAGATAATTTACCCCTTTTTAAGTTACCCTGCCTTGCTCTCTACTCCATTTTCTTCCTGTACATATCTCTGGCTAGTCAGTGGCATAACATAGGCCCCTGATGCCCCCATGGTGCAGGGGGGCGAGCTCCAGGGGACCCCTCAGCACAGTACCCATGCCGAATAGCTCCTGACTGAGGGGGTGATTACAACTTTGTTGCGGTTATTCTGTGTTTCCCGCTGGGCGGGCGGGCGGGCGACCGCCAGAAGGCCGCCCGCCCAGCGGGAAACCCCTTTCCACGAGGATGCCAGCTCCGAATGGAGCCGGCGGAGTGGAAAGGGTGAGACGGGTGCTGTTGCACCCGTCGCGAATTTCAGTGTCTGCTATGCAGACACTGAAATTCTCAGTGGGGCCCTCTTACGGGGGCCCCACAACACCCCATACCGCCATCCTGTTCCTGGCGGCCAAAACCGCCAGGAACAGGATGGCGGTATGGAGGATTCCCCTGGGCAGCGGAAAACCGGCGGTACACCACCGGTTTTCCGTTTCTGACCACGGCTGTACGGCAGTGCTCCCACGGTCCCCGGCCCTGGCGGTCAAGAACCACCAGGGTCGGAATGACCCCCTGAGTCTGCAGGGGGTGCCTACATGTAGTTTGCAGGGGGGACGATCAAGTTTTGTTACGCAACTGTGGTTAGCCAGCTCCCTCTGATTCTACTGAGTATGAGAAATAGGGAGAGGTGGAGACAGGAGAAGTATACAAAGGTAAACTAGAGGGAAATGGAGGTAGAAAAAGAGTTGAAGTCAAAGATATGATAGGCAGCAAGAGAAGTAAGGTAAATAGAGCAAGGTGGGGTAGCCAGAAGGAAGGATTTAGAGAGGTAGAAAGAAAATGTGCGTAGAGAAAAGGTAGGTACGGAGAGAGAGGAAGAGCGACAGGTAAGGTTTTAGAGTGACGTAGAGCATTATATAGAGCTATAGATAATAAGAAGGAAATTTCACGGGAGGGAAAGGGTTCAGGGACAACAGGGGTGATTAGTAGGCAAAGAGAGGGAGGGGTTGACAGGCAGCAAAACATGAGGTAACGAGAGCAATGTGGGCGCAAGGTAGAGAGAGTTGGGATATAGTGAACAGTGCAAAATGACAAGAGATATGGAAAGACAGGTCAAGTAAACATTATACTAAAGCAGAGAGAACTGTAGAGCGAGAGGGGATGAAATATAGAAAGAGCGAAATGTAGAATGAAAAGATGTAAATTAGAAACATTGATGAAGTAGTGAAAGAAAGGTGAGATTGATACAGTGGTAAAGCAACTTGGATGGTAAGATAAAGAGAGGATTGTGAAGTAGAGAGAGAAAGCTAGAGAATGACAGTTGAGATAGAAAGATGTGAAAAGAGCGAGGAAGAGAGATATAGGTGTGGTAGAAAGGGTGAGTTGAAATGAAGAAGGAGGTACAGAGTCATATGTGTGTGTGAGAGAGAAGGTAGAGAGAAGGGAGGGTAGAGAGAAATGAGGTGTGGGAAGGTAGAAAGATTAGTTAGCAAACAAATGGTTTGGTAAATTCAGAAGTTCGGAAGTAATGAAGAGAAAAAATGGTGGCATGGAGTATTAAAGCAGAAATAAAGATGTAAGGTAAAAATGAGAGAAGTGAGAGAGAGGCAATGTAGAGAGTGGTTCAGAGGACAGAGACCTCATGGAGGCTCAATAGAGGTGTAGAGATTTAGAATATAGATATATGGAGAGAAAACAAGAGGTGAGGTAAAGTATGAGATTAGACTGGGGAATAGTGAAGAAGATGGAAAAGAGATATGGGGCTCATTATGACCCTGACGGTCCTGCCCCGCCAAACAGCAGGTGGTGCCCAGACCACCAACAGCGTGGCGGTGCAGGACCGCCAAATTATGACAACAGTAGTGAACTGGCTACATTGCAGCCAGTACACTACCTGTACCACCAGGGGGGGTAGGTTTGCCTTGCCAAAGGTTGACCACTTCGACCTGGCAATCCATCTAACACCGCCAACGGTATTTTAAGTATCCTTACCACCAGGGTGGCAGCCCAGCCACGAAATCCCTCGCGGTTAGGGTACTGGGGACAGAAATACTCATTCCTGTCGCCACTACAGGACTCCCCAACCGCCCCCTTCATGTAGGCGCCCCCCCACCCCTGAACCAATCAGAAGCCCTCACCCCTCAAGCAATGACACCCTCCTCCCCATCCCCTTTCTGTACCCCGCCCCATACCTACACTGTACCCCCACACCACACATCCACGCATGCACACACCACACTTGCATACATGCACGCACACACCACAAATACATACATACACTCACACATCCACACTCACTCACTCACACATACATGCACACATGGCCACAACACTCCCCCACCCCCACATACACGCAGTCACACAGGCACACAGACACTTGCACACAACACACACAAACACACACAACACCCCCAACCCAGTCCATTCACACACACACCCTCATTCACACACACAACACTCAACACCCCCCTCCCATTTCATCGATCACCTTACCTGGTGGTTGCGGTGGTCACCCGGGAGGGAACAGGGTCCATGGAGCTTGCTCTGCCGCCAGCACCCCTCCAACACAACACTGCCACGCCATCTACAATGTAGTAATACGGCGGGCAATGTTGTGGTGATGTGGCGGTGGTGACGGAGCAAGCTCCACTCGACAGCTGACCGCCAGTATGGCTGCTGGCAGCTTCCCTGCCAAATAGTGGCGGAGAGCCGGCAGCAGCCATAAGGTGGTCATGTGGCTGGTGGGACTTCGACAGTCTAAGAAAAAGACCACTGATGTCAAAATGAGGGCCATCATGTGATGAGATTGAAAGAAAGCAGTGACGTGCAGAGTGAGAGATAAGGCGGAAGGAGAGTTCAAATGGAGGGCAGAAGATATAGACATAGGTACAGAGAGTGATACCAATCAAGGAAACTACAGAGATAGGAAAGGTACATTGAGAGAGGGGTGAAGTAGATACAGGTGAGGTTGATAGAGCTGAGGAGGTAGGTACATTAAGAGATTGAGTTATGTAAGGAGAGACAGGTAAAGAGCGATGGAAGAAGTAGAAAGGGTGGGGTCAAGTAAGAAGAAAGGTGTAACAGAAAGATTAGTTTTAATTTAATTGACACCAATTGCCAGGGAGTGCGAGGCCTAATTTTGGGCAGATCAGGCATGAACACTTGTGTGTCAGTACAGGTGGCTGGGTGCCAAGAGTACATTTAACTCCCTGCACAGAAATCTTTTTGCACAGCATCACAGCTATATGTGTGTCGGAACTTGTTGCACCTGGTGACTACAGGCTGGAAGAAAGTCGATCCTTCAGAGTTAAATTTAGGTCAAACCTGCCAAAATTTAACGGGTTAACACCATCTGATCAATCCCACGACATGTAGCTTTTGTTCCAGCAGGTTCCAAATATTCATGTTAGAAGTGAAACGTCATAAATTGAGTTTTTATCAGCCTAATAAATAATGATCCCTAATGGATCAGCATATATTGTGCCTGATAAGTAATATATCCCAATTGGACTGTAATAAGGGCCTATGTTTCTGTTAAGCATGCCTAGCAAGTAAAATTAGAAACAATATTCTGTATTTCATGCACATTGTTATAGTGATGAGACTGTTGTCTGTTCTAATCACTTTACAGGTGGGCCTGTAGAGGGTGAGGGCCCTGGGTAATTTATCAGTTTGCCCATGCATTCAAATGTCTCTGGTTTACATCTTCAAGATATATAGATGTGGAGTTAAGAATTGTACAGTTTGGCCACAATATTTTGGTAGCACGTTTCTTTAGAAAGTATTCCAACAATCAATCATCCCTAGTATTCAATTTATTGGGATTTTCTTTCACTCCTGTTCTGGAAAACAGTAGCTCTCCAAACACTGACACAGAGGAAGGTGCTAGGAAAGACTTTTTAAGTTCTTAAAAATGTGTAAAAGTGTTGTTGTTCACAAACTTCCAGAGCTTTCAAGCCTTGGAAAACATAAATCCCACTGAGGGGGGAGATTTAATGACATTAAAACTTTGTGTGTGTGTATCCTTTGCTGGGTGCAAAACTGACTTGCAATTTACCAAAATGGTGTTGCACTAAAAAGAAAATCTATATCCACATGCAGGTTACATATACACGTGCAAGAAAACTAGGGGCATATTTACAAGGAGCTTATTCCGCTGCTGGGTCATTTTATTTTGATGCAACGGTGGCACATTCAGTGCTCCATATTTACAAACTGAGGTATTTGGCAAAATTTGTCACTATTCTCTCCTGTGTGTCTTTTTTCACCTGTACTTCAACCGGCTGCGTCTGGTTAAGTTAATCATATGCAAGGTAGGCATTCCCTCTTAAAATCCCACACATAAATAACGCATCTATATTTACAAGTTTTTATCCAAAAGAGACACATAGTTGCCAAATTTTCAAAATGCATCAACATTCCAATGCCTGCCTAATCCAGGCGTAAAAATGACGCAGTGGCTTTTCAATAGGAATCTGATCAGCTGAACTAACTGGAATATGTATGTATTACACTGCCCCTGTACTGGTAGTGGGTCTACACATGTGCCAATCATGTTGTAGGATTCCCTTGACTAATCTGGGACCCTGGCACCTATGATTTCATCATCTACTGCAGCAAGGCTATGGGACGTTGTGTATTGTTTGCAAGGGACAGGGCAGGATTGTCACTTGTCCGTGGAGGTAGGGGTCACCAAGTCCAGCTCTGCATATTCTGGAAGGACAACAGGTAATTACCTACATAAGGTAGGTAATACATGTATTTCCACTTCACATTCCAACATATACTAGTCTTTACTTGCATCACACTGTCACTCACCATGCCACAAATTCACAGGTCCCTATGCACACATAGATACACTATGCCCATTGTAATGTTATGCGGACATAGTGTATGCATACCCTCTTACATGCCTTGACCTCACCAACTGGCATCATAGTCCCCAAACTAACCCCACACACCGTTTTCTTGTCTAGGCTGGTTAACCCTCTTATCCATGCATTATCCAAGGACACAAATTTTCTAAACATCCATGCTCTAAAGTCAAGGTCTAAAATGGGCATACTCTTGATTATCAAAACCTGAACAGTGGTAAAGGATACTGTGCATTCCATGAATCATTCCCCTTAATAAAGAAATACCCCAAAACAATGGAGCAAGAATCACATTTTGCACACTCCTTATAAACTTTCAAGACTTTGGTCTGACTCTGTGTAAATCATTCATCATTTGCAACACAATATTGCCATCCTTTTCTTGCATGTTCCTTCTGACATTCTGACCATCACTAAATATTAAACAATTTACTGACAACTTCCTAAACCAACTTAAACAATGACAACCTCTGTTTCAAGGGACACCTGAAAATCTGGTTTGGTTCCTCAACCCTCCCCATGCTAAGATCTGCCGACGAAGAACGTAGAGGATGTTAACTTCTCCAACTTCCAACTGACCAGCACATAAAGCTGATCACACCTTTGATGCTGTTTTTCTACCATGTGTCTTATCATAGTAATCAGAAATGTTCTCATCGTCTAAACTGACCACCATCTCACCTCCTTCATTGTCAGCCTCCCACGTAAACAACCTCCACAGAAGCACTTAGCAAAAAATCCATATTTAGATGACTGAGCAAACTCAATTTAGGCAATAAACTCTCATTATATGGAAATTTCACTTCCTGGGTAAATATTAGAAGTGCATTACTCATTCAGTTGACTTCCAGAAGCCCTTGACAATTAATTCTACTCAATATGTTCATATCCCTTATTACCAACCTAATCCCTTTATTTCTCCCCAGAGAAATATAGAAGATGAAGATAAACATCATAACCCTTTAACAACAATGGAATAATTCTACTAACAGAAATTAAATATGAGAAACACATTAGGATTTGTACAGAAATCCACAACTAAGAATGTACCATCCCACAGGCCTCAGAACTCCAAAGCTTTCTGCAATGCTGTTGCAGAAAAAATCAAATTGAAAGCTGAGGCACCTGAGAAGTAATAACCAAGCCATCAACTTTGGTTTCTTTCAATTAACTCATCATCTCCCACTTTAAGGAACCATTAATGGCACTTAGCCCATCTGACTCATTGTTAGCACACCACCTCTTCCAGAATTTGAAGATCATCTTTCTCATGACAATTGTTGCGAGGCAAGTAAGAATCCAAATCAGTAACTCTCTAACTTCAAGCGTCCTCCTTTTCAACCTTCACATTTCTTACATCAGACTTTGATCAAGCTGAATGTGCCAGCGCTCTCTCTTTCACCTGATTACACCTCCTCGTAACCTGCTATGTACAAGAAGTTTTTCAGACCACCCTCATTTGTGTAAAATATAATATAGCTATACACCTCTGGATGAGACCATAGTCTAAACACCATCCAACACTCAGGTTGGAGAAACTACCTGAAAGTGAACCAATCCAAAACCAAGACTGTAACTTGTGTTGAACAGAAATAAAATTCAATCCACAAGGATCTACAGCAAGGTAACTGGCCATCGCTAGTTACACAGACTCAGGTAAGAGTTATTACAGTAAGAGTGACCTCTGCTCAGGAAACCACACTCGTCACTCAAGAGGGCAAGAATGAATTTTTGGTTAAGGATAAGCCTTCAATAGAACCCAGGTTATTTCAAGAATTACACTCTCCCTTCAATAATGACAATCACAATTAGGTATTCCTGTATGTGATCTTTACTCTGTGATGCATGCAGAAAAACCAACACATGTGATTCTCACAGATAAGGGTCATGAGTTTTTGGACCCATCACAGTCCACCTTAGATTAATGCACGAT
Organism: Pleurodeles waltl; assembly: GCF_031143425.1. Classification (NCBI taxonomy): domain Eukaryota; kingdom Metazoa; phylum Chordata; class Amphibia; order Caudata; family Salamandridae; genus Pleurodeles; species Pleurodeles waltl. Next base: position 292,041,235 of record NC_090446.1, on the reverse strand, counting down.
ATCCCGATGAGGTAATGTTTTCAATGAGATGTGTTGCAGTGAACATACCACACTTTTTCTTGTTTCTCTCTGTTGTAGGAACCATAACAGTGCTTATTTGTTTCCGGTGAGTAATTTTGTCCCATGGATGTATTGGAATCTCACTGCTTGATCAAATACTCACAGAGTGATGATAAAGTTAGAGACTGGGGCAGGTATTTAACACAGATCCTGATGAAAGCCTGGGACCTTATAGGCCAGTAACAGGGGCTGAAACATGTTGACGGTTTGAAGTGAGGGTCATAGGACCAAAAAATCTTAGTGTACCCCCATAACCAATATTAGAATTACTCATTCCCACTATCACTACCAAGAAAGGGGCACCTTTGTGAATAGTAAGGATTTTTAATCTTTAGATCCCCGGCAGGCTATTTTCAAGTGCCCTCAAACTTTTGGTAGAGCCCACCCTGACCTTCAGAGGCAGGAGCTGGGATGGACCCGATGATGAAGCATGCCATTACTATTTAGTGGGTGAGAGTCATTATAAGGAAAATTTTTTTTTTTCTTTACAGAAACAAATCTGTTTTCATCTTTGATTGAAAGACCACCCCCCTTTTATTTATTTCTTGGGCTAGGAGTACCTAGTTCTGATTGTGATAGACTCAACCAAGTCTCAAGAGGCACTTCCTGAACCCTTCATCACTTCGTCCTGCACCTACATTTTCCACAGAACCTAGAGGCTACTATTTCTTCATCATGTTTGATCTATACAGTGCTACTCAAGGGCATCCATTCTTATTACTGCAAAGAATGTAAAGGATCCAGAACGTTTCAGAAAGACAACCCCTACATCTACCCTCTGTGTATAATTGCAGCTGAATGTTTGTAGCAACACAGTATGATCAGCCCTTTTCATTCATAAACAACAGCAAAACACTTCCAATAGAAGACTTATACTTCCAAACGCTTCCAAAGAAACAAAACATGTCAACTCTCAGACATATAATGCAATAACAGCACAACTCTGGTAATCACACACAACCCCAAAGATCACCCACATAGGCTATGCTACAAATTTACAATATGCCAGCCAGTCATAACCATGAACTAGCATTCTACCCATCTGCAACAAACCTAAACACCTCGATAGGGCGTGAAGATATATCATTCTGATTACATTACAATACCTAATACAATACTCATCAAATAATCAGTAGTTCATTCCAGGGTGTGTGTTGCCCAGTAAATCTGAGGAATAAGTAAAAGTAAGGCCAAGCAAACTTGAATGGTAATGGTAATGTTTTAGGACATTCATGGCATTTCTTAGGTCAAAGGCTAAAGGCTCATCTTACACTTTTGGAACAAAAAGCAGACACTAGAGAGAGAGGTAGCAGTCTTCGAATGTAATCGCTCAGATTTTGGTGGGAGAAGAAACATTTCAAAATACAATTTTAAATCCCAGGATTGTCAGCATTTCCATGATTACTTGATATTTAGATTTAATAAATACAACAAGTAAATGTTGGTTTGTATGCAGATGTATATGTTATGTATGTAAAACTAGACAATTGTTTGTTCATTTATTTGTGCGCATGTATTTTATGCGTGCATGTGCGAGTTAAAAGGATTATCTGTGAGACTTTTGCTGTCAGTATGTCTATCTCTGCTTAATTCCATATTTGGTTGGGTTAGCACACAGGTGCTAACCACTCTGTTAGTGTGCATAATCACATGTGTGTCGGCATGTGTGTGCATGCATCTGTGTTGGTAGTCAAATATAATGTTAGATATTTTGCCCTCAGTACAGTGTCTATGGTTACTCAGAACACTGTGACAATACCATCAACCGGAATTACCTTAGCTTGCATTTTTTGTAATTCAATGTTTGGCATTGTGTGGTATTAATGAAGCAGCTTGGACCCACTTGTACTAATGGGTCCCACCTGCTACATGACACAAAGGGATCTAGAAGAAGAGGGCAATACACATTGGTTGAAACAATCTGTGTACTACTTTTGCACTTTTAGCAAAGGAGTCACCACAGTCACATATGGGTATATTTAATAGCTTTTAGATGCATAAATATATATATAGATAAAGGGCTGATTACCATAGGTTCATGTCAAATAAGGTTGCTACATTAGTATACTCTTAGCATTTTATACATTCGCAGATGTCAGTAAGTGATTCTTGAGGTCTTGTATTGGTAACCTGTTTATAAAACTCACCCATAGGATTTTGAGAAGTCTTCAGATGCTGGCAGACTACAGTACATGCATGTTATGCTTACTGAATCGACCATAATCCTGCTGGTGCAACCCTGCAGCTCTATTAAATAAACAGGGAGCAAAACATTTTACTCTTGTGCGTAAAAAACAGGGCACATCTGATTCTGCCATTTCTGTTGGTGGTGTGCTAGGGACAGAGCAAATGGCATTTGCACCAGGGCAAATTATGGAGCAATTCTTTTGTTAGTGTAGTTAGAACATGACCAATTTGTTTTATATATTTTACACATGTGTTGAATTCAACCTGTCTTAGCAACTTCACTAAATGACAGCTGTTACTATTGTCCAGTTTGGAGCCTCCTTACAAGGTCCCTCTTAATCTTGATTACTCTGGCAACAGGACTTATCAGTGAAATCAGAAAGCAAGGTCTGACGTAACTCAGCTGATTTGTGATGTTATTATACATAACTTTAATGCATCCAGACACACATCTTCCAGTTGATACAACACACCAGTTCTACCCTCTACTTGATCCCAACAGATCCCTTTCTCTCACCACCAAACCTCTATTCAGCCTTCCATCATATCATCCACCAGCACCCTCCAAATAATTTCACCAAAAACATAAATGCTTAATCACTCTCCATAAACAGGCACAACATCTACGACCTACTCATTGACACAAACCTGATTTACTCTTCATAACTGAATCATGGTTGAGAGATGACATGGCCCCAACATTGCATGAAACCGTTCCTACAGGCTATCAAACTATCACATAAAATCATATAGGCAAAAGAGGAGGTGGATTGGCTGTTATATTCAAGCAAACAATAAATCTCACAAAAAACAATGATATTTCCATACAAGGCTGTGAGGCCCTCATTACCAGATGCAACCCTACACCAACTTTCTTCTGTAACTTCCTTCTCCTTTACAGACCACCACCTAGCAATGCAACATTCACAGACACATTTCTAGACACTGTTTCAAACCTTATAACACTAAACTCCAACCTATGCATTCTTGATAACCTAAACATTTGGTTTGACAAACCTAATATGCTCCATCCAAAAACCATCATCACTGGCCTAGTCACAATTAACCTACTTGAGATTGTACTCACACATCGCTGGACATATCATAGATGTCATTTTTGCTAATACAGAACTAGCTACCTTTCAAAGGATTACTCCAGTTAAATTGTCACAACACCATTTGCTAGGTTTCCAGCATAAAACACCACATAGCAACAGACCTAAAACCACCTTAAATGCATACACCTATCAATCGTTGAACAATCTCAGTTTTGAATACTTAGAAACACAACTAATATACAGCAAATATATGGTTGCTATAAATTTTGTTCAAATGTTTTATGAGTGACTACAGGATGCTTTTGATACCATAATACCACTAAGAGCGGCAAAACAGGACGAGAGAAAACAAGCACCTTGGAGAAATACAGAATGAAAAGAGATAAAACAACACAATAAAAAGTTGCAAGACACCTGACAAAAAACAAACAGCAATTCAGACAAACTTCACCTTCAGAAACTTAACAGATTATGGTGGTCATTACAACCCTGGTGGACGGTGTTGAAGCGGTGGTAAGACAGCCAACAGGCCGGCGGTAAAAAAATTTGAATTACGACCGTGGCAGAAACCACCAACAAAGACAGCCCCTTTAACACTCCGACCGCCATGGCGGTACAGACAAACAACTTGGCGGTCACCGCCAACAGACAGGCAGAAGTCAATGTACCGCCCCAGTATCACAACCTACCAATCCGCCACCTTTTCCGGGGTGGATTCACAGTGGACAAAAACACAGCAGAAACAGGATTTCGAAGGGAAAACGCTCACCTCTACACACCCCACAAGGAATCCGGACGACATGGAACCAGAGCTGCACATTTTTCCAGCCCTCATCTTCTTGCTCCTCTACCAGGAGCACGAACGCCGGCGGCGAAGACAACTGCATGCTACCGCCCAATCTCCCTGCTTGATACTCTTGCAAAGATTGCTGGACGAATTGTTTTAAACAGGCTACGAGATTGGACGGAAGAAAACTATGGCCCTGATTCTGACCCCGGCGGGTCGGCGGGAGCACCGCCAACAGGCTGGTGGTGCCCCGCAGGGCATTCTGACCGCGGCGGTTTGGCCGCGGTCAGACAAGGAAAACCGGCGGTCTCCCGCCGGTTTTCCGCTGCCCTTGAGAATCCTCCGCCGCCATGGGGATTCTGACAGGATGGCGGTAGGGGGTGCCGCGGGGCCCCTGTGGGCCCCTGCAGTGCCCATGCCAATGGCATGGGCACTGCAGGGGCCCCCGTAAGAGGGCCCCACTTTGTATTTCAGTGTCTGCTTTGCAGACACTGAAATACGCGACGGGTGCCACTGCCACCCGTCGCACCTTCCCACTCCGCCGGCTCAATTCTGAGCCGGCGTCCTCGTGGGAAGGTTGATTTGCCCTGGGCTGGCGGGCGGCCTTTTGGCGGTCGCCCGCCAGCCCAGGGCAAATCCCAAAATACCCTCAGCGGTCTTTCGACCGCGGGGCGGTATTTTGGTGGGGGAAGTCTGGCGGGCGGCCTCCGCCGCCCGCCAGACTTAGAATGACCCCCTATATCCTTTCGGAATTGCAATACGGCTTTAGGCCTGGGATAGGGACTACGGAGCAGGCTCTGAACTTAGATATTATACTCTGTAAAAATATGAGGGCCAAGGCCGGAACCTTATACCTAGTGTTTGTCGACCTGACTTCAGCATTTGACTGCGTGGTCCATAGCAAACTATGGCCTATCTTATTGGACATGGGGGTAGACCCAAATATTGTTCACTTTATTAGGGAACTATATGCCGGAGCTAAAGCCAAGGTGCGTTATGGGCTTCAGGGTGAATGCACCTCAGCCTTTCCTATTGAACGGGGGGTACGGCAAGGCTTGCAGTGACCTCCCACAAGTTGGTTCTCAAAAGATCCCAGCATTGCTGTATGCGGACGATGCCGTTCTGATGGCCCGCACTCCAGTAGCATTGCAGAGGCTACTTACAACCTTTGATAAGTACATGGAAGCCTTAGGTCTCAGAATTAATCATTCTAAAAATTCTCGATGACATTTGGTAGAAACTCTATAAAGAAACCCCAGATCATGCTAAAAGGTACAAAACTAGATGACACAGGAACCTTTTCATACCTAGGCATTACGTTTAAAAATGAAGGTACATGGTCACAAGCCATAAAATCGAGGAAGCTGTCATTTACTAAAACTATTATGGCTGTAAAAATCTTTTCGAAAAAGGTTGGAAGAGCGACCCCCAAGGATATGATGACATTGTACAATGCAAAATGTGTCTCTGTTGCATTGTACGGGGCAGGACTATGGGGATATAGGAACTGTAACATCTTACAGCTAGTTGAAAATTATTTTTTTAAAGTTCATTTTAAGTGTTTCAAAATCCACCCCTACACTGGTATGCCATATGGAATTGGGGGTATCATACCTTATAGACTTAATTCGTATTCATCCAATCCTATTATGGCATAAAGTATGGACTTCTGATTCCGCTAGGCTGAACAGGGCCATTAAAGAAGATGCATTGCCATTATCTTATCCATTGAAAATTCCATGGCTAAACTTTATAAATAATTTTTTCATAGAGCTGGGCTATCCCGAATTATATTCCACCCCGGCAAAACTGGAAACAATCTCCAGGAAGGAATTTAAAAATATCTGTCTTACTCACCTGGCCGATTTAAGATGGACCACTGAGGTAAAGAAACCTAGTGTAATGAGGAATTTCATGTTGCAACAAACAGATGGCATGGAACCATATTTGAGCAATGTACTGAATCCAAGGCATCGGTTCGTCCTTATGCGCCTAGATTAGAGATTTTCCATCGTCTCGTTAGTTTCCTGAGTACTAATGTTTGGACCCCAGTTTTGGTAAAATGTCCTTGTGATTTAGTGTCTGACCAAAGCACAATACACATTCTCTTTTTCTGTGAACTCTATGCAGACTTAAGGAAAGCTTTTGCAATCCCATTTTAAAAATCAATGCACTTTAAACAATGTCACCCAGCCTTCAATTACCTCTTGTCCCTATCATCAACTATGATTTGCAATGGAATAGCTTTATTTTTATGTGCAGTGATGAAGCCTAGACTACATTATCCGTTATCCTAGACAGGGTTTCTTATTCGTATAATTTTTAAATGCATTTTATTAACAATAATAGCTTTTGTCTTAACTTAAATCATACTGTTTTATTGATTTTATCTGTCTTGTTTTTGAATTGTGGTATTTATGAGAAGTCATTTAATTCCTTGTAACGTAATCTCGCTATATGGTCCTTTTAGGTATGGTCTGATCTATTTGTGCTCTCTTATTATTTTAAATACTGAGTGATGTTTTTAATATGAATGACCTGCTTTTATGATTGTTGAATTCAATCGAATAAAGTATTTTTGATGATGATGATGACAACAGTGAGTACTGCACCAACGACACAGGGGAGGGGGGAGGGAAAAAACAGGGACAGTCACAAGCAACACCCCCACCCTCACCCACTACAACACACACACAAATACATATTTATACATTATAGTTACACCCCACAACTCCCCCGTAAGAATGCAAAGACAAAAGGAAATGAGTGTAGCCATTGTAATATATTAAAATCAAGTACGCAAAAAAATATATATACACCATAAACAAAATATACACCAATCTTAGTAGTCCAGGTAGTGCTCCAATGAAATCCGTGGAACACTGGGCCCACACGGTATGGACGAGGCCCACACGATATCCCTGACCATGACGCAGAGAACACTGCAGGGGCATCAGAGAGCAAGAAAACAGGCACCTCAGGGGGAGGGAAAGGGGGGGGCACCTCAGCCGGTTGAGTGCACGACACCAAATCCACGAGGGGGCCACATGCCCACTGTTCAATCCTGGGGAGTGCAAAGCCACAGTCTCTCAAGTCTCTACTGTGGGTGGCTTGCCCACTGCTGCAACCTGGGGGAGTGCAAAGGTGCAGTCTCTCAAGTCTCTACAGTGGGTGGGTTGCCCACTGCTGCAACCTGGGGAGTGCAAAGCCGCAGTCTCTCAAGTCTCTACAGTGGGTGGGTTGCCCACTGTTCCATCATGGGGAGTGCAAAACCACAGGCTCTCAAGTCTCTAAAGTGGGTGGCTTGCCCACTGTTCCATCCTGGGGAGTGCAAAGCCACAGTCTCCCAAGTCTCTACAGTGGGTGGGTTGCCCAGTGCAAAGCCACAGTCTCTCAAGTCTCTACAGTGGGTGGGTTGCCCACTGTTCCATCCTGGGGAGTGCAAAGCCACAGTCTCTCAAGTCGCTCCAGTGGGTGGGTTGCCCACTGTTCCATCCTGGGGAGTGCAAAGCCACAGTCTCTCAAGTCTCTACAGTGGGTGGGTTGCCCACTGCTGCATTCTCAAATGGATAACAGTCTCCACTGGTTCTGGAGGGGGCCTAGTGTCCAGAGTGCTTCATCCTGCTAAGGACAGAGGTAGTGGATGTGATACCCCACTGGTTCTGGAGGGGGCCTGATGCCCAGAGTGCTTCATCCTGCTAAGGACAGAGGTAGTGGATGTATCGCTCCACTGGTTCTGGAGGGGGCCTGGTGCCCAGAGTGCTTCATCCTGCTAAGGACAGAGGTAGTGGATGTGATACTCCACTCGTTCTGGAGGGGGCCTGGTGCCCAGAGTGCTTCATCCTGCTCATGACTGACTCAGTAGCGTCAGTGCCCTTAGCGCTCATGGGCCAGCGGTGCTTGTGGCGGAGGTGCCCTGTTCAGCGGTGATTGAGGCGGCGGTGCCCTGTTCAGCGGTGCTTGAGGCGGCGGTGCCCTGTTCAGCGGTGCTTGGGGCAGCGGTGCCCTGTTCAGCAGTGCTTGAGGCGGCGGTGCCCTGTTCAGCGGTGATTGAGGCAGCGGTGCCCTGTTCAGCAGTGCTTGAGGCGGCGGTGCCCTGTTCAGCAGTGCTTGATGCGGCGGGCTCCTTTGCAGCGACTCAGCTATTAGCGGTCCTCTCTGTCCCAGCGGGGCTTGTGCTGGCGGTCCTCTCTGGCCCAGCGGGGCTTGTGCTGGCGGTCCTCTCTAGCCCAGCGGGGCTTGTGCTGGTGGTCCTCTCTAGCCCAGCGAGGCTTGTGCTGGAGGTCCTCTCTAGCCCAGCGGGGGTTGTGCTGGCGGTCCTCTCTGTCCCAGCGGGGATGATGGTGGTGGCCTCCTGGGCAGCGGGGATGATGGCGGTGGCCTCCTGGCCAGCAGGGATGATGGCGGTCTCTTCTGCCGTGCTGCTCTTCCAAGAGTTGCCAGGTTTCTTGTGGCCCTTCCCCACCTTTGAAGGTCTTGCAGCTGACTCCACACTCCCACCGGGACCCCTGGGAGCGGCTTTGGTGGCTGGAGTCTTCCCCCTCTCCCGCCAGGCACACTTCTGATGCTTGACAGGTGGGGGACTGTCCATGCTGTGGCTCCGTGCCACACTGGCTGCCCTGGTGGCCGGTGCGCTCCAGATTCCAGTGACTACAGGCACCACTGGTCCCAGAGATGTTGTGGCTGAGGTGCTAGGTTGGGACCTGGAGAGTCGGGACCTATGAAACGGACGAGTGGGGGAGGTGTGGGAAAGAGGTCAAGGTTGGACAGGAAATGTTTTTGGGAGACACTGGGATGGGTAGCTGGAGGGGGTTTGGGAGTGGAGGAAGAGGTTGTGGTTGTAGGAGGTGTTCGTTTGGTGACTTTGGTTGAAGGTGCATGCGCTGGAGGCTGTTGTGAGGTGGATGGCTGTTGGGTGGGTGTGTGCCTTCGTTTGTGTATCTTGGGAGGTGGCGTCACAGACACACTGGGAGAGGACACAGAGGACGTGTGGATGGTAGTGGGGGTGGTGACTGCACGTGAGCAGGGTGTGGTGGTTTGTGTGCTGGTGATGGCAGTAGTGGCTGTAGATGTAGTGCATGCAGGTGTGAGTGTAGATGAGACTAGGAGGGATGAGGGAGACAAGGAGGAGTGGGACACAGTGGAGGCAGTGGATGTTGGTGTGTCTGCATGTGTGTGATGCTTGCGTGAGTGCCAGTGGGATGTGTGGTGCTTATGTCTGCCTGAGCTTCCCTTGTGTGTTGAGGTGTGTGCATGCTGGTCTTAAGATGTGCTTGGGATAGGCTGGGGTACAGGGGATTGGATCTGGGTGGAGGAAGTTGGAGGGGGGAGGCTAGAGACGGGGACAATGGCTGCCATCAGTGCTGAGGCCAGGGTCTGAAAAGCTTGCTGAAGGGCCACCTGACCAGAATGAATGCCCTCCAGGAATGCATTTGTTTGTTGCAACTGCCTTTCTACACCCTGGATGGCATTCAAAATGGTAGACCACCCAACAGTGAGGGACCTGAGGAGGTCAATGACCTCCTCACTGAGGGCAGCAGGGGTGACTGGGGCAGGGCCTGAGGTGCCTGGGGCGAAGGTGATGCCCACCCTCCTGGGTGAGCGGGCACGGGGCAAAGGCTGAGGGGCTGCTGGGAGGGAGGTGCTGGTAGGGGGGGTGGTGGCTGTATCTGTAGATGCGGGGGCACAGATGTTGCTGCCACCACCAGGGAGCTCCCATCAGAGGACGAGTCTGTGTCGCTGATGTCAGCTCCTGTCCCCGCCGTGGAGCTCCCCTCGCCCTCCATCCCACTGGTGGACTCCGAGTCCATAGTTTCGCCTTCCATGGACATGTGGGATGCAGCTCCCTTGTGCTCCGGTGCCACTGCTCCTCCACCTGATGATGCTAATGCACACAAGAACAGGGGGACCACAAAAAGGGGGACGACGACAGAAGAAAGACATGTTGAGCGCATGCATTACCTCTACCGTTGGCGGACACGACAGACACAGAAGTCCCCTGCACTACGCCGCACTCTTGGGCTCCACTGTGCAATCCCTGGGACATGGCCTACTAGGCTATGGACGACATCTGCACACATGGATGACACAGGGGCATGACTAGGTGTACTTGGCACTCTACAGAGGTGGGGTGAGGTGCCACATGGCCTTCCTTACGGAGGGACCTTGCCTACTAAACTCGCCCTGGCCCTGGGAAACCCACAGCCCACCTCCCCCACCCAGACACCTCCACTGCGCTCTAAATCAGCAGGATGAGAGTGTACTCACCCCCTTGTGGCTGCTGTGATGCCCTCAAGCACCCATCCAACTCCGGGTACACCACCGCCAGGCTCCTGAACATCAGGGGGGTCATGGTGTGACGGGCACCCCTCCCACGTTGGGAGGCCATCCCCAGCTGAGCCTCCGCTGTCTTCTTGCTCCAGCGGAGGCTCCCATCTTTTCCGGCAGTGGGTGCTCCGTCTGTGGTAGACCCCCAGGGTCCGGACGTCCTTGGCGATGGCAAGCCAAATATATTTTTTCTGGTGGGCGCTGACCTACATGATTTGTACAGGGGGAAGAGAAACTTATTACCAACTGCACCGTCACAGACATTGGCCCCCATCCCTACCCTTGGCATGTGGCACATGCACTCACTGTCGTTTCATGCACGCCGCACTCTCCCCCCTTCCTTCTTACATCCGCCCCTCTCCACACAGACATAGCCCATACAGCATGCTCCCAGTGTACTTACCTGTTTGTCTGGAGGACCGTAGAGTAGCGTGTACTGGCGGAGGACCCCATCCACGAGTTTCTCCAACTCCTCCAATGTGAAGGCAGGGGCCCTTTCCCCAGACACTTGAGCCATTGTCTCTTCCAGACCGAGGTCACAGCAGCACTTGCAGTGTAGGTCCTCTCCTGTCGAAGATCAGGTATAGAGTGATGGAACAGATAGAAAATGGCGGTCACGTCCACGGTGGTGCGTACCGTCACCGCCGGCGTACATCGTCATTGGCTCCTGGGACCCCTAGGGTCCAATGTTAACCAATGCAGCATTGCGCTGCGGTCTTCGACCGCCTACTGCAACGGTGTACAACGCCAGCGCAGTTACCGCACATCCCATTGTCCCACTTTAGAGGTCAGGCAGCCACCATTTCAGGGACCCACATGGCTTTATTTGTAACTGCGTCACACATACCTAGGCCTAGACTCTACACACATACAGGCCACTTTTCGGAGTATGATTCGTGTTCTGTGTAAGCTGTGGGTACGTACCTCTGATTTGGTTGACTCTGTGCTCGCTGTTGTCCTTCATAGGCACCGTCTGCTGGGACATGTGAGGAGATGGCGGCATCCTCCGGTGTACAGACCGCTGGTGGACCTATCGACAATGGAGGAAAGACATGTGATCATCACATACAGGCTTGACCGTGCCACAATCCATGAACTGTGTACCCAGCGGGAGCCAGACCTGTTGTCAGCTATCCGCCATCCCACAGGAATCCCCCCTCAAGTGCAGGTGCTGTCAGTGCTCCATTTCCTTGCAAGTGGATCATTTCAAATAACAGTGGCCATAGCATCAGGGATGTCCCAGCCTATGTTTTCCAATGTGTTGTCCAGAGTGTTGTCTGCCCTGCTGAAACACGTGCAGAGCTACATCGTTTTCCCTCAGGTGGAGGATTTGCCTACAGTGAAATGTGATTTCTATGCCCTGGGACATATCCCCAACATTATAGGTGCCATTGAGGGGACACATGTGGCTTTGGTCCCCCCCCCGCAGGAGTGAACTGGTGGACAGAAACCGGAAGAGTTATCATTCCATGAATGTGCAGATGGTATGTTTGGCCGACCAGTACATCTCCTATGATAATGGCAAGTTCCCTGGCTCAGTGCATGACGCCTACATCCTCCGGAATAACAGCATCCCTTTTGTGATTGGTCAACTCCAGAGGCACTGTGTGTGGCCATTAGGTGAGCACCTGGCAGCAAGTCAGTGGGAATGGTTGAATGAGTCTGGGGATATCCCTACAGGTTAGTGTGTGTCTAACAGTAGTCCCTCCCCATTTGCCGTCGACTCTGGTTACCCCAACCTGTCATGGCTACTGACCCCAGTGAGGAATCCCAGGACAAGGGCAAAGGAATGCTACAATGAGGCCCATGGGCGAAATCGGCGGATAATCGAGCGGACCTTCGGCCTCCTGAAGGCCAGGTTCCGGTTCCTCCATATGACAGGTGTATCCCTATTCTACTCACCAAAGAAGGTGTGCCAGATCATTGTGGCCTGCTGTATGCTTCACAACTTAGCTTTGCGGCGACAGGTGCCTTTTCTGCAGGAGGATGGTCCAGATGGCGGTGTTGTTGCAGCTGTGGAGCCTATAGACAGTGAATACGAGGAAGCAGAAGAAGAGGACATCGACAACAGGGACTCAGTGATCCTGCAATATTTCCAGTGAGACACAGGTAAGAATACAAACCTGCCTACTACATGTACTTTAACATTACTACCTCTCTACTGTCTGTCGTTTTCACCCAGTGTATGGTCACTGAGTTGTCACTTTCCCTTACGATTTCACAGATGTGGGTCCCACTGTGTGACACCTGCTTTGATTCCTCATGGACTAGAGCTGTGTGACATAGGTATGTTGACATTACAATTGTAAGAGCTTTTTGCCACAGTAATTGATAATACACTAATTCAAAATCACAGACTGACTCCAGATTGTTTTGTGCTTTAAGTGTGTTTATTTAAGTGCTCAATATTGGAGGGGGTTGCAAAATGGGGAGGGGTGATGGTGGAGGTATGTCCATGGCAGAGACCAGTCTATTGGTCTCACAGGTGCATTGCCCAAATGGGCATAGGAAGTGGAGCTGGGGCAGTTTGAGGATGGACAGGGTGACAAAGTGGGACAAAAAGATGACAATCAGGGGGGTCTCATTTCCTGGCGGGGGTCTTGGCATCGTTCTCTGTCTTTGTCCTGGATCCCAGGGACCGTTTGCGGGGTGGTTCTCCATCTGCAGGGGGTGGGGTGCTGGTATGGTGGTCCTGTGGCGGTGCCTCCTGTCCACTAGCGCCGGCGGAGGTGGTGGGAAGTTCATCGTCCATGTTAGTGTTATGGGCCCCTTGTTGTTCCACAGTGTCCCTCCTGGGGTTGAGTACTTCCTTCAGCACCCCTACGATGGTGCCCAGGGTGGAATTGATGGATCTGAGTTCCTCCCTGAAGCCCAGATACTGTTCCTCCTGCAGCCGCTGGGTATACTGCAACTTGGCCAGTACCGTTGCCATCATCTCCTGGGAGTGGTGGTAAGCTCCCATGATGTTGGAGAGGGCCTCGTGGAGAGTGGGTTCCCTGGGCCTGTCCTCCCCCTGTCGCACAGAAGCCCTCCCAGTTCCCCTGTGTTCCTGTGCCTCTGTCCCCTGAACAGTGTGCCCACTGCCACTGCCCCCAGGTCCCTGTTGTTGTTGGGATGGTGGGTTAGCCTGGGTTCCCTGTAGTGGTGGACACACTGCTGCTTGACGTGTCCTGGGGACAGAGGTATGGGCCCACTGGGTGGGTGCTGTGCTGGTGTTTCCAGAGGGTGGAAGCTCTGTAGTGGCCTGTGACTGTGTGATGGGAACCGACTGTCCCGAGGTCATCTAGATCCAGTTGGACAGAGCTGCCGTCATCACTGTGGGCCTCTTCTGTTGGTGGTGTGGACATGTTTGGACCCTACTGTGCGGTGACGTTGGGTAGGGGTCCTGCAGGGGTGTAAAAGCATGATTATTGCATCTGTGTGTGCCATGGTGTGCAATGGGTGGTTGACCGTGTACCCCAGTGCTTGCATTCCTGTGTGGGACCTTGTGTGAGGATGGTTTGGGGCGGTGTATGGGTTTGTGCAATGGGCATGCTTTGGTGTTGGTTGTCCATGCTTTGTTGCTGCATGCAGGGCTTGGTGTTGGGATGTGTGGTGTGTGATATTGGGACATTTGTGAGGAGTTGGAGTGATGGGGTGAGCGCATGTGATGGCATGCAGGTTGGTTGGGGGATGAAATAGTGAGAGATTTGTCTTCTCAGAGTCCATTCCTCCTGCTACTCCTGCGAGGCCCTCAGGATGCAGAATCACCAAGACCTGCTCCTCCCATGTTGTAAGTTGTGGGGGAGGAGGTGGGGGTCCGCCGCCAGTCGGCTGAACCGCAAGGCGGTGTCTTGAGACCACGGAATGCACCTTTCCCCGTAGGTCATTCCACCTCTTCCTGATGTCATCCCTATTTCTTGGGTGCTGTCCCACTGCGTTGACCCTGTCCACTATTCTTCGCCATAGCTCCATCTTCCTAGCAATGGAGGTGTGCTGCACCTGTGATCCGAATAGCTGTGGCTCTACCCGGACGATTTCCTCCACCATGACCCTGAGCTCATCCTCCGAGAGCCTGGGGTGTCTTTGCCGTGCCATGGGGTGGTGTGGGTGATATGTGGGGTGGCGTGTGTGGTGATAAGTGTGCTGATATGTAGTGGTGTGTAGTGTGAGGTGCGTGGAAGTTATGTGGGTGATGGTGTTTTGTGCCTGTGGATGCTAGTTTGTTGATGGTGGTGTCTCTCTCTATCCTTCTCTCTGTGATTCTGGTCGTAGGGGTTTGTGGGTGATGTGGGTGTGTGTTTTATATAGTATTGGGTGTGTTGGAGTGTGTATGTGTATCAGGTGTGTGTATTTCGATTAGTCCAATGTTGCTGTGTTTTGTAAATGTGTGTGTATTTTGAGCGCGGCGGTGTGTATCACCAACGGAATACCGTGGCTGAAAGACCGACGCGTGGATTCGTGGGTCGTGATAGTGTGGACGTATTTCTGTTGGCGTGACGGTGGAGGTTTTGTTTTTGCCAGTTTATCACTGACCTTTGGTGTGGCGGACTTGTGTGGGTGTCTGAATTTTGGCGGATTCCGTGCTGTGGGTCATAATAGCAGTGGCGGATTTCCGCGGGCGTGGCGGTGTTCTGCACGGCGGTAAGCGGCTTTTACCCCTGATGTTGTAATGACCGCCTATATAAGTTAACAATAAAAAAAGGCACTATTCAGACAGAATTCAAAATGCTAATAGCGCAAATGAAGAATTTCACAAACCTAAATGCACAAAAGGAACTCAACACATTGCTCAAGAATTCACTGAGAACCTGGCAAATCATTACACAGCCAAAGTAGAAGGTTGGGCTCCTATTTATAACAAAGGAAAACTACCAGCACCAACCCATTTCCAGTAGGTTAACCTGCCGCTGCATTCCTTCAAACAAATATCAAAAAGTGAATGTATATCTGCATAACGGAAGGAGGCAAATCATCTGGCCATCTGACCCTTAGCCACCACAAATCTTCAAGAACATTCTTCTAACTACCTCTGCTGCCACATCAATAAGAAGAATCATCAATAATTGTTTACCCATGGGAATCTTTTCCTGAAGACCTAAAATAGGCATACATATGCCTACTATAAAAGAAAACAAACCGGGACCCTGCATGACCACAACTATAGACCAATTACAAATACCTTTACTGGGCAAACTGATGGAAAGAACAGCATTCTCCCAGATGTCACAATTCATTGAAGATAACTTCATACTTTCAGACTACCAGACAGGATTCTGCCCAGGAAGAGGCACAGAATCTGCCCTCATCAACATCTGGGATGACCTTAAAACACAGTAAATCGCAATAGGGTTGCTGCATTACTCTCTCACCTACCTTTGACACAGTTGACCATGACACTCCTATACAAAGACTCTACAAAGCTGGCAAAGAGGGACTGCTCTTGACTGGATCACATCCTACCTTCAAAACAGATCAAATGTCATCTACGCTACCCCTTTCCCATCCAAACAGTACTTCAAGAAAGCAAGGGTCCCTCAAGGCTCCATCATCTCACCCATGTTTTCCAACATCTAGATGAAGTAATTACCGACAATGATCAATGACTTTAAACTCAAATGACGTAACTATGCAAATGACAAACAAATACTCCTTTAATTGGAAAGTCCAAAGACATTAGAAACTCAAAATTCTTCAGTTGCCCCAGATCCGTTGATCAGTGGATGGCATGGAGCCATCTCAAATTGAATGATTCCAAAACTGTAATACTAACATGTGGCGATTGAAAAAATGATGACCCTCTCTGCATTTGGCCTTATGATCTGGACCCAGTTCCTAAAGGATCTAAGGAAGTAAGAAACCTTGGAATTCCAAGTTATCAATGAATGCTGTTTTAAAAAAATATATTTTTATTGAGATTTATAATGCAGTTGATGCTTACAACAGAAAACTGATAACCGAAAGAAAAGTTAAGCAAAAGGAAAAAAAAAAGAGAAGTGAAGGTAATACTTTAAGAAATGACAGTGTTAAAGAACGCACAATTACAAATGCATCATTTTTTTTTTCATTTGTGTGAGGAGTGAGGGGGGTTGGGGGTGGGAGTGTGGGGGGTACCGCAGATTAAGCATGACGGCCGTGGGGCCATGGTCCTATTAGTGGAGACATCCTTTCCCCAGCGCATTTACAGACATGAAAATATTTTCCAGGAGTTATAAAAAGGGATTCTGCTATTCTCTAATCTGAACAAGGTGCTGCTTTACTGACATTTTTTCAGCACGACGTGCTTGCTTAAAAAAAACATATATGAGACGGTGTGGGTGTGATTATATGAAGAGCCCCAACCATGGATCTGTATATGAAGTTAGGCCACCGTTCGAGAGGTTCCCACATGTGGAAAGTGTTGTGCATTATGCTATCACTGGGGGAGTAGTACGGTTTTGCTAGTCTGTGAGGGGGAATCGTCGACACAGCAGCCGTTTGAGGGCAGTGGAGAAATCGTCACTCATAAATGAGGGTGTAGTAATGTAAGTTGTTCATAGAGGTCAGTGTCGTTTTTGGCTTCCAATTTGACGAGAAATACATTAAATATGTCACTGCCACTCAGTGCTAAGCCTCTGCGTAGTAATTTTTTTGGACTTCTGCCTCTGAGCTCGCTAGCTGTGACAGGAAATGCAGCCATCTGGTGATGTCCGAGGGGGCAGGCGCCTTCCAGCACATAGCAATGAGATGTTTAAAAGTGGTGAATGCCGTATCTATGAATCTGTAGAGGTATTTGTCAGCACGTTTCCTGTGGCATAGCCCCAGCAAACAGGATTCAGGTGTAAATGTCAAAGCGTGATCCGTTATATCAGCTACAATCTCTGTTACCTGACGCCAGGACAATTGTAATGGGGAGCATTCCCAAACCATGTGGCCACGTCTCCTAGGCCGCATCATGGACATTTAGGGTCAGACATCGGGAACATGTGTTTAATGCGGGCAGGGGACAGGTAAGTTTGGAGTAAGTAATTGAATTGGGTAAAACAAAGCCTGGGATTGTGTGATGCCTCTTTAACCACAGTCATTGCAGATGCCCATGAGCTCTGGGGCAGGGGTTGGGGTAGCACTTCATTCGATCGGGCGTGAGCGTTTTCCACCCCCCTGCAATGTGCTGTATTCAAGGTAGTATATAATATGGAGATGACTTTACTGGTCTCTGGGTCGGACAATAGCATTGTAAGTACTTGTGACGCTGTTGGTTCTGAGTCGCAATTCCTCCACGTGTTATGTATGAGTCACCTAATTGTGCAGTATGACAGGAATAATCCTGGGTGGAGGTCATTGGATTCTCTAAGTTACTCAAACGTCAACAGTGTTCCCTCTGCAAAAAAAAACCCACCGTGACAAGGTTAGCAGTCATCCACAGGGTCATGTCACAATGTTTCAACATATCCCTGGCAGCTGGTAACTGCGCTATGGGTATTAATGGAGAATACGTTATGCTTATAGAGGTGTTATGTATGTATCTGTGCCAGCAAATTCTGGCTGTATTCAATAACAAAGATCCTCGCATGGGAGGGCATGTCTTGTCTGTCAACCAGGTATATGCTAGGATCGCCCAGAGAAAGTTCATTACTTATGTCTTATCTGTATTCTGGGACCTGCCTAACCACCGCAGCGGCCATTGTAGCTATGCTGGGGCATAGTAGAGCTCGAGATTAGGCATACCTAAGCCACCCTTGTCGATGGGGTGTTGTGTCGTATTCAAGGCCACTCAACGTCTATGCTTCCCCCAGATTAGTTTGGTTAGTAAACTGTTTAACGTTCAAAATAGTGACTTCTGGAGGATAACTGGTATTGCAGTGAAGTAGTATAAAAATCTAGGGAGAACAAGCATGTTGGCTATGGCCACTCTACCCATCGGTGAAAGCAGAAGCAAGCACCAGAAGGGGAGCGATCCACGAATGCTTCTCACCGCCCGATCCAGATTGCCCTCTCTCAGGTCTTGAAAGGAGTGATATATTCACACTTCAACATATTTAAACGTAGTGTGACACCAGCTCAGTCTATTTTGGGGGAGGGTCAGTTGGACTTCAGGGGGAACAGGAGACAAGGGGAAGATGCAGGATTTTGACCAGTTGACCTTTAGTCCTGATATTATTCTGAAAGTGTTCAATAAGGACATTACCTCGGGGACAGCTGCCACATGGTCACGTAAGTAAATTAGGGCATTGTCCTCGTATAGGTGAAAATTACGGGATCCCCAAATCCCCAATTTTTCTGCTTTCTGTCTCAAGTGGGCCGCTAACGGTCCCATCGCCAGGGCGAACAATAGTGGTGAGTGCGGACAACCCTGTTGAGTTCCCCTACAGATAGGGAAGCTATCTGGTATAGTGTTGCCTGTTTTGACCCGAGCTGTGAGGTCAGAGTACAGGACCCTCACCCATTTCAAGAATCCAGTCCCAAATCCCATATGACTCAAAGTTATAAAGGAGTGATCCCAACTGAGTGTGTCAAATGCTTTTTCAATATCGAGGGAAACAGCCACTCTCCCGTTATCATTGTGGGTATTATTGTGAAGAAGACAAAGCAGTTTTCTAATATCAAGGTTTTGGTAGGACTATGATAAGTGCCTCATGTAGTGTCTGTGGTAGTTCACCAGACGAGTATGCCTCAGTGAACATCTCCAGCATAGGGGGCAGTAAGTGAGATGTGTATGCTGAGTAGTACTCGGCCAGCAAGCCATCGGATCCAGTGGCTTTATTGTGAGCTAGTTGAGATATAGCAGCTCAAATGTCTTCTACCCTAATTGGTGCATCTAGTTCCTCTATATAAGGGGTACATATTTGGGGTAGGGATATAGGATAAAAAAAGCGGTTGCTTGTGTTAGTGGCAATGGCTCAGCCGCTGCATAAAGTGATGAGTAGTAGTTTTTCAATGCTGTATTAATGTCAGCTTGCGCGGTGAGTACCTTGACGCTGTCCAGCCGAATTGCCCCAATGGGAGTGTGCCTAGGGGTCTCCCTTACTAGCTACGCCAGCAGACAGCCTGAGCGGTCACCCTCGCCATATTGTCGGATCATATAGTGCTGATAATCATGTTTACACAATATCATGTCAGCCTCTCTGTCTTGTTCCCGTAAGCCCTGGAAGAGGTCCAGATTGGCTGTCTGATTTGCTACGGCTATTTCAGCTGCACAGAGCTGAACCTCAAGGGTGGTTACTTCACGGTGTAGTTCCCGTTGGGCCCCCACGGATGCAGCAAGGCACTGCCCTCGGATCACCACCTTGTCTGCATCCCATTCGGGGGCTCGGAGAAGGGTGGAGTTATTGTTTTGTGTAAAGTATCTGGAGATACATGTGGCCACTTCTTGGTGGAAGGGGGGGGTCTGTCAGTGTTTCTACCTGCAAGCAGCAGGTCGGAACTTGTGTAATCAGTCTGCCCCATTGTAGGTTCAACTTCAACAGTAGATCAGATATGGTGCGAGCTTAGTATTCAGATATCATTG
This sequence comes from Pleurodeles waltl, assembly GCF_031143425.1. NCBI lineage: Eukaryota > Metazoa > Chordata > Amphibia > Caudata > Salamandridae > Pleurodeles > Pleurodeles waltl. Next base: position 292,021,350 of record NC_090446.1, on the reverse strand, counting down.
ACCTCTGAAATAACGCCGTGGGCCCTAGGAATAAATCAATTCTGGTATGGAGGTCATGGACAGGAGAGTAAAAAGAGTACTCACTGCTCAGTAAGTGGCTCGCCTGCCACACATCAGGGAGTCCCTTTTCCACACACCAATTTTAAATTCCCTGGGAGGTCTTCGGGCACACTGCTTCTTGCAATGGTGGGTGCGACTTGACCATGGTTATGTCTGGAATACAATTGAATTCCACCCCCCAGAGAGCGATTTCTAATGGGTCTCAGAACAGGCCAGGTGTAATCCTACTTAAGAATTCCCCATGGTTAGAACTGGGAGCGTATATACCCACAAGGGTCAGTGGTGTTCCATCTAGTGAACTTTCAGTGATCACGTATCGACCATTAGGGTCTCTTTGTGTGCAGTTTGCTGTGTATGGGATGCTGGGTACTACCCATATTAGCACCCCCCTTGCAAATGCAGATACACTAATGCCATATGCTTGCCTTCTCCAGTTACGATTAATTGTAGAGAGTCCAGACTCTGTGAGGTGTGTTTTTTGGAGCATAGCTATGTGAATTTTCTGACGCTTTAAGTATGCCTGTATGCGGTGTTGTTTAGATGAAAATGCCATACCATGCATGCTCCATGTGATGATATTATAAGTAGATAGTGATAATGTAGGTTGGGTGCTCATGGGGGATCGTACCTCGCAATTGGGAAAATTACTGGGTTCGCTACCTTGTTGCCTATGTCTGTGTTGAACGTGGGTGTGTAAGTTACCTCCTTTCTGTCCCTCCTTTCCCCTTCGTGCCTACTTTTCCCGTAACAATGTACGGTCTTGTACTCATAACAGCAATGTAAAAAAATAAACAAAAATGGCAACATCCCTAAACAAAGCATACTGGGGTGACTATTATCTACCGATCCATATTGGTGATGCAAACAATGAACGCACCTGAAATAGAAACATTCCATACGGTAAGATTCGTGTGGGGACACCATACACTGGCTCGCATCCAAAGCTATCAATGAATGCTTAAGTGGACAAATTAGCAAGAGCAAGCTTCAGTACTATGAAAAGTCTGCAACACATCTTCCACAAAAGCTCCAGGCAACCATGTATCTTGTACTGTCTGAACTTGATTATGCCAATGGCCTCTACCACTGATCATTTCAGCTATGAAAAGACTACAAAGGATTCCGAATTCTGCTGCCAGATTATTCCTACACATAAAGTCACAAGTCCACATCTCACCTTCCTTGAGGGTCTTACATTGGTTACTGGTTACCAGACGATCCACCTTCAAGCTGCTTTGTATCAACGACAATGCAATGCATGGAACAGGACTGCTTTTCATTAGGAATAAAATCACCAAATACAGCCAATAAAAGTACCGCCGGATTAGCCACCTCGCTTCAAAATCCCACCATACAAGAAAAACACCATAACTGGCACATCCTTCTCTTTCCAAGCACCCAAACTGTGGTACTTATTGCCCCAAAACGTAAAATCCACAGATACGAATCTTATCTTCAGCAGACTACTCAAGAGCTGGCTCTTTCATACATAACCACCATACTCAAACACTTATGTACAGCATATCCCTACGTATATAAACATCAATCATTTGTTTATATGTAGGTATCTAGATATGTGTATTTCTTTGTACAAATATTTATATTAAGTATGGTTTTAAAAATATATAGATACTTTAGGGCTGCTCAACAAATGCATTTATTACTTATGGTTAAATATATATGTATATTATTCTATGCTTAACATGTACATAGGTCACTGCATAGTTTTCATATAAGGTATTTGAATAGATGCTTATGGGTCTCCGTTTTATTTATCTATCACAATATGTAAATAGTATGACAACTCTTTTTCCCACAATTGCTTCACTATTCAAATATTGAGGGAAATCTAAAATTAAAAAAATAGCTTAAAGTACAGAAACACTTGAATGACTGAGTTTAAAAAATACTTTTTGAAATCTTGATACATTCTTTTCCTTATACATGTATACCCTCTCTATGTGTATATGTATCTATATATGCATTAGTTTACTCCTACTGTAGAAGAAAAAAAACTTTGACTCTATCCAATGCACTTCTCTATGTCTCACCCTATTCCTCCATCAATATATCCTCTGCCTCCACTCACAGACTCATCCCAAACCTCCTCCTACTACCTTGATCTCCAAAAAAAAACTTTCTAGACTCTTTACTCTTGTATCCCTCCTTGGATGACTCCAGCCCTCAGTTTACTACTTTGGTCTCCAAAACAACCCTTTCTGAGTTCTTTTCTCATGTATCCACCTTTCACTTGTCCAAAACCTAAAATATAGTCTTCCTAATCCATTTCTAGAGACTATTCCCTCCTCCATCTCTCCTTTTACTCATCCGAAATCTCATGTTACTACCATGATCTCCAAAATAACACTTTCTAGACTCTTCCCTCTTCTATCCCTAAATTATCCTATTCAATCCAACTTACATACACTGCTCAATTTAACTCATATTTCCCTATACTAATCCACCACTAATCCTTTTTGGATTATGGAGAAGCTACTCGCCGAAATGCACTTTGACGCCTCATCAGGTGTAGTAAGTGCTAGATGAATACAATTACAAGTTACAGTTCAAATACTTTAAGCTTCTTAACGCTACAAATTTATCATCTCGAAATTAAGAAACAAACATTATTTGGTCTGTTAGCATAGTTTCATGAATTCCGCTTACATTATTCATTTCCTTTTCAGCGTTATCGAAATTTATGGACATCAGTGAAGGAAGAGGGACTCCGGCTCCAAGCAGTTCTGAAAAAAAGAGAAAGATAAATCTAAAGACATATTGTCAAACTTTGCATCTTTTCCAGTATATCTCCTGGACAGTTTCCAGTTTTTTAAAAACTCTTTGCTAAGTTAGTGGACCTCACAACTTATCTTTTTGGCACTCTCTTTATGGCAATAATTCTATGATACTATAATGGCATAATTTATTGACTGTATGTAAGTGGGGGTGGACTACGCCCTAAGCTGATCTCTTAGGGTCTAGGGAAGGTAAGATTGTCACTGGTCACTACTCCATGCATGAACGTCCCAGTCTCTGATTGCCCGAAATAGGAGACTTGAGGTCCATTGTTCAACATTTTTTGGGGCTGCAAAGCCTGCGATTGTGACTGATGAACAGAAAGTGACAATGTGCAAAGGGTACGTTGGGAGTTTAGTTTTCAAGTTTATTTTCTAAGTGTTGGTCTGCAATTTGACGTTGATGCAACAGCAAACAACTATAAAGCATATAATTCACATTATAAAGATCATACAGTATATAACAGCCAATCAAAAAAGGATTAGAAAATGTAAGTGTTAATAAAAGCAGGACCTGAAGGCTATGCTGATAAATATAGTAATAAATAAACTGAAGATGGGAAAGAGCAGCAAGTAGACAAGCGCCAGTCTCTATATCATATCTGGATATTTGGTCACAACACCTATGTAGAGGCCGCAGTAGAAGGAAGGTGGAGGTCAAGACACAAACAGGGGAAGGAGCCCTTTATATAAACAATCACAAAGCCTCGAGGGAAACCCTAAGACACAACTCTTCTGTAGTTAGTAGACTACCTACAATTGTTGAGAAACAATGGATGGGAGAGAGGGCTGGACGTTTCTGCTCAGCTTTATACATTCCTTTATTGGTTCCTTGCTTTTCCTGATGGGTTCTCGCAGCCTTCCTTCCCACAAGCAGTGATTATGAACTGGAATACTATTCCACCATTCTCATTTACCAGATGTATTCATACAAATTTTCTCAGAGACTGGGAGAGAGCTGACAGGGCAACAAGTCCTTCTTCCTGTAGTAGAAGGCTGACTGGTGGATCACCCCATTAACACTGAGAACAACAGCAGTGGCGTAACGAAACTTGAGGGGGACCCCATGCAAAGTATCTTGAGTGGGCCCCCTCCACACTGGACCAAACCGGAGGCCTGCCGCCCGTGCACACGGTACTGTGTCCGTGGAGCTCGGCGGCCCCCGTACCGCAAGGGCTGCGGGGGCCTTTGTTACACCAATGAACAACATCATGATTATTGAAAGTTAAGTACTTCATTTGAAGGGAATTTTCTAGGGCTTCTTTTCCAAAAGGCATATTCAATTACAAGAGGATAGAAGGTTGATTTACCTGAGGAATACAAACTGATAGAATTAAAAAGGTATAATTCAATGTAAGAATAAAGAGTGGGAGTATTAGGGGGGATTAGTAGGCTATAGAGGCAAACAAATCAATATACCATCTGTTCTACTTTTGTTGTTCGTACAGTAAACAGAAAAGTAAGAATTTAATCAGAACTGTGATATTTAGTACTGTATGTAACTTCTCATGATATCAGACATATTCAGTATTCCTGGTAGGTGACCGATGTAAGAAAGCCACTCAATTAAGAGACTATGGAAGACAAAGACAGCCAAACACAAGTGTATGATTCAAGCTTTATATCCATGTACCGCATAACTACAAATGGGTGTAACCTGTTTCTAGTGGCTATTGTGACAAACCCAAGCCAATCTGGACCACCTGCAATGATAGTTCAGTACATTCAGACTATGCATTTTCATTTTCACCGTCTCCTTTTGTGATACATGGTCCAATGGCATTCTTTAATTTTCTCCCTCTATTTCTGTTCTCAATTGCATCCTCTAGTGTGGGTTCCCTAAGTGTAGAAAAATAGAAATTGTTGTGGAGGGTTAAAAATAGACTAAATTATATCTGAGGAAGGACTCATTGCATTTGTTCCACGTTATTACAGTTGTATAATTTACTGATTTTAATCATTTTACAACTGTAAATGGTCATAAGGTATTTTAATGTTGAGTTGATAGCAAACTGAGGTTTGTGATGGTTCTTTCTTCACTGTTGAAGGAACTGGGAATTCCTTTTTTATAATATCCCAAAATAGACTAAAGGGGACCATATTCTCTTCAAACTTCACGTGAATTGGCTTGATTCCTAAAGGACTTGTTATAATTTATAGTAACACTGTAGTGTAGTTGAATACATATTAGTAGAAGGAGGGGACACCTTTCCTCCTCAAGGTTTTGACAGGTAACACGCCCCGTAGTGACGTAGGCAGTGACGTAGGCAGTGATGCAGGTGCCCCGCCCTGTGCTGACATAGGTGTAAGTGTGTCACGTGGTTTGTGACCTCATGGTGTCACGTGTTAGCCATGTACCTGGGTCCTAGCCCCTTGTGCATTGGTCTATGGGCTGTGTAAAATAAAGGCCTTGGTGCTGTGAAATCAGTTTCAGAGCCTAAGAGGACAGGTCTGGACATGTCAGACATTCAGGACTAAGTGGCTGCTTGGGGGTCCATCACAGGGCGGAGAAATGGGCGTGCAGGCCAAACCTCCTCACTGTTGGCTAATCCAATAAGAGGGGTGGACAAATATTGATTGAGCTAGAGCCAGCTTATCAATTTGGAAAGGCATATCTAAAGCAGATGTAGCCCTAAGTGTTCCCAGGCCATGGTTCAGAAGTGCTCTGCACATTGTTTAGTCTTCAGTGTCCAGGCCATTAAAAAGGTTTTGAAATAAACAGGAGACTGGCACTGCATGTCTAAAACAGATGTGACACTAAGGTGGTCATTCCGACTGTGGCGGTCGGCGGTGAAGCGGCGGTAAGACCGCTAACAGGCTGGCGGTCTTTTTTCATGTATTCTGACCATGGCGGTTACAGCCATGGCCAGCCGCTGCTTCACCGTTCCGACCGCCACGGCGGTCGTCACATACCGCCGGCGGTATTCCAACCCGCCTGACCCCGGCTTACTGCCATGGATTTCATGCGGTTTGGGACCGCCATGAAATCCATGGCGGTAAGCACTATCAGTGCCAGGGAATCCCTTCCCTGGCACTGATAGGGGTCTCCCCTACCCCCAACCCCAACCCCCACCTGACTCCCTCCCCTACCCCCCCACCACCCCTGCAACCCCCAAAAGGTTGCAGGACCCCCATCCCCCACCCCGATCCCCAACATATACACACACATACACACATACACGCACACATTCATGCACATACACCCCCCCCGCATTCATGCACGCATTCATGCACATACACACACCCCCGCATTCATGCACGCATTCATGCACATACACACACACCCCCACATTCATGCACATACACACCCCCCCCCACATTCATGAACGCATTCACACGCCCCCTCAACATACACACACGCACACCCCCATGCACGCACACAACTCACAACACCCCCCCACCCCCCTTCCCTAGCGGACGATCACCTTACCTGTTCCTGGTCATCCTCCGGGAGGGAACGGGACCCAAGGGGGCAGCTCCGCCGACACCGCCACGCCAACAGAACACCGCCACAGCGAATCACAGATCGTGATTCGCTGGGCGGTGTTCTGTTGGCGTGGCGGTGGAGGTGGAGCTACCTCAACTTCCCCGCATGCCGCCAGTATGGCTGTTGGCGGCGCTTCGTCCGGAAACAGGCGGAGCGCTGCCAACAGTCAGAATGGCCCGTGCGGAAGACCGCCAGCACTGGCGGTCTTCCGCACGGCGGTCCCTCTGCGGTCTATTGAAAAGACCGCCGAGGTCGGAATGACCACCTAAGTGTTGCCAGGCCATTGTTCAGAGGTGCACTGCATATGGTATAGTCTTCACTTACCAGGCCATTAAAAAGGTTTTGAAATAAACATGAGACAGACACTGTAAGTCTAAAACAGATGTGACCCTAAGTGTTCCCAGGCCATGGTTCAAAGGTGCTCAGCATATGTCATAGTCTTCACTGACCAGGCCATTAAAAAGGGTTTGAAATAAACAGGAGACAGACCCTGTAAGTCTAAAACAGATGTGACCCTAAGCGTTCACACGTCATAGTTCAAAGGTGCTTAGTAAATGTCATAGTCTTCACTGACCAGGACATTAAAAAGGTTTTGAAATAAACAGGAAACAGACACTGTACGTATAAAACAGATGTCTATTTCTAAGCCCTGCCCACACAACAAAAACCTATTGTTAGACCTGACATGCCTTAGGGTGGTCACCCCTAACTTTTTGCCTGCCTGCCTCCACATTTTGGACTCTGTCTTTGCTGGCTTTTAGACTCTGCACACTTTACCACTGCTAACCAGTGCTAAAGTGCATATGCTCTCTCCCTTTAAACATGGTAACTTTGGATCATACCCAATTGAACTATTTAATCTATTTATAAGTCCCTAGTTATGTGCACTGTATGTGCCTAGGGCCTATAGATTAAATGCTACTAGTGGGCCTGCAGCACTGGTTGTGCCACCCACTCAGGTAGCCCCTTAACCTTGTCTCAGGCCTGCCATTGCAAGGCCTGTGTGTGCAGTTCCACTGCCACTTCAACTTGGCATTTAAAAGTACTTGTCAAGCTTAAAACTCCCCTTTTGCTACATATAAGTCACCCCCAATGTATGCCCTAGGTAAACCCTAGAGTAGGGTGCTGTGTGGGTAAAAGGCAGGACATGTACCTGTGTAGTTTAAATGTCCTGGTAGTGTAAAACTCCTAAATTCGCTTTTACTCTACTGTGAGGCCTGCTCCCTTCATAGGCTAACATTGGGGCTTCCCTCATACATTGTTGAAGTGGTAGCTGCTGATCTGAAAGGAGTAGGAAGGTCATATTTAGGATGGCCAGAATAGTAATACAAAATCCTGCTGACTGGTGAAGTTGGATTTAACATTACTATTTTAGAAATGCCACTTTTGGAATGTGAGCATTTCTCTGCACTTAAATCATTATGTGCCTTTCAATCCACGTCTGGCTAGGTTTAGTTGACAGCTCCTTGTGCATTCACTCAGACACATCCCAAACACAGGGTACTCAGCCTCACTTGCATACATCTGCATTTTGAATGGGTCTTCCTGGGCTGGGAGGGTGGAGGGCCTGCCCTCACACAAAGGACTGCCACACCCCCTACTGGGACCCTGGCAGACAGGATTGAACTGAAAGGGAACCTGGTGCACTTCTTAGCCACTCTTTGAAGTCTCCCCCACTTCAAAGGCACATTTGGGTATAAAACAGGGCCTCTGCCCTACCACCTCAGACACTTGCTGGAGAAGAAACCTGAACCAGATCCTGCATCCTGCCAAGAAGAACTGCCTGGCTGCTCAAAGGACTCACCTAACTGCTTTCTACAAAGGACTGCTGCCTTGCTGTTGGCCTGCTACCTTGCTGAACTCTTGTCTGGCTGTAAAAGTGCTCTCCAAGGGCTTGTATAGAGCTTACCTCCTGTTCCCTGAAGTCTCAGGACCATAAAGACTTCTCTTTTTCAACTGGACACCGTGTGCGCCGAAAAATTTGATGCACAGCTTGCTCTGCGGTGAAAAATTCACCACACGCCGATCCGGAAAGACGCAGCTCGACGCGATGTCGGCGGTGCGACCGGAACTTCGACGCACGGCCTCGCCTGGACAATGCCGTCCGACTTCCAGAGAGGAAATCGACGCGATGCCTGCCGTGAGAGAGAAAATTTCAAGCACAGCCCCCCGGAACAACACGCAGCCGGATAACAAGCCGAGGAATCCACGCACAGACCCTGGGACATCTGGTAATCCAACGACCCACAGAAGGAGTCGGCCCGCGTGCCGGAAAACGGCGCACGTCTTCCCCGAGTGAAAAATAACAACGCAAATCCGTGTGTGAAGGGGCGAAACCGACGCACACACCATTTTTCTTCCCGTAGAACAACGCATGTCTCACTTGTGAAAAATAACAACGCAAGTCCGTGTGTGAAGGGGCGAGACCGACGCACACACCATTGGGGTCATTATGACCCTGGCGGTATTTAACCGCCAGGGCCAAAACGACGGGAGCACCGCCAACATGCTGGCGGTGCCTCCCTGCATATTTGGACCGCGGCGGTAGAGCCGCGGTCGCACCGCCGGGGCCGGCGGTATACCGCCATTTTAGCCCGGCGGTGCTAATCCACCAGGGCAGCGCTGCAAGCAGCACTGCCCTGGGGATTATGACTCCCCTACCGCCAGCCTGTTTCTGGCGGTTTGCACAGCCAGGAAGAGGCTGGCAGAAAGGGGAATCAGGGGGCCCCTGGGGGCCCCTGCACTGCCCATGCACTTGGCATGGGCAGTGCAGGGGCCCCAGGCAGAGCCCAGTCACGCATTTCATTGCCCGAATTTTGGGCAGTGAAATGCGCGACGGGTGCTACTGCACCCGCTGCACATCAGCATTGCCGCCGTCTCAATTACGAGCCGGCGGCAATGTTGATGTGACATTTCCGCTGGGCCAGCGGACAGTAACTCTGTTACCGTCCGCTGGCCCAGCGGAAATGTCAAAATAGGGAGCCAGCCATACCGCCAGCAATGGCGGTATTCTGGCACCCGCAACCTCGGCGGTCTGCCATGCAGACCGCTGAGGTTGTAATGATCCCCCATTTTTCCACGCATCTCCTCCTCTGCGGCCCTCTGCGGAGATTTTCAACTCCAAACCAGGTAATTTGTGCGTGAAAGAGACTCTGTTTGCTTTTTAAACACTTAAGACACTTTATATCACTTTTTCAGTGATATCTTTACAAATTCATATTGCATCTTTGATTGTTTTTGACCTGCAAATATCCAGATAAATATTATATATTTTTCTAAACACTGTGTGGTGTATTTTTGTGGTGCTATGTTGTGTTAATGTATGATTTATTGCACAAATACTTTGCACATTGCCTTCTAAGTTAAGCCTGACTGCTCGTGCCAAGCTACCAGAGGGTGGGCACAGGATAATTTGGATTGTGTGTGACTTACCCTGGTTAGAGTGAGGGTTCTTGCTTGGACAGAGGGTAACCTGACTGCCAACCAAAAACCCAATTTCTAACACCTATGCATAATCAAAACAGTGTTGACCATATAAAAACACCCCCACATTCACAGGGCTCTTTTTTCTGAACTACATACTGGTCGTATACAGAGAGCTTGGGCTTCCAGAGCACCTCAAGGAGAGAAATATGAAGGGCACTGCACAGACTGGTGATGCTAAACCTCTTCTACTTAAGGTCTGTAACAATGTGATGTTTGTATATGTTCTATTGTAGTTTAACATTGACATTAGCCCCAACCTTTTTAAGTATACATAGCAGGGTAAAATGCATATTTCTTTTGTACAGGTTATTTTGAGACATACATTTATACACTGTTGAAAACAGTTGTTTAATATGTAGAGGTTAGCAGCATGTTTAAAGGCGTAAAAACATTGGGGGTCATTACAACATTGGCGGTATAAGGCACTTACCGCCGTGCAGAAGACAGCCAACACACCGCCGCGGCCGCGGAATTCCGCCACAGCTATTATGACACACATCACGGAATCCGCTGAAATTCAGACACCCACACAATTCCGCCACATCAAAGGTCAGCGATAAACATGCGGAAACAAATCCTCCACCTCCACGCCAACAAAAACACGCCCATGCCATTACGACCCACGAATCCACGCGGCGGTCTTTCAACCGCGGTATTCCATTGGCGGTACACACCGCCGCGCTCAAAATACACACACAGCTCCAAAACACCGCCACAATGGACAATTCCAAATACACACACCTGATACACATACAAACACCACTCCCACACACCCAACGCAATATAAAAGACAAACTCACATCACACACAAACCCCTACGACCAGAATTTCTGAGAGAAGGCCAGAGAGAGACAGCACAGAATAGAGAACCCCATCACACAGAGGCACACTACACCATCACCCACACAACACCCAAGCACAAAACACCACATACCACTACACTCACCACACTCATCAACACATACACCAACCAACACCTCACACACACCACCCCATGGCACGCCAAAGTCACCCCCGCTTCTCCGAGGAGGAGCTCAGGGTCATGGTGGAGGAAATCATCCGGGTAGAGCCACAGATATTTGGCTCACAGGTACAGCACACATCCATAGCCAGGAAGATGGAGCTATGACAAAGAATAGTCACCAGGGTCACCCAAGAAATAGGGAGGACATCAGGAAGAGGTGGAACGTCTCCAGGCACCACATCGCAGTACAGCGGACTGGCGGCGGACCCCCACCTTCTCCCCCACAACTAACAACATGGGAGGAGCAAGTCTTGTCCATCTTGCATCCTGAGGACCTCGCAGGAGTCGTTGGAGGAACGGACACTGGTAATTCAAATCTTAACTATCATATCCCCCACCCTACCTGCATGCTATCACACACCCCCACTCTCACACCCTCCCCTATCACCCCAAATCCTCACTAATCTACCCATGACACCAACCACCCATCCCAACACCAAGACCTGCATGACATAACTAAGCATGGATACCCATCACTAAAGCATGCCCACTGCACAGACCCACAACACCCCCCAACCATCAGCACACAAGCCCCCACACAGGAATGCCTGCACTGGTGTACACAAACACCCAACCATTGCACACCATGAAACACACACATGCAATAATCATGTACTCATACCCCTGCAGGAACCCGAGGAACGTCACCACACCAGAGGGTCCAGACAACACCACTCCACCCCCAGAAGAGGCCCACAGTGAGGACAGCAGCCCTGCCCTACTGGATCCTGATGACCAGCCCGGACCATCGTGGGCCTCAGGACAGTCGGTTCCCCTTGCCCAGCCACAGCCCAACACCGACCTTCCACCATCTGGGAACACCGGCACAGCACCCACCCAGCGGGCCCAAACCTCCCTACCCAGGACAGGTCAATCAGCGGTGTGTCCACCACTACAGGGCACCCAGGATAACCCACCACCCCAATAACAACAGAGACCTGGGGGCAGTGGTATGGGCACACGGTCCAGGGGACGGAGACACAGGAACACAGGGGAACTGGGAGGGCTGCTGTGCGACAGAGGGAGGACAGGCCAAGGGAACCTACTCTCCACGAGGCCCTCTCCTCCTTCATGGGAGCATGCCACCACTCCCAGGAGACGATGGCAACAGTACTGGGCAAGATGCAGGAGACCCTGCGTCTGCAGGAGGAGCGGTATTTGGGCTCAGGACCATCGGCTCCGCCCTGGGCACCATTGTAGGGGTGCTGACGGACATTCAAAAGACCTTGAGGGACACCGTGGCACTCCAAGGGGCCCCTGACACTAGCCAGGACGATGAAATGCCCCCCACCTCTGCCGGCGCTAGTGGACAGGATGCCCCGCGACAGGACCAACACACCAGCACCCCACCCCCTGCAGACGGACAACCACCACGAAAGCGGTCCCTGAGATCCAGGAACAGGACAGAGCAAGATGGCAAGACCCCCGCCAGGAAATGAGACCACCCTGATTGTCCTTCCACTGTCCCACTTTGTTACCCTGTCCAAATCGGAACTGCCCCAGCTCCACTTCCAATGGCCAGATGTGCAATGTACCTGTGAGACTAATAGACAGGACTCTGCCATGGACATTCTTCCACCATAACCCATCCCCATTTCACAACCCCCCTTCATTGTTATGCACTTAAATAAACACCCTTGAAACACTAATAAAACTTAAGTCAGTCAATGATTTTGAACTTTGTTTTGTCAATTACAGTGTCAAAAATGGTTACCCATTGGAAGGCCAACATACCAATGTCACACATCACAAGCCTTTCAAGGGTGAAAGCTGTTGACACGTAGGTTACCACATTTGTGAAACTGAAATGGAAGGGGACAACTCAGTTAACAAATAGTGAGTGAAATGTAGGTACAGGATAGAGGTAGACGTGTGAAAGTTAATGTAATGGTAAAAATGAAAATGTACTCACCTGTGTCTCACTGAAAATATTGCTGTATTACTGACTCCCTGTTGTCGTTTTCTTCTTCATCAGCTTCATCCTCATCACTGTCCACAGGCTCCACAGGCTCCACAGCTGCTACAACACCGTCATATGGATCATCCTCCTGCAGAAAAGGCACCTGGCATCGCAATGCCAAATTATGGAGCATGGAGCAGGCGATGATGATGTCGCACACCTTCTTCGGTGAGTAGAATAGGGAACCACCTGTCATATGGAGGCACCTGAACCTGGCCTTCAGGAGGCCGAAGGTGCGTTCAATCACCCTCCTAGTCCTCCCATGGGCCTCATTGTACCGTTCCTCTGCCCTGGTCCTGAGATTCCTCACTGGGGTCAATAGCCAGGAAAGGTTGGGGTAACCAGAGTCCCCCAATAGCCATACACAGTGCCTCTGGAGTTGACCCCATCATATCAGGGATGCTGCTATTCCACAGGATGTAGGCGTCATGCACTGAGCCGGGGAACATAGCATTTACCTGCGAGATGTACTGGTCTGCCAAACAGACCATCTGGACATTCATAGAATGATAACTCTTCCTGTTCCTGTACACCTGTTCACTCCTGCGGGGGGGACCAGAGCTACATGGGTCCCATCAATGGCACCTATGACGTTGGGGATATGTCCAAGGGCATAGAAGTCACCTTTCACTGTAGGCAAATCTTCCACCTGAGGGAAAATGATGTATCTCCTTACGTGTTTCAGCAGGGCAGACAACACTCTGGACAACACGTTGGAAAACATAGGCTGGGACATCCCTGATGCCATGGCCACTGTTTTCTGAAATGACCCATTTACAAGGAAATGGAGCACTGACAGCACCTGCACGTCAGGGGGGATTCCAGTCGGATGGCGGATTGGTGACATCAGGTCTGGCTCCAACTGGGTACATAGTTCCTGGATTGTGGCACGGTCGAACCGGTAGGTCACGATCAAATGTCTCTCTTCCATTGTCAACAGGTCCACCAGCGGTCGGTACACCGGCAGATTCCGCCATCTTCCAATATGTCCCAACTGACGGTGCCTAAGAAGGACAACAGCGAAGAAAATGTCAGCATTCCTCCAGGTATGTACCCACAGTCACACACAAGACTACAACAGACAATTAACCCATCTGGGAAATGTTTTGAGTGTAGGCCTCGGTATGTGTGACGCAGTAGTAAATGAAGCCATGTGGGCCCCTGAAATGGCGGCTGCCTGACCTCTAAACTGGGACAATGGAATTGTGGGGTAACTGCGCTGGCGTTGGACACCGTCGGTGTAGGCTGTCGTAGAGCGCGGCGCAATGCTGCATTGGTTAACATTGGACCCTATGGGTCCCAGGAGCCAATGAACAGGTGCGCTGGCGGTGATGATGCGCCCGCAGAGGACGTCACCGCCGTGGACGTCACCACCATTTTCTATCTGTTAAATCACTAGATACCTGACCTTCGACAGGAGAGGACCTACACTGCTAGTGCTGCTGTGACCTCGGTCTGGAAGCGACGATGGCTGCTGCGTCTGGGGAAAGGGCCCCTGCCTTCACTGCACAGGAGTTGGAGAAACTTGTGGATGGGGTCCTCCCCAGTACACACTACTCTACGGTCCTCCAGACCAACAGGTTAGTACTGAGGGAGCACGTTGTATGGGCTAGGCCTGGGTGGAGAGGGCAGGGTGGAAGAGGGAAGGGGGCAGAGTACATGGAACAGTTATGCATGGGGATGAATGGGCCACATGGCCAGAGTTCGGAGGGGGCCACTCACATTGACAGTGCAGTAGGTAATGACTGTTCCTCTTTCCTTGTGCATGTCATGTAGGTCAGCGCCCACCAGAAGAGGGACATTTGGCGTGCCATCGCCAAGGAAGTCCGGACCCTGGGGGCCCACCACAGACGGGGCACCCACTGCGGTAAGAGATGGGAGGACATTCGCCGCTGCAGCAAGAAGACGACGGAGGCTCAGCTGGGGATGGCCTCCCAACGTGGGAGGGGTCCCGTCGCACCATGACGCCCCTGATGTTCCGGATCCTGGCGGTGGCCTACCCTGAGTTGGATGGGCGCTTAAGGACATCACAGCAGACACAAGGGGGTGAGTACAACCTCATTCTGTAGACTTTGCGTGCAGTGGAGGTGTCTGGGTGGGGGAGGTGGGCTGTGGGTGTCCCTAGGCCAGGGCGAGTTAGGTAGGCAAGGCCCATCCGTAATGTAGGCCATGTGGGACTCTACCCCAGCTCAGAACAGAGGCAAGTTGATGTATAGTTGCCCCTTTGCCATCCATGTGCGCAGATTTCTACCATTGCCATGTAGGCCGTATTCCAGAAATTGCATGTGCAGAGTGCAGGAGCACGGCGTAATGCATGGGGCTGCTGCGTCTGTCTTGTCCACCAATGGTAGCGGTATGCCATGCACTAAAACTCTCTTTATTCTGTCTCCCCCCTTTTCCTGCTCTCCCTGTCCTTTTGTACATCAGCATCATCAGGCGGAGGTACAGTGGCACCGGAGCACGAGGGAGCTGCATCCCACATGGCTATGGAGGGCCACACCACAGACTCTGAATGCACCAGTGGGACGGAGGGTGAGGGGAGCTTCACGTCGGCCACAGGATCACCAAGCAGCGACACGGACTCGTCAGCCGATGGGAGCTCACCTGTGGTGGCGGCACCATCTGTGTGCCCTACTGCTACAGGTACAGCCGCCACCTCCCCTACCAGCACCACCCTCCCAGCAGCCCCTCAGCGTGTGTCCCATGCCCGCTCACCCAGGAGGGTGGGCATCACCTTCATGCCAGGCACCTCAGGCCCTGCCCCAGTCACCCCTGCTGCCCTCAGTGAGGAGGCCATTGACCTCCTTAGGTCACTCACTGTTGGGCAGTCTACCATTGTGAATGCCATCCAGGGTGTAGAACGAGATTTGAAACACGGTAATGCATTCCTGAAAGGCATTCATTCTGGTCAGGCTGTCCTTCAGCGAACCCTGCAATCTCTACCCTCAGCACTGATGGCAACCATTGTCCCTGTGTCCAGCCTCCCCCCTCCAACCTCCTCCACCCAGACCCAATCCCCTGTACCCCAGCCCATCCCAAGCACACCTACAGACCAGCATGCACACAAGTCAACACCCAAAAGTAGCTCAAGCAAACATAGGCACCACACACACCACAGGCACTCACACAAGCATCACACCCATACAGACACAGCAACATCCACTGTCTCCACTGTGTCCCCCTCCTCCTCTTCTCCCTCCTCCCTCCCAGTGTCGTCTACACACACACCTGCATGCACCACATCTACAGGCACTAGGACTCGTACCAGGACACCCAGCACCACAAGCCGCTCACCTGCACTCACCACTTCCACTGCCATTTACACGTCCCCTGTGTCCTCTCCCAGTGTGTCTGTGACGACCCCTCCCAAAGTACCCAAATGCCGGCAATCACTCACCCAACAACCATCCACCTCACGACAGCCTCCAGTTCCTGCACCTGCACCCAAAACAGCTAAAGTGACACCTCCTACAACCACCTCCTCTACCTCCACTCCCAGACCCCCTTCAGCTACCCATCCCAGTGTCCGTCAGAAACTGTTCCTCTGTCAAATTGACATATTTGCCCCCACCCCCCCCTCCAGTTCATCAGTCCCGTCGTAGCGCCTCAGCCAAAAAGCCTCCCGTGCCATTGGTGCGTGTTCCAGGTTTTGGGACTGCACCGTCCACCAGGGCAGGCAGTAGGACCCGGAGCCAAGGCACTGGCAGCCCACCCCCTGTAAAGGCTCCGAAATTAGAGAGTGGACGACGGGACCGTGTCAAGACTCCTGGTGGGACAACAACTGAAATGTGATCAAAGGCGATTGGTGAGTCAGCTGTAACTCCAAAAAAGGTGGGGAAGGTCCAGAGGAAGTCTGCCCAGCCTGTTGTGAGTGTCACGGCGGAGAAGTGCACCATCATTTCCGGCGGTCCAGACACAACCGCCAGCACCGTCGTTACTGGTCAGGAGACCACCGCCAGAGTCATTGCCCAGGAGGGCCCAAGTATCGTTACTGGTCAGGAGACCACCGCCGGAGTCAGTGCCCAGGAGGGCCCAAGTATCGTTACTGGTCAGGAGACCACCGCCGGAGTCAGTGCCGAGGAGGGCCCAAGTATCGTTACTGGTCAGGAGACCACAGCCGGAGTCAGTGCCCAGGAGGGCCCAAGTATCGTTACTGGTCAGGAGACCACCGCCGGAGTCAGTGCCCAGGAGGGCCCAAGTATCGTTACTGGTCAGGAAACCACCGCCGGAGTCAGTGCCCAGGAGGGTCCAAGTATCGTTACAGGTCAGGAGACCACCGCCGGAGTCATTGCCCAGGAGGGCCCAAGTATCGTTACTGGTCAGGAGACCACCACCGGAGTCAGTGCCCAGGAGGGACCAGGATCCCACAGCCCCGCTGGGCGATGATGGAACGTCAAGCCACACACCAATGTCCAGTGTGGAGTTCGTCATGCCACACACCAATGTCCAGTGTGGAGTTCGTCATGCCACACACCAATGTCAGTATCCGAACCGCCATGTCGGAGCACCGCTGAACAAGGCCAAGACTGCCATGGCTAAGCACCGCTGAAGAGTCCATAGACCGCCATGGCAAAGCACCGCTGAACAAGGCCAAGACTGCCATGGTGAAGACCGCTGAACAGGGCAAAGACTGCCATGTCAGAGCACCGCTGAACAAGGCCAAGACCGCCATGGTGAAGACCGCTGAACAGGGCAAAGACTGCCATGTCAGAGCACCGCTGAACAAGGCCAAGACCGCCATGGTGAAGGCCGCTGAACAGGGCTAAGACCGCCATGGTGAAGACTGCTGAACAGGGCAAAGACTGCCATGTCAGAGCACCGCTGAACAGGGCAAACACTGTGTGGGTATGAATAGGCTGCCACATCAGGTATCCTTATCCCATGTGCAGCTGGGACAGTGACAGGACAGGAACTTTCATGGGGAGACTCATCCAGTCTGGGCACCAGTCCCACCCAGTACCAGTTGAGAACTGCATCTACTTGCGATAATGTGGCTTTGCACTCCCCAGGATGGTCCAGTGGGCAAACCACCCACTGTAAAGACTTGTGAGACTGTGGCTTTGCACTCCCCAGGATTGAACAGTGGGCAAACCACCCACTGTAAAGACTTGTGAGACTGTGGCTTTGCACTCCCCAGGATTGAACAGTGGGCAACCCACCCACTGTAGAGACTTGAGAGACTGTGGCTTTGCACTCCCCAGGATGGTCCAGTGGGCAACCCACCCACAGTAAAGACTTGTGAGACTGTGGCTTTGCACTCCCCAGGATACATCAATGGGCATGGAGCCCCGTCGTGGATCAGGCTTTGCATTCATGTGGCTGAGGTGCCCCCCCTTCCCTTCCCCCTGAGGTGCCTGTAGTGTTTCTATCTGATGCCCCGGCAGTGTTCCCTCGGATTTTGGTCAGGTATCTATTGTGGGCCTCGCCCATGCATTTTTGGACTGTTGGTGCACGGACATTGTTGTGTACATATCTGCACTACTTCTTGTAGTGTATATATAATTATGACAGATTTCGAGATATATATCTGTATATTTTTATATGACATGTATATTGGCACATTACAATGTTTGCCCGCAATTCGCTTTGTCTTTGCATTCTTCCGGGGGAATTGTGGGTCGTTCATGTGATATTTTTGACTGCATTGGTGTGTATGTTGTGATATGCAAAGGTGGGGGTGGGGGTGTTTAGTGGGTGTCCCCCTAACTTTTGCCTCTCACCTCCCCTGTGTCGTAGATGCAGTACTCACCGGTATGTTCTGCGCCTATGTCGCTGTTGTCCGTAGAGGAGCAGAAATACAAGGGCAGGTAGGATTTGGAGTTCCGGCTCCATGGAGTCGTCGTTCCTCGTGGGATGTGTTTAGGTGAGCGTTTTCCCATAGCAAAAGCTGTTTCCGCCGTGTTTTTTTCCATGGAGAATCTGCCCCGGAAAAGGTGGCGGATTGGTAGGTTATGATACTGTGGGCGGTACATTGTCTTCCGCCTGTCTGTTGGCGGTGACCGCCACGCTGTTTGTCTGTACCGCCGTGGCGAGCGAAGTGTTAAAGTGGCTGTCTTTGTTGGCGGTTACCGCCAGGGTCGTAATTCCCTTTCTTTGTCCGCCGGCCTGTTTGCGGTATTTCCGCAGCTTTAACATCGTCCGCCAGGGTTGTAATGACCCCCATTGTTTTTTGTAAAAATAGAAGTGTCTAAATTTATAGAACAATATACCTGCTGATTAAAATGTTTTTAATATTGTAGTACTTAGCTATGTAGTTTAGGCCAACACAATTTTATTACTCAGTTGTTTTTTTTATAAAGGAGGTCCATTCAACAATGTATGTTTTAAAAAGGTTCTTAGCAGTGTCTACTTTAGACAACAGTATTTGCTAAATGTGCCCAATTTGCTTAATTTGTACTGCTGCTTCTGGGGCTGTGCATTTACATGAATTCTGAGAGGTCTGCACTTATTTTGGAGGGGTGGAGGCCATGCTTAATTTGTACTTGCTGGTTCTGGTGTTGTGTATTTGCCTGTATTTTTTAGCTCCTGCATTTATTCTGGCTGGTAGAAACCGTGCTTAATTTGTACTCTTGGTTCTGGGGCTGTGCGTTTACATCTATTTTGGGGTCTGCACTTATTTTGGAGGGATGGAGGCTGTGCTTAATTTGTACTGCTGGTTCTGGGGCTGAGCATTTGCATGTATTTTGGAGGTCTGCATTTATTTAATTTGTACATGTTGGTTCTGGTGCTGTGCATCCGCCTGTGTTTTGGGGGTTTGAACTGATTTTGGAGGATGGATGCTTAATTTGTACTGCTGGTTCTTGGGCTGTGCATTTATATGTATTTTGGAGGTCTGCACTTATTTTGGAGGGATGGAGGCCATGCTTAATTTGTACTGCTAGTTCAGGGGCTGTGCATTTATATGTATTTTTGAGGGTCTGCATTTATTTTGAGGGCTGGAGCCTGTGCTTAATTTGTACTGCTGTTTCTGGTGCTGAGCATTTGTATGTATTTTTGAGGGTTTTTTAGGGTCTGCATTTATTTTGAGAGCTGGAGGTTATGGTTAATTTGTACATGTTGGATCTGGTGATGAGCATTTGTAAGTATTTTTGAGGGTCTGCATTTATTTTGAGAGCTGGAGGTTATGCTTAATGTGTACATGTTGGTTCTGGTGCTGAGCATTTGCACCTATTTTTATTTTTGGGGACCGGTACTGATTCTACTGTGAGCAAAAGACATATAGGGAAGCCGGAGAAAGAGAAAAACGAAAAAGCGTCACAATGGGTGATAGCAGAAAGCTGCAAGAGTGAGATTTTTGTGGGGGTTGAGAGGCTTTAAATGTATGGAAGAGGCTTGAGATGGAGTTAGGATTACTCGTCCTCAATATTTAGTGTTCGCACATTTAATTGTATCAGCCGGCTGTTTAAGAGGAGGGCTTTGGGTATGATTGCATTTTTAGTTACAAATTAAGCACAGGGCCCCCGAGGCACACAGCGCTTGGGGACCCCGGTTATTAAGTTAACACCCATGCTCTCAGAGACCACTTAGGGCCAGATGTAGCAAAGGTTTAGCGACTCGCAAACAGCAAAAAACGCCGTTTGCGAGTCGCTAAAGCCACTTTGCTATGTTGAAATGCATTTTGCGAGTCGGAACCGACTCGCAAAATGCATTTCCGAGTCGCAAATAGGAAGGGGTGCTCCATTCCTATTTGCGAGTCGCAATGGTATGCATTTTCATTTGCGACCGCGATTGCTGTCGCAAATGAAAGCGCAGTTACCATCCACTTGAAGTGGATGGTAACCCAGGTGCAAACGGGAAGGGGTCCCCATGGGACCCCTTCCCCTTTGTGTCTGGCACAACAAATAATTTTTCAGAGCAAGCAGTGGTCCAATGGACCACTACCTGCCCTGAAAAATACCGAAACGAAAGGTTTCGGTTTATTTTTCAAAGTGCAGCTCGTTTTCCTTTAAGGAAAACGGGTTGTACTTTGAAAAAAAAAAATGCTTTATTTAAAAGCAGTCACGGACATGGTGGTCTGCTGTTCCCAGCAGGCCACCATCCCCGTGAGTGCCCTGAATCGCTATGGGGTCGCAAATTGCGACCCACCTCATTAATATTAATGAGGTGGGTCTTTGCGACCCCATAGCGACTTGCAGAAGGTGTCTGAGACACCTTTCTGCATTCCAACTTGCGAGTTGCAATTTGCGAGTCGCTGGGACTCGCAAATTGCAACTCGCAATTTGGAACCTACCTACATCTGGCCCTTAGTCTCTGAGAGCATATGTGTTAAGTTAATAACGAAGGTCCCCCCGAGTGCTGTCAGGCCTCCCAAACCCTGGGGTGTTCACTTTGGAACCCTGTTTTTATGACCCGCTCCAGTCCATCCATTCAGAAAGGGGGGTAATAATGTAAACCAGGGTCCTGTAGCAGGGGCGGCTCAGGGAGATGTCAATCATCCATCTAATGTCTCAAGTAATGACCCAGAACCCAGCCCATAGGACCGTACTAGAGTCCTTGACACATATATAAAAGAAATACAACAATCTGTTAGATAGCTAAATTCAGACTCCGTCTAAAGACTTTAAAACTGGGTAAGAATGGCTGCAATACTGCGGCCTCCAGAGCTACCGTGAGGGCTTTAATACAACGCTTGGCCCAGTGTAGAAGCGAGGTGGTCCAATCTTGCGATTCAGCAGTTGCAGACATGTGTAACAAACCTGCGTGACTATGCATGCAGGCCGACCTTATTAATGTAAGAGCCGCATTTATTAATACTGCTGTCCTTAGGTCTAAATATAAAAAAGAAGGCCCAGGATGTACTCAGTAAAGCTCTAAGGGGCATATTTATACTCTGCTTGCACCGGATATGCGCCTTTTTTTTAACGCAAATTCGGCGCAAACCTAACACCATATTTATACTTTGATACTAGACCCCTCTAACGTCAAAATATCTCAGTGTGTGTCATTTTCTGGATGCGTGAAACCGCCTTGCATTAATGTCATGCAAGGTAGGCATTCCCGTCCAAAAAATTACTTAAACACCCATGCGCCATATTCATCCAACCGCGCAAAACTGACGCACGCCTGGGAGGCGGAGTCGAAAAATGGCGCACATCCCAATTTACGTCAAAAACTAACACCTGGGTCAGGGCAGGCGTTAAAATGGGGCAAACACACCACTACTTAAGGAAAACTCACAGAAGCAACATCAGAGCTCCTAAAGGAAAACATGGAGGTGCTATTCATCCAGCATGCACGAAGAGGCAGAGCACAGGACCAACAGCAGCAGGATATTCAGAACCAGGACAACCCTTCAGGGCCTCTGGGAACATGACATCATCCAGAGGTACAGACTAAACTGGCAAGCCATACAGTAGCTGCTGCGCCACATTGAGCCACAGCTGGCACCTAGCTTGCAGACACCCCACATCATTCCACCAGAGACCGAGCTGCTAGCTGTCCTCCACATGTTGGCAAATGGCTCTTTTCAAACCACTGGTGCCCTGGTTGTCGGGATCTCACAGCCCTCATTCTCTGCCTTCCTACCCAAGGTACTGGATGCCATCATCTCCCTCACACCCGCCACATCAGCTTCCCCAACACACAGCAGAAGCAGCAAGAGATCAAACAGGGCTTTTACCAAATCAATGGCTTCCCACATGTGCTTGTGCCATTGACTGCACACATGTACGGATTGTGCCACCTGCTGCAACCGAGAATCTATACCGCAACAGGAAGCACACACACTCCATCAATGTGTAGGCATTGTGGATCACTGGGGATTGATCACCAACATCGTGGCAAAGTATCCTGGGAGTGTACATGATTCATTCATCTTCCGCCACAGCACCATCAATCAGCACTTCCAGGATGGACGATATGGCAATGGCCTACCTGTTGGTAAGTGCAAAAACCTAGTCATTTTCACACAGCACAGCAGCCCTGTAGGACACACAACACATACACCACTACATTGACACGTGGCCAGGAAGACACTGAGGTTGTGACACTGCTAGTCATGTTTGATATCCTGACCCAATGGGATACACACCTATGGACAAATGACAGACGCAAATAACAACAAATTTAAAACCACACAGTGACAATGACATGGCCTTAACTGGCAGTACAACTTCCAATATCACATCAATAACACTCAATCACACACCCTTCCAAGAAATACGTATTGTGTAAGGGGTGTGTAATGTGTTTTGCTGCAGGTCAAACACCATGAGATACATAGCATGATGATGATGACTCTAATGAAGGTGACATGGAATCAATGAGGCAGTACCAAACTCTCACATCACTCCTGGGGTGACATTGTCCGCTAGCAATAAAGAAGTGGACTGTGCTAAGAACATATATTGATGTGACAATATTGCAAAGTGCACATTGCTACACATGCTGATTGAGACAATTACACATATACACAACAGATGTACAGGCTCATGGACCTTCTGACACTTAAACCTTCACCCCCACAACCAAGTTAGCCAGCTTACCTGGACCAGGTTCAGTAGTAGAGGTACACGTTGGCACATGGCCAACTCGGTGAGGGCACAAAAATAGGTTTGCATAGAACGTGTCACACATGGGAGATTTGTGCATTGTTAATTGTGAACACTTCAGCCCTGCAAACTTATAGAGATGTGTTGTACCTTGTCATCTAGCCAAATCCAAATCAAAGGGCCTCACTGTTGTTTTTCACATGCTAGTACATATGTTGAATTGGATGGGATGTTGAGGCCATATAGTGCAACCTTGTTACCACCACTGTGGAATCGATTGTGTGTGTAGAAGTATCATGTCACCTCCAGTGAAGGCACATGGACACTTCTTTCCCATGACAAATGCCTGACTCATGGCTAGTATACAAACAAGTGACCAGGAAGTGCTATCCAACATTCCAGTACATGTGATGGATTAACCTTGTAACATTGCCATTATCAACCGTCCTCTATCTATCCTGTGCATAGTTTGTCATGGGAGATGTTTTGTCTCCAAAGTCAGAGAAGTTCACACAGCATAAGACGCTACGGGTATGACAAACACATATCCTGACTAATGTGCCTCAATGAATGGTATCTGATGGTTATCCACATTTACAACACATGCATACAAGCACATTATGCAAAACACTTCTTCTGACGTTCACACAGAGGCACAACAACAATTGAAATAGCCAGTTCACAGACATAAACACACAGGCAATGAGTGAATGTATTAAGTTGCGTAGCCTTGCTATCCTCTATTGACGTACCACTTGCTCAAACTAGGGAATGCCAATTTTTATTCCTAATGTTTGGGTTGCTGTTGCGTCAGTTAAGAGTGCTAATCCGGCACTACAACATGAGTATTATGGTCTGTAGTAGTGTGGTCAGCCACATGTGCCCAAACACTGGAACACACACAGCAGGCCTTAACAGCCTATCTCTGTATAGTTACAGCTTTCATGTACATAAAAAATGAGAAAAATTACACAAACACAGTTAAAGACTGATAGAAGTCCGTAAAAAAAGATGCATATGCGTCAAAGTATGCCACATATGCGCTGAAAAATGACGCCCACAGCCATAATACATCCATTGGTCCCTAGCGGTAATTCCAACACTGCACCCCATGAAATTGGTTATCCATTAAAAATATATTGATCTTTGAATGCGGGCTAATTTTTAAGCATATGCATCAAAAATATTGACGCAAAGCCCGTAAGCTAAATAAACTTTTCACGCATCACAATATAAAAGCACCGCATTTGAGACAGGAAGTGATGTAATAGGATATCCTGTTTACAGAAATGGAACAGTGGGTGTACTTTCACTTTGCGGTCTGTGATTCTTCTAGACTGTGTGGCTGTTTTGAGAGTTGTGTCTGTCCAAATTGTGCTTTTGTCTCCTGTGTGCCATTCAAATTGTCCCCTGTTGTTTTTGTAATTGTCTCAGTAAATCAGTGTAAGTGTGTTTTTGTTATTTTTTGTGTCTAATTTTGTCTTTGTACTGTTGGGAGTGTGTAGTGGGTATTGTTAGTTGGGGTATTGTTGGGCTGTTTGTGGCTTCTTCAAGTTTCATTTTCCTACCTTCTTTCCCTGTATTTTCCTATTTACCCTTCCCTATCCCTATTATTTGTGTCATGTTGGGAATGCCACGTCTGGGGAGAATAGGTGAGGAGGAGCTGGGGGCTTTCATTTCGCTGGTGTGCCACTTCCTCCCCCTGATGTTAGAGGCTGGTGGCAGGGTGATACAGGGGTATCACACCGAGGCGAGGAGGCTCAGGTGGTCCAAGGTGCTGCTCCATCTGAAGAGAATGTTCAACACCCAGCGCAATGACCACCAACTAAAACATCGCTGGACTGACCTTGTGGCCAGAGAGCAAAACCTGCTGGACCACCTGGGTGTGGTGATTGGTGGCCCTGTTGGTGAGTACAAATCAGACTAATGTGCACATTTAAATGATCTGTAGTGACTGTAGCAGATTTGTTGACATGTTCCATGAAATGTTTGTGGACATGTGGAATGCAAGTTAAATACACAGTAGCCCTGATTTATACAATTTTTGCTACACATTCCCATCATTTGTTGATGCAAAAGCTGCACAAACTTACAAAACATAACTTGATCTTGTAAATTAGTGCTGCTTTGATGTCAATAGAGGATGGTAATGTGGCTCAAACATATGTTTTATTCATGGCCTGTGAGTGTACCATGAATGAGACGTATTTCACACACTAAAGCAAGGAATTAATGTAGTCCCCAATTATTTGAAATACATCTCTGAACTGTATTCATGGCATACGTACAAAGTTCTTCCTAACCTCTGGTAATATCTTAGGCTGATACTTTGACTTGCTTTGTGCAGCATTTAAATTATTTATGGATGGCAAAGTAATGCACACTGGATAATATCTAAATGTTTGGTGCTACTTTCCATAGCTGTAGCGTAAAAACATGAAGCAAATGCTACACACTTAAAAAAAAGAGATTATCTGGCCCTATGTTCATTGTTCCTGTGTGTTTTAATTTGGCTTGGGCACAATTGCTGGTACAAAGCAGATGCACTTGCCATCTGTGTCACTTTATAGCCAAGCAATTTTCATATGTTAATGGGTCATCATGGGATCCCTGAACTTTGTGAATGCATGGTCACAAATTATTTATTTGCATGATGTTCTACAAGAGAACCCTGAATGCCTCCAAAGCTACTTCTTTATGCATCTGCCATCCATTGCACCCACCACTCAAGGTTACTATGGTTCCCAATGTGTTGTTAAGTTTGGATGTGTGTTTTCAATCTGTCATCGTTTGAGACCAGATTTGGAATCTTGGGCACTGTGGTACGTTTGCCTGCAGCCTGATGTTCATGTGAACCCTGATAAGGTGAGTGATGGTATAATCTTATGTAGTATTGTATACATAACTCACACCTATCATTTCTTACATTGTACTCCCAGGTTACATAATTGTCCATACACTCGTACACATCCATTCCTGCTGTATGGTGTGTGTGTGATGAAAGTTAATAGTCAGATGTCACATACATAAAGATTGTCTTGAAGGGAATTTTGAACACACTGATTTTCTGCTTAAATATACTTTGAAGTGGACTTTTTCAGTCCAACACAGCATTATACTGTTACTTTTCTATTTACTTCAGAAATAAGCCTCAGGAAGCGCAGATGATGATACAATCCAGGCCCCATTGCATAGTTATCAGCCCACAATCTTTCAAGGCAGTTGTATTGACATTCTATGGCCATTGACATGTGACATATATCACTAATCCCCTAGACGGTTGATGTGTCACATTACACAGAGACAAAGTGGTTGTGTAAGTGCTATTTATTTTAAAGTGCTGTAGTGCAATATTTACATAGTCCATGATTTTGAGTCCATTAGTGTGACGCCTTCTATTGTGATACTACACAGGTGCAATGGGACATGTCATTGGACATGCTGGGGTGAAGTGTCATACAGTGCAGAGGAACATGAATTGCCAATGAGGTAGTGAGAGACAATCACAGAGCATAGTGTCAAGGTAAACAGTGGGCTGGAGAACAGTGCATGTGAGCAGCTGTTGCAAGACTGGCATGTTAACAAGCACAGGACCTAGAATATAAGTCCCCATTTGTCATGGACTTGTGCTACCGGGTACTCTTACGGGTGAAGGTGATCTGTTCCACGCCTTCATCTTCTGATGTGTGTGTCGCCTCCCCTGCCCTTGGTGGTGGTGGGTTTGAAGGGGCAACACACACTTCAGTGTTTGAAGACGTGAAGTCAGAAATCCCAGTAGCTGCCAACTGTGGGGCTATTAAGGGCAGTACTGCAGCAAGGAGGAGCTGCTGGTTCTTAAGTATAGCAGCTACATCACTGTGGTAGGCAGCCAGGTTAGCCCTGAGGGGGTCATGATTGCATTCGTGCACGCAGTGAAAGGTTTGGTGTGCGAGGTGTTGTGGCAACTCCCTTACTGCAGTGCTGATTTCCTTTACACTTTGTTGAAGTCCTTGCAGGATAGATGTTCACGATTGCATGGCTGCTGCCTGTTCTGCAGATAACATCATGCACGAAGACATCCCCTCAAGGCTGGCTGCCACATTTTGCATCCCCACCCGCACCTCCCTGGCCAGCTCCCGCTGTACTCCAACTACAGACCTCTCAAAGCTGGTGCCAGTGTTCTCAGAGTCCTCAGCTGGGTTGGAGCTGGTAGGTCATACAATTGGGGTGGTGGGTGGGTCCTCTGTGATGGCTGCTACTTCTGTGCTCCTCCTTGTGACTGAAGGTGGGGTCTGGAGGGTTCCAAGAACATATTGGAGGGTCTGCTGGCTAATGTTTGTCAGCTCGTCATCCATGTCATCAGGGAAGTCCAGGACAGGCATATCCCCAGGGGAGCCATCGTCCTCTGCAATGAGATATTGTACAATTAGTGTGTCTGTGTTGTGGCATTTGTAATGTGACGTGCGTGACTTCCTATTAGTTGCACATTGTGATCTTGGTTCCTGTTCATTGTTCCTGTCATTAGGATTATCAGTCTCACAGGCCTAGGCATCACCTGCATGTCACATGTAGTGTGGGCAGTTTGGGGAAATGTCTGTGTCACATCCTCTAGGTGTAGGTTCTGCCCAAATTGTATTTTGCCACATTCTTGTCCTACTCAACCCTCCGTCTACTTCCATTATCATGGTGTGGCCTTGCGCTGACTGTGGGTGTTCTGATGGCACTTGCACCACACTAAACAATCTGGAACAGACTCAGTATCTTATATTTCACATCCACCTATATGTTGCTGAGACCTAGCATATACTATGAATAGCATTGGCATGGCACGATTCAGGTGTCATCATTGGTAGTGTGTACTGCTGGTGTTTGCCAATGTGTGCTACATTGGATTGCACTCATGGTCCTAACAGTGTTCCATTTCCTCTTATGACTGTGCAGGTGTGTTTCACTAGCTGGAAACATATGTTCTCCCCCTCAATGCTGTTGTCTTAGCATTATGACACTTGAGATGTTGCATGGTGGCATTACAGCTATTGTGACACAGGCACAGGGTAGACCCTGACATGTGCTGCATGGGTATGACATTACTGCTGTGTACCTCATAATGTTACATGCAATACATCATGTTTGTAACGCCTATAGACATGAGCATTTGACAGGATTTACACATTATTAGGAATTATAGGGGATTGATAACGTTGTCATCCTGAACCCTTTATTTTGGGTGTGTTTGATCCATGGGCACGTACCTGCCATTGGCTACTTGACCTGCACACACAGCATAGGTGGTAGTGGCAACTGTTGTCATTGGTAAATACCACTTGCGGATATGGCCCGAGACTGGAAATTGAGCCCTAGTTCATGTAGCGACAATACCAGCTGTCGTGTCTCAGCAGGCCTGTTTTACGTTGTACTCTACCCTCCTGGCCTGGCTTTGCTTTTCCAACATCCTTGGCATGGCAGAGTACCCCCATGCAAAGGTTTTTGGTGTAGTGTTGTGCTGTGCCCCAGGTTTGCCCTGCACAGCCCATGCCCCCGTGCCGTGCCCCTTTGCCCTTTCCACTACCTGATTATCAAGGCTGACATGCATTGTGTAGTAGGTATGTCCCCCCCACTGCTTGCAGTTAACAATTAGGCATTTTTGTTTCCCATGTCATTTACCCTGCATCTGTGTTGTATCCTGGTAGTCTGCGCTGTCCTGTCCTTGAATCCCTGTGACGATCTCCTCAGGGATGACAGCTGCCACCATTTCCTCCATGTGGTCCAGGTCCTCCTGCGGTGCTGGACTCCCACTTCCAGTCTGCAGTGCTGCCTTCCTGTTCCTTGCCATTTTTTCCTTGGGCCTGCGCTTGCAGTCATGCCAGCGTTTCTTGCACTTAGGGACTGTTCTCCGTATTTCTGCCACACTCTTGATCTTATCGACAATTTGTTGCAAAATTGCCTCTCTCCTACCAATTGGCAATTTAGAGGTGACAAAAAGTTGATGTTGGTGTTCTGTCACCTCTTTCACCAGTATTTCATGCTCCTCTGCACTTAACCAACACTTCCTTTTCTTCTTCTCCCTGTCCTGGGTCTTGTGTGGGTCCTCCTGGCTGGTTCCTGGACAGTTGTCATCTTCCTGGGGTCTCTCATGGCTTCTGGGATCCATTTTGGGGCTCCTTTGCACATTTTGCTGTGTTTGCGCCTATGTTTGACACTATTGCAGCGAAAAATGGTGCATATTCGGTATGCAACATCGTAAACCAGATCAAAATCATTTTCGCCTCGTTAACTTTGTTTTTCTTTACGACATGGCACGTTGGTTTGAGTAAAAAAAATGACTCTAACCAGTGGTTTGCGCCGCAGAGCGGCAATGTATAAATTTGACACCTGAGTGCCGCAATAAAATGGCATTAGCCGGCATTAAACTTTTTGAGGCAGAACTGCGTCGGCTCAGTTTTGCGTCAAAAAGTATAAATATGGCCCTAAGTGTTTTACGAGTGCTCAAAACCCAAAAGCAGCGTGAGCCAACCCCTAACGGTTTAAAATTCATAAAAACAGAACCTTCAACACCTAAAACATTCCCCATAAGGCCACAAAATATAAAGTTAAGAGAGACTATGGGCATTTACAGGTCCTCATGGGGTAAAGTTCAGAGCAGGCTCAACCCGAAACATTCTGAAGGATCCCCTCCCCTATCAGGTGAAATGTCAGGGTCACCACTTGTAAATACCCCAAATGTTGTTCAAATAGGCTGTGGCCGGTTGCCAAAAACCAGTTGGGTTTGTAAGAAACAGAAGTGGGTTAGTAGTGCTAGAAACCGTAAACTTTTAACAAGGAAATTAAAGAAAGCAAGACTAAGCATTACAAGGAGGAATAAAAATACACCAGTAGCGAACCGTAGTCAACTACCGGCGGATGATACCCTGGGGAGCCCCCCAACCACCAGCAGTTCTCATGCTGAGGCTTCAGAACCTGCATTTTTGGAAAGTGTAAGAAGGTATAGTCTTACTGTAGAGAGGTTTAACGCTACAGAGCACTATGAGGCGTCTAGGTTAGTTAACCTAGACTGCCTAAACTCCTCCGATCAGGGTGTTATAGCTGTACACCAGGCCGTGCAAAGGCTCATAGAATGATTGTTACATGATGTGAGGCCTAACGATTTCTTTCAGATGCGTTTTAAGGGGCAGGATCTCAATAGTCGTCACCAGACAATCGGCTGAAGATGTGTTTGACGCTGTGACGTTTCTAGAAAACCTGTCCAAGCTTTTACAGAGCAAGCCTGAATTACTGGTGTACGGGACCTTTAAAATCATTACCCTCGTTGTTAGGGGTCGTGAGGCCGGTGCTTCCAGAACCTTAAAGAGCGTTGTGTACAGTAAAATCATCTGAAAAAATGTTGAAGGTTGCTCGACTTTAACACCGGAGCTACCAATATGTGTCTGGTGGAAAGCATCACAGGATTGTTGGTGGACCGGGCTACCCTAGACAACGTCATTATGTCTGTGGCGGCTGTAGCCCATGAGGCGCTTCAACTACGCCGTCGAACTCTGGGACCTGCTCACTTCTACCTCCCCAGACATCGCCTTCCTCACCGAATCCTGGATGAACCTCTCCTCGGAACCCAACATCGCCATAGCCATCCCTGAGGGCTACAAAATCACCCGAAGAGACTGCACCAATAAACCAGGAGGAGGAATCGCCATAGTCCACAAGAGCTCCATCAGGAACTCAACTAACACCCACGACACCCTAGATGCCGCTGAACACCTGCACTCCCAGATTTACGTCAACGCCAACACCACCCTGAGAGGAATCCTTGTCTACAGACACCCTGGCACCCGCCCACAATTCTGCGACGTCATTGCCGACACAATCAGCACCCATGCGCTCGCCTCCACACACTACATGCTCCTCGGCGACCTGAATTTTCACCTGCAAAACACCGGGAACAGCAATTCCTCAGCCCTACTGGACAACATCGCCAACCTCGGCCTCGAGCAACTCATTACAACACCTACCCACTCAGCCGGCCACACACTCAACACCATCTTCTCCACCAGCAGCCATGACACTTTCACCCACACCACCGAACTCCACTGGACCGAACACCGCTGTGTCCATTTCTCCTTCCAGAAGCCCACCGCCCATCACCAACAGCATCGGACCCTGCACCGAAAGTGGAACAAGATCTCCAAGGACCAACTGATCTCCACCCTCACCCACGCCCCGCCACCCAACACCGCCGCCCTCAACCTCAAGCGAAGGCACGACGACTGTGCCAACTCCCTTGCTCCACTTAGGAAAACCACCAACACCCGCAAGCAAGAAAGCTCCCTAGTTCACTGCAGACCTTCAGGCCTCCAATCGGGAGTGCCGGTAAGCCAAGAAGATTTGGCGCCATGAATAAACCGAAAGCAACCACGCTGCCCTCAAATCCCCCATCCACAAACTTCACCAGCTCATCCGGATCACCAAAAGATCTTTCTACAAAGAACGAATTGACAACAACGCACACAACAGCAAGGAGCTCTTCAGCATCATCAAGGAACTCACCAACCCCAAGTCCTGCTCTGCCGACCCTCCACACTCGCAAGACCTCTGCAACTCCCTCACTACCTTTTTTCACTGCAAGATCACAGACATCCATGGCAGCTTTGAACCGCCATCCCCCACCACCACCACCGCCAACACCGACCCCAATGCACCCATCCACACCAACATCATGAGTGCATGGACCCACACCAACGACGAGGAAACTACCAAGGCCATGAGCAACATCCACTCCGGTTCACTCACCGACCCCTGCCCTCACCACATCTTCAATAAAGCCAGCCAAATCATTGCTCCCTAGCTCCGGACCATCATCAACAGCTCCTTCGAGACCGCCATCTTCCCGGAGAGCTGGAAACACGCCGAAGTCAACGCCCTGCTCAAAAAGCCCAAAGCCGACCCCAAGGCCCTGAAAAACTACCAGCCGATCTCCCTACTCCACTTTCCTGCAAAGGTCATTAAGAAGATAGTCAACAGCCAACTATCTGGCTTCCTAGAGGACAACAGCCTGCTCAACGTCTCCCAGTCATGCTCAGCAAGAACCACAGCACCGAGACAGCCCTTATCGATGCCACCGACGACATCAGGAGCAGGCTCGACAAAGGGGAAACCGTTGCCCTCATCCTCCTCGATCTCTCCGTGGCCTTCGACACCGTCTGTCACCACACACTTCGCACACGCCTCCACTACGCTGGAATCCGCCACAAAGCCCTGGACTGGCTCACATCCTTCCTCTCTGGCAGAACCCAAAGAGTCAGCCTTCCCTCGTTCCTGTCAAAAGCCACCAAGACCATCTGCAGAGCCCCCCAGGGATCCTCACTCAGCACCACCCTCTTCAATATCTACATAGCACTGCTCGCAAATATCGTCCGATCCCACGGCCTCAACATCATCTCCTACACAGACGGCACTCAGCTGATCCTCTTTCTCATGCAGGACCCCACAACTGCCCAGACCAACCTCCACACCGGACTTCACGCCATCACCAACTGGATGGAGGCAAGCCACCTCAAACTGAACTCGGAGAAGACTAAGATCATCATCTTCAGCTCCAACAAATCAGCACGGGACGACTCCTGGTGGCCTGCCACCCTGGGAGCCGCCCCAACGCCCACCACCCACGCACGCAACCTCAGCTTCATACTGGACTCATCGCTCACTATGACCCAGCACGTCAACGCCATCTCATCCTCATGTTTTAACACCCTTCATATGCTCCACAAGACCTTCAGATGGATCCCCATTGAAACCAGAAGAACGATCACCCACACCCTCGTCAGTAGCAGACTGGACTAGGGCAACGCACTCTGCGCGGGAGCAACGGCCAAGCTCCTGAGAAAACTTCAGCGCCTTCAGAACGCCTCCGCATGACTCATCCTCAACCTCCCTCGCCATGAACACATCTCAGCCCAGCTCAGAGACCTCCACTGGCTCCCCGTCAACAAAAGGATCATCTTCAAACTCCTAACCCACGCTCACCAAGTTCTCCACGACGCCAGACCTACCTACCTCAACGACCGCCTCAACTTCCACACCCCGACACGTCAGCTCATCTCCGCCAACCTCGCCCTCGCCACCGTCCCCCGTCTCCACAGTACCACAGCCGGCGGCAGATCCTTCTCCCACCTTGCTGCAAAAACCTGAAACTCCCTCCCCGTCAACCTACATCTGACCCAGGACCTCCTTACCTTCAGGAAGCACCTCAAGACCTGGCTCTTTGAGCAGTAGCACCCCCGTGCGCCTTGAGACCCTACTGGGTAAGTAGTGCGCTTAACAAATTACTAATTGATTGAACTACCTCCAGAGAACCGATTGGTTTTTGGGACCTGGGCCTTTTTGAGAACTATTTTGCCATTACGGTAAAAGTTCTGCACCACAGCGGTTCTTGGAAGTACTTCACGACCAATGAAAGTGTCAAAAACAAGACCGTTTATATGCTACATCATAAAAACCACTTTTACGGTATCTTGGACCTGAAGGGTTTTCTAGGAACAAAGTACGTGTGCGAGCACTGCAACCACATATACAACAACCGGACCAGACACAAATGTGAAATGCACTGTAAAATGTGTCAGAAGGTGAACTGCTGGACATGTAAGATGTTCTGTCAGTCGCAAGCCTGCTTGAACGTACACATAAGCCTCGTACAGTGCGTCCGTAAATCAGACTGTGGGGTAATGTTCCGATATCAACAAGCCAGTTCCGTGTGCTGAAGAAGATGCGCCCCCTTATTAAGAAGCTCAGAAATAAAAGGGCATCACTCCTTTCTAAAAGGAAACTGGTCAAACAGTCTGGAGGTTTTATAGGTTCGCTGCTGGGTAAAGCTATATCCCCGAAAACAGGTCTCCAATCAAGGACATGATGGAGCACTCCCAAAAAATGTACCATGTGCCTCGCCACCAGTTGGAACAGTTGGGCCCTTCACACGCCGTCGACTGGGAGATATGCAGAAATGAGATGCATTGTCTAGATGTTGAGATCAAAGCCATTTTGAACCGAAATTATTTAAAACCACACAACAAAGTGGGGCTTTAATCAGGAGCCCTTCAAAACCTTTTACAAGACCCGGGACCGCGAGCCACCACTGACGCCTTTGTCGTAGACCTTTTAAAAAATATAAGTCAGAAGTATAGAGGGGCGGCTCAAATGTTACTTGGTAAAATGGCTGCTACTAAAGATCTGACCTCTTGGAACGACCGGGGTGAATTCATTTATAAGGGACAAACGGTTGCTGGATCACACATTTATGAACTGGTCAGAGGTCTCACGCACAGCAAAACACTATCGACCCAAAACGCTCCTAGAGGATGGGAACAGTTCCTAAGCACCTGTGCAGAACTCAACATTCCTGCCATGATTGTCGGTAACGCCGATCACCGCCCGAGGCTTAAAAGTTTGAAAAATCCGACCCTTGGCATTTTTTCCAGGCGTCCCACCATGTCGACATCGCCTTTCTTTCCGCAGCTAACACCGTCTAGGAGCAGCAACGATCTAACTATGGAGCCTAAAAAGAGACTGTTCAAAATGAACACTTGGCTACAGCTCTAATATTATCACAACACTTGAGTAGTTGTACAGTTGTACAGTTTTGTTAAAAGGTTTGCATGTCGAAAGATTTTTACTTCAATTATTTATTTTATTTTAGAAAGTCATCAGTACAAATAGGTTTTTCAAGGCCTTACACTTTTGACAAGCACCGTATTCTGTTTTAACAACACTCAACATTGGCCTAATCTTTTCATTCACATATTTCATAACAATACCATTGTTGTTTACTAGATCAGCAGAATACAGATTTAAAAAATGTCTAAACGTCATATCCTCAGACATTTCACTAATGAAATATATACAATGTTCCCTGCATGTGATGGCTAGAGAATCCTGTACACCCCGTTTGTTATACTCAACAGAGGGTAATGTTTTTTTAACATATTTGAATATCGGTTTTGTATAAATGTCATGCTCGGGGAAGTCCGCTAAACTGTCAAACACTATAACCATGTCTACATCCAGAAACATGGCAGGCCAATGTACCACCCTTGTAATGAGGGTCGGTGGTAAAGACTAGGGTATGGGGTCTTTCTGGGCCTATCTTTTTAGGTAGCCCGTTGCTAGGAAATACACCTAAAAAGTATTTCTTAGCGTATTTATGCCTACATAAGAAGTCACGTATGAGCGCTGTGTCCATTTTACAATCTTTTAATGATAGTCAAACATAAGTTGTCGGTGTGATTGACCTGGATAATGCTGTCGAAAAACGAGAATAGAACCATGTTCACGTTGGTAGCCAGCGCCTGTGTAAAACATATTTCAGCTTTTAGATTTCCGTTTTTTATCAAGTTGTAGTGGTCACCATCTTCCATGTCAGGCGTCAGGTCGAACGCAAACAACGTGTAGCTGTCCCCATACCCCTCTCTTGAAACAATGACTCTTGAGTCCCGCAGATGTTTCCCCGTTATCAAGACCAGCCCGAGATATTCCCTGACAAAATTGGATGTTCCAAAACTCAGAGTAAACGGTTTTGCAGGGATAACAGCGCCCTCGTGGACCAAAGCGGCGTAGTTGATATCGTAGTGTTTGAAGTTGAAAGGGTTAGAGGTATAGAGTCCGCTAAAAGCTATATTGTCCACAAATGATGGTGAGTTTCAGTAGTTTCCCCAGAAATAGATTCTGCTGCTGTGTTAATCTAGTACGGGCGGGGGTGCTTAATATCTTCAGAGCAACTCTTTCAATGGCATACTTTGTTTTCGATAGATGTAAAGCTTCAGCATGGGCCAGTCTGATGCTCAGTGACACTTTCACTCTCTTTACAAACAGACTCGCTGATAATATAACAAATTTATACTGCTCTGCATCGCCGATGATGAGACAGAATGCGTCCTTGTTGTGGTTGAGTTTGATCTTAAGATCTATACCGTTGACTAGAAGCTTATCTTGGAAGAAAAGGTTTGAATATGTGTGCTCCAAGAGATCAAACTTTTTAAAACCAGCGTTGCCGCCGTCCAGCGTGGTGTCCTCAAAATGCGCTTCAGTATCTTTGTAGAAGAGTCCAGCTGAAAGCTGTGTGTCCAGGGCTTTGCAACTGTAATTTAGAATACTCTCTATTTAGGCCCTGTAGGCGTACATGTTATCCCTCTGCGTGACAAGTTGGTCACCCAGGTTAATGTCCACTTAATTAAAGATGGTTGCGATGGGGTAGGCGATCGGCGCAACTTCAGCATCATCCTCGATGTTGTTGTTGTTCACTTTGGTTATTTTACAGACGAGGTGTAGCAGAGTGTTGAGGAGATTCACAAACATATCCGTGGACCCCAACACATAAAACTCTATCGGCGCCAGAGGTGTCAGAGCAGCTAGCGGCGATACTTCCATGAAAAAATTGTTCGAGATGCTGGTCTGTGTGGGTTTAGGAGAAAACAAATCTAGCTCTGATTTGGCACGTTCACCTGAGGCGCAGTGTATGAATGCCATGATAGCAGATTTAAAAAATATTTGCACTAGAGCGTGGTCTCTTCTTCTTCTTCTTGGAAGATCTCCTCCGTCTTACGACTCTTCTTCTGTGTGGGTCTTTTGAAGAAGTCCTCCATTTTTTATAGGGCATTGGTGGGCCCGTACGCCTCAAAGCCGACCGCCGACGTTACAGAACCCACAACGTCATGGGCTATGTTCGAAGCAGCCCCTTTAACGTGAGATTTTGCAATTTCATACCCTCTTCTAAAAAATGGCATAGCTCTTCTAAACAAACTCTGAAAGAAGCCCCCCAGTCCGGCCCGTACATAACTGGGGCCCCTTGAAAGTAGGGCTGCGATTCCCCCAGCCAGCCTGAACTCTATAATAGTCCCTGTACATAAAGGGATCCCCGTATGTTTTCATAATGACCATCGCAATTGCCTAATAGTCATTGTCACGGCGCTGCCTTAAATGAAGCTTAACCATAAATTTCCCATATTTAAAGGCTACCGGCTCTGATTGATCATCGTAGATCATGATGGTTATAGTGTCAAAATGTTTTTTTTAAATTGCTACGTAGTTGGGTTTGTGATGATGTATATTAACCATTGTGTTATTT
Organism: Pleurodeles waltl; assembly: GCF_031143425.1. NCBI lineage: Eukaryota > Metazoa > Chordata > Amphibia > Caudata > Salamandridae > Pleurodeles > Pleurodeles waltl. The sequence goes on along the minus strand of NC_090446.1, from coordinate 291,983,965 downwards.
TCTCCCTTCACCGGGACCTATCTCAGCAGCGGCGAATAACTATCCCCTATCCTCTGAGGTTCTACGATATCGCTATACACGTAGAGTGTATAAAATCCACCGTTAATATCGGGACAAGTACGGTCTGGATCCACCTGTCTTTTCACATGTTTAACGGTCCCTAAAACCCTTTGTAAGTTACCTGAACAGTTAAACACTGTACTGAGCTCCAGGGCTTTAAGAAACACATTTCTTCTAACGTTATCCGACACTAGATGTATATTAGTATACGCTTCAAGGCTGCCCATAGATTTGTTCATGGCGTCGACCACTGAGGAAATGGTTGGGTAACAGCCATGAGGAATTCCCGCGTGGATGCTCAATGGGTCCTGCTCACGCTTTACATTAAATTTAGCCTTCTGGTTTTTAAAGATATTCCACGTTCCAGGGTACCGTATCTCCGTTAGGGCCACCTCCCAGGACCCTTTCAGGTCCACCGGTTTTGCCAGTTTCACCGTATAATTAGAAATCTGATTGCCGGGGAACATGTCCTTCGAAGCGTTGGATGGTACCGTGATGTCAAAAGGTGAATTCTCCATCCCGGCGCTTACAGCTCGACCTCACACCCCATGCAGTGAGCTGTCCAAAATCCAACTGTTAAATTTCTGAGCCAACCCCGCCATTTGACCAGCACCTGTCTCTTAGCTCCACGGCTTTTCCTTTTCAGAACCTTTTCAACCCTATACAACCTCTTTGAATCGTAGGGCACCTTTTGTAACTCTTCGGTGTAAAAGACACCTGCTACCTCTTCCCCGCCATAGTCCTTCAACTTGTAAATATATACCCCTTCTTTAAACTTCGCACTTTCAACTATAAACACCTCATTGCTAAATGTCTGTTGGTAGCATTTGGTGAAGATGCCTCTCAACTTTGAAACCCTGGCATGGTCCTCTTCGTTTAAAACCGGTTTCTTGACCATCGCTGCAAGACGACTACCATACACGGTTCTCCACACCATTAACAGATTATCAATGGTTACCTCTACGGGAGCCATTTTGATTGTTCTATAGTAACTAGCGTTATAAACATCTATAAAAGCCTGTAGAACATTCAGTTATCTGTAGGTATTGTTGGCTGTGAAATATCGCCACATCTTTGTTTTTAAAGTTCTGTTAAAACACTCTACAACTGCCGGTTTTACCTCGGTGTGTGTTACACAACGCTGAACAGCGTGCTGCTTTAATAATTTCTGAAAATGCTTGTTTAAAAATTATTTTCCTGTGTCTGTTTGTAGTTTTTTGTGCTACTTGACCTCTCGCGAAGATGTCTTCAAAGGCGGCTGTGACGCTGGTACCACTTTTATTGGTTAACGTCTCTGCATAGGCACACTTGGACAATACGTCAATGACAGTTAATATATACATAACGTTGTTGTTCTGTTTTGCTAGATCTTGAAGACTAATTATGTCCACCTGCCACTGATAATCTAGCTGTGCGCCAACGACTGTGGCCCTCCTCTTAAAATGTCTCATGGCTGTGTTTTTAAGTGAATATGCCTCTTCCCCCGATAACCATGTCTTCACCCTTGATTGATTTAAAGATTCATTTTCAACTCAAGCCCTTCTAAATAGAGCTTCGGAGCCTCCGAAGCTTCCAACCCTATGTGTATCGTAATAAAGCCTCCTTAAAGCAGCACCTGTCATGCTGTCATACACCGCTCCCAAGAAATGAAAGACATTTGTTTCGTGCAAGGTAATTTTATTAAACATAAAAAGAAACAATAAATAAAAGTGGGTCAGCACTACATAAACAGCGTGTACTTGAGATTTTGCAGTACACAGGTTATAGCTGTCACCGCTGCTAGACACATTGAGAACTTTTAACTACGTATACATACTACAATACATGTTAGACATATTACTCTGTGCAGTTCCTTTTACTAGGTCTCAGAGTCACAAGCTTTGATATTTTTATAGCTATACACTCAAAAGCTCTACACATGACATCCCGCTCCCCCGCCTATAACTCTGGATGCTCAGGATACTGACAGCATTCAACAGTTCATACATTTCTAGGTCGGACAACACAGGACCTTTATTTGTGAAATAATCTTCAGTCAGGAGTTCCAAAGCACTGTGTAGCCCTGTCATTGGTAAAAGTCTTAATTCATGTGTCTGGTCTTGGGCCGGGCTCCAGTATTTATAGGCTGTGGGTAGCCACGCGTTGATACACCAATTGACGATACACACAGGGCTGTCACACTGCAGCGTAGCTGCCGGTTCCATAATGTTCAGATAACGCAGAGTCACAGGGTGTATTTCAGCTATTCTCTCTTTAACCAGCACATATATCAATCTCCCGATACAGATGTAGCCTGGGTGTAACTCATAGACATCTTGCCCCGTGACACTCTGATTCTTGTCCTAAAAGTGAGTAAGTATTGAGCGTTAAGTAACACCGTTATGGTCTGTTATCCACTACTGTAGGAAAGTAGACTCTTTCTAGCATGGTTACCCCCACTTTTGGCCTGTTTGTGAGTGTGTGTCAGTGTGTATTTACTGTGTCACTGGGGTCCTGCTAGCCAGGACCCAAGTGCTTGTAGATAAAAACCTATATGTCAGTGTGTTTTGCCTGTCTTACCGGGATCCTGCTAGCCAGGACCCCAGTGCTCATAGTTTGTGGCCTAATGTGTATGCCTGTGTAGTGCCTAACTGTGTCACTGAGGCTCTGCTAATCAGACCCTCATTGATTATGCTCTCTCTGCTTTTAAAATTTGTCACTGTAGGCCGGCGACTTCATTTACCAATTTCAATTGACACACTGGACCCCCCTTATAAGTTCCTAGTATATGGTACCTAGGTACCCAGAGCATTGGGGTTCCAGGAGATCCATATGGGCTGCAGCATTTCTTTTGCCACCCATAGGGAGCTCAGACAAACCCTTGCACAGGACTGCCACTGCAGCCGGCGTGAAATAGTGCACACACTATTTCACAGCCATTTTCACTGCACTTAAGTAACTTATAAGTCACCTATATGTCTAACCTTCACCTGCTGAAGGTTAGGTGCAAATTTACTAAGTGTGAGGGCACCCTTGCACTACTAAAGGTGCCCCCACATAGTTCAGGGCCATTTTCCCAGACTTTGTGAGTGCGGGGATGCCATTACACGCGTGCACTACATATATGTCAATACCTATATGTAGCCTCACAAACGTAACTCCAAATATGGCCATGTAACATGGCTAAGATCATGGAATTGTTCCCCCATTCCAAATCTGGTAATTGGGGAGCCAATTCCATGCCTCCAGGGGGCTCCACCATGGACCCCCAGTACTGCTAAACCAGCTCTCTGAGGCTTGACCTGCAGCTACAGCTGCTACAACCTCACAGATAGGGTTCTGCACTCCTGGAGTCTGGGCAGCCCAGTCCCAGGAAGGCAGAACAAAGCATTTCCTCTGAGAGCAGGGTGTTACACCCTCTCCCTTTGGAAATAGGTGTTACAGGCTGGGGAAGGGTAGCCTCCCCCAGCCTCTGGAAATGCTTTGAAGGGCACAGATGGTGCCCTCCTTGCATGAACCAGTCCACACCGGTTCAGGGACCCCTTCTCCCCTGCTCTGGCGGAAAACTGGACAAAGGAAAGGGGATTGACCGCTCCCCTGTCCATCACCACCCCAGGGGTGGTGCCCAGAGCTCCTCCAGTGTGTCCCAGACTTCAGACATCTTGCTTTGCAAGGTGTGGGGGCACTCTGGAGGTCTCTGAGTGGCCAGTGCCAGCAGGTGATGTCAGAGACCCCTCCTGATAGGTCCATACCTGATAAGGTAGCCAGTCTCCTTCTCAGGGCTATTTAGGGTCTCTCCTGTGGGTTCTCTTCAGATTTTGCTTGCAAGTTTCCTTCAGGAATCCTCTGCAACAACTTCAGTATCCTCTGACCTCGGATCAACCACAGCCTGCTCCAAGAAATGCTGTAAATGCAACAAAGTGTCTACAAAAGACACTTTTCTTCAGCAACCTCATCTCCAAGTCAGCAACTGCAACAGTTTCCACGGTGTGCATGCTCTGGGGACTTCCTGTCTTCATCCTGCAACAGAAGGACCGAAGAAATCTCCTGTGGAGTGACAGAGTCACTCCCCTGCTCCAAGCAGGCACCTTCCAAGGCAACGACCAGTACCCTGGGACTCCTCTCACGGCGACGAGCATGCTCCTAAGGACACAGAGGGTGGACCTTGTCAACATGGACTGTCCTGAGGTCCTGCTGACGCAATTTGGAGGAGGTAAGACCTTGCCTTCCTTGAAAACGACAGTACCCCTATCTTTGTGTCTTCTTCGCCACCAGGTCCCCAGCACTCTACTCGCTGAGTTGTTCTCTGTCGGCATGGGACTTTCTTTTGTTGTGCTGCATCAACCGCATTTTGCACCTCCTTTTAACCGGATCCTGCAGCTTCTGTGGCTGCTGGCTGGCATCTTGAGGGCTCTCTAAAGTGCTGAGAGCTCCCTCTTCCTCCTCACACTGAGTTGAGGCGAACAGGTCCCTGTCCTTCCTGGGACTTCTTTCGACTTCTGGACTTGGTCCCCTTCCTTTGCAGGTCTTCAGGTCCAATAATCCAGCAGTTGTTCTTTGCGGACTTGGTTGGCTGCAGCAAAATCCCAAAAACGAGGTGTAGTGTGTGCTAAGGAAACTTGCAGTACTTTACTCCAGCTTTTCTGGGCTCTGGGGTGGTGTAATTTACTTACCTTTACTGTATTCTTACTCTCCCAGCAATTCTGCACACACTACACTTGTCTAGGAGGGGGGATTTGTGATTTACATTCCACTTTTTTAGTATATGGTTTGTGTTGCCCCTAGACCTATTTTCTCTCATTGCATTCTATAGGATTTCCTACTGTTTGCACTGTTCTATGACTATTTACTTGTCTAATTTTGGTGGCTAGTGTATCTATTGAGTATAATACTTACCTCCAGAAGGAGTATTGTCTCTAAGATATTTTTGGTAATGTGTCACCAAAATAAATCCTTTGTTTTTGGTAACACTGAGTATTGTCTTTACTTGTACATAAGTACTGTGTAACTATAAGTGGTATTGCATGAGCTTTGCATGTCTCCTAATTCAGCCTAAGCTGCTCTGCTATAGCTACCTCTATCAGCCTAAGCTGCTAGAACATTACTACATTCACTAACAAGGGATAACTGTACCTGGTGTAAGGTGTAAATACCCAAGGTACAAACTACAAACCAGGCCAGCCTCCTACAACGACCTGTGCTTTTTTTTTTTTAAACACCTTTCGGGGAGCTAAAGACGTAATTCTTCTATTTTTATAATAAATATCAAACATATGTCTTTCTATGACCCTTTCGATCAAGCTTTTGTCAAAATAGGTACACAGCCCGTGTATACGTTCGAGTTTTGAGCAGGTCCAGTAGCGTATCAGATCTCATTGACGGCTGTTGCCAAGACCTGAATCATATCGAAGTGGACACCTTTCTTCACAGCTGACAGCCCATACAACACCCTTAACAACTTATATAACTTGTGTGGGTCTAAATGGCTACATATGTTCCAAATTGTTCTTGCAGTGTACGACTCGTATAGACAGTCATGAGCCTCCTGCTGTGGCTCATTAATTTTATGCCTGTAACACAAGTTATAATAGTCACATTTAACACATGTGTTCACAACTGTTGCTACACAAGCTTTAACAGCCCATATGGCGTTGTAGGGTACGCTAGGCGTTTCCTTTTCAAAATCGGTGCTAATGGAGGTGCTGACACATTTCTTACGCTGCTCTTTGTTCTGGCTTGTAATACTTCAGGCTGTCTGGAACAGCATAAGCAGTTAAAAAATTACATTGTTAACCTTTGGTGTAGACCCCTCTAGAGCATCACTTTCTGCAGTTGTTATCTACGGTTGAAACAGAAAGTAAAAGACATACTATTAGTTAAAAGTATGATAACGGTGTATACACGATAATTGTCTATAGAGTTTTTACTAACCGTAGCATTTTCGCTACACTCAGTGGCGGCTCTGAAATCTTGCGAGTCGCACAGGTCCATTGGTGTATAAGTGACTTCAGATTTTACACTTGTTGGCTGCATCACGACTGCATCTGGATCAGGGTCCTCCTGAAAGCCCATGACTTCATACATCAGCAAATTTGGTGGTGCTACACCTTTTTCAGCATTTTCAGTGTCGCTGCAGTTGATTGCATCACTTAATTCATCTTTCGAGGCTTCGCTGTCGCTGCTATCAACCTTGATAGGGGATACCAGTTGCGGCAAATCCTTGAGGCTGAGCTTTTCAAGCCGTTGGCAAAGTTCTCTTGCAACCCAGTAACGTCGAAATCCCCATCTTTAGGGGCAGTCTGCTGTGCATTCTCATCAAACACCAGAGGAGCGAGGGTCCTGTAGTATCTATTGCTAGGGTTCTGGGCTCCTGAGGCTGTGGCTTTTCTGGCTAGCGGATTGTATCTCTTCACATTGACTAGATACCCTATTTAAGCACTAGTTCACGGTTTGGCAAGCTGCTGTAACCGCTCCTTATATGTATTTGACGGTTCAAAAAAGGGCGAGCGCCTCTACCACACATGGCGGTCACATGCTCACCTTGACAGCTCTAATACACTGCTGGATTACACATGGTGCTAACCACATGTCACGGCTTTTGTACCATTTGCCCACCCCTCTTATTGGATTAGCCAATAGTGAGGAGGTTTGGCCTGCGTGCCCATTTCTCCGCCCTGTGAGGGGACCCCCAAGCAACCGCTTGGTCCTGAATGTCGGACATGTCCAGACCTGTCCTCTTAAGTTCTGAAACTGGTTGCACAGCACCAAGGCCTTCATTTTACACAGCCCATAGACCAATGCATAAGGGGCTAGGACCCAGGCACATGGCTAACACGTGACACCATGAGGTCACAAACCACGTGACACACCTACACCTACGTCAGCACAGGGCGGGGGCACCCACGTCACTGCCTACATCACTACTGGGCATGGTACCTGTCAAAAGATTTATGAGGAAAGGTATCCCCTCCTACTACTCATATTTTAACTCTTTGTGAGTATGGGCCAGGTGTACGAATTTCCGATATTGCGACTCGGTGCGACTCGCAATTTCCGATTCGCAATATCGGATGCAGAACGGTGTCTCAGACACCGTCTGCGACTCGCTATGGGGTCGCAAAGACCCACCCCCTAAATATTAATGAGGTGGGTCGCATTTTGCGACTCCATAGCGAGTCCCTGCACTCACAGGGATGGTGGCCTGCTGAAGTCAGCTGACCTCCATGTCTGTGACTGTTTTTTAAATAAAGCAGCTTTTTTTTTTTATTTTGCAGCCCGTTTTCCTTAAAGGAAAACGAGTTGCAAAATAAAAAAAATAAGGAAACCATTTGGTTTCGTTTTTTCAGAGTAGGCAGTGGTCCATTGGACCACGGCCTGCTCTGAAAAAACCTTTTGGGCAACATTCACAAAGGGGATGGGACCCCCTTCCCTTTTGCGAATAAGTTACCACCAGTGTGACACGAATTGCTTTGCAACTACATTGGCGGTCACAAAGCAATTTAGCATAGCGATGCGAGTCGCAAATAGGAAGGGACTCCTTCCTATTTGCGAGTCGCATTCACAATTTACCAGTCGGTACCGACTTGCAATTGTGAATGTGCATCGCAAAGGGCTTTTTGCATGGCGCAAACTGCGATTTTCGCCGTTTGCACCATGCAAAAAGCTTGCTACATCTGGCCCTATATCCTCATCTATAGAATGTTCCTCCTTTCTTTTCTTCCCCTCTCTCCCTCAAATCAAACATAATGGTTGGGTCTAGAGGCTGTTTTAGAAGGGTGCCATAACGGCTTTTTCAAACTGAGGGAGAAAATCTGCAGAGGCTATCTTTTGCAGTTTAAATTGTAGGTTATAATGACAAAAGTGATAGGTGAAAAGTTTCTAAAAGTCTCAGCCACTATCCATCAGTCTGCTCACATTCTGGTATACTCCAGATAGGGAGCAGACATACAGCATTAAGTCTTAATCTTGATAAAAAAGGAGCAGTTCAGTCTAAACTTACAGGTCATGCCTCTTCTGAACAAGAACGCAAAGAACACTTGACTGGATTGAGTTAAGTTTGGCCTAATGAGTGTGATGCATCTTCAGTCCAATGGCAGAGCGAGCACAGTACTGATGCCTGGACATACTGTATGTTTTGTCACAAAGCCCCGCAGACCCCGTGGTGTGGGAGGTAAGGGGGGAGGGGCTCCAGTGGCCCCCCTTGGGAAAGTACCCTAACCTGAGAGCCCCTGACAGAGTCCGGAGGGGCTCCCCTCCACATGTTTTGCAAGGGGTCCACCTCCAGTTTTGTTAGGCTACGGTGTGCTGCACGTCGCATTACAACAACAAGGATTTGACAGTGGAATGCCTTCAAGTATTTGTCACTGTTGATCTCTCAGGCATTTTAGAGTGGTGCTAAATTCAGCTGCTTGTTTCATTTAAGGATGCAAGAAATCCAAACACATTACCCCAGAACCTCACTTAAATTGGCTCAAGCACATTATAAAATGGTTTGCTTCACTCACAAAGACCTGCATGTATTCTTTCACTTTTATAATGGTGGAAAAAAAAATCTCTTGTGGACATTGGGAATTGAGAAATACTCAATCCCTTCTACTTGAGCGCCCAAAATTAAAAACGAATACTATCTAAAGCAATCATTCTTGAGCAGTGGCACACAAATTTAGAACTTGCTTCCTCCAGTTTTTAGCACTAACTCACGCCTTTTAACCTTCAAAAAAGAGCTCAAAATCGTCTTGGCACAATGGACATTTTGACTGTTTATCTGAGGCTGCTAAGCAATTGGTATAAGTCCCTGCTTATTTTATTCTAACACAACATATTACCTATCTTTTTATTTGTACTTTGAACCTTTACTCACTGTATTCAATTTTTACCTTGTTAATGTTCAGTTCTTTTGCACAGCACTCTAATTGCTTTGGGGCAAGTTTGTGCGCTAGAAGCAGCATAAATTATGCGTGTCTCGGAATGCAGTCAAGGCATATTTTAGAGTACAGTGACTGAGGTACAAGAATTAAACTGGAAATATGTAGGTGAAATTATTCAATTACCACAGAACTTCTTTATAAAACTGATTTTAAATGAATCCACATTTTCTTACCATTGATAGCTGAAGTATATGTGTACATCACAGCTTTAACAAATCCCCCAGTCACTATGACCTGAAACAGAGCATAAAATAACAGAACATAAGCTAAAATATTTTGCTTTGTTTATAAAGCAGTCATAACTTGCATCCTTAATGCGCTTAATACAGCACTTTTGTTGTTTCTCTTTGCAGTGCTGTAACCCTATTAATTATTATTGAGGTTCGAGTAACAACGACAATAGGCCTATATCACTCTGTTGGAATTCCAGTTTGTAAACTGGAAGTCCGCTTTATGGTCCGGCTGCTGCAAGAGCTATTGTCATTTATTCTAAAAACAAAATACTACAAGAAGTATAAGAGAGAATGGACTATGGATCAGATCTCTTCAGCCGTAGACTTTGCTTTTTTCTGCACTACACATTCCTTGGACAACCTATCAGTCCATGGCATTTTGTCCTTCATAAGTTACTAGACAATGTGATGTTCCTTCATTTCCATTACATGGAATAATGTACCTCTTGCCAGACATTATAAGAATATTGCAAGTCACCAAGGAGTTCCATGACCATACAGAGAAAGAGGCCGAAGGTTGAGTTCCTTTACATAGTTTTGGAAAACCAAAGTGACATGCAATATCCTTATCGTGCACAGCAGGTGGTACTTTATTCCTTATAATACATGGTCACATCATCCCCTTTCCAATAAATCACGTAATTCCTTGGTGTGTATCTCTTTCATTTAAAAGAGACAGCATATCTGCCAAACTGAATAATTAAAACAGAATTTCTAGTGCAAAAAAAAATATCACAAAGATGTTAAATATGTGTTGCAAAAAGATATTAGAATAAATTGAATAAAAGTCAGTAAAAAAAAAAAGACACAGTATCACGGAATGTGTAGAAACATCTAAAAACATTCAAACCTTTCTATAATTACTTAAGAAGGGCTAAACATAAACTTATTGCCATTAATATCGCCTTTCTATCTGTGACTATACAGCGAATAAAAAAACAGAGGCCCTCATTTTAACTTTGGTGGTCTTTTTAAAAGACTGCCAAAGCCGCGGGCACCAGAAGACCACCAGTGCTGGTGGTCTTCCACCCACCATATTATGAGTACTGCTGAATTTACACCACATTTTGGGCGGAAATCCATCAGTAGTTGTGTTGGTGGGCAGAGGCACATGGGCGGTTCCACCACCGGCCCGCCCCACCAGAAGGACTCCACCAGCCATATTATGAGCTGTAATATGGCCTGACAGTGTTCATAGGGTGGGGCGTTGCGGCGGTGGAAGCAACCTTTCCCGTTCTCTGACAGAGGACCTCCTTGCCGGACAAAGTAGGTCAGGTGTCCGCCAGGGGAGGGCGGGTGGGAAGTTGGGGGGTGTTGTGTGTGTGTGTAAGAGTGTGGGTATGCATGTGTGTCTGCATGTTTGTCTGCGTGTGTGTATGAGTGTTTGTATGCATGTGTGTATGTGTATGTGTATGAGTGCGTGTCTTCGTGTTTGACTGCGTGTGTGTATGTGAGTATGGGTGCTTGTTAGAAATGGGGTCTTTGTTTGGCAGTCAGGTTAGCCCCTGTCCAAGCAAGGACCCTCACTCTAGTCAGGGTAAAGGAGACTCACCCTCAGTTAACCCCTGCTCGCCTCCTTGGTAGCTTGGCACGAGCAGGCAGGCTTAACTTCAGAAGCAAGGTGCAAAGTATTTGTACCAACACACACAGTAACTCGTGAAAACTCTACAAAATGACACAACACAGGTTTAGCAAAATAGGCAATATTTATCAAAACAAAACAAGACCAAAACAACAAGTCAAGTTATGAATTAAAAAGCAAAAGAGTCTTACATCCTTTAGAAAACAGTGAGAGCGTTGTTAGCGTACACATGTACCTGGGTAGCGTCATCATAAAGCCGCACCGGCGAGTGTGGGTCGAAAAAGGCAAGCGATGTGTTGATTTCTCATCGCAAGCGAGAATGCTTGCGGTCGGATCGGCGTGTGTCGTTTCTTCTCTCCTCCAAGAGAGCGATGCGTTGATCCAGACGGACACCTTGGGTCCGGGCAGGCTTTGCGTTGATTTTCAACTTCCAGCGATGTTGCGTAGAAATCTAGTCGCACGGTGTCAAGAAACCGCGCTGCATGCGGGCTTGCGTCGTTAACAGCAGCCGCTTTGGGTGTTGAATGTCATTTTTCCAGGTGTGTTGTGTCAATCTCCCCGCCGCGATGCAGGTGGAGAGTCGTTTTTAGCCACAAGGCCGGCGGCATGACGTTTCTCAGTCGTGAGGCGGGTCGAGTGTTGAAAGTTTCACCGCACAGCGGTCTTTGCGTGGATTTCTGTCCTTTACCACCAGCTTCACCTTTCAGGGGCCAAGAGACAGGTTAGGGCACCACTTGGCAGGCAGGACTCTCAAGAGAAAGCCCAGGTGCTGGCAGAGAGAAGCCTTTGATGTCCCTGAGACTTCAACAACAGGAGGCAAGCTCAGTTCAAGCCCCTGGAGATTCTTCACCAGTGGGAAGTCACACAAAAGTCAGTCTTTGTCCTCTCTCAGGCTGAAGCAGCTTCTGCAGGCCAACCCAGCAAAGCACAGTCACAGGCAAAGGGGCAGAAATCCTCCTCCAGCTTCTCCAGCTCTTCTTGGCAGAGGTTCCTCCTGATGCCATAAGTAATCTGATCTTCAGGGGTTTTGGGTGCTCTTCTTATACCCCTTCCTGCCTTTGAAGTAGGCCTACTTCAAAGAGAAGTCTCTATTGTTTACACGATCCTGCCTTGCACAGGCCAGGCCCCAGACACACACCAGGGGGTTGGAGACTGCATTGTGTGAGGGAAGGCACAGCCCTTTCAGGTGTAAATGACCACTCCTCCCCTCCTCTCAGCCCAGATGGTCCATCAGGATATGCAGGCTACACCCCAGCTCCCTTTGTCTCACTGTTTAGAGGAGAGGTGCAAACAGCCCAGCTGTCAAACTGACCAAGACCTGGAATCCACAAAGAAGCGGAGTCACAGAATGGTTTAAGCAAGAAAATGCCTACTTTCTAAAAGTGGCATTTTCAAACACACAACCTAAAAAACAACTTCACTAAAAGATGGATTTTTAAATTATGAGTTCAGAGACCCCAAACTCCACATGTCTATCTGCTCCCAAAGGAAATCTGTGTTTTAACAATATTTAAAGGCAGCCCCATGTTCATCTATGAGAGAGATAGGCCTTGCAACGTTGAAAATGGAATTTGGCAGTATTTCACTGTCAGGAGATGTAAAACACATAAGTACATGTCCCACCTCTAACATACACTGCACCCTGCCCATGGGGCTACCTAGGGCCTACATGAGGGGTGCCTTTCATGTAAGAAAAGGGAAGGTTTAGTGGGTACACTTGCCAAGTCGAATTGGCAGTTTAAAACTGCACACACAGATACTGCAGTGGCAGGTCTGAGACATGATTACAGGCTACTAATGTGGCTGGCACAACCAGTGCTGCAGGCCCACTAATAGCATTTGATTTACAGGCCCCATGCACCTCTAGTGCACTTTACTAGGCACTTACTAGTAAATCAAATCTGCCAATCTTGGATAAGCCAATGTACACATACAATTTATACAGGGAACACTTAAACTTTAGCAGTGTTCGGCAGTGGTAAAGTGTCCAGAGCAAACAAAACAGCAAAAACAGAGTCCATCACACAGAAACAACCTGGAAAGAAGAGGCAAATATTTTAGGGGAGACCATGCCAATGATGCCAAGTCTAACAGTGCTGAAATGAATGTGAGTATGAGTGCTGAAGTGAATGAGAGTATGAGTGCTGAAGTGAATGCGTGTATGAGTGCTGAAGTGAATGCGTATATGAGTGCTGAAGTGAATGCATGTGAGTGAATGCGAGTATGTCAGTGTTGGTGAATAAGTGTATGCAGGGTGATTGTGGGTGTCTGTGTGCATGTGCATGTATGCGGGGAGGGGATTGGGTGGAGGGGGGTGCTGTACCTGGCAGAGGGTGGGAGGAGGGGGGCGCTGTACCTGTTGGTGGGGTAGGGGGTATTGTGCTGGCTGGGAGGGTGGGGGAGTCATCTGCTGGTGACAGGAAAGAAATTCCCTGTCACCTGTAGCCTTTCCGCCAGGGTTTTTGTGGTGGTGCTATTGTCGCAGAAACCCTGGCGGAAGGCCGGCTCAAAATACAGCCGGCGGTCTTCATTGTACTGCCAGGTCGGGGATGCTCATCTCAGGCCCAGCGGGTCCAACTGCCCTAGCGGTATGAGTGGGGATGTGGAGGGTTGGCAGAGGCCAACCCGCCACACTCATAATGTGGCGTTCTTCACTGCCAGCCTGTTGGCGGCGAAACCGCCACCGTGGCCCTGGCAGTCTTGTGACCACCAGGGTTATAATGAGGGCCAGAGTCTTTAAACAGCTGCTTTAATTATGCTCTGTGACCTTATCTGCCTTTTTCTTTCACCAATGGCTCTGACCAGTGACTGCTCGCATGAAGGAAAAGGGGTGGGGCAGGGCGTGGCGGGAGGATGACGAAAAAACAATAATAATTTTGTTAAAAATTACCTTTCTCGCCACACCGCTCCGATCCGCTCCTTGGTCCTCCACTGCAAGCACAGGCTCCCAGCCTGCCTTCCATCTAATCCTAATGCTGCTTGCATGCTGCTCACAGCTTGAAAGCAGCGTTAGGATTGGACATAGCACCCAGCCGGGGCTCTCTGAGGCAGAGTGAGAGTCTCTACCTGCTGTCTCCACCCTGGCAACGCAATGCTGGGTTGGAGAGAGTCTGGGCATATGCGTTTGGTCGGCCGGAGACAGCCAACCAAACATACATGCGCACTGAGGAGAAGTGCTGTGCACACCCCCTCCATCTCTGTCATTGCCCGTAGCCCCACCCCTTTTAAAAGAAAACGATAATAAACAGAGTTTATTATTGTTTTCTTGTAAAAGTTGCTGGCAGGGTGGCAATGCTCCTCCGCCATAGCCCCTGGCTCTGACAGCAGCCACGGTGGCATCAGAACTCAACCGCAATAAGTTATTACCATTGAGATCTGTTGGCATTTCTATTTAATAAGTGACTGGGTGCATCACAGATCGCCTATTATGAAGAAATTAGAGACAGGTTTGTATACAGGAATTGCAGAGTCCCATGTATTATTTTTTGTATTAGCCTTGGTTACAGCATTGCATGCTAGGTGCTATATGTTTAACGGTTGCTGATGTGAAGTAAAACAGCACTTTGAGTAGTAAAAAGCCAGACCTACTGGTTTTGTCAATGGTTGGTCTTGCTGTAGATCAGTATTCAGGCAAGAGAATAGTTAATTGCAAAAAAAAAGAAAAAAAAAAAAACGCACAACAGCGAAATGTAAGGATTTATTAACTGCCATGGGCATTTGATTTAGCTTTTGGAATATTTATGAATATAGCAAATATATAACCATCACATGATCAACTTTTATTTAGAATGCTATCCTTTCTAGTGTAACTATCTTGATGTAAAACATATGAGATGGAGCCAGTGTTCTTTCTTATCAGGCTGCGCATCTTTAGGTGCCGAACACCTTACGAGACTGTGAAATCCTACTCTAACTCAGATACAATCAGGTCAATTGTGGATCTTTCTTTTATAAGTTAGCATATGAGAGAAACACTGGTATCGTTGGATCTATTTGGAAGCCAACAGATACCGAAAACATTTTGCAGACGACAAATATAGTCCAAATGTAAAAGTAATGGTTTCGGGGTTTCAAGTCAACTCCGATTTCATTTTAACAGTCTCGGTATGCACGCGAGAATATGGCCAATGCACCTGGTACAAAGACAATGTGCCTGCTACATAACCCAAAGGAATGGCAAATAGAACACACCAATCAAAGTGAAAACTCAACAGTACATTGGGGCTTCCTCCTGATACCTGGTGATGGTTTCCCAAAGTCCCGTCGCCGGTGCCAGGTGCTGGGCCCACATTCAACTGGCAGAATCAACTGTAGTAGTGTCCTACATCCAACAGCCACTGAAATACTTGGTGGAGACAGTAGCTGGCTCCCTTTTACAAAAAAATGTAAAATTATCTGCCTGCTACAAGTGCTAATCTGGAATGATTATGATTGAAAGATACATACATGCACCTTTTTAACCTTGCAACAGAATCAACTGCCCTAGTAAGACAACCGGTACTTTTCAGGTGAACTCAAACTTAAGTACTTACGTCAAAGGAACCAACTGATGAAGATGCCACTGATAGATTAATCCTGTGAAAAGAAAGACAAATATTTATACATTTCTCCAGAGTCGTTAGTTTTGAAGAAATCACCCGAATAGAGAAAGCCTAGGGAAAGTCAAAGCTTTATCTCAGTTAAGCAGCAACAATATACCTTGGAAAATGCTCGAATAAACATAAGAAATATATGTTTGCTTTTATTTCTGCAAGTTCAAGGTATTAAATCACTATGTTATATATGTTTTAAGGTGAACTTTATTGATATTTTCTAAGAAGTGTCTGTATTATGCAATTTACTTTTCTTATTATTAAAAGGACATCTATTGGCTATCAGCAATAATTATTCTAATATTAAGGTTTTTACGGTTTCAGATGTGAAAATAAAACTGTTCCGGTGAATATGTGGAGCTACATATGATTCACACATAGTGTAACGTGGTGGTAACACTAAGGCTTATTTGGGAGTACTCTCTCATTTCAGGTTATTCATTCATCTGTTGTGAAATAAGAGCCAGATTTACGAAAAAGTGGTGCAGGTCATAGCAACAAATCACTTTGCTGCTCTGCACTGCATCCCTTGGAAAGGGCAGAAATGCGTTGTTTTTAAGGAATATGGCACATTCCTGTTTTTTCCTCCTGTGCTGGCGCACAATTGGCTGCCCAGCTCCAATGCAGGCACCCTTGCACCATGGTGCAAGGGTGCCTGCTTTGCATGCAGGGTTGTTTTGTGCAGGAAGGAGCCCCTTCCTGCATAAAATCAGCCCTGGGATTCTTTTTCTATCTCTACGTGTGCTGCAAATTCAGTACACATAGAAAGAGGAAAAACGAGGATTAATAAAGATATTTCTCTTCTTTGCACCGCACCTGGGGAGGTGTAAGGTTTTGGGGCATCCTCAGGTTTACCAGGGATGGTAAATTTGGGGATGCGTCAAAATCCATGAGTGTACGCCTCCCTAATGCAGAGTAAGGCAATACAGCGATTTATACTGCCTTGCCTTACTCCATATATATGAGGGCAATCAAAATCATGTAAATTGGCTTTGTGTGTCCTCATAGATATGGATGAAAGATTTGCACCACTTTTGCGTCACTGAAAGTTAAACAATGGCACTGCAAGCCTCTCATAAATATGCCCCTAAGTTCATTCCTTTCAGCTATACATACTCCCAAAACTCAAGAAATAGTATGGTATCTCTGGAGCAGCAAAACACATCATGCATTTGTGCATACCATTTGTAAATAATGGATAATACACATTCAAACTTAATCCAAACAGAGTGAAAGAAAGATTGAATACTGCAAGTGTCAAGTGGTTGTCATGAACAAAGAGAATATAGCCTTAGAGCCCATCTTAGGGGTCTAGACCAGCCATTAAAGGCCTGCTCCAGCGTTAAAGGCCTGAGCAAATGGCGAGGGCCTTTAGCAAGGGAGCAGGACTTTAATTGTTATTATAGCCCAGCTACTAAGGGCTATAAGGCTATTAGAACATTCTGCTGCTTCAGGGCAGAATGTTCTAATAAATAAAACAAAGTCCTCATGGAGCCAGAGTGGATTGAAGTTCCCTTGGGGTCCATGAGGCCTTTGTTCACAACTGTTGCTGTGAACAAAGAACATTGAAATGTTGTTGCTCTGGGCTTTTACCAGCCAGTAAAAGCCCTTAGCACTTCATTGTCTTCAATGGAGCCCCCAAAATTCCAATATTCTAATACATTTTAATACTACCAGTACTTCACATGTTGAACTTATTGACTCCTCCATGAACTAAGGTTTCTTCAAGACAAGGAATTTATTCAGCCTTACGTTTTATTTGGAAAGGCTAATGTCCCAGGTTTCTCAGTGCACAATGACAAGGATCTGTTGATTAACGTGGAGGTTTATTGCTTTATTTCTGCATCTGTCATTAGAATGTTATGATCATGTCATCCTTAATGTCGTGTTCATCTTATTAATATTACATGAACTGAATGGCTTGTAGTAGAATCCATTGTGATTTGTTACTTCAGAGTTATTAAGAGGTCTCTGGTAGGGGGATAGAAGTTAGAATATTTACAACAAACATATTTTCAAAGTTCTTTTGGAAGGGTTGCGAGATTTGGATAAACGTTGATTGCCTTCAAGAAAAAATTTCAATTCACATGTGCATATACGCCAAACCTACAGTCAAAGCGGGCAGAAAATATTTTGCTTGGGAAGCATGTACACATACGTCTTGTATGATTTACCCTCCTGTTGATCTCACTCAGCCTCCAATTAAAGGCTCTTCCAAACTCTGCTTATAATTTGAGTTGTCCTGATCTAACACAGAGCATCTATTTGTCCTCTTTTTGGGCCCAAAGTTAATATATGTTATGTATTCACTCTTTTCCTTAGGTCTAGCTTCCTAGATTCTACATAGTTCAGCTTAAAGCCCTCTTGTGCTCTCCCTTTCCCTCCGTTCTGATGATTTGCTGTTGAGCTGCTGTAATATCGAAATGTCGTCGACAATCATACAGCCAGACCCTTGGACTTTTGTTAGTGGCGCCTTATTTTTACTAGGATCTTCTTTATTCTTGATGGACCCATGATTCTAATCCATTTTCCTGGGTCTCTAAATTAACTGCTTTTAATTTTATATGCAGCATATTGTCACATTTTTATTTGAGCACTGTGTTCTCACTTCTTAGAATAAAAATAATCCAGCGAATGGCATAACTAAATTGCTATACTAAACTATGACTTAGCACCCTGAATCGAGGCCCATATTTAAGGCTGGCTCCCAGAAGTGGGTAGGGGAGTGACCATAATATGATCCACCACAAAACAGTGATTTAAACAAATCAGATATCTTTCCAGTCTGTCCATGGTCCCACTGGACTATATTAAGGTACTGCAGGACTGTGACACCCAAAAAAGAGGAAATTTCACAAAAAGACTCAAGGGATCCTCAATTATTGACCCCATTAGAAAACTTGTAGGCTCAAATTTAAATGAATATCATTCTTTTATACCAAAGGTTTTAAAAATGTTATTTAAGTACTTGTTTGGGAACTGGAACAGGAAGTAAAGCCAACACAGAACTCCTGCAAGGCCCTTCCATTGGTTCTAAGGTTCCCACTGGAGTACCACGGGACATTTAGAAAGAGAAAAAAATAATAACATTAATAAAAAATAGAAAAGCTAAAGACAAGATTGACATTGTATTAAACTATGCCAGTAAAATTTACCTTTATGTTAACAAAACCTCAGAAATTCACTAAAAAAAACGAAGGTTCTAAAGACATTGCACTTAGATGAAAATATCAGTAATACTGTTGTGTTTTAAACCTGCAGATGCAATAAATGTTGCCAGTTATAGTTCAGTGAGCTGACTATCAAGTGGGACCCCACCCTGCACTCAGCGGCGGGTCCTCCACTATGGAGGAGGAGGGTCGCCCCCCTGCTAGCAGCAGCAGCTGCAAACCTTTAACACTAAAACAATAATAAACTTTGTTCATTATCGTTTTATTGTTAAAGGGGTGAGGCCGTGGGGCATGTCAAGGACAGAGGGGGAGTGCACAGCAATCCCCTCAGTGCGCATGTGTGTTTGTCTGGCTGTCTCGGGCCAGCGAAACACACTTGCACACTGAGGTCTCTCCAACCCGGCACGGTGTTGCTGGGTTGGAGACAGTAGGAAGAGGCTCAGTATGCCCTGGAGTGCCAAGCCAGGGAGCTCCAGCCAATCCCAATGCTGCTTTTATGCTGCCAGCAGAATGAGATCAGCGTTAGGATTGGCTGCAGGGCAGGCTGGGAGCCTGTGCCTGCAAGTGGAGCCAGTGGCGTGGCGGCTCACAGTAAGGCAAGTTTTTTTTTAAATGTAATGTTGTTCAATTTGTTTTGTGTGTCCCCCATCCACCACGCCACCGCCCCTTTACCACACAGCAAGCCGCGACTCCCTGCACTGCTGTTATTTCAGTTTTAAAATGTCACATTATGACTGACATTGTCACCTAGCTATAAAGTTCCTGTAAGGAAAAACGTTCCTCCACCTCAGTGCCCACCATGTAAGTTTTGGGCTGATCCATCAAGTAAGGACGGGGTAGGGGAGGTTTCAAAATGCAATTACGCTACTTAATTTTTATAGGGAATTTTAGGAAGCATGACATGCAAAACTGCTGAACGAATTGACACCAAATTTGTCGGAAAGCTACATCTTTACCCATGATTTGATGTAAACCTGTTCATTACTTGTGGAGAAATTAATGTTCAAATACAAATAGAATGACAGTTGGTCTGAAATTCAAAAAATGAACCCTTCTAATTGGCTGATGGGGCTTTTCCGGAGAGAGAGTTCTGATTGAGGGGCTGCAACATGAACAGAAATATTGTGCTGGCCACTAAAGGACTTGGAGACTTGGGGCCAGATGTATCATGCCCGTTTGCGAATACAAAAATGCCTTTCAGTATTTATGAAAGGCATTCACAACGCAAATTTAAGGAGTCGCTAAAATAGCGATTCCTTAAATTTGCAAGCCCGTTTAGAGAATCGCAAATTCTAAAAAAGAAATAGCAAAAAAGGAATCCTTATTTGCGATTTCTAAACCACATGTATCAAGCAATTCCTTAATGCGAATTTGGCATTAAGGAATCGCAATTACCACCAAGTAAAACTTGGTGGTAACCATGTGCAAATTTAAAAAATACATTAAAAATGCATTTTTAAAATTGACATGTAATGCACACATGCCCCTTTGGCATGTGTGCGCCTTACATGTCCACAAAAACGTTTTGGGGTGCAGCAGAGGGGGCCTTAGGCCCCCAGCACCCTGGGGTTTTGCATTTCCAAAACTGCGAATTCCAGGTAGGATTTCGCTATTTGGGAAATGGAAAAAAAGGTAATAGCGTTTGCGCATTTTAAGAAATCGCTATTACCGAATCACAAATATGATACATAGCATTTTGTGAATCAGAAATAGCGATTTCTTAAAATTCGCTATTACCGATTCGCAAAAGGCTTTTTTGATACATCTGGCCCCTGGTTCCCTGTCCTGAAACCTGAAAATGCTTCTAAAAACAAGGGGACACTATAGGGATACCCTGCCCCCTTAGGTTTTTATGGGGGGGGTCTCAGAGGATACCAATATTCATTTATTTAAATTATTCTTTTTTTCTATGTCAAGCAGACCTGAGAACACAGGTTAGAATTAATTGGGAATAGTCAAGACCTTTTTTAAGTGGTTGCAGAACCAGACAGTGCTGTGCCTTGTCCCCCTCCTACTTGCCCTATTTATGGATCCACTGGAGGAGAGGATACTGGACAACCCTTTGATAAAGGGTATTCCTATGGGAGGTAGGGAACACAAATTAGCGATGTACGCCGATGACACTATGATATCGCTCAGTCTGCCACTCACATTATATCTGGGATGGCAAAAGGCTTGCATGACAAGAATCTAGACTTATTTTCCCTTAAAGGAGGGTGGATTGAGAATCTCTAATTTGGCACACTACTACCATGCAGCACAACTCAGATAAACATATGGTAGAATGGTCCAGACCCATGACTGAGACGCATTGGTGCTTTATCAACCAAGCAATAGCTGGGATCCACATCAAGAAAATACACTGGCTCCCCAAACCACACCCCCCAGTGGGAGATTATATTTTCCTTGTCTTCCAGGTGACAGAGGGTGTTTGGGACAAAGTGCAAATAATGAAGGGTCTGTCCTCTCGCATTTCACCCCAAACACCGAACCTTGGCAATTCAGATTTTCCCCGGGCTCTACATGAACAGTCTTTCACACAATGACAGATTGCTGGCTGCAAGAGGGTGGGAGATCTCTTTGACTCAGATAGTCCCATGGCCTCCACCCAACTTCAGTCAGACTATGTATCTTGCTCTTAGATACTGTGTCAACAACCACATAATAAACCACATGCTGGCCTCCCACTTACACCTTTCGAATGGTGGCTTCTCACACGCACCTCAGACAAGAGATTTATTTCATACATATACGCATTCCTTAGTATACCCACACATAAGACGCCATATTCTCTGCACAAAAGTGTTGGGAATTAGAATGTGAATATACCTTCACACCGAAGGAATGGACAGACATCCTACATGGCATGCATTCCTCAGCTTGCAGCACCAATTGTAAAGAAACACTAATGAAAATTGCACACTATTAGTATTATACCCCACACCACTGGCTCAGTGGAGGAGGTGTGAGGGCAACAGTTGTTGGGAACATTGTGGTCACCCGGGGATCCTTATGCCTATTCAATCAATCAGTCAATCCTTTGTAGAGCGTGCTATTTACCCACTAGGGTCTCAAGGCGCTGAAGGGGGGGCAGGGGAGGTGATACTGCTCGAACAGCCAGGTCTTGAGGTGTTTCTTGAAGGTCAGTAGGTTCTGGGTCTGTCGTAGGTGGACGGGGAGGGAGTTCCAGGTCTTGGCAGCGAGGTGGGAGAATGATCTGCCGCTGGCTGTGGTTCAGTGGATGCGAGGAACGGTGGAAAGGGTGAGGTTGGCAGAGCAGGAGTTGACGGTTGGGAGTGTAGAAGGTGAGTCTCTCGTTTAGGTAAGCAGGGCCGGCGTTGTGGAGTGCTTTCTGTGGCAATGCCCCAAATTAGATTTCCGATCAGAGATCCTGCCCAAATCAATGACATGTATTTGTATTTGTATTTATAAGGCGCATTCTGGCCAAAGCATTGAAGCACTCAGAAAGTAAAGTGAGGTGCTGCAAAAGTAAAGGAGGATTCAAAGGAAATTAACGCAGGAAAAGCCAAGTTTTAACTAGCCTCATAAAGGCCAAAAATATTTGTTCCTTCCCAATAAACAGGGGGAGAGAATTCCAGCATTTGGCCGCAGCCACCGTAAATGCTTTATCATCCCATTTAGCTTTATAAGTGCGGGGGACCTGAATACGGAATGCTCCAATTGAACAGAGTTGCTGATTGGGTCTGTACCAGCATAGAACCATTTCCATGAACTGCTTTATAGGTCAAGCATAAAGTCTTGAAGGTAATACGTTTAGCCACTGAAGCCAATGCAGTTGTTTTAAACTGCTACCGGCTGAGGCTGAATGAGGAATATTTAAAATACCCCGGGCAGCAGTGTTCTGAATCAGCTGAAGCTTCTTCAGAGATATCTTATCCAAGTTAAGCATCAAAGTGTTGCAATAATCCTATTTGTACATTACCAATGCTAAGGTCACTGTAACTCTCCATTACCCTTGTAAAAAAGGGAAAATCTTTTTCAGCATTTTCAATGTCCAGAAGCTAGTTTTAACAATATAATTGACATGCGACTTAAAGGGGAGACAGTTGTCGAAAGTGACACCTACATTTTTTGTGATAGAAATAGAAGTCGGGGGAGTTCCCCAGTCTATCGGCCACCAGCGAGAGTTCCACAATTCCTTTCCAGATCCAAAGTATCATATTTCAGTTTTGTCACCATTTAATTTAAGCCAATTTCAGTTCCTCCATCTATTGACTTCTCACATACATTCGTTAAAGCGGTCTGCTACTTCCTCCCAGTACTTATAGACTGGGATGATAAATTGGGTATCATCAACATAGGAAGTCGGCATAAAGCCAAAGGTTCGAATCAGTCTGGCTAAAGGAGCAACATACAAGTTAAATAGGGTGGGCTAAGTGATGATCCTTGAGGGACACCACAAGGTAAGTGGTATGCAGGGGACTTATAGTCACCACAGCTCACCGTGGTCAGTTTATCTTTCAAGAAGGATTCCAACATATTCAAAGCAACGTCTCTAATCCTTGCTTGATAGAAGCAGGATATCATAATCTGAGGGGAGATAGTGTTGAATGCCGCAGATAGGTCCAATAGGACTAATATAGCCCCTTGTCCTTCATCCACCATTCTGCGAATCGTATCAGATGTGGTACTGAGAGCTGATTCCGTGCTGTGAGCCTTCCTAAATCCATGTTGAGAGGCATCTAATTCTCCTGAAGCAGTTAAAAAGTCGGCTAATTCCTGGCTTATTGGATAATGTATGACATCAAGTGACATAGACACACCATGTTTTCCAAGCTACATTCTACTGGGGCTCCCTAACACATTAACTTATCCCCTGAGATCGATGAAAGGCAGAGCCATAACCCTCACCCTGTGTGAGTGGCAAAGCAAACTATCTTGGCAAGTGGGGAACGGATGTGGTTCCCATGAGACTGGACTAGCTCCACAGGTCGTGGGGATTCCCAGGTATGGAGAAACCAATGGCAGTGGTTGACATTAGACTAGCCTAATTTATTAAGGCATTAGGGCTATGTATATGCTTTTTATCCCCAAAATTCCCAGAGCTGACCTGTCCACAGTATTTGAGAGTGCTACGCTTCACCCAAGAGGAAGGGCCAGATACATGACCATTTCATTTTGCAAAACTCTAAATGTGACTTTTTCTAAGTCGCAATTAGAGGCCCGCAAAATGAAATGTACAAATGTGTCTCTGACACATTTAGCGATTCCCAATGAGGTTGCAAAGACCTACCTCATCAATAATCATAAGGTAGGTCACAATTCGCAACCCCATTAGGGATGGCCGCATTTACAGGGATGGTGGCCTGCTGGGGACAGCAGACCACAATGACTGTGATTTCTTTATAAATAAAACTGTTTTTTTTTTTTTATATGCAGCCTGTTTTCTTTAAAGGAAAACTGGATGCATTTAAAACAAAAATTAAAAGTTTCTTTTAATTTTTTCGGAATAGGCTGTGGCCCTTGGGACCACTACCTGCTCTAAAAAAACGTTTGCTTGCATTCACAAAGGGGAAGGCCTCCAATGGGGACCCCTTCCCGTTTGTTAATGGATTACCACCAACTTGAAGTTGTTGTTTTACAAGCGCATTTACGGTTGCAAAACACTGTTTGATGGCCCTGCGACTCGTTATTAGGAAGGGATGCCCTTGGCACATCCCTTCCTAATAGCGACACGCAAAAACATTTTGCGATTTAATTATTGGTGACCAAATAGCTAAATGGGGTCTGTACATCCAGACATACATTTTTCTGGTTGCAAATGGACTGAGTGTGTGAATCAGGCCATTTGCAACCAAGAAAAAGCATTGTACATCTGGCCCATGGCTATTCCCTGTTTGTTGAGCTATACTTAATGGCACACATCGTCCCATACAGGCAATACTGTTGTGTGCACTAACTTCTCCCTTCCTCACTTTCCTCCCCCTGCCTTAACCCCTTCGCTACCAGGCCTTTTGCCCCTCCTGTGCCAGGCCTTTTTTTGCCTATTTGGGGCAGTTCGCGCTTAGGCCCTCATAACTTTTTGTCCACATAAGCTAACCAAGCCAAATTTGCATCCTTTTTTTCCCAACATCCTAGGGATTCTAGAGGTACCCAGACTTTGTGGGTTCCCCTAAAGGAGGCCAAGAAATTAGCCAAAATACAGGGAAAATTCGTTTTTTTCAAAAAAATTTGAAAAAGTGGCTGCAGAAGAAGGCTTGTGGTTTTTCCCCTGAAAATGGCATCAACAAAGGGTTTGCGGTGCTAAACTCAGCAGCTTCCCAGCTTTCAGGAACAGGCAGACTTGAATCAGAAAACTCAATTTTTCAACACAATTTTGGCATTTTACTGGGACATACCCCATTTTTGCAATTTTTTGTGCTTTCAGCCTCCTTCCAGCCAGTGACAGAAATGGGTATGAAACCAATGCTGGATCCCAGAAACCTAAACATTTCTGAAAAGTAGACAAAATTCTGAATTCAGCAAGGGGTCATTTGTGTAGATCCTACAAGGGTTTCCTACAGAAAATAACAACTGAAAAAGAAAAAATATTGAAATTGAGGTAAAAAAACATAAATTTTTCTCTACGTTTTACTCTGTAACTTTTCCCTGCAATGTCAGATTATCGAAAGCAACATACCGTTACGTCTGCTGGACCCCTCTGGTTGCGGGGATATATAGGGCTTGTAGGTTCATTAAGAACCCGAGGTACCCAGAGTCAATAAATGAGCTGCACCCTGCAGTGTGTTTTCATTCTTAGACGGGTATACAGCAATTCATTTGCTGAAATATAATGAGTAAAAAATAGCTATCAAGAAAACCTTTGTATTTCCAAAAAGGGCACAAGATAAGGTGTTGAGGAGCAGTGGTTATTTGCACATCTCTGAATTCCGGGGTGACCGTACTAGCATGTGAATTACAGGGCATTTCTCAAATAGATGTCTTTTTTACACACTCTCCTATATTTGGAAGGAAAAAATGTAGAGAAAGACAAGGGGCAATAACACTTGTTTTGCTAATCTATGTTCCCCCAAGTCTCCTGATAAAAATGATACCTCACTTGTGTGGGTAGGTCTAGCGCCCGCGACAGGAAACGCCCCAAAACACAACGTGGACACATCCCATTTTTTTTTAAAGAAAACAGAGGTGTTTTTTGCACATTGCCTACCCGTAGACTTTGGCCTCTAGCTCAGCCGGCACCTAGGGAAACCTACCAAACCTGTGCATTTTTTTAAACTAGAGACCTAGGGGAATCCAAGATGGGGTGACTTGTGGGGCTCGGACCAGGTTCTGTTACCCAGAATCCTTTGCAAACCTCAAAATTTGGCTAAAAAAACACATGTTCCTCACATTTCTGTGGCAGAAAGTTCTGGAATCTGAGAGGAGCCACGAATTTCCTCCCACCCAGCGTTCCCCCAAGTCTCCCGATAAAAATGATACCTCACTTGTGTCGGTAGGCCTAGCGCCCGCGACAGGAAATGCCCCAAAGCGCAACGTGACACATCCAATTTTTTGAAAGAAAACAGAGGTGTTTTTTGCAAAGTGCCTACCTGTAGATTTTGGCCTCTAGCTCAGCCGGCACCTAGGGAAACCTACCAAACCTGTGCATTTTTTAAAACTAGAGACCTAGGGGAATCCAAGATGGGGTGACTTGTGGGGCTCTGACCAGGTTCTATTACCCAGAATCCTTTGCAAACCTCAAAATTTGGCTAAAAAAACACATGTTCATCACAATTCTGTGGCAGAAAGTTCTGGAATCTGAGAGGAGCCACAAATTTCCTTCCACCCAGCGTTCCCCCAAGTCTCCCGATAAAAATGATACCTCACTTGTGTGGGTAGGCCTAGCGCCCTCGACAGGAAATGCCCCAAAGCGTAATGTGGACACATCCAATTTTTTTAAAGAAAACAGAGGTGTTTTTTGCAAAGTGCCTACCTGTCGATTTTGGCCTGTAGCTCATCCGGCACCTAGGGAAACCTACCAAACCTGTGCATTTTTGAAAACTAGAGACCTAGGGGAATCTAAGATGGGGTGACTTGCAGGGCTCTGACCAGGTTATGTTACCCAGAATCTTTTGCAAACATCAAAATTTGGCCAAAAAACACTTTTTCCTCTCATTTCGGTGACAGAAAGTTCTGGAATCTAAGAGGAGCCACAAATGTCCTTCCACCTAGCGTTCCCCTAAGTCTCTCGATAAAAATGGTACCTCACTTGTGTGGGTAGGCCTAGCGCCCACGAAAGGAAATGGCCCAAAACACAACGTGGACACAACATATTTTTTCACGGAAAACAGAGGTGTTTTTTGCAAAGTGCCTACCTGTGGATTTTGACTTATAGCTCAGCCGGCCCCAGGGGGGGGGCAGAAATGGCCTAAAATAAATTTGCCCCCCCAACCCCCACCCCTCCTCCCGGAGCGACCCTTGCCTACGGGGTCGCTCCCCCTGCGTGACATTGGCGCCAAAAAACAAATCCCCGGTGCCTAGTGGTTTCTGCCCCCTTGGGGGCAGATTGACCTAAAATCGGCCAATCTGCCCCCAAGGGGGGCAGAAATGGTCTAAATACAATGTGCCCCCCCAGGGGACCAACCCTTGCCTGATGGGTCGCTCCCCATCTCTAAAAAAACAAACAAACAAAAAAAAAAAAACAAAAAAAAAATTTGCCTTGGCGCCTAGAGGTTTCTGCCCCCCCTGGGCACAGATCGGCCTAATACCAATAGGTCGATCTGCCCCCGGGGGGGGCAGAGATGGCCTAAAATAAATTTGCCCTCTCCCCCGGGGAGCGACCCTTGCCTACAAGGTCGCTCCCCTTGCGTGACGGCACAAAAAAAGATCCCTGGTGCCTAGTGGTTTCTGCCCCCCTTGGGGGCAGATTGATCTAAGATCGGCCGATCTGCCCCCAAAGCAGGCAGAAATGGCCTAAATACAATTTGCCCCTCCAGGGGAGAGACCCTTGTCCAAGGGGTCGCTCCCCATCTGTAAAACAAAAAAAAACAAAAAATCCCTGGTGCCTAGTGGTTTCTGCCCCTCTTGGGGGCAGATCAGCCCAATCAAAATAGGCTGATCTACCCCCAAGGGGGCAGAAATGGCCTAAATATAATTTGCCCCCTAGGGGAGCGACCCTTGCCTAAGGGGTCGCTCCCCACCTAAAAAAAAAAAGAAAACATAACAAAAAGAAAAAAAAAAAATGATCCATGGTGACTAGAGGTTTCTGCCCCCCCTGGGGGCAGAAAAGGCCTTCCCAAAAAAATGCCCCCCCTGGGAGCGACCCTTGCCCAAGGGGTCGCTCCCCTTGCGTGAAATTCACGCAAAAAAAAAAACTCCCTGGTGTCTAATGGTTTCTGCCCCCCTTGGGGGCAGATTGGCCTCATCAAAATAGGCCAATCTGCCCCCAAGGGGGGCAGAAATGGCCTAAATATAATTTCCCCCCTAGGGGAGCGACCTTTGCCTAAGGGGTCGCTCCCCACCTAAAAAGAAAAGAAAACATAACTAATGTTCTAGTTCTAGTTAAGTAGTTCAGTAAGATCATACTTTGCACTTACCCTAGAAATTCAATGAACAAAATAAAACAAAGGATAAAGTTATGCTATAGTTATGTATGGTAAAAAGATCTTGATTTATATTAAAAAACCCTACAAGTTCACAAAAAAAATCAAAGGTTCAAGTACTGATATACTTAGGTCTGTTAATATTATCTCACTTTACATTTTTTTTAAACTGAAGATTATTGAAAGGTTACAGTTGGTGAACATCTCAGTTAAAAATACCATTTTAAACTTACAAAATGCTGGGAAATGTCATTTGGGATGACATTTGAGGAGTCATTAATGTTATCATCAGTGATGTCATGAATGATGGCATGTTAGACCTGACAGCTCCCTTGTGCATCTTACCCAGACAACCACAAAAACACAACACTCAGTCACGTATGCATTCATCTGCATAACAAATGGGTTTTCCTGGTCTGGAAGGGTAGAGGGTCTGACACAGTTCAAAGGCCAGTGGCCTGACCTCACACAATAGACTGATAACCCCCTACTGGGACCCTGACAGACAGGGCTGGACGGAAAGGGGAACTTGTGCACTTCAAAACCACTGTTTGAAGTCTCCCCCACTTCAAAGGCATTTTTGTGTATATAAACTCAGTCTCTGACCCCACCAACTCTGACACTTCTGGACCTACACCTGCACCCTGTCAAAAGAGCTGCCTGGCTGCCCAAAGGACTCATTTGGACTACTCTGCTTTGAAGGACTGCTGCTCTGCTGTTGACCTGCTGGCCTCTGACTTTGCTAGAAGGACTTTGCCTTCCCCTAAAAGAGCTTTCCAAGGGCTTGGATTGAGCTTGCCTCCTGTTTTTGAAGCCTCAGGGCCAACAAAGACTTCATCTCTTTAAAGAAATTCCATGTGTGTCAAAAATTGACGCAACCGCTGTCAAAAATGATGCGAAGCCTGCATTGCGACTGAGAACGATGCAGTCTGACTGGAAATTTGCCACAGCATCTACCCTGTGATGGAAAAAATTGATGCATCGCCTACTGGATTAATGCCGCACCAGTGCCTACTTCCACCCATCAAGGATTTTCACACATCGTCCTTGGCCATCGAAAAATCCCTGCATCGCAGTGAGGAACCAAGATTGTGCACCGAAAAATGACACAAACCCTTTGCAGTGTGGAAAGAAACAACGCATAGTCTGTACCGTGTCAGAAAATCCAACACAACGCCTTATTTTTCAATGCATCTCCTCCTCTGCGGTCTCTGTACAGGATTATTTTTTTACGCATACCAGGTATTGTGTGTAACAAAGAGACAACTGTTTATTTCTAAAGATTGAAACTCATTTAAACCTTTTAAAAGTAATATTTCAACTTGTGCTTACCAGATCTTTGTTGTTTTGATCTTATTTTATTCAGTTAAATATTATCTATTTTTCTAAACATGTGTGGTGTATTTTTGTGGTGTTTTCACTGTGTTACTGTAGGATTTATTGCACAAATACTTTAGACATTGCCTTCTAAGTTGAGCCTGACTTCTCAGTGCCAAGCTACCAGAAGTGGGTACAGGATAATTTGGATTGTCTGTGATTTACCTTGACTAGCATTGTGGTCCTTACTTGGTCAAGGGTGTATACCGCTGCCAACTAGAGACCCCATTTCTGACATGGCATATCTGAAGTCATTAGCAGAGCATCCTGGAGAAGAAGTTAGTGTTGGCTCATTAAACTATAAGTGGTGAATCTGAGTGTTTTTTAAGTTAAAATTGTATTTTTAACTGACATTTTAATTTATCTATAACCTCACTTTAACCTTTGTTTTTTTCAGTGAATATATTTATATAGACACTAGTGACCCTAACTATTAATCAGAGGGGTGTCAGTCATAGAATGAGAAGCTGTTTAGCTTAGACCTAGTAGTTTCCTATATTGACACTTGGGGGCAAGACCTACAGTGCTGATTTTCTCACACTACATCATTAATCTCAAGGACGTTCTCAACATATACTTCTGAGACACAATACAAATAAAGCGTCTTCAGCTTATTCATTGACAGAAGCACATTTCAGAATAAGGAGAGCTTATTTCTCTAACCCCTAAGCGCACGGGATGATAACAAGCTCTCACAGACAGAGTCTGGCTTTGCAGACACAGGGCATATTGCCTGTGCCAAACAGGTAGGCGGTGAAGTACTGCACCCCTCTTAATGGGAAACTTTTTACTGCTAATTCCTATTAGAACATTGGAAGTTGGCAGCTCCATTGAAAACAATGGAGTGCTGCGGGCTTTTACTGGCCGGTAAAAGCCCACAGCGCCAACATTCCAATGGGCTTTGTTCACAGCAGGAGCTGTGAACAAAGCCTCACGGAGCCCGAGGGGATTCTAATCCCCTCGGGCTCCGTGAGCAATTTGTTTTTTTAAGAGAACATTCTGCCCTGAGTGGCAGAATGTTCTAATAGCCTTAGAACCCGCCGTAGCGGGCTCTACCGGCTATTAAAGGCCCTTTCCCTTGTTAAATGCCCTCGCCTTCGGCTCGGGCATTTAACTCGGGAGCGGGCCTTTAATAGCCGGTAGAGCCCGCTACGGCGGGTTCTAAGGCTATATTAGCAAATGCTCAATAGGAAGGTGAATTATATAACAGGTTGCCTGTGTTTATATCATTTACTTAATGTTTGTTCATTTGTGTGATGTTTGACACTATACTTATACATATACAGTGCATGGGCGTCCACAGAATTTTTTTCGGGGAGGGGAATAATTTTACAGCCACGGCCGTACTAGAGCAGGCAGCGTAACACTATGGCAGCCATGACAGGTTTGATTGCACTCTCAGAATCTCCTGAAGACAGTATCCTTCAGGACAAAGGGGCATATTCACAAGAAATTATACATCAGCATTGATGCGTCAGATTTCTTGTGCCTGCTGCAAATGCACAAACAATGTCATGGATATGCTGTATTTACAACACAGGGCTCCATGGTGCAAGGATTCACGAATGCATCAGAAATTCTGACACATCTGCTGGTGCTAAAGTGACACCCTAAGAAGCAGAAAAAACTATTATCAATGATCCAACAAGGAAGAGGGATTTATTTTTTGTGTAGTAAGCAAAGACTCTGGGCCTGATTTAGAGCTTGGTGGATGGATTACTCCATCATAGACATGATGAATATCCTGTCAGCCTTATCACATGTGACATAGCATATATTGTACATGTAATTAAGCAGACAGGATATCAGCCACATTTAAGATGAATCAACCCATCCACCAATGTCTAAATCAGGCCCTCCGACCCCTGCCCTTCTGGTGCAGGGTACCTCACCGCATTTCAAAATCACAACATATCTGGAAAAGATTTATTTGCTGAACCATTGAAAGCACAGATGAATACTGAACACGTGTCATGTTTGGTTCAGGGTGTCACAATGGCCTTTTTGTTTTTACTCCCCAAGAGTGGGTTTGTTTCACTGAAATTACATTTAATGATAGTAATGTGCAAGGAATTTTCTCCCTCTACATAAGGGGCATTTTCTTTGGTTGAGCCCTCCACCCAGTTTGCTACCTTACGCAGTGCTAAATGAAGGTTTTAAGTGTTGTAGGATACAACACGTGAACATAATGGGTAGTGCAACAGCTCAACAATTTACTAGGAAAGTGTTGTGAGTTAATAGTTACCAATGCTGATGGGTTGGTGAAAATAATTATGTGCAACTTTTTCCAGCACTTGACTTCTGGCATAATCTCTTCTTTGAGAAGAACTTGCATGAAATATTGGTCCTAATTTTGTTTCTGACTGAAAGCAGAGATCTTAAATGCTATAGATCTAATATAAGTACAATTTGATATTCTCCACATTAAGATTGTACATTGGTGTCAGAAATGGGGTCTCTAGATGGCGGTGGTTTGCACCCTGTCCAAGTATGGACCCACATTCTACTCATGGGGAAAGGAGACACACAGCTAAGGTAACCCCTGCTCACCCCCTTGGCAGCTTGGCTTAGGCAGTCAGGGGGTCATTACAGCCCTGGTGGACGGTGTTAAAGCGGCAGTAAGACCGCCAACAGGCTGGCGGTCTTTTTTTCAGTATTATGACCATGGCGGTTACCGCCATGGTCATCCGCCGCTTCTCCGTTCCGCCGGCCAGGGCGGAGATGACCGCTGGGCTAGAGACCTGGGTCTCCAGCCCGGCGGCCGTCCCAATACCGCCGCCGATATTTTGACCCTGCTTACCGCCGTGGATTTCCAGCGGTAGGAACCGCCATGAAATCCATGGCTGTAAGCACTATCAGTGCCAGGGAATTCCTTCCCTGGCACTGATAGGGGTCTAGCCTACCCCCACCCCTACTCCCTCCCTTACACCCCCACCACCCCTGCCGCCCCCGAAAGGTGGCAGGGCCCCCCTCCCCACCCCAACCCCCAACATCACATAACTCACACACACACAACACGCACGCAGGCACCACCAACACACACACGCACACACAACAACATACATGCCTACATCCACACACTCAGTCAGACACGCACACCCATATACAGACATACACGCACACATCCATACAGACATACATACAGACATACAGGCACTCATTCCCACAACACGCAACACCCCCGCAAGCATACACGCACTCACACACACCCTCTACATACACAAACACACACCCCCATGCACCCACACAACACACAACACCCCCCACCCCCCTCCCCTAACGGACGATCGACTTACCTGTTCCGTTGATCCTCCGGGAGGGGACGGGAGCCATGGGGGCAGCTCCGCCGACACCACACTGCCAACAGAACACCGCCACGGCGAATCACAGGACGTGATTCACTGGGCGGTGTTCTGTTGGGCGGCGGTGGAGCAACCTCCACTTCCCCGCCGCCCGCCAGTATGGCTGTTGGCGGCTCTCCGTCGGAAAAAGGACGGAGAGCAGCCAACAGTCATAATACGCCGAGCGGCAAACCGCCATTACTGGCAGTCTTCCGCACGGCGGTTCCTCGGCGGTCTTGTAAAAAGATCGCCGAGGTTGTAATGACCCCCATAGTCTTAACTCAGAGGCAATCTGTAACATATTTGTATATACACACATAGTAACACAGCAAAAACACCACAAAAGTACTCCACACCAGTTTAGAAAAGTAGCCAATATTTATCTGAGTGAAACAAGCCCAAAATGACAAAAACCCAACATACACAAATAAAGATACACACTTTCAAGGATTAAATGTAGTACAGCACTTACAAACATAATAGCTCCAACTGAGGCTATAAAACGTCTTGACAGAGTCCCTTCCAACAGTCCGGCCCGACCAGGGACGGTTCTAGGATTTGTGGGGCCTAGGGAGAAAGGGAACCTGGGAGGACCCCTCTAATTTGCATACAATATGTGTTATGTGACAGCCCAGAGTGTTACATCATATGAACTGTAGTCCTCTGCCATCCTGAATAAACTTTTCAAAAAGCTACTTTCCACGTATGGATATCAGTAGCATGATAAAAGCATAAATAACAACACTAATAAAATAAGGACATATATTTTATTAAGTTCTGTTTAGGGTAAAAACAATATATTAGTCACACTGTGTGAACAAGTTTTGCCTCGATTTATCCAAAATGTATAACTTTAACTAAACATTAACAAATAATTTCCAGATTAGTGTATTATTATATGCATTATGTACGTGATTTTTGCGTAGCGCAAACCTAGCCAAAAGGCAAATGAGAGATGATCAAAGTCAACAACACAGTCATTGTGTGAAAGTTTGGGTAGAAGTTTTGTGGACTGTTACTTCATCATGATGTAGTGTCCTTTAAAGAGATAAGTTTTTTTCTTGTTTTTTTGCACTTCATCATCTGTTTGAAAGGTGTCCTTGCTCAGGATGCGTGGAGAACCACTGGAGAACATATAATCAAAGTAGGTAAAGGCACTATTCATTATAGCTTTGTAGATGATGCAGGTCGGTTTCCCTTGACTATAGCTGTAAGGCCCTGAGGAGTGAACCAGGCCCCTCAGGTTTCCTCCTGGCCAGTATTTTACTAACATGGACAGAATTTTTAAGTTTAAATAGAAGTAAAATTGGTTAAAGGAACAAAAGCTAGTATGTGCAAAGAATAGAATATAGCTACCACATATAATTTTAAAATCAGCAAACCCAAGAAAAGCTACTTCTCTCATAGTATGGTATTACAACTAAAACCTCCCTTAGCTTCCTCAGCTCTCAGCAACCTTACTATACTCCAAACTACTATTTAATAACCTTTCTCAATTCTTCTTCAACATGCGTAAATTACATGACTGCATCCAAGCTTAACAAATTCCTACATCTGATAACCTTTCTGTGACAACTTACAATATCCATGTTTTAAACTCTTTCACACTGATTGATAGGGCTAATCTTGATTCCACCACTACAAGCTGTCATCCTATCAGTTTTCACCCAGCTACATTCATGCAACTTCCCTTCCCTAAAAGCTCTACTCCTGGACATGTTAAACTGTGCTTAAATACAAGGTATTTACCCACCACATGGAAAAATGCCACTGCATATATATTTTTTTAAACAATAAACACTCTTGTACCATTTCATGGCAAAGTTTGACAACACTGTTTCTAAACAGCTCAAGTAGTTTTTTAAAACAAGCTTGTGAATAACTTCTAAACCAGATTCTAGACAGGAAAGAGTACAGACCTTGTGATCGTATTGGTTTTGGTTGATCTTTGTTATAGGGTCGACAATGGAGGTATTGAGACATAGATAATTTTAAACTGGTTAGCAGCCTTCAATATCATATATTAGAATATACTAGGAGAAGTGAAGCTGGGATTGCATTGCTGGCTCAACTGGGTTTCTATCTGACCACTACCAGGGGTTTTCTTCCCATTGTTCTAATTCAGGCCTTTAAAATGATTAGCAGATGAAGTATGTGGTATAATTAGAAAGTTAGGCAAATTTAAATAGCAGTCCTGTGATTCAGTTCTGGTTATATTTGATTTTGGGCAAATTATGTCCCCCCATGTCCTTTCACTCCTTATTTGCGACTATTGCATGAGCTGGCCGGTCATCATCTACGAGTAAAATTTTAAGGCAGGTACTTAACTGTTCAGGATGGTTTCCTTTTCCTTTTACACTCCTTTTGATCACGTCTAAAGGTACAAATTTTATTAACGTGGCTGTTGTAGGTAATCTCCTGTGCTACATGTACTCCTTCCCAGTTACCACGATAACAAATGGTCTATGAGGTGGTACTTCCTAGAGTCAGTGCTGGGACATCCCCCAGGGCTGGCTGACTCCAGGCTTTGCAGCTGCCGTGTTTTTTTTATAACTCCTATTGATTAGCCTGCTTTGCTGCATCAGTCCCTTGGTGAGAAAAATTAGACATTGGGTGTCCTGCAGAATCTTGCTGGAGGATACAGGACAAACATATGAAATGTGGGCCCTGTCACCCCACACTGGACTTTACAGCACTGGATCAGCGCTGCAAGGGCCACGAGAGATGGGCAGTAGAGTAAAAATGTGCCATGGGCCCTGATGAAAGCCAGATAAATGGATCACTCTGCCCCCTCGCTCCACCATCTACTGGCTAGATAGTAAATTACATTCTTAATTTAGGTAAATTGGGACCTAAGACTCCTGGGCTCCAGAACCACAGTATCTGCTGCACTATTGAGAGCAACACCTGTGAGACCATCCTCATCCCATAGGAGTCAAAGCAATGGTCCTTGCTCATACCCCATCCTCCCAGAGTGCATCCCTCAACTTTGGGCCTCACAATGGAGCAGTGGAGGACCATAGCTCAGAGGCCCAAGTGAGATGAGCCGGTGGTGTATCAATGGTTCTCTGCTGCAAGCAAGGTAAGTTGTTACTCCTCTGAACTCCATTCACTGACTGGACAGTAAAATACAGCTACAATTTGGGTGCAGCATTGGTTACTTACTACTAGAGATGAGATGATATGATGTTAGTGGAAAGACGTCGGTTCCTTTCGACAATGGCTGGGTCAATGAATCCAGCAGGTTTAGATGTGAGGCATCCCCTTGCAATCACACTATGGGGCCACAGGTGCTGTGGCAGAGCCGGATGCCACAGACTTCGGTGACACACCACTCTGGACTCACGGGGCAAGACCTGCATTGTAGGTCACAGTTAATACACTCAACGGGGACCATGGGTTCAGTACAGACAGCTGCACGGGGTCGGAAAGCGGCGCGGATTCTGATGTTGCTCTAGAAGTCAAGGAACTAGTTTCTTCCTTGTTGCTCCAGAACTCACTTCCAAGGTCCCAGGAACTGGATTTGGAACAACTTGGCAAGTCAGGACTCTCAGCTAGAGAGCCCATGTGCTAGCATTTGAAGTGTGTGATGTCCATGAAACTTCTTATTAGGAGGCAAGCTCAGTCCCTGCCCTTGGAGAACCTTTGGAATCAGGATTTAGAAAGACAAGTCCAGCCCTTTTACTTCCAGGAAAGAAAAAGAGAACAGCAGGTCAGCACAGTAAAACAACAGTCAGAGTTGCAGTCCCTCCTGCAGCATACGGCTCTTCTTCTTGGCCGAATGTCCTCTGTCTGGAAGGATTCTAACTATGAGGTATCAGAGGTCCAGTACTTATACCCATTTCTGTCTTTGAAGTAGGCAAACTTCAAAGAGAAGTATTTCTAGTGCACAAGACCCTGGCATGGCCCAGACACACTACAGTGAGTTGGAGACTGCTTTGTGTGAGGGCAAGCACAGCCTGATTTAGGTGCAAGTGTCTGCTCTTCCCACCACTTTTGCTCGGGAAGACCAATCAGCCTGTTGATGGGCCATCAGGATATACAGGTCACACCTCAGCTCGCTTTGTGTGACTGTCTAGAGTGAATGCACAAACAGCCCAACTGTCACCTGACCCAGACGTGTACTCAGTGGACAGGCAGAGGCACAGAATAGTTAAGCAAGAAAAGGCCCACTTTCTAAAAGTGGTATTTTCAAACTCACAGTTCAAAAACCAACTTCACCAAAAGATGTATTTTTAAATTGTGAGTTCAAAGACCCCTAACTCCATATCTCTATCCGCTCCCA
This sequence comes from Pleurodeles waltl, assembly GCF_031143425.1. NCBI lineage: Eukaryota > Metazoa > Chordata > Amphibia > Caudata > Salamandridae > Pleurodeles > Pleurodeles waltl. Next base: position 291,946,877 of record NC_090446.1, on the reverse strand, counting down.
ATGGGGAAACTACATTTAAAAGATATTTCAAGGTAATTCAAATGTTACCCACTGGGAGAGACAGTCCTTGCAATAGTGAAAATTACATTTAGCGGTATTTCACCATCAGGACCTGTAAAACACACCAGTACATGTCTTACCTTTCAAATACATTGCACCCTGCTCATGGGGCTGGCTTGGGACTACTTTAGGGGTGACTCACATGTAGTAAAAGGGAAGGTTTGGGCCTGGCAAGTGGGTACACTTGCCAGGTTGAAATGGTAGTTTGCATCTACACAGGCAGAAACTGCAGTGGTAGGTCTGAGACATGTTTTTGGGGTTACACATGTGGGTGGCACAATCAGTGCTGCAGGCCTACCAGTAGTATTTGATTTGCAGGCCCTGGGCACATATAGTGCTCTCTACTAAAGACTTACCAGTAAATGTAATATGCCAATCATGGATAAGCCGATCACCAATACAATTTAGACAGGGAGCACTAGCACTTTGGCACTGGTCAGCAGTGGTAAAGTGCCCAGAGTCCTAAATCCAACAAAAACAAAATGCAGCACAAAGTCAAAAGCAGGAGGTCAGAGTCAAAAGGTTTGGGTACAACCGTGCAAAAAGGACCATTTCCAACAATTGGTGTAGCATAGTTAAAGAAACTGCGTAGAACCTGAAGTTTTAGTTTAGTTATAACTACTCAAACAGCAGTTCCAAGTCACACAAATAGTATGAAACTGAGGGCCTCACTTTCAATGTTTTTGCACAGGGCAGCACCACAAGCCTTTTTGCTGCACTGCCCTGCAGCAAAAGGAAAGGACAGGAATACACCAGATACGGCTTATTCCTGTCCTCTTCCACAGCGCTGGCACACAATTGGCTGCCTTGTGCCAATGCAGTCACCATGCTGCAAGGGTTTCTGCATTGTAGGTAATGATTGTTTTTGTTTAGGGAGAGTCACCTTCCTGCACAAAAACAATCAATTCAGTTGATTTCCTATTAATATGTGTAGTGCACAATGCAGCAAAAATAGTAAATAAGAGGAAAAAACAAGAAGAAATAATGTTATTTCTCCTCTTTGCACCTCCCTTATGCCTCCACTGGGGAGGCTTCCAGTTTTGACACATTCCAAGGTTTACAGCATGTTGTAAATCTGGGAATGTGTCAAATGCCATGGGTGTTAAGTGGGAACACACACCGTAATGCCAATGGCACGCCTCTCTATTGCAGTGTGAGGCAACGAAGCAACTTGCACTGCTTTGCCTCATTCCATATCTATAAGGCCATGTAAAGCCATACAGGATGGCTTTGTGTGGTCTTGTAACTATGGCTCTGTAGTGTTTGCCGCCATACCATCATTAAAAGTGATGCTCTGGTGACGCACAAGGGCTGGTAAAAAAGGCTCTAACTTTACAGTTCACCTTGCAAAACTGTCTGTCACAGCTTCTTTTTTGTTCCCTCTATAATCCCTAATGTTGTTGTGCTGGGCTTCAAGCTCTATTGTTTTACACAGATAATAACTCGAGGTATGAGAATAATTACTGTTTTAACACATATCTATGCTCAGTTGCTTCCAATGTGCACTCAGGATCAGTAGAGTGTGTTTGAGTTTTGTTTGAGGAGTTAAATAATAATTACTTAAACATCATTGCAGGAGACTGTAACACATGCATCCTTTTAGGCACGAAGCTCTCTGCCCAGGAAGACACAATGAGCGATCCTAGGAAGTCATCCCACATTTCAATTGACATCACGATCAGCCTACCTAAGGTCTCTGCCCATATTTCTGATTTACTGGAGACCTATGAGCTAAAGGTAGTGAATCGGTCTACGTCCTCCGATCTCCCACCTTATCTAACCTTAAGAGAGGCCTGTGTTCAAGTAACAAAAACATTGACTACATCTTCTTAGAAAGCATGTTTTGATTTATATGTTAGATATGAAGGTAGTCTCAAGACCAGACAGTGACCATGATGCACAAAGTGCCCTCTTTCAAATTGAATCATTTGTGACAAACAATATCTCAGATGACAAATGTATAAGCCCAATAGAGTCCATCAACAATATGCATAAAATGGCAAATGCTTGCAGCTGACATCAAAACCAAAACCTAAATCTATACCTATTAGTAGATAAAATGGCCCCTCTGAATGGAACCGATAAAGCCAAAATAAACTTTATGAGAACCCATTGTGAACTCATGGCGTTACTCCAACCTCTTTTGACAAAAGTGAGCCGAAGGGGACATTACGCATTAAAACCCCTAGGATGGTATATGAGTAAGTGGAGGCTAGCTAAAACCAAACTCTTACAAGTAATGAAAATGAGTTAAAGAGGGGTTATCTCTGTAGCTAGAAAAGAATATAGGACTATTCTGACACAAGCCGAAAGACACTTGGAGAAGGAACAATGGGAAGAATTAGCAGATGCCCTTCAGAATAGAAACACCAAGGGCTTCTGGAAGCTTCTAGCAGAGGTTTCTCGTACCATAGACAACCACCTGGAAACAGTGGTAGCCCATTTTGGTGAGCTCTATAAGGAATGGCACAAGGACATAATCAAGGGTGACTCATACTCTCCCTTAGCCTTTCCAACAAGAGCTCAGATATTGAGGGAGGTCCAAAATATTCTGATCGGAACGAGAATGATTGTTCCTTAGTTTATTCAGCACACACAGCAAAGGTTAGTACAGGTAACCTTCTAGTCTTCAGCAAAGAGGAAACATCTCAGGCTTTAAAACAAATGAAAGAAAGAGAAATCGCCAGGCCCTGATGGTATTCCCAGTGACTTATGCCTTTTGCAACCTGAGATCTTGATCCCCTACCTGAATGCCTTGGGAAACACCATCACGAGTAGAGAGGAGACTCCCTCATCTTGGAAGGAAGCTACCATAGTCGCGATATATAAAACGGGGATGAGGGACATTCCATTCAACTACAGACCAATCAGTCTGATCGACAACAGTCAGGAAAATTTCTGCAGGCAGGTGTTGGCAAGATTGCATACATAGATGTTAGACAACAAAATACTCTCAGACTGCCAACCAGGCTTTAGGTCAGAGGTAAGTAACGTGGACGAAGTCTTCTGCTTTGTACTGACATGCAGGAAGTACGTTACCATTGTTATTTCACCGTTATTGATCTAAGGGTGGCTTTTAACTTGGTACCTAGGGAAAACCTCTGGAAGGTTCTTGATTCCTATGGCATTCCCGCAGACCTTTTGAGAATCTTACAGCTACTACACATAGATACATACGCTCAGGTTAGGTGAAACCATGGTGGGGACCTCACTCCCAGGATTCTAATTAACCGTGGGGTCAGACATGGTTGCATACTAGTTCCCACGCTTTTTAGTTTGTATATAAATGGAGCAGGTGATCGGCTAGCCCAATGCAGACATGATGCCCCTAAATTTGCAGGCATTATTCTGCCAATACTCATGTTTGCGGACGACCTACTTCTCATCTCCAGGCACTCCTGGATAGCTTCTCCAAATTCTGCTGTTTAAGAGGTCTAGAGGTGAATCCTTCGAAGTCCAGGTTGATGACTTTAAACTCTCACAGATCATTTAGAAGTAGGATGTGGTTGGATGGGGTGCCCCTGGAACAGGTCAAATGTTTTGATTATTTGGGTTTTAGACTTGCTACAACTTGCCCTTGGCTTCTCAGGTTAAGAAGAGGAGGTCAGTTTTTTATCAAAAGTCTTTTGCTATAGCCAGGAAATACAAGGCCACCTCTAGCATCACTGTTTCCCCTGCCCTGAAGGTTTATAGGGCTACTACTATAGCATGTGCCATATATGGAGTAGAGCTGGGGAGGAGCCAAGATGGCGACCGGGATGGACGGCTAGAGTGCGCGCTCCGTCCCGGATTCGCTGCTGAAATCCTGTTGCAAGCCCCCGGAGCGAGGCCAGCGCACGGGGGTGCGGGAATGGCCCCCAGGACACTGGCGCGACCCGCTGGGGCCCAGCGCCATCACTAAAGGAGCTGCCGATCCGGAGATCGAGCGCTGGCACACGGAGCGTCGGCCATTACAGGCCTCGAGGCGCCACGGATGGCATAGTAAGCATGCGAGCACGAGTGCTCACCCCACCGGTGGGGCCAGCGCTCTGGTGACATACCCGCCGGAACAACACTCCAGGGCACGCTAAAGAAAGATCGGGCGGGGCAATCTGCCCGGTGCCCCGCTGTTCCGAAAACCAGAGGAAGCGGCCGAATCAGAACCAGCGTGCTTCAAGCAGCGCACTTTTGACGACCCCAGCGCGCTTCCCGGCTCCCCAGCAGACTGGACAGATTAGCGCCCGTTTTCCTTAACCCCTTCTGTGCCGCGGACGTAGTGGTTACGTCCCGCGGCACAGTGCTGCTGTGCCGAGGATGTAACCACTACGTCCTCGGCACACAGCCCAGAGGGAGCGCTCTCGCTCCCTCTGTGTGCTTCCCCCCACCCCCCCAAAGTCAGGGATGGAAGGGGAAGCCCTTCCCCTTCCACCCCCGACCCCCCCACCCCCCCATAATGACGTCAGCGCGCGATCGCGCGCTGACTTCATTATGGGGATTTCGCCGCACAGGAAGCCATTTGCTTCCTGTGCGGCGACGAGGAAAGAGGTGAGTTCCTCTTCCCGGTGGGTGGGGGGTTTGGGCTAAAGAGGCACCGGGGGAAAGGAAAGGCTTTTCCTTTCCCCCGGTGTCTCTTTGAGCATTCCTGCTGCCCGATCGCATTGCGATCGGGCAGCAGGAATGCCCACTAGACACCAGGGATTTTTTTTTTTTGTTGTTTGCTCGTGTTTCTTGCTGGCGGGGAGCGGCCCCTTGGGCAAGGGTCGCTCCCCTTGTGGGGGCAATTAGTTACGGCCATTTCTGCCCCCCTTGGGGGCAGATTGGCCTACTTTTTAGGCGGATCTGCCCCCAAGGGGGGCAGAAACCACTGGATCACCAGGGAATTATATTTTCTGTGCAGGTATGTTGGGAGGGGGTGCCCCCTTGGGCAAGGGGCGCCCCCCCCAAGGGGGCAGAGAACTGTTGGCCATTTCTGCCCCCCTTGGGGGCAGATCGGCCTATTTTTTTTAGGTCCATCTGCCCCCAAGGGGGGCAGAAGCCACTTAGGCACCAGGGATTGTGTGTGTAGTGGATGGGGGGGCGCCCCCTTGGGCAAGGGTCGCTCCCCTTTGGGGGGCATGTCTTTTAGGGCCATTTCTGCCCCCCTTGAGGGCAGATCAGCCTATTATTTTTAGGTTGATCTGCCCCAAGGGGGGCAGAAACCACTAGAACGCCAGGGATGTTTTTTTATGTGTTTATTTTTGTGGGGGGGCGTCCCCATGGGCACGGGGCGCCCCCCCAAGGGGGGCATTGACCTGTTGGCCATTTCTGCCCCCCCTGGGGGCAGATGGGCCTATTTTTCTAGACCCACCTGCCCCCAAGGGGGGCAGAAGCCACGTAGACACCAGGGATAGTGTGTGTGTGTGTGTGTGTTAGTGGATGGGGGGGGGCTTGGGCAAGGGTCGCCCCCCACTTTGGGGGCACATGTACCCAGGCCATTTCTGCACCCCTTGGAGACAGATCAGCCTATTATTTTTAGGCTGATCTGCCCCCAAGGGGGGCAGAAACCACTAGAACGCCAGGGATTTTTTTTTATGTGTTTATTTTTGTGGGGGGGTGTCCCCTTGGGCACGGTGCGCCCCCCCAAGGGGGGCATTGACCTGTTGGCCATTTCTGCCCCCCCTGGGGGCAGATGGGCCTATTTTTCTAGACCCACCTGCCCCCAAGGGGGGCAGAAGCCACGTAGACACCAGGGATAGTGTGTGTGTGTGTGTGTGTTAGTGGATGGGGGGGGGCTTGGGCAAGGGTCGCCCCCCACTTTGGGGGCACATGTACCCAGGCCATTTCTGCACCCCTTGGAGACAGATCAGCCTATTATTTTTAGGCTGATCTGCCCCCAAGGGGGGCAGAAACCACTAGAACGCCAGGGTTTTTTTTTTATGTGTTTATTTTTGTGGGGGGGCGTCCCCTTGGGCACGGGGCACCCCCCCAAGGGGGGCATTGACCTGTTGGCCATTTCTGCCCCCCCTGGGGGCAGATGGGCCTATTTTTCTAGGTCCACCTGCCCCCAAGGGGGGCAGAAGCCACGTAGACACCAGGGATAGTGTGTGTGTGTGTGTGTGTTAGTGGATGGGGGGGGGCTTGGGCAAGGGTCGCCCCCCACTTTGGGGGCACATGTACCCAGGCCATTTCTGCACCCCTTGGAGACAGATCAGCCTATTATTTTTAGGCTGATCTGCCCCCAAGGTGGGCAGAAACCACTAGAACGCCAGGGATTTTTTTTTATGTGTTTATTTTTGTGGGGGGGCGTCCGCTCGGGCACGGGGCGCCCCCCCAAGGGGGGCATTGACCTGTTGGCCATTTCTGCCCCCCCTGGGGGCAGATGGGCCTATTTTTCTAGACCCACCTGCCCCCAAGGGGGGCAGAAGCCACGTAGACACCAGGGATAGTGTGTGTGTGTGTGTGTGTTAGTGGATGGGGGGGGGCTTGGGCAAGGGTCGCCCCCCACTTTGGGGGCACATGTACCCAGGCCATTTCTGCACCCCTTGGAGACAGATCAGCCTATTATTTTTAGGCTGATCTGCCCCCAGGGGGGGCAGAAACCACTAGAACGCCAGGGATTTTTTTTTATGTGTTTATTTTTGTGGGGGGGCGTCCCCTCGGGCACGGGGCGCCCCCCCAAGGGGGGCATTGACCTGTTGGCCATTTCTGCCCCCCCTGGGGGCAGATGGGCCTATTTTTCTAGACCCACCTGCCCCCAAGGGGGGCAGAAGCCACGTAGACACCAGGGATAGTGTGTGTGTGTGTGTGTGTTAGTGGATGGGGGGGGGCTTGGGCAAGGGTCGCCCCCCACTTTGGGGGCACATGTACCCAGGCCATTTCTGCACCCCTTGGAGACAGATCAGCCTATTATTTTTAGGCCGATCTGCCCCCAAGGGGGGCAGAAACCACTAGAACGCCAGGGATTTTTTTTTATGTGTTTATTTTTGTGGGGGGGCGTCCCCTCGGGCACGGGGCGCCCCCCCAAGGGGGGCATTGACCTGTTGGCCATTTCTGCCCCCCCTGGGGGCAGATGGGCCTATTTTTCTAGACCCACCTGCCCCCAAGGGGGGTAGAAGCCACGTAGACACCAGGGATAGTGTGTGTGTGTGTGTTAGTGGATGGGGGGGGTTTGGGCAAGGGTCGCCCCCCACTTTGGGGGCACATGTACCCAGGCCATTTCTGCACCCCTTGGAGACAGATCAGCCTATTATTTTTAGGCTGATCTGCCCCCAAGGGGGGCAGAAACCACTAGAACGCCAGGGATTTTTTTTTATGTGTTTATTTTTGTGGGGGGGCGTCCCCTCGGGCACGGGGCGCCCCCCCAAGGGGGGCATTGACCTGTTGGCCATTTCTGCCCCCCCTGGGGGCAGATGGGCCTATTTTTCTAGACCCACCTGCCCCCAAGGGGGGCAGAAGCCACGTAGACACCAGGGATAGTGTGTGTGTGTGTGTGTGTTAGTGGATGGGGGGGGGCTTGGGCAAGGGTCGCCCCCCACTTTGGGGGCACATGTACCCAGGCCATTTCTGCACCCCTTGGAGACAGATCAGCCTATTATTTTTAGGCTGATCTGCCCCCAAGGGGGGCAGAAACCACTAGAACGCCAGGGATTTTTTTTTATGTGTTTATTTTTGTGGGGGGGCGTCCCCTTGGTCACGGGGCGCCCCCCCAAGGGGGGCATTGACCTGTTGGCCATTTCTACACCCCCTGGGGGCAGATGGGCCTATTTTCTTAGGCCCACCTGCCCCCAAGGGGGCAGAAGCCACTTAGGCACCAGGGATAGTGTTGTGTGTGTTTTTTTTGTTTTTTTTTGTTTGAGGGCTGTCCCCTTTGGCAAGGGTCGCTCTCCATGGGGACACAGTACTAAAGGTATTTTCTGGCTTCCTTGGGGCAGACAGGCCTATTTTTTTAGTAGGCCCATCTGCCCCTATTACAGAATCCACTTAGGCACCAATTTCTAAAATGTTTGATGGTGGGGTGTTTGTCAACTGAAGAAGTCTTTGCATTTGTGATTAAAAAAAAATTCCTCCTTTTTGTTCTAGTTCAAAGCTTTTGCTTTATTTGCTGTGGCTCCTTGCGGTTTTGGCGGTGGTTGACCTGCAGTTTGCACAGTTGCATGTTTTAGGTAAGTAAAAACAATTTACTCCAAAGGAGTATTGTTGCCATGCATGAATGACATGTTTGTAGGGGGTGTACTAAATGCAGGATTGTGTGTGAAATTGTCCTTAGGTTTGTGCACAATGATATTTGTTGTGTCTTATTTCTAATTTGCCTTTCTTTCTTTCTTTTTAGTGGGATATCATTGGTGATTGCTGTGTAGTTGCTGGTGAATCAAGCTTTTTCAGGCAAGTGAGCGGTATAGTTTTTGAGTTTGTAACTCTTACTAACAAAGCTACACTTTGTTACTTGTCTTACACAGTGCTGGTTGTTGGTGGTGAATTTGTCCAGTTAATTTTAGCAGGAGAGATCATGGCTAGCCGCAGGATGACCGCTCAGCAGGTGGTTGGTATGCTTTTTGAGTCACAGTCTGATCATGACTATGAGACGGACTCTGCATCTGAGGCAGAGGAGGAAGTCAGAGATTCTGGCAGTGATGTTTCTGTTGGAGGGGAATCTTCTGATGATGAAGCCACACTCAGTGCAGATGAAGGTTCTGTTTTAGAGGAGGACATTGATGTGCCAATAGTGCAGCAACCTGGGGCTGAAAGGTTTCCCGTTAGAAGACCTGATGTCTGGGTTGCCCCAAACATGGAGCAGCCAGAGTTGCCTGCCTTTACTGGTCTCCCGGGGTGTAACGCCAATACAGAGAACTTTATGCCTATCAATTTCTTTGAGTTATTCATGGATGATGTGTTTTTGGAAGAGATTGTTGAGCAGACTAATTTGTATGCGGAGCAGCATTTGAGGGACAACGCTGCTAGACTTAGGCCACACTCTAGAGCTGCCCAGTGGATTCCCACAAATTTGGAGGAGCTAAAAAAGTTTTTGGGTTTGACTTTTTTGATGGGGTTGATAAGGAAGCCGTCACTGGCTTCTTATTGGTCTACTAGTCCCTTGATGGCAACAGCTATATTTCCAGCTACCATGAGTCGTAATCGGTATTTGCTTCTTCTTAGGATGCTGCATTTTGTTGACAATGCATTAGCCTTGCCACGAGATCACCCAGATTCTGACCGTCTTTTTAAGATTAGGCCTGTCCTTGATCATTTTGTAGATCGGTTTTCGGAGGTCTATGTTCCAGGCAAAGAGATAAGTGTGGACGAGTCTTTGGTCCTCTTCAAGGGTCGTTTGGTTTTTAGGCAGTACATTCCTAGCAAAAGGGCACGATATGGAATTAAATTGTATTTGCTGTCTGAAAGTAGGACAGGATATGTGTATAGTTTCCGTGTGTACACTGGTAGGGATTCCAATATTGACCCCCCTGGTTGTCCTCCCACTTTTGGAGTTACTGAGAAAATAGTGTGGGATCTTGGTAGACGACTGTTCAACAAAGGTCACCATTTGTATGTAGATAACTTCTACACTGGTGTGCAGTTGTTCAAGGAATTGTTTAGAGTGGACACAGTTGCTTGTGGCACAATCCGTTCTAACCGGAAAGGCTATCCAAGGGAGCTTGTCTGTAAAAAACTTGAGAGGGGACAGTGCTGTGCCTTGCGGAACGAGGAGCTGCTAGCTTTGAAATTTTCAGACAAGAGGGATGTCTACATGCTAAGTACCATCCATGATGAGAGTACTTCCCCTGTGACTGTTTGGGGCCAGGTTGCTGAAGTGCGCAAACCTGTGTGCATTTTAGATTATAATAAGCACATGGGAGGTGTAGATAGAGTTGACCAGAGGTTGGAACCTTATACTGCTATTCGTAAGTCTTATGTTTGGTATAAGAAGTTAGCACTTCACCTCTTCCACTTAGCAACCTTCAATGCTTTTATTGTGTTTAGGGATAGGTCTCCAGACTCAAAGATGACATTTGTGAAATTTCAGGAGTCAGTGATAGAGAGCCTTATTGTGGTGGAACAGGCCAGAGTTCCTAGAGAAGCAGTGGTGGAGGATGTGGCTAGATTGAAAGATCGCCACTTTGCTGAGCACATTCCTCCCACACCCAAAAAAGACTTTCCAGCTAAGAAATGTAGAGTGTGTTTTCGAAGAGGTATCCGGAGGGAGTCTCGAATGTACTGCCCAGATTGTCCTTCAAAGCCTGGGCTGTGTGTCGGTGCTTGTTTTAAGAATTACCACACCCAGAAGAATTTCTGGGAACAACCATGAGTGTAAACTCATGTCTGTTTTGTATTTTCATGTGTTTAGTTTCATGGTTAGCATTTCTGTCATGTTGTTAGTTAGAGCTTTTGTGTTTGTTGTTTTGTAATTCTTTCTACTTAGTTAGGGGTTCCTCTGTTAAAAAAAAAAAAAATATGATGCCATTGTGTGTGGAGTGGGGCTTGGCTGAGACTGTACATATTGACTTGATGTTGGCTACTGCAACACACTGCAAGCCAAACACCAGTCCACACACTCCCATCAGCTGGTGTGATTGTTGTATCAGGCATGTGGGCGTATGTAAGTGATGGGCCCTTGAGTGGCGCTGTCTGTCGATGTGAGTGTTGTAATGTGCTGGGCCCGTGGCTGGCGGTGTGAATGGCCTTGTGTGTGTCATGTATGAAAGTTGTGTGAATGGACTGTAAAGCGGTTGGTGCCTTGTCGCGGCTTTACAGCTCACGAGCTGTGAGTCATTGGTTCAGTTTTTTGCCTTTCAGTTACTAACAGTGCTTTTCATTTTTGTGAAAGCTCTTGTTAGTAAAATTTGATCCACTGAACCATCACTCACCCTCGTGCCAAATCCAACCAGTATGTGTGGTAAAAATGACCAAACCTGCTCCGCTGTAATCAGGCGTCGCAGCACACCTATGACACGCTAGGTGCCTCAGGTGGGACCCCGATGATGAAGCATGCCACCAACTTGGTTGGTGGGTGAGGGGTCTTTTTCACATAACCTAAGTGTGTTTCTTTTCAAAATTTTAGTGTTTGGCACATCACGGACGTATGTGGGCACATCAAAACGATATATTACAAAACTACCTGTGTTTGGGGGGGGAGAGGGCACCTATGTTTTTGGTCCTGTGTGCGGCCTTCATCTAGGGAAACCTACCAAACCCAGACATTTTTTAAAACTAGACACCCCAAGGAGTCTAGGGAGGAGTGGCTTGCGTGGATCCCCCAACATTTTCTTACCCAGACTCCTCTGTAAACCTCAAAATGTGCTTAAAAAAAGCATATTTTCCGGACTTTTCTTCGTACGATCAACACTCCAGCACAAAATTCCTACTCCCCAGTGTTCCCCTCAGTCTCCCAAATAAAATGACACCTCACGTATGTGGGTCCCCAAAGCAGAGTCAGTCTAAAGATGTATAAAAGAATATGTCCTTATAAACTCGCAGTACTATCCCCTGTATCTCTACAAGTTTTGGGCCTTATTCTGTTGGAGGCACCTGGCCCACCCACACAACTGAGGTATCATTTTTATCGGGAGACTTGGGGGAACGCTGGGTGGAAGGAAATTTGTGGCTCCACTCAGATTCCAGAACTTTCTGTCACCAAAATGTGTGAAAAATGTGTTTTTTTAGCCAATATTTGAGGTTTGGAAAGGATTCTGGGTAACAGAACCTGGTCAGAGCCCCTCAAGTCACCCCATCTTGGATTCCCCTAGGTCTCTAGTTTTCAGAAATGCACAGGTTTGGTAGGTTTCCCTAGGTGCTGGCTGAGCTACAGGCCAAAAACTACAGGTAGGCACTGTTTTCAATGAAAAAATGTGATGTGTCCACGTTGCGCTTTGGGGCGTTTCCTGTCGCGGGCGCTAGGCCTACCCACACAAGTGAGGTATCATTTTTATCGGGAGACGTGGGGGAACGCTGGGTGGAAGGAAATTTGTGGCTCCTCTCAGATTCCAGAACTTTCTGCCACAGAAATGTGAGGAACATGTGTTTTTTTAGCCAATTTTTGAGCTTTGCAAAGGATTCTGGGTAACAGAACCTGGTCCGAGCCCCGCCAGTCACCCCTCCTTGGATTCCCCTAGGTCTCTAGTTTTCAGAAATGCACAGGTTTGGTAGGTTTCCCTAGGTGGCGGCTGAGCTACAGGCCAAAATCTACAGGTAGGCACTTCGCTAAAAACAGGTCTGTTTTCTTCCAAAATTTTTGTGGTGTCCACGTTGCGCTTTGGGGCGTTTCCTGTCGCGGGCGCTAGGCCTACCCACGCAAGTGAGGTATCATTTTTATCGGGAGACTTGGGGGAACGCTGGGTGGAAGGAAATTTGTGGCTCCTCCCAGATTCCAGAACTTTCTGCCACAGAAATGTGAGGAACATGTGTTTTTTTAGCCAATTTTTGAGCTTTGCAAAGGATTCTGGGTAACAGAACCTGGTCCGAGCCCCGCCAGTCACCCCTCCTTGGATTCCCCTAGGTCTCTAGTTTTCAGAAATGCACAGGTTTGGTAGGTTTCCCTAGGTGGCGGCTGAGCTACAGGCCAAAATCTACAGGTAGGCACTTTGCTAAAAACAGGTCTGTTTTCTGTGATGTGTCCACGTTGCGCTTTGGGGCGTTTCCTGTCGCGGGCGCTAGGCCTACCCACACAAGTGAGGTATCATTTTTATCGGGAGACGTGGGGGAACGCTGGGTGGAATCAAATTTGTGGCTCCTCTCAGATTCCAGAACTTTCTGCCACAGAAATGTGAGGAACATGTGTTTTTTTAGCCAATTTTTGAGCTTTGCAAAGGATTCTGGGTAACAGAACCTGGTCCGAGCCCCGCCAGTCACCCCTCCTTGGATTCCCCTAGGTCTCTAGTTTTCAGAAATGCACAGGTTTGGTAGGTTTCCCTAGGTGGCGGCTGAGCTACAGGCCAAAATCTACAGGTAGGCACTTCGCTAAAAACAGGTCTGTTTTCTTCCAAAATTTTGGTGGTGTCCACGTTGCGCTTTGGGGCGTTTCCTGTCGCGGGCGCTAGGCCTACCCACGCAAGTGAGGTATCATTTTTATCGGGAGACTTGGGGGAACGCTGGGTGGAAGGAAATTTGTGGCTCCTCCCAGATTCCAGAACTTTCTGCCACAGAAATGTGAGGAACATGTGTTTTTTTAGCCAATTTTTGAGCTTTGCAAAGGATTCTGGGTAACAGAACCTGGTCCGAGCCCCGCCAGTCACCCCTCCTTGGATTCCCCTAGGTCTCTAGTTTTCAGAAATGCACAGGTTTGGTAGGTTTCCCTAGGTGGCGGCTGAGCTACAGGCCAAAATCTACAGGTAGGCACTTCGCTAAAAACAGGTCTGTTTTCTTCCAAAATTTTGGTGGTGTCCACGTTGCGCTTTGGGGCGTTTCCTGTCGCGGGCGCTAGGCCTACCCACGCAAGTGAGGTATCATTTTTATCGGGAGACTTGCGGGAACGCTGGGTGGAAGGAAATTTGTGGCTCCTCCCAGATTCCAGAACTTTCTGCCACAGAAATGTGAGGAACATGTGTTTTTTTAGCCAATTTTTGAGCTTTGCAAAGGATTCTGGGTAACAGAACCTGGTCCGAGCCCCGCCAGTCACCCCTCCTTGGATTCCCCTAGGTCTCTAGTTTTCAGAAATGCACAGGTTTGGTAGGTTTCCCTAGGTGGCGGCTGAGCTACAGGCCAAAATCTACAGGTAGGCACTTTGCTAAAAACAGGTCTGTTTTCTGTGATGTGTCCACGTTGCGCTTTGGGGCGTTTCCTGTCGCGGGCGCTAGGCCTACCCACACAAGTGAGGTATCATTTTTATCGGGAGACGTGGGGGAACGCTGGGTGGAAGGAAATTTGTGGCTCCTCTCAGATTCCAGAACTTTCTGCCACAGAAATGTGAGGAACATGTGTTTTTTTAGCCAATTTTTGAGCTTTGCAAAGGATTCTGGGTAACAGAACCTGGTCCGAGCCCCGCCAGTCACCCCTCCTTGGATTCCCCTAGGTCTCTAGTTTTCAGAAATGCACAGGTTTGGTAGGTTTCCCTAGGTGGCGGCTGAGCTACAGGCCAAAATCTACAGGTAGGCACTTCGCTAAAAACAGGTCTGTTTTCTTCCAAAATTTTGGTGGTGTCCACGTTGCGCTTTGGGGCGTTTCCTGTCGCGGGCGCTAGGCCTACCCACGCAAGTGAGGTATCATTTTTATCGGGAGACTTGGGGGAACGCTGGGTGGAAGGAAATTTGTGGCTCCTCCCAGATTCCAGAACTTTCTGCCACAGAAATGTGAGGAACATGTGTTTTTTTAGCCAATTTTTGAGCTTTGCAAAGGATTCTGGGTAACAGAACCTGGTCCGAGCCCCGCCAGTCACCCCTCCTTGGATTCCCCTAGGTCTCTAGTTTTCAGAAATGCACAGGTTTGGTAGGTTTCCCTAGGTGGCGGCTGAGCTACAGGCCAAAATCTACAGGTAGGCACTTTGCTAAAAACAGGTCTGTTTTCTGTGATGTGTCCACGTTGCGCTTTGGGGCGTTTCCTGTCGCGGGCGCTAGGCCTACCCACACAAGTGAGGTATCATTTTTATTGGGAGACGTGGGGGAACGCTGGGTGGAAGGAAATTTGTGGCTCCTCTCAGATTCCCGAACTTTCTGCCACAGAAATGTGAGGAACATGTGTTTTTTTAGCCAATTTTTGAGCTTTGCAAAGGATTCTGGGTAACAGAACCTGGTCCGAGCCCCGCCAGTCACCCCTCCTTGGATTCCCCTAGGTCTCTAGTTTTCAGAAATGCACAGGTTTGGTAGGTTTCCCTAGGTGGCGGCTGAGCTACAGGCCAAAATCTACAGGTAGGCACTTCGCTAAAAACAGGTCTGTTTTCTTCCAAAATTTTGGTGGTGTCCACGTTGCGCTTTGGGGCGTTTCCTGTCGCGGGCGCTAGGCCTACCCACGCAAGTGAGGTATCATTTTTATCGGGAGACTTGGGGGAACGCTGGGTGGAAGGAAATTTGTGGCTCCTCCCAGATTCTAGAACTTTCTGCCACAGAAATGTGAGGAACATGTGTTTTTTTAGCCAATTTTTGAGCTTTGCAAAGGATTCTGGGTAACAGAACCTGGTCCGAGCCCCGCCAGTCACCCCTCCTTGGATTCCCCTAGGTCTCTAGTTTTCAGAAATGCACAGGTTTGGTAGGTTTCCCTAGGTGGCGGCTGAGCTAGAGGCCAAAATCTACAGGTAGGCACTTTGCTAAAAACAGGTCTGTTTTCTGTGATGTGTCCACGTTGCGCTTTGGGGCGTTTCCTGTCGCGGGCGCTAGGCCTACCCACACAAGTGAGGTATCATTTGTATCGGGAGACGTGGGGGAACGCTGGGTGGAAGGAAATTTGTGGCTCCTCTCAGATTCCAGAACTTTCTGCCACAGAAATGTGAGGAACATGTGTTTTTTTAGCCAATTTTTGAGCTTTGCAAAGGATTCTGGGTAACAGAACCTGGTCCGAGCCCCGCCAGTCACCCCTCCTTGGATTCCCCTAGGTCTCTAGTTTTCAGAAATGCACAGGTTTGGTAGGTTTCCCTAGGTGGCGGCTGAGCTACAGGCCAAAATCTACAGGTAGGCACTTCGCTAAAAACAGGTCTGTTTTCTTCCAAAATTTTGGTGGTGTCCACGTTGCGCTTTGGGGCGTTTCCTGTCGCGGGCGCTAGGCCTACCCACGCAAGTGAGGTATCATTTTTATCGGGAGACTTGGGGGAACGCTGGGTGGAAGGAAATTTGTGGCTCCTCCCAGATTCCAGAACTTTCTGCCACAGAAATGTGAGGAACATGTGTTTTTTTAGCCAATTTTTGAGCTTTGCAAAGGATTCTGGGTAACAGAACCTGGTCCGAGCCCCGCCAGTCACCCCTCCTTGGATTCCCCTAGGTCTCTAGTTTTCAGAAATGCACAGGTTTGGTAGGTTTCCCTAGGTGGCGGCTGAGCTAGAGGCCAAAATCTACAGGTAGGCACTTTGCTAAAAACAGGTCTGTTTTCTGTGATGTGTCCACGTTGCGCTTTGGGGCGTTTCCTGTCGCGGGCGCTAGGCCTACCCACACATGTGAGGTATCATTTTTATCGGGAGACGTGGGGGAACGCTGGGTGGAAGGACATTTGTGGCTCCTCTCAGATTCCAGCACTTCCTGCCACAGAAATGTGAGGAACATGTGTTTTTTTAGCCAATTTTTGAGCTTTGCAAAGGATTCTGGGTAACAGAACCTGGTCCGAGCCACACAAATCACCCCATCTTGGATTCCCCTAGGACTCTAGTTTTCAGAAATGCACAGGTTTGGTAGGTTTCCCTAGGTGGCGGCTGAGCTAGAGGCCAAAATCTACAGGTAGGCACTTTGCTAAAAACAGGTCTGTTTTCTGTGATGTGTCCACATTGCGCTTTGGGGTGTTTCCTGTTGCGGGCGCTAGGCCTACCCACACAAGTGAGGTATCATTTTTATCGGGAGACGTGGGGGAACGCTGGGTGGAAGGAAATTTGTGGCTTCTCTCAGATTCCAGAACTTTCTGCCACAGAAATGTGAGGAACATGTGTTTTTTTAGCCAAATTTTGAGGTTTGCAAAGGATTCTGGGTAACAGAACCTGGTCCGAGCCACACAAATCACCCCATCTTGGATTCCCCTAGGTCTCTAGTTTTCAGAAATGCACAGGTTTGGTAGGTTTCCCTAGGTGGCGGCTGAGCTAGAGGCCAAAATCTACAGGTAGGCACTTTGCTAAAAACAGGTCTGTTTTCTGTGATGTGTCCACGTTGCGCTTTGGTGCGTTTCCTGTCGCGGGCGCTAGGCCTACCCACACAAGTGAGGTATCATTTTTATCGGGAGACTTGGGGGAACATAGAATAGCAAAACAAGTGTTATTGCCCCTTGTCTTTCTCTACATTTTTCCCTTCCAAATGTAAGACAGTGTGTAAAAAAGACGTCTATTTGAGAAATGCCCGGTAATTCACATGCTAGTATGGGCAGCCCGGAATTCAGAGATGTGCAAATAACCACTGCTTCTCAACACCTTATCTTGTGCCCATTTTGGAAATACAAAGGTTTTCTTGATAGCTATTTTTTACTCTTTATATTTCAGCAAATGAATTGCTGTATACCCGGCATAGAATGAAAACCCACTGCAGGGTGCAGGTCATTTATTGGCTCTGGGTACCTAGAGTTCTTGATGAACCTACAAGCCCTATATATCCCCGCAACCAGAAGAGTCCAGCAGACGTAACGGTATATTGCTTTCGAAAATCTGACATTGCAGGAAAAAGTTACAGAGTAAAACTTAGAGAAAAATTTATGTTTTTTTCACCTCAATTTCAATATTTTTCTTTTTCAGTTGCTATTTTCTGTAGGAAACCCTTGTAGGATCTACACAAATTACCCCTTGCTGAATTCAGAATTTTGTCTACTTTTCAGAAATGTTGCGGTTTATGGGATCCAGCGTTGGTTTCATGCCCATTTCTGTCACTGACTGGAAGGAGGCTGAAAGCACAAAAAATCGTAAAAATGGGGTATGTCCCAGTAAAATGCCAAAATTGGGTTGAAAAATTTGGTTTTCTGATTCAAGTCTGCCTGTTCCTGAAAGCTGGGAAGCTGGTGATTTTATCACCGCAAACCCTTTGTTGATGCCCTTTTCAGGGAAAAAACCACAAGCCTTCTTCTGCAGCCCATTTTTCCAAATTTTTTAAAAAAAATGAAATTTTCACTGTTTTTTGGCTAATTTCTTGGCCTCCTTCTGGGGAACCCACAAAGTCTGGGTACCTCTAGAATCCCTAGGATGTTGGAAAAAAAGGACGCAAATTTGGCATGGGTAGCTTATGTGAACAAAAAGTTATGAGGGCCTAAGCGCGAACTGCTCCAAATAGCCAAAAAAAGGCTCGGCACAGGAGGGGGAAAAGGCCTGGCAGCGAAGGGGTTAAAGGAAAACAAGCTGCACTTAGAATAAAAAACGAAACCTTTTGTTTTGGATTTTTTCAGGGCAGGTAGTGGTCCCTTGGACCACTACCTGCTCTGAAAAAATAATTTGGGGTCCAGTCACAAAGGGGAAGGGGTCCCATGGGGACCCCTTCCCGTTTGCGAGTGGGTTACCATCCACTTCAAGTGGATGGTAACTGCGACTCCATTTGCGACCGTGTACGCGGTCGCAAATGGAGTTGCATACCACTGCGACTCGCAAATAGGTAGGGAACACCCCTTCCTATTTGCGACTCTGAAATGCATTTTGCGAGTCAATTCCGACTCGCAAAATGCATTTCTGCATAGCAAACACACGTTTGCGACTCGCAAATGGCGATTTTTGCCGTTTGCGACTCGCAAATGGTTTGCTACATCTGGCCCTTATACTCTAAGCGTACCTTGTGCACGACTAAACAATTTGAATCTTTTTTGAGTGGCTCCCCCCTATCACAATTATCCCAAACAGATAGGGACACATTGGAAGCTCCCCTCACAACAGGGGAAATAGATTTAGCCCTAGCACAGATGCCCAGGAATAAAACGCCGGGCATAGATGGCCTCCCAATAGAGTACTACTCCGCATACTCATCCCGATTGAAGCCCCATCTATTGAAAGTGTATGAAGAGGCTTGGGCCACTGAGCTACTGCCCTCATCCCAGAGAGAGGCAATGATAGTGGTACTTCCCAAACCAGGACGTGATCCCACAGATGTTAAATCCTATAGACCACTATCGTTGTTAAACTTAGACTGTAAAATACTCGGTAAAATACTGGCCAATAGACTTGCTCCTATCATACACACTGTAATTCACGACAACCAAAACGGTTTCATCCCAAAGCGCAACACCTTCTTAAATATCCATAGGCTCCTGAGCGTAATGGGAGATACTCCCCTGAGGCATATGAAGGAATAGTGATATCACTGGACATTGAGAAAGCGTTCGATACACTGGAATGGGACTTCCTTACGGCCACAATGTGACAGATGGGAATAGGCCCTAACTATGTGCGCTGGGTCCGCACACTATACTCAAACCCACGTGCTAGAGTAAAGACGGGGGGAGTGATCTCTGACAGCTTTCCAATCTCTAGGGGCACGAGACAGGGCTGCCCCCTCTCCCCACTATTATTTGCCATAGCTATGGAGCCATTAGCTTCTAAAGTACGATCTATGGCAAATGACTGGGGCATAAATAGGCACGGTACACACCATGTAATCTTGTTATATGATGATGATGCTCTAATATATACCCGGAAAGGCACGGAGTTGTTGCCTTCCATAATGTCACTCCTAGGAGAGTTTGGATCGTTATCTGGTTTAGCAGTAAATTGGGAAAAATCGTGTGTCTTCCCATTGGTAAGGTGGCCACCGGGAAGACAGGAAGAGGCCCCACGCGGACGTTTAAAATGGTGCTTCGAAACGTTGAAATACCTTGGGGTTCAGATTTATCACGGAGCAGAGAACCTCAGAGACGGCAATCTGGGGAGAGCATTAGCTTCCATTAAGGGCTCTCTACGCTTCTGGAATAAACTGCCGCTCTCTCCACCTGGCAGGGTGGCGGTAGCAAACATGTTGATTCTGCCCAGGCTGTTATATTATTTTGCGGCTTTGCCACTCACCCCTCCACAGAGCTTTTTCAGAAATCTGAATACGACACTGCTGCAGCTTATATGGGGGGGGGCGGGAAAGCGCTAGTGGCATTAACCACGCTGCAGCGCCCAGTGGATTCGGGCGGAATGGGAGCCCCTAATTTCGAACTATATTATGCAGCAGCACAGCTACAGTGGCTAAAGCTGTGGTTCCATAGACCAGAGGCAGCTGAGTCTGTATGGTTGAAGACTCGCCTAAAAGGAATCCAACTGCTGACATGGCTGTCCAATAAGTATCCCGAAAGTGAATCCATCAACCCATTGCTAGCTGTGGCACATGCTTTCTGGGGGAAATATGTCCAGAAGGGACACAAAGTACTCCCATACACCCCCCTTCTCCCGTTGGATTGTCTTCCGGGACGACATATGACCGAGCTGCACACACTCTCGCAATGGTCAGAGGCGGGGATACAGGTGGTGGGCGACTGCTTCGAGGACGGCAAATTAATGTCATTTGAAGCCATCCAGGACCTCACTAAGGTGAACTCTGGTCAATTCTTAGCATACCATGCAATATCTCGCGCAATAAAAAAAACATGGGGAGCAGGCGCCTCAGAACCAGAGACCTCTCCCATAATACACCACATATTACAAGGCGACGCACAATATAAAGCAATCTCAAGCCTATACAAGAGATTTAGTAAACGTTCGGAGCCCCATTTGGAGAGGGCCAGGGAGAGATGGAACACTGTCCTCCCTGTTCCGATCCCTCAAGTAGACTGGCCAAAAGCATTGACTTACGCAAGAGGTGTATCAAGGAACCCTAGATTCCGTTACACCCAGTTCAATTTCATCCACCAAACATACCTATCTCCGGCTAGGCTAAAGCGGATGTTCCCGACTCGGCTCCGACATGTCCTAGATGCCTGAAGCCATTGGCTCACTTTTACCACATGGTCTGGGACTGTCCTCAGG
Organism: Pleurodeles waltl; assembly: GCF_031143425.1. NCBI lineage: Eukaryota > Metazoa > Chordata > Amphibia > Caudata > Salamandridae > Pleurodeles > Pleurodeles waltl. Next base: position 291,926,335 of record NC_090446.1, on the reverse strand, counting down.
TGCAAACAGAATGGGAAAAGGTGGTGAAGGAGACCTCAGACTATACGGCGCTTGAGCTGGCAGTGGACCCCAGATCTTGCCTACTGGGAGTGAGGCCCAGAGCAAAAAAACATAGACACTTACACAAGTTCGTGGACTTGGCTAACGTGATGTGTAAAAGATTAATAGCAATGCACTGGAAAGCGCCCAATCCCCCTGACCAGAAGTCCAGGCACACTCTCACACTCTGATGGGCCCGCACAGAGCATCAGGTGCTTAAAAAATCGACACGCGATGGACAGTCACACACGGGGTGCGACGTCTGGGAGGCACTGGTGGCCAAACTCGAGACAAAAAACAATGATAAACCCCAATGAAGGGGGCGATAGAGCACGCAAGCCGCACTCACTAGATCCCATACTAGAAATAACACAAATATGAGCCCATCGAGACAGCAAAGTACTTGATGGATGCGATCCCTCACACTCCCATACTCGGGACTAACTTGAACGAGGGCATTACCATAGGAGCACTAGGAAAGGAAATGTGCTACAATAAGGTATACCCACCGTCTTCCCAACCCAAACACTTGTTTGAATGCATCCAGTTACCCCGGGACCCGATCCAACAAAAACTGGGGTGCTACGGCAGACACATAGGGGGCCTTCCTGGTCCGCAGCACAGCACGACGCCACGAGCATAGCAGTAGAAAATAATTACTGAATGTAATAATGTTTCGAAGAGTGTGTAACTGGGGGGGGTTTGGTTGTTTCTAAGTATTATTAACCAGTTAAATGTGATCCTGCAACAGTTTATGACAAACGCTTGTACTGTATATCTGATACATAAAACCAATAAAAAAAAAAAATGGAGTAGAGCTCTGGGGCTGTGCTGACCTGTCTGCACTTACCATCACCGAAAACAAATTCATAAGGTCATTGTTCAGCAGCTTTGCCCAGAGCTCTCCCATCACCCCCTTCGTATAACCTCTCTTTACAAAGAACAGGCCATGCTATTCATCTAAAATTATTGACTTACTCGGTGTTTCTCTGTGGTCAACAGAGGAACTGAGCCTGTTCAGGAAAGTACTGATCAAGTACATTGAAGTTGATAAATATGCATGCACCCTTTGGCTGTGTAAAATCAAATACCTAAGCAAGCAATTGGGATACCAGAAGTGTGGGAATCCCCTCCTGCATTAAAGGAAATTATCCTTATTAAACTGGCATATTGGGATTACACACCGCAATAAATATGGGATGAGCAAAAAGGGAGTAGCCTTACTGAAAATTCTTTACCTGACAAATGCTTTTTGGTTTTGAATTGTACCTTGATAGGATCAGTTCTGTACATGAAAGTCAGATTTGGCAATTTGCCCCTGGACTCACTTACAAGCCAATGGGACAAGAAAGGTTCTGCATCCCCAAAGTGCCCGTTTTGCTTGACCACCCCAGAAACTGAAGACCACCTTCTGTTTTTCTGCCCAACCATTGGGGAACTACTCACACACTGTGGCATCATTATCAAGGATGCCCACTAATTCAAGAACATAAAGAAGGAGGTGGAATATTCCTGTCAGTAAGCTACTAGGGACATCTCAACTTGGGGTAGCGAGTGGAATTCTTAAATGTGCCTCCGTAGAATACATTGATTTTGCCGCCTCTAGGTTCCTAACTTGGGCATGGACAACTCGCACAAATAAAATTGGGAGGGAGAGAAGAGTGCATGCGGTAATTATTGCCCTAGTTTAAGTTGATAGTTTTAACACGTTATTTTATGATGAAGACTGTATTGTTCTAGCTTTTATTGCAAATGCTTCAATGGGAACCTGACCTTTTAATGGTTTGTTTGATTGTTTTAAATGATTTTATTAACTATGTATGCATCGCTTTTATGGTTTTGGAAAGACCGAAATAAAGTATTACCCCACTACTGCATGCAGTTTGTCACAACATTAAATATAATCAGCCATTGAGTATAAAGATCCCACTTTGCTTGAAGCAGTTTCTTGATTCCTGTCTACAGATAATGCTAACCCTCACATTATTAGCACTGGGACTAGGGATGAAGGAAAAGAAGGTAAAGGGGTTTCGGTCTTTATTATATGTGGTCAGGTGTATATCAAACCCCGTGTGCACTGCAGTCTGTCGATGGATCAGAAATACAAATAAAATGGATTTATTCACACCTGTTAATTACCTGGTGTGCTAAAATCCACATCCTTGTATACATTTCAAGAAAATAGGACTGTTAATTACCAGGATAAGTGGACTTGGTGTGTCCCCGTTTTACATAGGAATATTCTGCATATATGCTAGTTAGCACAGAGAGGGCGTTCCGAGCACATGGTTTTTAAGACATCTTCATACATCCAATGTTTTACACCTACAAAATTGACTTTAAGCCTTACATACATTAAATGGGAGTGACAATGATCAAATTCAAGGACGTTTCATCTTCTTTACACACCGTGTGTATGCACTTTGATCCACTGGGGAACTACTCACTCACTGTGGGGTCATTATCAGGGATGCTCACTATTTCAGCTACATCAAGATATCTTAGTACATTCTCATTGCCCAGTGTACGCTTAAAAGAATATTTTTATGTCTTGTGCTCATACATGCTATCACTCAATAAGCCATGTGTAGCTTTTAGAGACTCTGGGTAATCTCCCTCAATGAAAGGAATTCCTGGTAAAATAGGATTTCAGTTGTAGCCCAAAGGACTTTAGTGTCTGTCTTTCCTAAGGCCAGAAACTAGCTCACATTGTTTTCTATCGCATGTTTTTTACAGTTATCGTTTCTGAAGTTGGGTGGTACACACACGCCAAATCTTTCTTTCTGTCAAATACAGTGAATATTTTTTTGTAATTTGGTGCTTAAATATTCCGACCGCACTGTGTCGCAAAGGTGCTGCTTTTATCCTGTTTTCTAGCTAGTTTAGATTCCAAGGGGCAAATTTACAAGCCCCTAGTGCGTTTTTGCCACGTGCCACAAAGTGGCGCAATGCATCATTTTTGGCATCCTTTTTAACACCTGCGCATAGCGGGCGTTAAAACGAAGCCCCCATAAAAACCTATGGGCCTCCCTGCACTTTGCTGCACTAGTGTCAAACGCTAGTGTAGGAAAGTGCCACAATAGCGTTCAAAATGTTGATGCTATTGTGGTAACGACCGCCATGGTCGTGAATTATACATACGACACACACATGCTGTTGTTAGGTGAGGCAGGGGTGACGCAAGAAAAGTGGCGCATCAGTACTGATGCGTCACTTTCTTGTAAATATGCCCCCAAATACCTTTCTTATATATTAATCAATAACACAATTGTATGCAACATCCAAGGTAAATCTGTCTTTTAGTGTTTATATTCATGTAAGTTAAATTACTCTGAGTTAAATAGAACTTTCAATCAATTAGTGCCTCGTCACACAGATAAATAGGAGAGTCCTGAGTTTACCACATACAGAAGATAATATGTGCTAATTATATTTAGTGGTTTCCAGTCTCATTCTGCTATACAATAGGTAGCACTGCAGATGGAAAACATTTGCTCAAAAGCGTATCTTTTACATACCCTTCCAGCAATAATGATGGATGGAGTGTCAGTCCTTCCACTGAAAATTGGGCTTGTATATCAAGCGGCTGTAATGAAAAAGAGACTGTCATTCGAAAAGTCTGCACCTAGCTTCTTGCATTCCAACGTCTAGCATAGACCCTTTAGTAGGACCCTAGGAAGAATTTGGTGGGTGTTTTCTTTGCGAAAGTCTCAGCAGAAATACAGGAATGTTTTCCTATGAAGAAAATTCATTTAAGGTACATTGATTGTATGCTTATGCTGTGTTTGAAGATCTAGGGTGTCATTTAGACCCTTGTGGACTGTACTTCATTCCACCTGGGCAGCGAAGGGGTGTAATCTGCTCCCCTAGAAGATTACAGTCCACCGTATTTAGAGGTAGCTGCCATTATGCCTGCAGAGGATCATGTGGAGGCATTAAAAGTGTGCTCAGTGACTGCTTTGTTTAATGCAGCCTATGAGCAAACATTTTTGTTTTTCAAAACAAACTCGGATAGTGGGAGTTTGCTTTGGGAAAACAAAAAAAACTAGTGATCCTGACACCCTAGCAGTTTTCGTGTAGGGTGCGCAGAACATTTTTAGTTTTTTTCTGTTCATGACCACCAGGCTTTTACTGGCAGTCCCGAACAGAGGCTTAATACCTCAGAACTTCTCCTCTAAATAGGGCAGACAGTCTGAGGTACTTCCACCAATGGCCCCATCAGCATAAGGCTCCCACCGGAGACAGCAACACAGGCTTTGTCAGCTCGAACATGACAGTCCATCCACCCTGGCAGCAAATTTGGGGGATAGGGTCACCTGTCACATTTGTGGTAAAGCACCCTTTCTGCCAAACATTAAAAAAGTCCACATCTCTCACACCAAATTTACACAAGTGGCTAACCTAACTAGAATGGAGATATGAATTAATATTTATATCCTTTGAGTTTACAATGATCTTTCCAAAATGCCTTTGAAATGTTTTTTTGATGGTCTTGCCTTATGGCATTTCCACATTTCCATTCTGATTCCCAGTTATGTATGTTCAAAAGACAATTTCTAAATAGAAGGGCAATTCACAAAGTAGACCACCAACATTACATCTACTAACCAAAAACATTGATAATGGTAATGATAATAGTTAGACTTACTGCACTAAGAACAAATAAGGATTGAAGTTTTGCTCCAGAAGAGGAGGCCAAAACCTCCATTGTAGGTTGTAGGAGAAGAAGGGCTTTATCTGGATTCAAAACGACCTCTGCCGGCTTCTCCACCATGAGCATCACTTCTAGTGAGGTGGTCTTTGGAGGTAACTGAAATGTTTATGAAACAAATGGCCTGATTTAAACTTGCAAGATAATACAAAAACATCTATATTCTCAGGGAAAGCTTACATTCAGAATCTGCCTATAACGTTTGTAATATGTGCCCTTCCCTGGAGAGGCTGCTGTTTTATTCTATTGAGCAATTTATTGATTCAGCCAATGGAAAAAAAACCTTAGTCAATCAGGATCATCAGGAAACTGTCAAACTGCCAGAGTAGCTATGAAATGTGATAATTGGATTATGGGATATTACAAGCTCTCTTCTCATACACGTTACACTGCCAGTAATACCATGAGACATTACCAAAATTACAGATAACACTTTCCAGGTCCTGAGACTGATAGATAATGTATCTGTGAATGCTGTAAGATTGGTACCACAAGGTAGTCCTCATCTTTAGTGGCACATAGTAAAAGGTGACACAGCATTATCATGAGTCTTTACGGCATGTAAAGTAGGTTCTAAATACCCTGCTATAATGTGTCTGAAAACATAATGTGCATGAAGACCATTAATGAACGTTGTACTGGAACTCAACATCCGCAGTGATTGCATGGAGCTGCATTGTTCTCTTCTATGGTGTGCTAACATACATTATTGAGCGATTGACTCTAGTATTTTTTAACTATTACGTAAACAAGCTTACCCCTGGAATCATCCCAACGAAAGCCTTCAACAGATCTTCTGGCACTGTGACCTACAGAAGAACAAATTAATAGAGCAGGTAGGAAAAGGTTTGAGCTAGAATGTGCTGAAAGAATAAGACCAAAGGTCCATCAGTTTACCCTTGAAATAATCATCAGAGCAGTTCTTCAGAAAGTGTCAGTTTTCTGATCCTGGGGCTTTCCAAGCGGAATGATGTTTAGCCATATATAAAATCACTTTTCAGAATTAGAAAGGCTAAGGCTGCTCACAAAAGCGGTTTTGCAACTCATTCAGGATCACAAATATGGGGTGGTGGGGGCTTAAAGTGGTTTTCCCTTCTTAAGTATGAGTCCAAGCGGTATGTATCAATGGGTTGTGACTGCAGATACAAACCATTAAAAAGTTACTTTTGCATCAAAAGAGGTAGCAATTGCCTTGCAAAGGGGAAGCAGTTCTCATGGGTCACAACCTATGCATCAATGTATAAGCTTACAATGATGAATCCAAGTACTCCTGAGTAAACATAGTATTGACGAGTAAACAGAAAAAGTATAGAATGGGGCCTATTGACAAAGTAAGGATTATGTGCCATAAAAGTGCACTTACAGTCACCGGCAGGTGTAAATGAAATGATTTTTTGCAATCTAGTCATACAATGCCAGCAGTTATCATGTAAAGCAGCACCAGAAGGTGTACAGGAACTAAATTAGAACTGTTGATGAAGGTTGTGACTTCGGCCTGCCAGACTATAGTGCTTCAACTGATTTTCTGGAAGCAATAGGACTGTTTGTTGTGAGAAAAACAGCCCTATGGGGGGGGGGGGTCACAGGTGTCCTCATGTCAAGATGTTTACTGTCAAGCAACTGTTTCTAAAATGTGTTCAAAATATGGTTGGTGAGTCCAAAAGTAGTGCACTGATGGTTCTCTCTGGGAACACAAAATGTGCTACCTTTCCAAGAAACAGCACATCTTGTCATTATGTAGGCATGCAGTTCTTTCACTGCACTTTTTCTGTTTCATTTTCTGCCATTGTCATGTGTCGTTGCAAAGAGCAGAATAGTAAAACACGTCCTTCACCTTCTATGCTCCCAGGATCTAGAATAACATGTCATTCAACATGAGAACTGCTCAAGCATCTAGCAATTGAGAAAAGATTTAAAGATACACCTCTTTAAGGAATATTACATGTCTAAATGGTAGGAATCATTACCCATGATTATTTTAGTGATATATACACTGTGAATCACGCTACGTTTTGCATTAAGCAAAGTTTTCAAACTGGGATTTCCATACCTGAACTTCAACACCACTGTTTCTATCACCATAGAGGCGCAATGAGGATATTTTTCTACTGCTGCGTCGGGCATTCTTTTAATTTCTCCGACCTTACAGCTTGACCATCTCTGATAACACATTTCCAGGTTTTCATATTCAATAGTTTTTATAACTACCGGTAACATTTGAGGATATCGCAAAAAGATGCTTTTACTTAGTAATATTTCCAAATGAAAAAATCCCACCAAATGTTTTAAATAATACATTCTTTTATATAACTACTCCAGATTGACCAAATTAACATATCGTTCTAATGAGAATAATATGTAGCGAAATGTTCACAGTCTACCATTTTTATGAAGATCGTTAGTCGAACTTTAATTAAATGTTAATGTCATTCAGAAAAATGGTTGAAAAAGACGTGGCACATGGTTGCATGGTTACAACCATACTACAATCTCGAAATTAATTTAGGAACCCTGACGCTCTCACGAAAACTTTGCCTGTTACTATGAGCATAGGAAGGCAGCAGCAGACGCTTATGAAAGTTCTGTATGGGGTTTAGGCAGGACTATGAAATCCGTCGAAATTACCTCTCTTCGTTGATTCTAAATAGCATGGCCAAAGTTACTTTGCTGTGCCTGGAAAATATCCAATTAACTTAAACACAAACTATGAATCATATTGAGAACCCTCTAATGCTTCCTACCCTGAAACCATAGTTATAGATGTCCATGGAATTGCTTGTATGTGGTATTTATATAGTGCAAGACTAGCCAAAAGACAGCGGAGTACTGTGCAGGGTCAAATACCGAGACACAGTCAACCTGTGGCAGGAGGGGTAGCTGGTTTGTAGACTGTCACTGCTTTACAACCTAACGGTCTGTAAAGAAGTGTGCATTGTTTAATTTGTGTAAGAATGAGCGCTGGTGCCTAAAGCTCTGTTCAGAAGCCTGCAGACAGTGCTACTCAGGGGCAATTCTTCCCCAAGGGTGGAGAAGCATAGCTATGCCAGCAGTGAGCGCATCAGGCAAACACAAATAAGTAAAATGGCATTGTAATGCCATTTTAATTTGCCACTGGCTCCTCAGGGCAGGGGGTGGTGCTGAATCCTGCGATTGCAGGACAACTGCTGGATCTACAGTGCACATGTGAAATTGGCCGCCTGTCTTGCGACGACCTGCCCTACATGAGCACTGTAGACCCAGCAATCCCATGGCTGTGAAACAGCCACGGTATAAATGGCACAGGCCCCAAGCCTCAAAAGGAGCTCTGGGTTAGCCTGTTCCATGCAATCCTGGAGCTGCTCTCGTGCTGAAAACCTACTGTTTTTAATACCAAAGGCTGCATAGTCTTGATTGCACCATGGGACTCTTTAATTCACTGCCCTATTATTTCACTCCTGCAGGTTCCTGTTGTCTTGCTTTGTGACAAGCTATCTGTCTTTCTCTTCTCCTTCTTGCCCCTCTGAGTATTTTTCTCTCTCTTGCTCTCAGCAAATGTTCAATGAGAAAAAATAAGTGCTGGTCCCCAACAATGAGTGTTGGTGGGCCCCACCAGCAAGCACATGTACATATTAAGTCCCGGAGGTGAGTCATCATCTCATTCCTAAATTAGACCAGGGTTGGGCAGTCCTTATTGATATGGCGATGTAATTCCAGATCTCGGATGCAAAGATAGGAAAGACCTGCAGTCTTGTTTTTTTCTGCCTTTAAACCACTTTGTCTCAGTCTCATGGTGCTTTGGCTGTGTGTTTTAGGCAAGAGAAAGTGGGGTTGTGAGCTTGTCAGCCAGGCCAGGTAGACAGGGGTGCCAGTTGTGAAGACCTTGTAGATGGTGCAGCTGGTTTTGAAGCTGGTGTGGCTGGCAAGGATGCTAGTGAAATGTTGTCAAGGTGGGGCTGGAGTACTCATATTTCCTTAGGCCTTAGTGATGTGTACTGCTTTATGTAGCAAGCCTATGTGGGTGAGAGCAGGACGGAATCTAAGATGCTTTAGAGCACGGTATTCTATCATCGAAATAAAAGTGGTTTTGTTGCAAACATGAATAAATACCTTTAGCATAGGTTACTACACACTGCCAATCCACCCTTCATACACCACAAAACCTTTTGTTTTAATTTAAGAATGTATGTGTACAGCTAGCACTGACTTATATTACTAAGAAAGAGTTGTTCCAGCTTAGGACCCAGCAGCCTTTGGAAATAAATGCATACATTCTAGATTATACAGTGCTTTAGGCATTCACATTCTTACATTTATATTAAAGGCCCCTTCTTTTTGTAGTGCATGCATGATTTCATTCAAGAAATCTACACTCAATGTGAGTGTTGTGGCATGCTGCTTCATTGGCAGGTCATGGTGGACTGATTTCTTAGCAGCATCTTTCTTCAATTCTGGATTGATCATAATCTGAAAAAAAGACAATATGTTTACAACTGTGAATGAAGATACCCATTCTAATCTCCGCAACTTCTGAGCTAAGGGAATCCTTGCAAATCAATTACTGGATAAACCTTAAAAACTGTTTCTTTCACATGAGGTTGGGGAGCAGTCAAATACATTGCTAACACATATGCTAATGGTTAGTACCATATGGCAGTGTAAATAGAACACAAATTTAATGAGTTTTCTGATCACAGCTTGAAAAATGTATGCTATTTATCACGTGTCCTAAATACTGCATGTCTGTGGCTATATATCACATTTGCCATTTACCACATGTAGAATATAACATGTGGTAAATAGCATTCACTCATTAGTGTAAGAAGTCATTTAATACAAATGGAGCATACCAAAATGTCTCCAGTCAAAATCAAGTGCTAAACAGTAATTCCTGAAAGTGTAGGGAATAGAAAAAAAGTTCTGAACCAATAGAAGAAATGGGACCAACACAATAATGAAAAGAAACAAAGTAAATGCATCGTTAGAGTCAGAAGAATACAACCACACAAATACCTGCACACACATACATTAACAGTCATGGACAGGTTAAACTCTGATAGGTTCATTGGAGCAGCTCATAACTTCCATTCCACAGTGCCTCACCATGGATGCAGCTCTGTTAGACCACTATATAATGCTATGCCTGACCCATTTTCTGCTATAGTATGAACTCAAATGGGGTGGGAATGCAGGATGAGAGCCAGGGTTGCCAGAGTAAGGCTAGAACCCATAAACAATAATCCGTTTGAGATCCAGAGGATCTACAGGCTTGATATGGACAACATACAAAATATATTTTCATTATTACAGATACCCTGGAGCCCAACACAGGGATTCACTGCCATCCCTCTTCCTGAGCAGCACTGGAATATTTAGCAGCAGGCACTATGCAGTGGACAATAGGATTTGTGTACGCAATTCCTCCGTCAACCTTAGCAAGATACACTGCTAAGTGATGTATGTGTTTCAGCAATTGGGTGGGTAGCATGTACAGGTCCTCTTGGAAACACACAAAGCCAATGCCAGCAGGCAACCATTCCCATTACAGCAGGATTTACTTACATCCTAGAGTCAATTGACAGCCCTCGTACACTCAGTGGCCTATGTTACACAGGAAAAAGTGTGCTGTAATTGGAAAATGAAGCACACTATTAATGTACAAATGCTGTGTGAGTTGGACCTCTGTATAACGAACAGCTGTATTGGGTGCCCTTGCCACTACATTAGTCATACTTCAGTGAAACATCACTCTCAATACACCGGGCAGACGTAGCTGTTCTTCATCATCAAGATTACAGTACAGTATGGTTGTGGTTAGTCCAGTCTCAATACGTCAGCAGTACCATTATAGAGCAGTAAGCCCCCGTTGTAGCACATAAATAGATCAATGTATTGGTCAGTCTTTGCAATGATGATGATTCTCAGACAAATCAACTTTATAACAATTGCATGTACTTCCATCACAACTCACTCTTCTTACCTTATAATTCTCAGAACTCAAGACCTTCTTTCATGGACTTCAGACATGTTGAGGATGGGCTTTCTGTCCACAACTTGAGGCTGAGCTGAGGTGTAGGACTACCACCAGTTACTGTGCTTTAGAGTTTGCAATTGGGATCTTGCTTAAGTACATATCATTTCTGAGTTTGGAACCTTTTTGCATTGTTCTCAATAACCTGAGTACATTTTGGCAAAGTATTAATTGTATCTGTTGTCTGCACACACAGACATGTTCTTGTTATTTTTGGTGGCATCTTCAGCATGGGATAGGCACAATAGAGAGTCATGGTTCTTATCATCTCCTTGACAATGACCTCCAGCATAGGACCCATAAACCTGTACTTCTTTTCCCTGCTGGAGTCTATTATGGAGAAGACTGGCAGGTTCTGCTTGTGATAACTGAGTGTTATGAGAGGATGGCAAGGGAATATGCTTGTCTTTTTTTAAGGTGCTTTGCCCACACAAAATGAATACATGTACATTCTCACAGAGGAAGGAGTTTTGTGTTTTTGGGTGTACCCAGAGGTCCTTCTGTAGGTTGTTTCTATTCTCTTCAAATTAATTTGTCCAATCCAAGAAGTTCAAATATCTGATGTTTGTGCGGGTGCTAATTATGAAGTGCAGTGTCTACCACCTGTGGTAAATAGTACACATTCAGTGGCATGTTTATCAACGTTTTGCATTGCCCTGGCTCCACGTAAGGTAGCACAAGGGTGATGTAAAACTTAGAATGATATTTATCAAGCCACGCAAGGACGCCTTGTGTGGTCCTTCGTGTCTCGGTAAATCTTGAGTAACGCAGGCAGCAAAAGTCACTGCCTCACATTACTTTACCCCGGGAAGGCATTCCATTGGTTGAGTGTGTGTGCCCCATGCATCCACTGAAGGATTTGGCTCATTTCTAGATTTATCATCAATCATCACTAGTAAACTTGGAAATGCGTCAAAATGCTAGGCATTCCCGGGGGAGGCATAACAAGGAGAAATATCTTTATTTCTACATATTTTTTCCTTTTTCTACGTCTACTGAATTGTTGAGGCAAAGGTAGAACAATATCCACAAGAGGTATAAAAGCTAAACAATAGCTAGGGGATACATTGCTATTGTACAAGATTATGAAGCTAGTGGACATTATGGAATGAATTGCATCCTGCAAAGCTCTGGACAAATGTATGCTGTAATCCAAAACCTGGAGCCTTAAGACCTGCAATGGGATGGATAGTAGCTGCAGGGGTACAGTGTCAAAGGTATGCCAAAATAAGGGGCACTTCCTGATATCTGAGGGGGGCAAATGGCCTAAGAGGGCATGCACTTGTCCTGTGAATTACCTGAACTAGTGATGACCATAACATGTCTCTAATATCCAAATTGCTAAAATTAGAGCTACAATAGTAAATATGGCAGGTTGATGTCATGGCAACTCGCAGTAATGCCAAGGCAAGCCAATGGTAACCAAGTGGAGCTGTGATATAGATTCCTATTTTAAGGGAGATATTTTGACGCCATTTATGCTCAAACATATAAAACATTTCTTAATTATTTCATTGCTGCAGAGAAACTTTGAATTAATTCATTTATTTATCTTGCTTTTGGTTAAGAGGGTAACAGTCATGGAAAATATCAGACATCAGTGTAACAGGTTGCAAGTGGCTTTAGAACATTGTGAATATCCAAGCAAGACATTTGAGATCCAGCATGACTACGAAAGTGATAGTATTCAGGCCTGGAACCCAGGTTTTCTCTTATTTTCAACTAACAAACAATTGCACAACAGAATTTATGAAGGACAGTGAAGTCCAGTCCACATGAGCAGTTACCACTGCTCAGCTAGGCACCTCATTAAAAAGGCCTCTTGCAACTTGTTTCCCTCTAGCCACACAGGAGGCTGGCCAACTGATCATTGTGTTAGATCTGACAGCCTTAGGGTGATCTTCACCTAACCTTGCGCCTTCTTTGCCTCACTTTTGTTGATCTGTTTTTGTTGGCCTTGGGACTCTCTGCACTTTACCATTGCTAACCAGTGCTAAAGTGCATATGCTCACACCCCTAAAATAGGGTGACATTGGGGTATCCACAATTGGCATATTTAATTTACTTAGAAGTCCCTAGTAAAGTGTACTATATGTGCCCAGGGCCTGTAAATTAAATGCTACTAGTGAGCCAGCAATAAGTAAGTAGGTGCAGACAAGGGACTTATTTTCAATTAAGATTTCTTTTTTACTATTTCATTAAGGAGTATAGGATGTTCAAGGATTACATCACAATTAATTTAAACAGTTATAGATGTATATAGCAATCAAGCAAACAAATTAATGCAGCAAGTGTATACACAAAAAGGTCATATTTTCCAAAGGTAGGAGAGTGTATAATATTTTTAAAGGGGTACATAAACCAAGATCTTCAGAGGTACATAGACAAGGCAAAATACTTGTGATGCAACCAAAGTTCTGTCAGCTAAATATCCATGTAAACATAACTCACTCAAAAAATATGTCTGAAAAGATTGTTCATAAGGTAATAATCCAAACTTAAAGATGAGTTGAGTGTCGACGTTTCAGTCCTTGTTGCAAGTGTTGAAGAGACCATCCCTTAGGACTTGGAAGTTGTATGAAGAGTAAACATCCCCCTGGGTGTAATTACATGTCCATAAATCAAACATTAAAGGTATGCACCTTATAGAATTTTAGTATGAAATAATGAAAAATCAGAATAAAGAGGATGCAATCCTCAGATACGGAAAAATTAATTAGGTGAAAAGAGGTATCCTAACAAAAATACAAGTAATCGACTTACTTAGATCAACAATTCCAAAGAGAGTGCCACAAAATGTTAGGTTCTAGAAATTGAAATTGGACCGTAAGAAATATACATGGCTATTAAGGCAATTAACAATTGGCTAATGAAGACCAAATCAATGTTCTAATCTGGTGTGCTAAACTAAATCATCAAAAACACTGCTGAATATAATCAAGAACCCCATTGGTTTGTACTTATTCAGTAGAGGCAATAAGTGTATTCCTGAATACATAAGGCAACATTGTGTGTAAGTGATACGCAGTTTCTCATGTTGCGCTCACTGCTATATGAACGGGAGGAAACTATGGTATAACAGGAAGGGTTCAAACACATATTTAAAACTATGGCCTGTGTTGGTCTAATGTAGAACTAGGCCACAGTGAGCAGTATTCCCATATCATAGGATGCCATTTGGGATTGCTTAACACATTTATTAGGTGTCATTCCGGATTGGGAAGGGTAGGACTGTTGTGTTTGGTACCTATGTACATGTAAAAATAAATCCTGCTTAATGGTAAAGATGGATTTATGACTACAACTTTCAAAATGACACATTTAGAAAGTTGCCATTTTCTGATCTTAAGCCCTGTGTGCCTGCTGCCTGCCTCCAATACTCATCTGGGTTGGGAGATAGCTGGGCTTTGTACGTTCCCTCCAGCCAGAATCACACAAAGTGAGCTGAGGTGTGCCATTTCCACCCTGATGGTCCATCACCAAGCTGATGGACCTTCCTGAGCTAGATGGGAGGGAGGAGCTGACACTTGCACCTGAATGGGGCTGTGCCTATCCCCCACCCTATAGTGTGTGTGGAGCTGGGGCCGGAAAGACAGAACCGATGTGCACTTCAAAGCCCCTCTTTGAAGTCACCCCCACTTCAAAGGCATCACTGGGTGTACAAACTGGACAGCTGGCCCTAACAAATCAGTACACTTCTGGACATGAGAATACTTGGCCAGGAAGAAGGACTGCTGTGCTGCTGAAGGGACTGCCACTCTACTGGAACTCGGGTGGGCTTTGCTGGACTCCTGCTTTGTTGTATCTGCCTACTGCCTCCTTTCCTGGAAGTGAGAAGGACTGGACCTGAGTTTCTACATCCGCAGAACCAAGTGACTCCAAGGGCTTGCTGGCTTGCCTCCTGCTCTGCACTCTCAGGGACACCAAAGACTGCCTGCATCTTCCCTAATGCACCTGGACTATGTCACCTGTCAGTCTTACCAAGTTGTGCCAATCCAGTCCTAGCCCCTTGGAGGTGGGGTTTTCTGTGCTGCAACTCTCGACATCGACGTATCGCCACCACTCCATATTTCTCCTCAATGCCAAAACATTGCTGACTTTGCATCACTGACTGCACGGCTTCAGATCAGCACATCTCCATCAGCCCAGGTGTATCCCTGCTTGCATAGCTGGCTGTGAAGCTCGATGATGATGCATCACATTCATCATATGGGGTTTGGTGACACATCTCGAGGACATTGCATCAATGATGATGTACCTCCTGATGGCGTGGATCAGAACTGACATATCACCTTTGCATTGCCTCCTTTACTCCCCGCTTCGGATCCTCAGCGTTGATGCAGCTCTCCACACAAGATACTGTGTTAGGGAGACAAGTTTGGCCCATACAACCAACCCGCCCTCCATTGTGGTCAGCCTGAACTTTGGATTAATCCTTGTCTAACTTGACCAGATAGCCCTAGTTGGCGATTTATATTTCTAAGCACTACAATTGCAATTATTCTTTAATATATTCATATCCCACATTCTATTCTGTTAATTAGATTTTTTGTGTTTTCTGTGTTGTTTTGCTCATAAAATCAACATCTATTTTTCTAAGTTGATGTGGATTATTTTTATGAGGTGCTTTCACTATTTTACTGCTTTGGGTGTTGCAGAAATACTTTGCACATTGCCTCTTAAGTTAAGCCTGACTGCTCTTTGCCAAGCTACCAGAGGGTGAGCACGGGTATCTGACTTACTTTGTCTAGTGTTATGATCCCTACTTGGACAGGGTGCACACCTTTGCCAATTAAAAACCCAGTTTCTTATAAGGGTCCACTTCTTTGCCCTGGGTAGAAGAGGGAGCATAACCAGTAATTCATGATCCCTCGCACGTAACAGTCAGCAAGCAATGACACAGTACCCTTCACTCTCAAACTCTGATATGGTGTCAGGCCTTCTCTCCTTGTGTGGGGCTTGTGTGCTCACCAAGAGATGTAGCCAGAATAATGAGTGGATCGCTCCTCTGTAGTCACTTAAAACTGGTTCTGAGGGTGGGTTTCATCCCAGTGGGTTTCCTCTCAGAATGACTGTGGGTGCAAAGTCTGTGAACTTTCCAGGTGCCACCTAAAATTTAATTGTGGCAAGGCACACCCCATTGAAGTGAAGTGCCTAGGATAAACCCAGACACAAAGGAAGACAGTGCCTGTCTGCCCCATGGACACTGATACCTCCCTGCCTCTAGAGCTATTCCATTTATTCGTAGCTCGCCCGTCTTTGTTGCCCGCACCTCCTTAGACCACATCCTGCTCCAATCCAAACAGTCAAGTCAAATACTGTGAAGCAGCTCAGAAACTCTGCCTTTCCCTCAAAGAGCCACTTCTTGCTGGCTTCCTGTTTGGATTCAGCGATCATACCTGAAAATGCACAGCAATTCAAAAACGTTCCCACTTTTCTCCATTGCAAAGCCCCCCAAGCACCACAACCTTCTGTCCTGCCCCCACCCAAAAACACGTGCTATATGTGCATTTCTGAAGATACTCTCAATACTGCTGCTCCTCCTACTGGGTGGAAATAGTAGTCAGTACACCATACTACACGAGCATGGCACAAGCCCTTTTTATTATATTAAGACAAGTACGGAAGCTGTCAAGATGTCCGACAAATGTATTGTCCTCACTTTTTATTTGCACACATATACCTTTATTGTAATGGGGCCCAGCAGGACACTAGATATTCACTTTCGATGTTCTTTATTGTAGAGCCAAATATCAGTGCACCCTGTGCCTTATCTTGCCCTATACCCAGAATTAGTAATTCCCCTTCTAGTTTCTTTTAAAAGACTGGTCAGGATCCATTCCGACAATATTGAATAAACAAGGGTTTTGTATTGTTATGTTAAACGCCAATGGCCTAAGCAATGAACGCAAAGCCCGAGCAATTGAGGATTGGGTAAAAGGGCATTTGCTAGATATAGTCCTTATGTGGGAGACACACTTTTGAGACACAAAGGAGCCAAATTACAAAAAGTTCAGATATTGGTCAGGTTATCACGGCGTATCATCTGCTCTGCATCCACCATGAATCAGTGGTGCCAATATACTTGAATCACTATTTTCCGCTACAGGTCAATTTTCCCAAATAAACAAAGATGGCAGATGGGCCCGTATTAGTGGACTGTTTAATAATTGTAGAGTGACCATAACAACACTTCACGCCCCATTCATGATGGTCCTATCCCAATTTATGAACTAATGCAGGCTCTGTTAAATGTCCCTGGACCTGTAATTATTGTGGGGATTTTAATTTTCTTTTCAACCCAACTATAGATTCTACTTCTCAGACGCGCAAACAGAACAAGCCACGGGTTGCAAAGGCATGCCAGATTGTATAAAAACACTAGGCTTATTTGATCTGTGGTGCAAAAAGTATGCAACTAAACAGGTATATTCTTGTGTTGGTGTAAATATAGCTCTGCCACTAGATTAGATTATTCCTATCTTCCCGTGAATTGAAGTTAAATAGTTATGCACATATCCTGACCAGCTTTTCATACCCTTCTCCCGGTGAGATAGACATTGGTGGGATTGAGGTAGAGTGATCCGTTCTGGGATGCCACTACAATAAGGACACTTCTAAGAATACTTAAAGTAAGATGTCACTTACTAAGGCTAGGAAGAATATGCAAGATTATTGTTATGCGCGTGAATACTTCGCTAATGCCTCCTACCTTCAAAGGGGTTACGAGGAGAGTGAGTATGCAGGTAAATTCTTTGTGTGACAGATGCAAGAATGCCAAATTCAGATGTGGGAAAATTGGGCTGATTGTAGAAGCCCCCTAATGTTTTGCCCCCACGTTTCACTTATGCTGGTGTTTTTCTGATTCTGATGGTGCCCTGGGCACTGCTAACAAGACCCAGGGCTGTGCTCTGATTTAAATCATTATGCAAATTAAGCTAATTATAATTGGCTGGGTCAACCTACCTATAAGGCCCTAGTATATGGTAGGGCATGTAGGTTTAAGAACCACAGCATAGGTAGTGCGCCCATAGGTGTACTGCTGTGGTCCCCAGGGTCATTTTAAAGGCAGGCCTGCCTTGCTGGCTGCTTTTAAGTTTCAGTTAACTCCAAATTTGACTTTGGGATTGAAAGTTCTTCCCAAGTCTTAAACGACCTTACTTTTACACATAGTTCACCTCTAAGGTGTGCCCTGCCTGCCCCCAGGGTTGGGTGCAGTGTAACTTTGAACAGGGACTCTATAAACTATGTTTTATAAGCCCTGGTAAGGGACAAATAGCTAAATTTATGTTCCTCTAATGTAGTGAATGGGTTCCATATGCTAACATGGGGAGACTTTATTTTGAATGAATAAAGTCTCAAACAGAGCTAAATATTTCAAGTTTTGTGTCAAACGAATCGTTATAATAAATCCAACAACTTGCCATTGTTGAATTTAATATAACTAACACAGGGAAAGAGTTTTAGACCTCTAACTGAAGGTTACCAGTTTCAGCTCTGTAGTGCACTTCTCTGATTGACCAGCCTCTTGCAGTCTGGTTAGGCTGCCTTGATAAGGTGTGAAGAGGCCTGGGCTGAACAACACAAAGGAAGTGCCTGGGGAAGAGACCTGCCTCAACAGATGGTGAAACAGGATGCGGGAAAGCAGCCAAACTGTACTTCAAAGGAGGGAAGGACATTTGGGCCTGCATGTGGACTTCCACCATTTCTGGCGAGATTGATTTTTTGCCATCTTGGATTTTGAGAGAATGTTGCTTCCTGGGACTGATTTTTGCCACACTTCCCAGGAAGTGGCCACTCAAGAGGGTGGTGGCCTGCATGTGATTGGTCAAGAGGCCACCCCTGATTTTCACCCCAGAAGCAAGGGTAAAATTTGGCAGAGCTGCACCCCCACCTCAGATTCCTACGAGGAGCAAGACAAAGAAGAAGAAGAAGGACTGCCCTGCTGGACCCCTGACCTGCACCAGGACACTGCACTCTGAAGCACTGCACCAGCTGCACACTTGGGCTTCTCCACTAAAAGGACTTTGCCTGTCTTCAACTGCTTTAAGAAGGGACTCCCTGTTTGTTACAAGTTGAAAATAGCTGACCAGAGTCCCCTGCATTGAGCCCTGAAGTAACTTATAAGCTGACTAGTGGCTAGTGGCCACTTTTAGATTTGAGCCAGGTGCATTCTAAAAGTTGGAGTCCTAATCCTCCAGGAGCAACTCAGAGCTTCTGGAACCTTGTGGTGAGTTGTGGACCCCTAAAGGACCTTCAAAGACCTTCTGGAAGAAGAACCAGAAGTTTAGAAAAGATTGGAGAACATATGAAAAAAAACTCCATAAGTGGATGAACTGGACATCGTGAATTGAGCAGGCTTATGTCGACCGGAGACCCAGCCTTACTTGCAGGTTCATCCCGCTGAAAAGCTCCAGAGGATTTCACCAAGGGCTCCTGGAAAGGCAATCCAATGACTTCGACTCGAAATCGGCTTGCTGTGGTGGGTCGTCCAATGTCGGAGAGAAAAAGCTCCAGAAAAGGGGCAAAGATTGAACGTAAAAGGGTGACAGAGGCTTCCCATACAGCGTATCCTAGGAGGGCTCTAGGGAGGTCAGATCAAATTTCAAGTTTGCCCGGACGAAGATTTCCATCATGAAAAATCATCTAAGTCCTAAGGTCTCCTGTGACAGTCTCCTGTGATGTGTCTTCGAAGAGGGCTCCAGGGAGGTCGGATCTGACTTGCGACTTCGTTCTGGAGAAGAAAATCTTCAAGAAAAATACTAAGTCAGAAGGTAAAACTTTGATCCAGGCCTCCTGCTCACTGTAGCCGAACAAGGCTCCCTCGCTGCTGGCCGCAAATTTTGACTTTGCCCTGGTTGAGTGCAACCAGATGTTCAGATTGGCGCTTTTAGTTCCTATGCACTAAAAAACATTTACGGGGTCATCTTGAGTTTGACAAGTGGAAAAGCCCGCCCACCAAACTCCCGCAGTCAGGTTGCCTCCAGTGTAGCCATCTTCCTGTGGGCCCAATTACAAGTTCCAAGGTTGGTCAGCTGGCAAAAAGGGTGTTTCTTCCCGCTGGCCCATAATGGTGCCAGCGGTAATGTTGCAGTACTTAGAGTGCAACAGCACCTGTCGCGCTTTTAACTGTCAGCAAGCAGACAGTGAAAAGCACGATAAGGCTGTCCATGGGGACCCCTGCACTGTCCATGCCAAGTTCGTGGGCAGTGCAGGGGCTGCCATGGGGACCCCTGCACACCGTCTCTGCCAGCTTTTACATGGCGGTGCAACACTGCCCTGGTGGATTAGGATCGCCGGCACCGCCAGTCCCTCCAGTGGAGGGAAACTGGCGGTGCTGGTGGTCCGACCGCGGCCAAACCGCACGGGCATAATGTGGCGGTCTCACCACCACCAAAGCGGTCAGACCACCGCTTTGGCTGTAGTCAGACCACCACCGCAGCCCTGGCAGTCTGTAGACCGCCAGTGTCGTAATGACGGCCTTCATCTTTAAAAAATCATGTCTCCGGTTTCCTTTATTGGATTTGTGACATTTTATTGTCATTTTAAAGATACAAATATAGGCCCTCATTATGACTTTTGCGGTCTTGCAAGAAGAGCGCCGAAGCCGCGGGCACAACAATACCGCAAGTGCTGGCGGTATTGTAGGCTTCCTATTTTGACATTTCTGCTGGGCCAGCAGACAGAAACAGTGTTTCCATCCGCTGGCCCAGCGGAAAAGTCACATCAACATTGCAGCCGGCTCATAATAGAGCCGGCGGCAATGTTGATGTGCAGCGGGTGCAGCAGCACTCGTCGTGCATTTCACTGCCTGAAATTCAGGCAGTGAAAGGCACAATGGAGCTGTGCCTGGGGGCCCCTGCACTACCCATGCCAAGTGCATGGGCAGTGCAGGGGCCCCCAGGGGCACCCCGAGTCCCCCTTGCTGCCAGCCTTTCCATGGCAGTGTTTACCGCCATGGACAGGCTGGCGGTTGGGCACTCATAATCCCCAGGGCAACGCTGCTTGCACCGCTGCCCTGGGGATTATGACCGCCTGGTGGAAGTCTGACGGTCAAGTGGAGGGGCCGGTGGTATGGCCGTGGCTAATGCGCCACAGTCATAATTCACTGACAGAACACCGCCAGCCTGTTGGCGGTGTTACGGCCAGTGTACCGCCGGCCGCCAAGCTCATACAGAGGCCCATAATTTATTTCTAGAAATTGGAGTTGGATTTTTATTGTGGTTTGAGTTTTACTTTTTTATTGTTTTGTGATTTTTAAATGCTTTACACACCTGTCTACTAACTGCTCGTTGCCAAGAAGCCAAGGGTTGAGCTGGGATTAATTTATTGAGACCTAACTGGACATGTAGGTACTTGCCTGCCCTTACCAGTAATCCACTTTCCAACATCAGAATACCATTACTTCTCTCCTCGATGACCCAACCAAAACTCGTATTTTTGAACCTGTCCAGTTTTTTAAAAAAAATGTAAGCGCTTTGCAGACCTACATAGTGCACAACAACAGGTTGACATAGTCTGCCTTAAACATTTCCTGTCTCAGCTGCCCTTCCTCAAGCTTTCTGCTAGTCAAAATCAGGCCCTGCACCACTGTATTTACAAGGCGGCATTAAGCCAGTTTTTGTGGCTTAATGCCACCTTGTAAGTTCGACCTATTCACATGCAGCACTTTGTGTGGAAGGGGCGTGCATGGGTGTTGCTGTGTGCGTGCCACAGCAACACCCATTGCATTTTGACGCTGCCCCAGATTTATGGGTTTTCGTAAACCTGAGGCAGCACCAAAATCGAACGCAAGGGGTGGTGTTAGCAGGGTGCAACGAGGAGAAATGCTTTTTATTTCTCCTTGTTTTTTGCTCTTTCTATGTGTGCTACATTCTGCAGCACACATAGAAAGAGCAAATCGCCATTTAAGATTGTTTTTGTGCAGTAAGGTGCTCCTTTCTGAACAAAAATAATTTCCCCCTCAATGCAGGCATCCTTGCACGATGGTGCAAGGGTTGCTGCGTTGACGCAGGGCAGCAAATTCAGCGTCGGCACATGGGGAAACACAGGGGTGCGCCGTATTCTGTTAAATATGGAGCATCCCTGCATTGTGAAAATGATGGTGCGTGAAGCAGAAAAATTGGCGACGCGCACCGTCATTTTCTCTTAGATCTGGCCCATAGTCTCCCTTGAGGAGATTAAGGAAGTGGTGTGGTCACTAGCCTATGGGAAGGTTTGCAGCAAAAGATGCAGGATTTTTTAAAAACATTTGCATTAATTCTAAACCCGAAATTGGTAAAACTGGATAATCAGATTTTCAGGGATGAGGAGGTCCTGGCATCATTCCATACCGCAGTTGTGGTTAGCTTTTTGAAAAAAGATAAAAATAAGGAAAAAGTCAACTCATATAGGCCCATTAGTCTGTTGAATGCGGATTATGAAATTATCGATAAAGTGCTGGCTAATCATATGAGCAAGATGCTTGGTTTCATCGTTCATCTAGACGAGTGCTGTCTCATCCCAGGGCAGGAATTGTTTTCCAGTATGATTTTTTTTAATTGAAGCACTAGATTATTTCTTGCAAAACCAAATCCCTGCTCAGATCTTTTTACTGGATGCAGAAAAGCTATTTGATCTTGTATGCTGGGCCAGCCTTTTGCCATTTTGCAAGAGTTTGGGTTCCCTCAGCATTTAATTAATTTGTATGAAGGGGCTTTGGCCTAAATAAATATTAATTCTCACAACATTGGGATTTGATTGATCGCTAGAGGCACAGGGCAAGGATGCCCCTTGTGACCTATCTTATTTGCACTATGTATACAGCACTTAGATATTGCAACATGCACAGATCCGAATATTGCATCTCCCATAAGTGGTATGACCAGTATCAAACTATACACTTATGATATGTACGATATAGGCCCTCATTATAACATTGGTAGTAAAAACTGCCTGCCGCTGCGGCGGCGGCTGCCAAAAGACAGTTGCCATGGTTACCAGCCATCCGCCGTATTATGACCACAGCCGGATTTCCACAAGAAGGATGGCGGAAATCCAGCTGTGGCCATGCCGGCGGATGGCGGTAAGGTGGCGCTGCTGCCAGCAGCAGCATCACGCCATTAGACCGCCGCCGGCCATATTATAATATGGCCTGCCGGTGCTCTGCTGGCAGATGCTGCTGCTGGCAGCAGCGCCCCGTTCTGTCTCCTGCCGGAGGACCCCGTGACAACAGGTAAGTCGGGTGCTCCAACACGGGAGGGGGCGGGGGATGTTGTGTGCGTGTTTGGGGGGTGTTAATATGTCTGTGCGTGTGTGTATGCGGGTGTGTGTTGCATGTTATGTGTGTGTGCATGTATGGGTGTGTAAGTGTGTGTATGTTGAGTAGTGTGAATGTGTGTGTATGTATGTAAGTGTGTGCGGGTGCATGTGAGAATGGATGTATGCATGCATGGATGTATGTTGGTATGAGTGTGTATGCGTGTGTGCGTGTGTGAAGGGAGGGGCGTGTAGGGGTTTGGGGGTCTGAAATGCAAGAGGGGGTGGGTGAAACCAGGGGAGGGGGAGAGGGTGGGGAAGACCCCTATCAGTGACAGGGAAGAGATTCCCTGTCACTGATAGTGCCTTCCGCCATGGTTTTCGTGGCGGTAAGGATGCCACGGAAACCATGGCTGTAATTGGGGTCATAATACCGCAGGTGGCCAAGTGACGGCCGCCGGGCTGGAGAGTAAAGTCTCCAGCCCGGCGGTCGTTACCGCCGTGGCGGTCGGTGTGGTACATTACCACCAATGTCTTAATATGGAGCAAAGTACTGCCAGCCTGTTGGCAGTACTTTCCTTCATATTTACGCCGACCGCCGGGGTCATAATGACCCCCTTAGTGTTATTTTTAAGACCCGATCACCCAAATCTCAATCAGGCTTTTAGAAATTATTTTGGAATTTCAAGAGCTTGGCGAGTATAAGATAAACAAGATGAAAACATAAATATTATCAAATAATTGTGCACTGGACACTTTAGCTTTAGAATGTCATTCATTAATCAACTCCCGCCCTAAAAGATATTTAGGAATATATGTCAAGGAGAATGTAGGAGATTTATTTGCATGGAACTATACCCCCCTGGTCTGTAAGATCCAAGTGATTTTTGTTAAATGGGCTGATTTACCTCTTTCAATTATGGGCTGTGTGGCCCTGATTAGAATGTCAGTCCTACCTTTGTGTAATTTTCTATTCTCTGCTATTCTGGGCGTTCTTTAGATAAAGTTCTTTAATTATCTGAAGGGCATGATCTCAGCATTTATATGGGCAAATAAGACTCTCAGACTTGCCATAGATGCACTCTATAGGCCAGTGAAAGAAGGGTGTCTCGCTGTGCCTGATTTAAAATCATATCACTTATCCTATAGATCATATAGGTTTTCTAAACAAACCTCAGGCCAGATGGGTGCAGATGATTTTTTTATTCATCTGATTTTTCACGAGTATGCAATTACTGATTTTCTGCGCCTTACAAGGTCCCCAAAAAAAGTTAGGTACAAGGTTTTCGGGTGGTTTCCTAAATGCAAAGAACAGCACTGCAAACACTATAATATCTCGGTCATCAATGGCACAACCTGCCTGGAGAATATTTACGTGGGAAATCGCCCTTTTTTTAATAAGAACCAGCCAGGTGGGCGTTTAATGGTCATAGCAAGGTTTCTGACTTTCTAAATTTAGCTGACTGGAAGACCTGCCCAAAAATAGAGCACTGTGTTAGGCAAGGGTCTTTCACTCATAAACAACAGATTTTATTAGGTAATTTAGATGTCAGCAAAATATTGGCCAGCCTAGAGTTGGTGGAAAGACTGTATTGAATCGTCTATTAGAAGGTATATGAGCTGCTTGGTTGGTATTGTTAGACAGCAGAAGGTAAATGCACTGTATTTGAAGCCACAAGATAAGTGGCAAGCTAAGGAAGACCTTCTAATCACAAAGGAGGTTTCAGACAGGGTTAACTGTCTCAATTTCGCTCTAATTAAAGGAGCACATTTTTGCAGAATGCAGTTCTTTGCAAATGGCTATTCGACAGAACCCATGCTTTTTTGCACAGTCTATCCCCTGGTTCCCAAAAAGTGTTACAGGTGCTTACCCGTGAAAGGAGCCAAGAGGACCCACATTTTTTGGAGTTGCCTTAAATTAATTTAATACAGATGCACTGTTCACGCACTTAAGGGTTAGACCGACCTATGGATATTTATGTAGTAGTTTTGGGATACTATCCTGACATTAATACTACATCTTTGGTCCAAAAAAGATTGTTTCTATGTGCACCTGTAGCTAGAACGATAACTCTTCAAAATTGGTGTTAGAAATGGGGTCTTTGGTTGACAGTCAGGTTACCCCCTGTTCAAGCAAGTACCCTCACTCTAGTCAGGGTAAAAGAGAATCACCCTCAGCTAACCCCTGCTTACCCCCTTGGTAGCTTGGCAAAGCAGTAGGCTTAACTTCAGAGTGCTAGGTATAAAGTATTTGTACCAACACACACACAGTAACTTAATAAAAACACTACATAATGACACAACACTGGTTTAGAAAAATAGGAAATATTTATCTAAACAAAATAAGACCAAAACGACAAAAATCCACAATACACAAGTTAAGTTATCAATTCAAAATCAAAAAGAGTCTTTAAGTAGTTTTAAACACACACTAGCGCTGTTAGCATGAAAATGTACCTGGTGTGCGTCAAAAATAACCCTGCATGTGCGGGTGTGCGTTGAAAAGGGCTTGCGGGCGTTTATGTCACTCACAAGTGAGACCCTGAGTCGCTTCCCCCTTCTGTCGAGTCACTGTGTGTTGGTTCTTCTCTCCGCAGAAGAGCGATGCACCGATACGGTCCGCACACGGGTCCAGGCAGGCCTTTGCGTTGTTTCTACACGCATGCGATGGTTCACGTCAGAAATTCTGCTGCACGATGATCCAAAAACCACGCAGCGCGGGGTGCGATCTCCCAACTTCCGTCAGCGATGCTGCACGTCTTTTCTCCAGCTGCGGGCATCGATTCTTCGTCGTGTTGCAGGCGACCGTCGATTTCAGCCACAAAGACGGCCGCACGTCGATTTTCCCAGAGGTTGCGTTGAAATTTTCCCTGCATGGCATCTGCGCATCGATTTCCTCTTCTTGTTCTACCAGCTTCTCCTTTCAGGGCCCCAGGAACTGGATGGGCACCACAGGGCAGAGAAGGGGTCTCTCCAGAGACTCCAGGTGCTGGCAGAGAGAAGTCTTTGCTGTCCTTGAGACTTCAAACAACAGGAGGCTAGCTCTAATTCAAGCCCTTGGAGATTTCTTCTCAAGATGGAAGGCACACAAAGTCCAGTCTTTGCCCTCTTACTCTGGCAGAAGCAGCAACTGCAGGATATCTCCACAAAGCAGTCACAGGCAGAGCAGCTCTTCTTTCTCAGCTATTCAGCTCTTCTCCAGGCAGAGGTTCCTCTTGGTTCCAGAAGTGTTTCTAAAGTCTGTGGGTTTGGGGGCCCTTCTTATACCCAATTTCTCCTTTGAAGTAGGCCTACTTCAAAGTAAAGTCTCTTTTGAATGTGAAATTCTACCTTGCGCAGGCCAGGCCCAAGACACTCACCAGGGGGTTGGAGACTGCACTGTGTGAGGGCAGGCACAGCCTTTTCAGGTGTGAGTGATCACTCCTCCCCACCCTCCTAGCACAGATGGCTCATCAGGACATGCAGGCTACACCCCAGCTCCCTTTGTGTCACTGTCTAGTGTGAGGTGCAACCAGCCCAACTGTCAAACTGACCCAGACAGAGAATCCACAAACAGGCAGAGTCACAGAAATGGTATAAGCAAGAAAATGCTCACTTTCTAAAAGTGCCATTTTCAAACACACAATCTTAAAATCAACTTTACTAAAAGATGTATTTTTAAATTGTGAGCTCAGAGACCCCAAACTCCACATGTCCATCCGCTCCCAAAGGGAATCTACACTTTAATCAGATTTAAAGGTAGGCCCCATGTTAACCTATGAGAGGGACAGTGAAATACGAATTAAGCAATATTTCACTGTCAAGACATATAAAACACATTAATATATATTCTACCTTAACCATACACTGCACCCTGCCCTTGGGGCTACCTAGGGCCTACCTTATGAGTGTCTGACATGTAAGGAAAGGGAAGGTTTAGGCCTGGCAAGTGGGTACACTTGCCAAGTCGAATTTACAGTTAAAACTGCACACACAGACACTGCAGTGGAGGGTCTGAGACATGATTACAGAGCTACTTATGTGGGTGGCACAACCAGTGCTGTAGGCCCACTAGTAGCATTTGATTTACAGGCCCTGGCACCTCTAGTGCACTTTACTAGAGACTTATGAGTAAATCAAATATGCCAATCATGGAGAGCATATGCACTTTAGCACTGGTTAGCAGTGGTAAAGTGCTCAGAGTTCAAAAGCCAACAGCAACAGGTCAGAAAAAAATCATTTTGTCTCTACTTTAAGAACAATTTTTCCACCTCTTTTCCACCTAATGTTTCATTAAATATAAAAATATTTTTTTGAATGGAGTCTACAGTTGCTAAAGCATTTCCCCTTGCACCAGGAATTGCACAACCTGTATGTGTTGCATTCTGATGCTAGTCGTCAAACTGGAGGATCGATATACAGCCCAATATTGCTAGTGCCTCACTGGTTCCCTTCTCTGAAGGTTCCCACCTCCTGCCTCTACATCAGCTGCGTCCCAGCTTTACTGGTACGAAGGGTACTAGTGCATGGCTGTGAGACATAACCTGGTGGTGATCCAGTAGGGTTGGTTCTGAGCGTGAAGGTAGATCTAGTGCAGCCTGCAGCCCTGCAGGGGTTTGATTTGGTCTGGGCCTGTCTGGGCACCAACCTAAGCCATGAAGATGAAGGCCTTGGAAAGTTGATCCAAATTGCATTTTAGGAAACAATGGAATTCAGAAAACATCCTTTTACCCTTTACCCACCTCCTCTCCCCATAATAGTGTTGCTCTTTCATTACATTCTTTCTGAGGGGGTTAAAGGAGCATAGGAAAGTGTGAAGAAAAATATGAATGATATAAATAAATAGCTTAGAAGACATAATAGTGGGGGCTGCACTGAGTCCTTGTCACAAGATAGCCCTGGAGGAGAGGAAATCCTTGCCTGAAGGCCTGTTATAAGTGCTCACTCCGAGCCCCTAATATATTCTCTGGTCTATTGATCATTTTAAGTTCCCTGATGCACATCAAGGTACATCATCAGTATGTAAGCAGCTACTGAAGTGTGATGTATAGTTAGAATTACCACCTAACCTTTTGCAAAAGAGCAACAATATCAAAGACGAAGGTGAGCAAACTAGGTAAATCAGATAAACGAGGTTTAGCTACTAATGAAGTACAGCCTATAACTAAATAAATAAATAAATCCAGAATCTCTGAAGCATGGCAAATCATCTGTAAGGGTCTCAAAGCACTGACTTGTAAGCACAGAGAGATCAATTAAGTGATTTGCCCAGAATCACAGGATGTTGAGCCAACGCAGAGACTCTACTCTGGTTCCCACAGCTCTGAAGTCGGACGCTCAGGCTATTACACCCAATCTACATCTGATAAGGACAGAGAGAAGGGGGCACTCTCATCAGAAGATTAGTTAGAAATTGTTCCTGTTGATGAGAAAAGTGTACTGTCCATAACATCACCTGTAATGCCTGGTTTAGAACACTATGGGATCTCAAAATCAGGAAAATTTGAAGTTATTCTTCACCCTGAGTGTGAAGAATACATAATCGACCATTCAGACAATACCAACACTTTGTCCTATTTTGAAAGTAAGAAATAGTATACCAAATGTGCCTCTTCAGGTTTTCTGGGCAAGATCAGATGCCAACCACTATAGAACATCTGAGTAGTAGCTGTACAGATGGGAACAACGTAGACAATTGAGTTATTTTCACAAAATTGTATTCCTCAAGTGAAAGCCGTAACATCTTAAATAGGGGCAACCTGCTGAAAAAAATTCAGACATTGAAAAAAATGAAATATGGAAGTTCAGAAGATATTTATCAGTAAAATTGCGGGAAAAGAGATTTAGTGAACAAAGCGTGTCTACAGAGACCTTATGGTCGAGTTACATCTTGGCAAAGGCAATCATGGCCAGTAAAGATGCACTTTTTCAGTGGGGCATAACATTCTCCTCAAGTATAGAAGAGCCACAAACTAGGATCATAGAGCAAGTAGAGAAACAGAATATAAAGCATCATATGTATGACCCTAAAGATTTCTAATGTGTTCATTGATTTTAAAAGATGTATTCACTTTTTAAATAATTATCCAACTGCTGGCTTGCTTTTATAAGGTGGAATTGTTTTTTTGTTTTGTATTACATAAAAAAAAAACAAATTGATGAATATTGATTAAACAAGTCACCATTAACTACACCTTGCGGGCAGATTTAGGAGCTCCTAGTGCCTCCTTGTACCACAGTAGCGTCATTTTTTATGCTAATGTGGCCCAAAGAGGCCAAAATGGCCATGCCAAATTTACAAAATGGCACAATGCATGCATTGTGCCACTTTGTAACCCTTTGTGCTACATTATGCCTGTGCCAGGCATAATGTGTGCAAAGGGATCATTCCCCCGTTAGGGGGGGGCCAAAAAAATGTTGCAAAGAAATCTCTTAGATTTCTTTGCGCCATTTTTTGGGCATTTTTAATGCCTGCACAGAGCAGGCCTTAAAAGGAGGCACACCATATTTGACAATGGGCTTTGCAGGATTAGTGTCAAAATGTTGACGCTAAACCTGCAAAGCTCCAAACTAGCATCAAAAATTTGGGCACTAGTTCCCCTAAATACCGCTATGGTGGTGTTAGGGGGGCACTGAGGGTCGCAAGAAAAGTGGCACTTTTCTTAAATCGGGCCCAGTAATTGGTTAAGATTTTCTCCAATACCCGCTTAATGGAAAGCCTTTACAAAACATATAAGTTTAAAAAAAAATATATATAATTTTACGTGGAATTTAATTTTATATTTTTTTTTCATTAATATCTGTAATTGCCTTATTGCACTAATATTGCTCTGTTAAACTTTTATGTGGAAGGAAAAGTTTTATGGTTTAAATTAACTAATAAACTTGTGTGTTATTCTCTCTCATATAAGTGATCTGGATTAGTTGTCATTCATAAAGAAAGGTTCGTAATTATATCACACTGGTGAATTCGATCGCTTTTGACTTTGAAGGGAAAAAAACACAAGGTCATGCATGATCATGTTTAAATCAGCTGATGAGTGGAATTCCAAAACTATCCCTCGAGTGCTGATAGTAGAAAATAGCTATTTTTTGTCACCATGCTGATCTGGAAATGTTCACCCAACATTCTGTAAGTACTATTGAGAGCATATTTTCAATATTATTCCCTGAGGTTATTGTTTATAGGTGATTGGTAAACACAGATATTTAGTAGCAAGCAGTTTGGAGAGATTCATGTGAATAACTTACATTGAAATCAACCTCAAGAAAATTCTCAGTCACTTCTGGGAGCTTTGATATGTTGTACTGGAGACTGCTAGATGTGCCCACATGGTAAGTGGCTGCAAAAAAACAGAAAAATGTATGCAAATGTCAACTGGAAGCAATATATCTGCACTGCCTCCTTTATCTTTTTCCATTTTCTCTTCAAGCCCTAAATTGTTGAAAAGTGCTCGTGTACCCTCAACTCTAGTCATTTTTTTGGTTCACAATATTATCATACTTCACCACCACCTTCTAAATTTGGTCTTCTCAGTAATATGAACATCAACACATTGACTGGATGTCTGAATATTTTGAGCAAAAATTTCATGTTCTAAATAGTTTACAAAATGGGTGTAGATTGTCTATTAGTAACTCCAGTGAAGCAATATTTAAAACTCAATATTTCAGTTACACAACATTTCAGTTACAATATTTTGTGATATGAGTGATGCAATGATACAAGGCACAAGAGAAACGTTCACCCAACCAAGTTGTGATATCTACTTGAGGGGGATGCTCCAACGGCCACATTCTAGTTAAATTAGATTAGAATGAAAGCAATTTAGCCCAGTAAATATGGGGTGAAGATGACTATGGAGGATATTAAGTTTAAGTTAAGGATACCTAATTAAGGACCAAGGAACAACAAAAAATCAGAGGTCAGTTAAGGGCCAATGGCAAGTAGTGAAATTGAAATTAGAAAAGGATGTGCACGAAGGGGGAGACTGGCTCCTCATTTCAGGAGATGTTCCTACAAGACACAATTAACTCTCTCTTGGTGCAAAGTAGAGCAGGAGGCAGTTAGCTTTAGGCACATACACCATGTGGCATATTCAGATGTGTCATTAGGTAATGATCATGTAGATCAAAAGGACTGTTCACTGACATACTCCTATCACTATCTATATGGCATTGCTAAACATCTTAGTTTGTACACAAGCATACTGTGAAATTTCCTATTCAAATTTTCTTCTCCATTTGATTGATAAGGATGCTGTTGTTTTCTCATTGAGATCCAATTGCCATGTGGCTTCCCTGGACGTGGAGAGGTGGGGGGAGACAGGGAGAGAGAGAGAGAGAGAGGGGGGAGAGGGAGAGAAGGAGAGAGAGAGAGAGAGAGAGAGATAGTGAAGGAGAGAGAGAAAAGTTTTGAGATGTGGAAAAATAAAGCCACAAATTTTTGAAGGGGTTTATTCTAAAGCATGATTCCATATTGGTCTACGGTTACTTTTCTGCATTATGCATTATGGATTTCTAAAGGTATTGCAAAAAAGATATGAGAGATTTCCTCTGTGTAGCATACTCACGTCCCCTATTTCTTTCTCGTTTTTAGAAATCTGGTGTTTAATCGAAATAGAAAATAGCTCTGCCTTTCAAAGAAAGTCTCCAGCCTTCTTAGCCTTTGCCTGAAAAGGCCTGTGAGAGATTTCCTCTGTCTTCCGGCACTCGTATTACAATTAATTACATCATACACTAGGGCAATCGGTAGTGAGGCTAATTTAGAGATGCAGTTGGTTCAGATGAAAACTATCCTGAACAATTTAAAAAACGTACGCACAGATGACTGGACCTCAGAAGTAGGTTAAAAAGGGGATGAAAATAATATTTCTGCCACTTCTTCTGAAAAATAATTAATCTTTTGCTACTGTAGCACAAAAAAGACAATCCACCCAAACTCCAGCCCGAATGTCTATTTTCATGGATGTGTTTACTCCATTGTTATGGATCATCACCACAACCTGAAGAGATTTACAGGGATAAGGAGGTACTAATCCATTGTGGTTATCCTTTCTTGTTGCTTATGAATATGCTGTGATGATTGCAACTGTGTAGGACCTGAACGAGAAAGAGTCTGCTGACCAATTGGAAAACACTCATTTTCCAATTCATGTACTGAATGTTTGTGTTGGCCGTTTCCAGTTATGCGGAGTTCCCAAATTAGCTGGTTGTGGTACAAGATAACTACATATTACCAATTCATGTACTGAATGTTTGTCTTGGCCGTTTCCAGTTATGCGGAGTTCCCAAATTAGCTGGTTGTGGTACAAGATAACTACATATTAGGGTTTTGGAGCATGAAAGTACAACCAGAACCCTATTTATAATGCATGACTTCACTAGATTCAAGAACTGTCTCCCCACCACCACTGTAACTTTATTGACACCATACAGCCACTGGCTGAGACATCATACCAATGCAACCTAGCTCAAGTTTTCCTTGCAAGAAAGTTTTCTACAGTGACCACATTCCCTTAAGCTCAGTATATGTGTAATAATAATGCCTATCTCTAAAACAACATGTAGCTTTGTCCCACTGGAGAAGCTGAAATCTTAAACAAAGCTTTGATCAGTCAAAGTCACCTCAATGGTGCAAAAACAGTGATTTGCAGGTCACCCTTGCAGGGATCTAGTTCCCCAGCTAGTTCCCTATCAGAACTTGCAGATTGAGGGCAGATTTAAGGTTTTGTGTCGCCCTTGCGCAAGGGCGACGCAAAACCTCAGTGAGATTTGTCATGCCTTGCAGGGCCACCTTGTGTGACCCTGCATGGCTTGATGGATCTAGAGTAATGCAAGGCAGCGCAAATCACTGCCTTGTGTTACTCTGCTCCAGGTAGGTGTTCTATGTGTGAAGGGTGGGTGTTTCCATGCGTCCACTCCTGGGTTTTGGTGCATTCCCAGATTTACCATTTGAAGAACCAGAAGCAGAAGAATCTTTATTATCAGATTAGTTAAAATCATTGCAACATAAACCAATGGAACATTAAAATGTTGTCTACATAAATAAATACGTCTACACATACAAATAAGCACCCTCAGTAATCAAAATTCCAAATCTAAAAAGTCCATTAGATAAAAGACTGCAAGATAAAGTGCTGATACAGGGAAAGCAAACCGCATTGAACAACATACATGTCCCGTTTCACATTTAGCAATGAATAAAATACACCTAATTGGGTGCACATATTGTCACATGTGCAGCCATTGATAAAAGCAGACCATAACAAATAGGACCAGCCGAATTTTCCAGTTAAGTCTCCCTTGAGTGAAATTATAATAAAATGGTCCTAGTTGCGTAAGGCTGTGTGGTGCCGATAAACACTTTTACGGACAATTAGATGACGTGGATTTAGCACAATAAAGTGTAAGTGCATGAAATTCAAGCATTTTAATCAATTTAAATATCTATTTTTATTTTCCCAGCAAGGTAAAATACACCTAGATCGGCAGACTTGTTCTTACATGTGCAAACAGCCACATTAATCATCTTAAATGATCTGTTTTTTGAAGGCAAAGTAAAATACACCTAATTAGGTGGACATATTGTTACATAACACACGTGTTTGGGAATTGACCGTGACAGTTTGACCAGCTGTAGGCAGTATCTCCCCAGAAATAGAAATCGGCGCGACTCCCAATGACGGCCCTAACCTCTCATCTGTAACATGGCCCTCACAGTACAAAAGTGTGGTTATTTTCGAGGAAAATGTATTATTTAGTTTAAATCACTGTCAAAGAAAGCTTGGAAGAAAGGCATACGCTTGGTAAATTTCATATAAACTGAAGATGTAGTTACAAACAATCCCCATTTTAAACTCAAAACAGAAAAGCGTCCACCATGGTTAATGGTCTGAAATGGAAGTGCATAGGAGAATTTGTTTATATGGCATGTAGACATTCTTTGAGATCAGCATGTGGTCATCCTATGTCCATAAGTAGAAACACAGTGACTCTTACCAGTTTCATTACACAACAGTCCATTCATAATACGTAGCACTTTGTCAACTGGTGGGCACATCTACAAGACACAGAATTCAATGTAAGATAATGAGTACTTCATACCACATAGGTTTATATTCCTAAAGACAATGTCAATACATGACCAAACACAGTAATAACTACTTTAACGGTAACTACCGATTTTAATGGTTGAATTTATCTGACTGCACATTAATGCATGACTTGGTACAGAGCTGCAGTCACTATATTGTCAATTCCTTTCCTCATTCTGACGTTGTACGCTCATCTAGTAACCACCCTGGTTATACCAACCTTCAAACTACAAAAATGCATCTGTGCCTGGTGGAGCTTCCTTGGCTCAAAAAGAGCTAGTGTATCACCAACACTGGGTGACAGGTGCAACATCTGAAGTATTCATATTAGTTTATTGAAATATGCAATACTATATTGGACTGTGGTAACAATGTTTTGCATTTTGAAACTGTGCGCTACACATTTGATGGTGGATGGATGATTTTGTTGCTCAATGCCTAAACACTCTACTTTTGCAGGACTTCTGCAATGCAAACTTATTAGGCTGTGTGAAAAATATCATACATTTTCTAAAAATAAAATTGGTTAAAGAAATCTGCACAAATTCCCTTTTCAGATGACAAATACATCAACATGTCCTGCTATTGACAAGCTTCAACGTAAAGCACTGTTGAGAAATTTAAGAATGCAAATATAATGTTTGCAGATTTTACAATTTGATGCAGCGCAAAAAGCATGGCCTTCCTCTTCTTTTTGCCAGCTAAAATATACGTCGTCCACTCCTGTCTTGATATGAGAGGGAGTGATTGTCAAAATATTGATCAATTAAAAATAAAATGGTTGTTATAAGCAGTGGCAGCAGGTGCCATTTGAAAGTGGTGGGGCGTAAAAGGTGCTGGATGTGTGCCCTGTGGCGAGCGAGCATAGCAAGCCCGTCTGTCATAAGAGGGGTTACGGGTGGTGACGCTCACCCCAACCCCCAAGGTAAATCTTGAGTGGTCAAATGGTGCGTTTTCAAGCAAATTTAAGCAAGCAAACATATTATTAAAGCAATTGTGAAAGTGCAGTATGGCATCAATGAAGAGATTTCAAATGAAAATTAGGTAGTTATCTGCTTATTCAGTATAACCACAGAACTTCATAACAGACTTTGAGAGAACAATGCTGAGTACCTCACAGAGATCTTTATTTATTTATATACCTTTACAAATGGAATCTGCAGAGGAAATACAACTTATTGTGATTTGTCAGACTAGACACAATGAGACAGCAAGGAATAAACACTAAAAAGCAGTAGGACACCCTACAAGGAACTTCACATTTCATTCAGGGGATGCAGAAATATGACTGCATCATTCCCATCCTGCTGGAATGCTATTAGCTCCCTTTGCTGGTCCACTACATCATTAAAACTAGCTGCATCATTTGCAAAAATTGCAAATTATGCACCTGTTTTTATGATGCAAAGCCATCGTGACCTGCAGCATCACCAACCGGGATATTCATTCATAAAGAATTCAAATTTATTTAAAATTATTTCCAAAGGCGTGAATTTCATACAATCACCCAAATAAATGAGTTATGAGTGTTGATTTTTTAATGTCAATTAAATGATCAATGGATACATGCCACAGTGCATTCGGAAATATCCTTCGCTCACACCGGCCGAAAGACTTTTGTCATGGCATTACTTCCACAAAACCCATCGAATACAATACAAAAGCAGTGTGACATGACGTCAAGTCATCCTGTCTCAGCCCAGTATTTTCACCACTATCGCTCCTACTGGCCATGCGCGACTACCTCTCTGTCTTCACTAAGGAGTAAAACTACTGTGGCAGTTTTACAAGCCCCTCGAGAAAGAGTGCTTCCAAACTCCCAGCACATGCAGTGACAGGGTCAAAGGAGGCACAAAGACTCAAACGCCCCCCACGCATTACAGGCTCAGCTGCTATTGGCGGCCAATACTGCTGTGCTGTGCTGGTAATAGAAAGCTAAGTGATTTTTAAATAATCCTGTGGGATAATCCCACAGCATTATTTAGAATTGAATTTGATTTCCATTACTGCGTGGCCCACAGTGACAGCACACACATTAGAAGTGACAGAAGAAGCAGTGTGACTCGTGGCATGGCTGCTGCTGTGTCTGCAAGACTCTTAAAAGATCATTCTCAATTTATGTAATAAATTGAGAATGTTTTCAGAGAGTCTTGTAGACACAGCATTAGAAATCACTTTCCTTGCTTTCCATTACGTCGAGGACTGGCCACCAATCAGTGTAGTGATAGAGGGGTGTGCAGCGTTAGTCCTCAGTCCGCAACTCTCAGGGCACAATTAATAAGGTGGCAAATGTCAACCATCTATACTAAATGGTCAAAAATATGTTACTAAAGTTTTAAAGATGTGAAGCTAACAGATTCCTTTAAAAGTAAAATGATGTACGTGAACGTACACGCTGCATTGAAGGTAAGGAAAAACATGCACTATTAATTCAGACTATAGTTTTACTAATAATGTATTATGACTTATGAATCTGCATAGAATTTGGTTAATATGGAAAATAATGTGCAAGTTGGAAAATGTGCGATTTGGCAAATGTACCCACTAGAGTGATCCTCATAAATCGTGAAGTGCCTTTACTAATTGCTTATTAATATAATTTGATGTGCTCACGTTTAGGTTAATGTAGTAGTTTGTTATATTAATGATTACAAAGTATGTATTTGCTTTATTAAATTGTAGGCCTTAAATTAGCAATGTTTGGGCCTAGTTTGCACAGCCTCATGTTAAGCTGCACTGTTCAAATATTGCCGAGAGAAATGTACGCTTGAAGAAATTAATACATGCCTTGTTTTCCACTGAGGTGACCAAAAGTGAGCTGATGTTTTAACTTTCCCATGAGAACTGCTTGTTAGAATTTCTTGTTTTGGTAGATGATACTTTGTATAGTTTCATAGTTAGAAAGTAATGGTCCCAGGAGCTAAGAATGGATGTACTGACTGGAGAACAGAGTGATACAAAATTGATACCTGACAAGCCTGATGGTGGGAACAGGAGAACAGGAGCCAATCATCGACTTGTAAATGACAGTTTAGTTATATCTCAAATTTACACTCTTTATTCTTATTGGACTAATTGTAAACGTGCGATTCTTTGACCAATGGCAACGTGAGAAGTTCTATGGACAATTCTAATTTAGCCCGACTGCACTGCGAGGAGAGAGTTTTTTTCCACTTTTATTTCCTCCTGAGAGTAGCTTGTTCTATTCTGTCTGAGGAGTTGAACAGTTATTGATGATCTTTAATTTATTGCTTAAATGTCTGATGCTGAATGCGGATCCCTTAGACATTGCTTTAAAATGGTTTGGGTTGCTGAGAGCCCACTTTCCGAATCATTCCTTTCATGTCCCAATGCTGATGCTGACCGAACTGATGTCCAACAGACGAAGATAATCGCTGCTTGCTGAACCATATTGAGGAGAGGTATAACAAAATGCTATTGTTTTTGTCACAATTTTGTCTTTTATTTTTAGATACCAACCGTTAATTTTGATAGAGCTGTAGCTAGGTGTTTTCCCAAATTAATATTGACTAACTTGTTTTGCATGAAGTCAAAACATGCTATTCTAATCAGAAGATTGGTAAGAGGAGTCCTGAAATTTCTAATCTGGACCTAAAGGTGTGGTAATTTATGGCCAAAGGGGTCATGGTGTGAGATTATTGACTCCAAAGAAGATTGACATTGTTGATTGATATTGTGACATTGTTGATTGATACTGTTTGATGATTTGCATTGAATTTGTGACTTATGGTGGATATTACTCTAAGTGCAGTCAAAAGGTCCATCGAACCTC
The DNA here is from genome assembly GCF_031143425.1 of Pleurodeles waltl. Lineage (NCBI taxonomy): Eukaryota > Metazoa > Chordata > Amphibia > Caudata > Salamandridae > Pleurodeles > Pleurodeles waltl. The sequence continues at coordinate 291,888,473 of NC_090446.1, read as the reverse complement.
TAACGCGTCGCCTTATAAATTAAATATAAGAAACCAAATAAGGTCAGTCGCACTCACACCAACACAAGTAAATGCCTCTTCTGGGAATATCCTTATGAATGATGTTTTGGTGTAAGTCTATAGGCACCCCTCTTTCAGTGACCCCACATGAAAGAGTGGTCCTGCTAAAATGACAGCTATGCCTCACCGTTTTCAGTCCCTTTAGCACAATAAAAGTAATTTAACCCAGTGAGGATCAGCATACTATAGTTGCTGTACTGACAGGAAATGCATATCAAACACAACATTTGCACTTGCCAACATTTGCACTTCCCTTTCAATAAATACAAATGTATATGGGGAAATTTATATAACAGCCACTGCCAAAAAATACAGGCCGTTTTTTTGGTGAAAGTGGGTGTTCAATTAATTGGTGAGTTTGTGTGTCTGCAAGCATTGTTTGATCAGTAAATAAATGTGGGAACACGTTCTGTGCGAGTTTGAGTGAACTGGAGGGTGAGTAGCAGGACAAATGAATTGACAAATGCATGGATGAATGAAAGAATGAGTGGCTGCACAGTCGGCTCGGTGAGTAGAATCATGCATGGATGGATGTGTGAGTGAGATACTGGTAAGAGGATGGATGAATGGTTGCACAAGTGAATAATGAATGATGACTGCGTGGATGTACCAGAGTGCCACCTTTTGCAGTAACACAGTGGTCCTGCTCTGCTCCAGAATGCTCTTCACTTAGTGTATCTTCCATGCAAAATAATTAACTTTAGGGCTATCTGGGATTAGTTCCCAGTCCGCAGCTCTCAGGGCGCAATCAAAGTATAATTGCAACTGCAGTCGCCGGAGCTTCAGCCTTGAGCGTTATAGGAAAGTAGTAATGGGCAGGACTGAGAAAGTATTATCCCGTACCTTTAGACTTTTCATACGGACAAATAGACAGTGACACACCAAAAAACAAATTGTGTTTGTTGGTAAAGAATCAATTTAGACTTATGTATCTGTTTTTTACTGTGAGAAAGTAGCCTCTTTCTAGCATAGTTACCCACATTTTTGGCCTGTTTGTCAGTGTGTTTTGACTGTGTCGCTGGGATCCTGCTAGTCAGGACCCCAGTGCTTATGGTTTGTGCCCTATTAGTCAGTTTGTTTCACATTTTTTGTCAGTATGCTTGACTGTGTCACTGGAGCCCTGCCAATAAGAACTTCAGTGCTTATGCTTTCTCTGGTTCCAAATTTGTACATACATACTGGTAACCCAGTTATTCACTCCAAATACTGGGCCCTTCTTATAAGTCCCTAGTATATGGTACCTAGGTACCCAGGGCATTGGTGTTCCAGGGGATCCATATGGGCTGAAGCATTTATTTTGCCACCCACAGGGAGTCCATATAAAGACTTCTTCAGGACTGCCATTGCAGCCTGTGTGAAATATATGCCAGGCATTCACAACCTGAAGGCTGGTGCAAAGGAAATGTGTGTGAAGGCACCCCTGCACTAGCAGAGATGCCCCCACATCGTCCACACTCATTTTCCCGGACTTCGTGAGTGCGGGGACACCATTATAAGTGTGCACTATACACAGGTCAATACCTATGTACAGATTCATAATGGTAACCCTGAATATGGCCATATAAGGTGTCTAACAACTGAGAATTGTACCCCAATACTGATTCCAGTATTGGTTGCACAATCCCATGCACTCTGGGGGCTCCACAGTGGACCCCCAGTACTGCCATACCAGACTTCTGAGGTTTTCACTGCAGCCCCAGCTGCTGCTGGGGCTTGAGCAGCTCAACCCCAGGAAGGCAGAACAAAGCATTTCCTTTGGGAGAGGGGTGTTACATCCCCTCCCTTTGGAAATAGGTGTTACAGGCATGGGAGGGTTATCCTCCCAGAGCCTCCGGAAGTGCTTTGAAGGGCACAGATGGCGCCCTCCTTGCATACTCCAGTCTACACTGGTTCAGGGACGCCCAGTCCCATCTCTGGCATGAAACTGGACAAAGGAAAGGGGAGTGACCACTACCCTGTCCATCACTACCTCAGGGGTGGTGCCAAGAGCTCCTCCAGAGTGTTCCTGGGGTTTGCCATCTTGGATTCCAAGATGGTGGGGCACCCTGGGAGCATGTGAGTGGCCAGTGCCAGCAGGTGATGTCAGAGACCCCTCCTGATAGGTCCTTTCCTGGTTAGGTGTCCAATCCCCCTCTCAGGGCTATTTAGGGTCTTCGACTTAAAAAATAAAACACCTACCAGGTCTTACCTGGGATGGGTCCCCCATCCTGTGTTGTCCCTCTGGTGTGGGTGGGGTGGCTGGGGGTGTCCCTGGGGCAAGGGAAGGGCACCTGTGAGCTCTTTCCATGGTCTCTGGCCATGGAACTATGCCTACAGGTCCCCTAACGCCTGCCCATTATCTAGGCGTTAAATAATGGTCCTAAACAAGCTTAGCGTCATTATTTAAGGCCCCCCATCCCCGTGCTGGATTTTAGCACAGGGGGATAAATATGGCACTAAGGCCATATCGTCCTTTTCTGGACAGGAACGCCTACCTTGCATCTGATTGACACAAGGTAGGTTTTCCCGTCCAGAAAACAATGTTAACTCCATAACTTTGGTGCTAGACGTGTCTAGCGCCAAAGTATAAATATGGAGTTCGTTTTGCGCTGAATTAGCATAAATAAATTAAGCGATTCAGCGCAAACCAGGTATAAATATGCTTCTGAGTATTCTCTATCAAGTGTGTCAGTACTGTGTGATTACAGTGGTATTGCAAGAGCTTTGCATTTCTCCTAGTTCAGCCTTGGCTGCTCTGCCTACAACTACCTCTAGACAGCCTGGCTTCTAGACACTGACTACATTTCACTAATAAGGGATAACTGGACCTTGTATAAGGTGTAATACCTGTGGTACCCACTACAAACAAGGCCATCCTCCTACATTTACTTCTTATTCTCTTTTTTTACACAGCTTTTCCAACGGCAGCTTTGAAATCTGTTGATGCCTTTAATTCCACGAATGGCAAGTTTGTTTATAAAAATAAGGCACTGTGTTTGATGTCCTGAGGAGGCCAGAAGCTGAAAGGCCGAAACGTGTCAACCATTTTTTTTGAGTAATGTTCTTGAAATTATGGAACAATGGAACAGTCGAAATGAGATGGTATCGTGTATAAACACTGGGACTAAATGCTCCTAAAGAAAATGATACCAAATACCATTACCTCATGTAATCAGACTGTTTGCTGTAAGAAGGTTTAGCAGCTTATCTGAAGAAAGATTCCAGTGCTAAAAATCATAAAAACTATTTGGATTTTATTTTAACTGTGTGGTTTTAGGATGTAGTTAATTGGTTATTTGTCCATTTGTACAATGTCAGAAATGTAGTGATGTAGTTATGTGTACATTGGTGTTTATTTTGCAATTCCACTCTTGGATAAGAGTCAAACAGGGAGACACAAAAACATTAATAAATATTAGAAATAAGAAAGACAATAATTGTCTTCAATGATTAATTGATGTTTTCATGTGGGATATACATTCACATACACATATTCATCTCCGCTGTATATCTATAAAGGTGATTTAGTTTCTGTTTTGGCTGGACCCCAAACACTCACAGCTAGAGTTCAAGGTCAGGGTGATGAAAAAGGAGTGAGAATACCTCTCATCGATGTTTCCACTCAGTGCTTCCTCATGTGCAATGGTGACCTTTACTGGTGGCAAATGCGCAGAAAGAGAGACTCAGAGATCAAGGGCAGAAAAAGGCCAACCACTGCATGGCTTCCAAATAAAGCCATACAGTGATTGGACGCACTACACCAGAGGTCTAACCAAGTCTGTTCAGCCAATCCAGACACTGCTCCCTTGCTGATATGTTTCCAGCACAGCATGAGAGCAGTGCCAGGATTGTCTCGGGCAGGGGGACTTAATGCTCGTTATGAGACCGAGGGCTCAGGCTGTGCTTCTCCCTGGCTCTCTTATTGCTGAAGTGGTAAGAGGTTACTAGTGCGCATGTTGGGCTGGCCATGGAAAGGCAGCTGTACAACCCGACATGTGCACCAACCAAGGTGAACTTGAGCATGTTGTTTAGTGTGTGTGGCAGTGCATCTGTTGTAACTTTTTTCATGCCCCACCCCTGCATGCACAGCCCTCTTCAGAAACTGACAGCAACTGGCCAGCGGCTGAAAGAAGCTGATTGCTGCGGCCAGACAAAAATGTTATAATTTATTTACGTTTAATACAGGGCCCTGGAGGGCACAAATTGGGGCTGGGATGGGGGGGTGCTAAATATGGCAGGGCAATACCCTTTTGCCCTAAAAGAGGAGCCACCCCTGGTTATAAGTTTAATGCCATCTGGAGGCTCAATGTATTTATTCTTATCTAAATGGAAGGACAGATTTTCTTGTTTTCAAGACTCAACAATAGGTTGATTTGCAGACAAATAATTCTTCTGGAAAAAGCAAATTTCCTCTGAAATTATCATACAACCAGGATCAGGGTATACTATATGAGTTAAATTACCAGTTCCACAACCCCAATAGTATAAGAATTCTGAATGTCATTAAAGAGGCTTGTCTCTATGTGGAGGGATTAAGCCAAAGGCCAACTTGCTTTATAACGTTAAGGAACTCCGAGGTGACTTGCGGTATTCTTTTAGTGTACAGTAGAAGGCTTTTACGCTTTTTGATGAAGGTTGACATCATCACCTTTCTCAAAAACTGCTTGAATCCTTGTCGCTTTACTCATTTGCATGAAGTAGTGTGGTCACAGACAGAAAGATCAAAATCTGAATCTCTACTGGAAATGTAAACACATCAAAAAGCAGTTAGTAATTTGTTACAAGAACATTATGAATTATATCCTATGGAACTTGTAATACATTTGTGACGGAGTAATCCCCTCCACTGTATTACAAGTTCCATAAGATATAATGGAACTTGTTAGACTTTTCATCCTTGGCGTGGTCACCCCTAACTTTTTGCCTCTGTTTCCCAGGTCTTTGATGTGTGCTGGACTCTGATTTTGCTGTTTTGGTACTCTGGCACTTTACCACTGCTAACCAGTGCTAAAGTGCAAGTGCTCCTTTACAAAATGTGTATGTAATTGGCTTAGTCATGATTAGCATACTTGATTTATTAGTAAGTCCCTAGTACAGTGCCCTAGAGTTGCCCAGGGCCTGTAATTCAAATGCTACTTGTGGGCCTGCAGCACTGGTTGTGCCACCCACATAAGTAGCTCTGTAATCATGTCTCAGACCTGCCATTGCAGTGTCTGTGTGTGCAGTTTTAACTGTAAATTCGACTTGGCAAGTGTACTCACTTGCGAGGCCTAAACCTTCCCCTTTCTTACATGTAAGGCACCCCTAAGGTAGGCCCTAGGTAGCCCCAAGGGCAGGGTGCAGTGTATGATTAAGGTAGGACATATAGTAATGTGTTTCATATGTCCTAAAAGTGAAATATTGTTAAATTCGTTTTTCACTGTTGCAAGGCCTGTCCCTTTCATAGATTAACATGGGGGCTTCCTTTCAAACTGATTAAAGTGTAGATTCCCTTTGGGAGCGGATGGATATGGGGAGTTTGGGGTCTCTGAGCTCACAATTTAAAAATACATCTTTTAGTAAAGTTGATTTTAAGATTGTGTGTTTGGAAATGCCACTTTTAGAAAGTGAGCATTTTCTTCCCAATACCATTTTTGTGACACTGTCTGTTTGTGTATTCCCTGTCTGGGTCAGTTTGACAGTTGGGCTGGTTGCACCTCTCACTAGACAGTGACCCCAAGGGAGCTGGGGTGTAGTCTACATTTCCTGATGAGCCATCTGTGCTGGGAGGGAGGGGGGGAGTGGTCACTCACACCTGAACGGGCTGTGCCTGCCTTCACACAATGCAGTCTCCAAACCCTCTTGTGAGTGTCTAGGGTCTGGCCTGGGCAAGGCAGGATTTCACATTCAAGAGAGACTTTGCTTTGAAGTAGGCCTACTTCAAAGGAGAAATTGGCTATGAGAAGGGCACCCAAAACCACAGTCTTTAGGGCACTTCTGAAAACCAAGAGGAACCTCTGCCTGGACCAGAGCTGAACAGCTGAGGAAGAAGAGCTGCCCTGCCTGTGACTGTGCTTTGTGAAGCTATCCTGCAGTTGCTGCTTCTACCAGATTAAGAGGGCAAAGATTGGACTCTGTGTGCCTTCCATCTTGTGAAGAACTCCAAGAGATTGATTTAGAGCTTGCCTGCTGTTGTTTGAAGTCTCAGGGATAGCAAAGACTTCTCTCTGCCAGCACCTGGAGTCTCTGGAGGGACTTCTACTCTGCCAAGTGGTGCCCATCCTGTTCCTGGGAACCTGAAAGGAGAAGCTGGTAACCTAAGAGGAAGAAATCCACGCACAGAACGCTGTGCCGGGAAAAGATCGATGCAACTCCGATCTGCGGCTGAAAAATCGATGCGCCGCCGGCTTCACAGCTGAAAATCGACGCTCACCTGCAACGCGACCGAAGAATCCATGCACGGAGCTGGAGAAACAACATGCATCATCGCTGACGGAGGCTGGGATATCGCAACCCGAGCTGCGTGGTTTTCGGATCATCATGCAGCTGGATTTCTGACGCAAGGACCGCTGGGCGTGTAAAAACAACGCAAGGCCTGCCCGGACCCGAGAGTGCTGACGAGATCGACGCATCGCTTTCCTGCGGAGAGAAGAAACAATGCACCCTGACCCGACGAAAGGAGAAACAATGCAAGGCTTCGCTCGTGAGTGAAATAGACGCATCGCAAGCCCTTTTTGATGCACACTCGCCTGTTCATGGTTACTTTTGATGCACCCAAGGTAAATTCTCACGCTAACAGTGTTAGTGTGTGTTTTAAACTACATGAAGACTCTTCTTGCTTTTTTATTGATAACTTGACTTGTGTATTGTGGATTTTTGTTGTTTTGGTCTTGTTTTGTTTAGATAAATATTCTCTATTTTTCTAAATCTGTCTTGTGTTATTTTGTAGTGTTTTCATTAAGTTACTGTGTGTGTTGGTACAAATAATTTACACCTAGCACTCTCAAGTTAAGCCTACTGCTTGTGCGAAGCTACCAAGGGTGTAAGCAGGGGTTAGCTGAGGGTGATTCTCTTTGACCTTGACTAGAGTTGGGGTCCTTGCTTGGACAGGGGGTAACCTGACTGCCAACCAAAGACCCCATTTCTAACAGAACTTGTAATGCGACGGGCGGGATATCCGTCACATTTTTGACAAGAGTAATCCCCTCTGCCAAACTCATAATGAGGCCCTCTGATAAGTTTAATGTGAGTGAGATTAAAAAAGGCTACAGGTTAGAATGAGTAGTAACATCTTCCCTGTGGTGAAATAAACTGTGAAGAAATGAACTTGTTGCTATAGAGATCTTTCTTCTTGTCACAAAAAAATAGATCATACAATAAAAAAGCAAGTTGTAGATTTCAGTACTTAAACTGTATCTGTAATGATGCCTGTGACTTTCCTTTCACCTTGGCTGTTGTGTCAGGCAGCAGGCATAATGAATTCACGCCTCAAATGTAATGCAATGAATAAAACGAAAGGTAATGACATTACCGTCATTACACTAGTAATACCACCATCAGGCAAAATTCATTGTATGTTTCAGAAAATAGAAAAGATTGTTTTTTAGGAAACATATTTTATGAATCAAATTGAGGACCTTGAAGTATAAATGTCAACCAAAATGCTTCTGCAGGGTGACACAAGTTTTGTAATTGCACAGAAATAATTGTGTCACCCGGGAAAGTGCACGGAAAATGACATGTACTGGCTAATTAGGTAAACCTGAGGTCATTGTGAAGTATGTGAAAGAGGTAGAAGTGAAAAAAACAAAAAGGGGCAGTTGTTGACCTCTATCGAAAAGCCGAATAAGGTCTCATTTAGAGTACAGTGGTTTGAGAAATTGGGTTGCTAGTTGAGGGCAGGTCTGAGCCCTTCTCAAGCAAAAGACACAATCCTTGTCAGGGAGAACAACAAAAGTCACTAAATTTGCCTATGCTTACATTCTGGTAGCTTTGCAGAAAAACAGTCAGACTTAACTTAGATGTAAAGTTTAAAACATTTATACAGCACACAAACAGCAATAAAATGAAAACAGAACTCAAGAAAATTCCCACACCAATTTAGAAAAACCAGGTAAAGGTAATACATTATTTGAGACCAAAACCACAAAAATCAAATCAGTAGATCCTGGGATATGCAGTTTCAAAGATTTAACGTTAGCATGTTGCTTAAAGGCATAAAGCACCACTCGCAGTTATCCAGTCGTGGGAAACTGAGTGAAAGTCACAAGATCAGGCTAAATGTGCAAGCCGGACAGAGGGACCAGGTTAGTCCCACTGAAAAAGTTATCTTCTAAAGCCCAGCATAGAGAGTTCTGAAAGAATGGACAGCCTTAGGATGGGTTTCCCCCAATCTTTTTGCCTCACATTTTTACTGTATAGTTTTGGTAGCCTTAGGACTTGGAGCACTTTACCACCGCTGACCCGTGCTAATGCACGGGTGCTTCTCTTCTTAACATGGTAACATTGGTGGATCCACAATTGGCATATTTAATTTACCTGTGAGTCCCTTGTAAGGTGGTATACCATATCCCCAGGTCCTGGGCCTGCATATTAAATGCTACTAGTAGGCCTGCAGTGCTAATTGAGCCACTAATTGTGCCTCTCACTGAATTAGCCCTTTAAACATGTCTAAGGCATGTCATTGTAGGGTCGGAGGTGTAGTTTCACTGCTACTGTGAATTGGAAAATAAAAACCTATTATGAAGCCTTATACTTCCATTTTATGACATATACGTCAACCCTAAGGTAGGCCCTAGGTAGCCCATAGGGCAGGGTGACATGTAAGTAGGGCGGGGCATGTACTTTTAAGTTTTATATACCCTGGTAGTGAAAAGCTCCAATCGTTTTTCACTACTGTGAGTCCCACTCCTCTCAGGCTTGAACTGGGAATTCCTTAATATGCTTTTATACTTTTAAGCTGTAATTCCTTATCAGAAAGGAGTAGCTACATCATGTTTCATATCATGGGAATGGTAATAATAAATTATCTTTACTGCTAAAGTTGGAATTAACATTACTGTTTTAGGGATGCCACTTTTAGAAAGTGGACATTTCTCTGCTCTTACTGCTCAGCGTGCCTTGCAGCCTCTCTCTAATACACATCTGGGCTGACAGCTACACTTTGTAAATTTCCAATAGGCAGCCACAAATTCAGGGTGTGACAAATAACTTATTTGCATTCATCTGCACTCCGGTGAACCTTCCTGGCCTGAAACGGTGGGAGGAAGCTAACACACTTCAATAGGGAGGTGTCTGTCCCCACACAAAGGGCTGATTAACCCCTACTGGTAGTCTGGAGCCAAGGCTAAGAAAAAAGGATCTGTGTGCACTTTAAGGAGCTGCTTTGAAGTTGCCACCACTTCAAAGACACATTTGGGTATAAGTATTGGGGCCCTGGCCCTAACAAATCTGTACACTTCTGGACTCGGGAAAAACTCTGCTGGATTAAAGACTGCTTTGCTGTAAGGACTGCAACTTTGCCTGGCTACACTGTTCCAAGGACCTGCTTCTCTGCTCTGCTGAGCTGCCCTACTGCCTGCTGAGCTCTGCCCTGCTGAGGAAAAGGACTGGAGCCATCTTCCTGAACCCTAGTGTCTCCAAGGGCTTGCTGGCTTGCCCCTGTTCTTCTGAAGTATCAGGGACATCAAAGACTGACTGTGACTCTTCTGGTGCTGCAGTAATCTGCCATCTGTGAATCCTTCCCTTGCCTGAGGTGCCCCCCAGTCCTGGGCCTCAGAAGTGGGTTCTGCAGCTGAACTCTGCAAAAACCGATGCATCATCACCACTGCATTGGTCAGAACTGCTACATCGCCCCTTTGATTCTGACACAGAGGCTGCTCGACGAGAGCAGATTCACAGCCTGTGTGGCCCAAAGATGATGCTTTGCACAGCTCAACAACGACGTACCAAGTCAACTTCAACAGAATTCGATGCTGATGTGGACCTGACTGTGAGGCTCAATGACGACGCATCTACCCGACAACGCAGATTAGAACCAGTGCATCTTTCCCTCGAAGTTGACGCTTTTTCAGCAGACCCCGCATGGGTTCTGTAGCTGACCTACCCTCCATTGCGGTCAGATGTACTTTGGATTTCCACTTATCACTTGTCACCTTAGTAACCTTTTGACAACTGGAGACTTCTAAGTACTATTTTTAGTTTAATGTTTGGAAATTCATGTCTAGGCTTCTACTGATTGGATATGCGTCATTTTGGTCTTTTGTTACTCAGAAAAATGTTCACTATTTTTCTAAACCTGTGTGAGGTTTTTATTTGATGTTTTCATTGTGTTACTGTGTGTGTGTGTGTGTATTGCACAAATACTTTAGATATTGCCTCTGCTCTGTGCCAAGCTACCAGAGGGTGAGCACGGGTTAATTTAAAGGATTGTGGTTCCTACATGGACAGGGTGCATACCTCTGCCAATTAGAACCCAATTTCTGACAAGCTCCATTTGTGGTGGAGGAGGCTGCAAGGAGCAAGGAGAGCATCATGGATGGACATTGCTGTAGTGCAAAGAGCAAGCCTAGAATGTTGGCCTATCAGTTGTGTAACATGTAAAGGAGATCTTGCATTTCAGGTTGGTGCTGGTGGTTGCTGTAGCCTGAAGAGTTAGGTTCACTGGAGCATCACATTGGTGTTCGCCATTGGTGGCAAGATCTTGACAAGAACAGGCCTGTTCTCAAAAGCAAAAAGCTTAAAACTTCAGGACTTATCCTTTTCTTCTAGGGCTAGCTCAGCAGAGGCCACACCATGGATCCACAACCTGGGAGGCACCACTTGGGGATCAGGATATATATATATATTTGTTTTACATTTATTTATTTATTCGGCATGTGAGATTGACATTACATATATTAGTCAAACATACGTCATACCTCATACATCAGAGCTTGAGCTTATGACTTTTGCTGTGAGTCAGCTTAATGTGCTATAGTGCTTGCCTATACCTTAATCTTAGTATTGCCTAGAGCACTACATCCATAGTGAGATTCTTAAATCTTGACCCCCAACTCCACCCCCCCAATCCTAATCTTTCACCAGGTTGTTCATTTTCACCCATATCCCCTGGTATCTTTGCATTGCTCCTACCCGTTGGGCATACAATTTTTCTTTAGCCCGTGTTGACTCCATTTTTGCCTCCCACACCACATATGCCAGGGTGACTGGTGACTTCCATGCCTGAAGAATATTATTTGTCTAGAGGAAATGGGCAGATCTGTATTTTGCGTAATACCCCACAATGCCACTAATGGGCTAGGGGCTAGCTCGTAGGCTATCAAAGTGCTCAACCTTTGAAAGATCTTCTCCCAGTACCCTGCCAGATACATGCATGCAAAACACATATGAATCCAATCCCCCTGGGACTTTTGGCAGCGCAGACAAAGACCTGATACCTCTGAGTGCATTTCCTTTATTCTAGCGGGGTGTAATAAAGGAACCATTTAGAAAATAGAGCGATTCTTTTAAAATGTGCCCCTCTGAGTGGTTTATGAGACACCTCATTATGCTTTTATCATTGTTGTACCCCTATTTTACACCCAGTGATATGTGCATCTTTGACCAAGAGTTGGGAGAATGCCATGATTGAACCCCCATCCTGAAGAAGCTTATAGCATTTACCAGTGCCTAGTTGATTGTCATAAAAAGCCTGGCCGATAGCTTTATTGGAGCAATCTATTGCTTGTTTCGTTGAATGTAGGAAATGCTGGATTTGATAGTATGAAAATTTAAAATTTTCTGGAATATCCCTTACGCCCATATTTTAATATGATTCGTTATATAGAAATCTGCTACGGTCCTAAGCCTCAGTGCCTCCCATTGCTGCGCATTTCTTTGATTAAGTTCTACTTCTATCATCCAAATATCCCTAACTTGTATTAACGGGTGAGCCTTATCAATTTGATATTTTGCCTGTATCTGTAATATACCAAACTGTATCATTACTGGCAATTTGTACCTAACCCTTTTTGGTAGGTGGGGACATTTTAGAAAACGTGAAAGCTGGATGTTGGTGTCTGCCACCATCTGATTGAGGAAGAAGTTGAAATTTGGCTTTTGCGCTGCTCTTGACGCCCAATCCGATAGCACTGCTTCATAATAAGTTACAATATTAGGGAGAACCAGCCCCTCATCTTCCACTGCGAGAGTTAGCTTCTCCAACTGTAGCGGGGTTTCTTATGGTTCCATATGAATTGCCTAATTAATTAATCTTGCTTGTTAAAAAACGTCTTAGGAACTATCAAAATTACACTAGAAAAAACAAATAATAACAAAGGCAGAATCATCATTTTTACCAGTGTGGTCCTTCCTATAATGGTAATAGTAGTTTCCTGCCACTGCAAAAGTAACCCTTGGATCTTTTTGAGAACCCTCATGTAATTCAGCTGGAACAAGTCTGCCGAGTTCTTGGACACATATACAGTATTCCTAGATATCTAATGGGATTAGAAGATGAAGACATAACACGGATGTCTTTTGGCAGGACTGATATTTCTGTGTTATACAAGAGAGCCTCTGATTTAGACTGATTTTATATCCCCCCCCAACTCCGAAAAAGCCTTAATCTTTGCAAACGTTCTGTCGATGTTTTGGGCATCCGCACGAAGGTACAAGATCATATCGTCAGCGAATAGCTTCACCTTGGGTGCTAGACGGAGCGACGCTTGTATGTGTGAAGCTTGTCGAAACGCTGCAGCCAGTGGCTCTATAAAGAGTGCAAACAGAACCGGAGACAGAGGGCAACCCTGTTGCGTGCCCTGTGAAATTTGTACCAATCCTGCTATTTGTGCGTTTACTGAAACTTTGGCTTGAGCCCCTGTGTAAAGTATACGTAACGTCTGGATAAACTCCCCAGGGAAGCCAAACTTAGCTAGAACAGAAAATAACACTTCCCATTTAACTAAATCGAATGCCTTTTCAGCATCAAGCATTATGATTGCCGCCGGATGATGATTATGAGATAAATAATCTATTGCCTGTACCAGAAAGTTGGTATTGGTGGATAGCAACCTTCCCAGTAAGAATCCGCATTGGTCCTCATGTACCAATCCTTGCGCCATCTGAGCGGTACGAACCACAAGTATCTTAGTAAATAATTTATAGTCCTTATTTAATAGACTGATCAGACAGTATGAGCCCAGATATTCTGATGGTTTATCCTTTTCAGTAAAACTAACCACTACAGCTCTTGAGAATTCAATAGGGACCTCAGCTCCTTCTAGTATTTTGTTGAATAGGTCTACTAATATTTTGACGATTTGAACCTGTAATATTTTGAGGACCTCCACCGGGAGGCCATCTTTTCCTGGAGCTTTACCATTGGGGGCTCCCCTTCTTGCATCTACTACCTCTTTAGGAGTAATTGGGGACATTAGAATAGTCTGTGCTGCTACACCTAAGCCTGGTAATGCTACTGCATCTAAGTAATGTTTAATTTGCAAGCTATTTACTTGTATCGTCTCAGTATACAGCGTACGATAATGTGAGACCAATACTTTTTCGATCTCTTTAGGCTGAGTAACCATTCTACCCTGCTCCTCATTAATATGTCTATTAAGTATCTCCCTGGATAGAACGAAATCTCTTAATTTGGCCTGAGCCCTTGTCAGCCTTGATGCCGTCCCTGGGCTGGGTAGTAGTTGATGTCTTTTCAATCCCTTTTCTAGCTCCCCTTGAAGTATATTGCTGCTTTCGTGTGCACTTTTCCCTAGATGAGCCTTAAAAGAAATTGCCTCCCCTCGTAGAAAGGCTTTAGTGGCTCCCCAGATATGGAAAAGAGAGGCTGACTTCTTGTTTACTTCTATAAATTCAGTGATGGATACCTTAAGATTTGCTACCCAACCTTCATCTTCCAAAAGAGATCTATCCAATCGCCATTGCGGGCAATGCTGCTGATTACTTAGCTCACTAAGATCGACCCAGGGAACAGAGTGATCTGAAAAAGAATTCACAAGTATTCCTGACTTCTGCCGCTTTAGTGCAAATGAGATTAGAATATAATCAATTCTTGATCAGGTATTCTACCTTTTTGAATAACTTGTGAATTATTTTTTGTGGAGATGATCAGCTCGCCACACATCTACTAAGGCTAGATCTAAAATCAATTTCGAAAGCATTTGGCAATCTCTTGGCTTATTCATCGTTTTGTTTCTCCGTGATGTATCCCACTGAATATTTGGCATAATATTGAAGTCTCCTCCTATTATGAAATAGCCTTGGAGTAAAGAAAGATGTATATATAGCGCCTACATTGACTCTATATCGTCCTCTATTGGGCCATAAAAGCTTACAAAATGGATCTCTTTGTCTCACAGCATAGCAGTAACTACTATCCATATTGTCTGCGGGTCTCTAACAACACTTTTATCCTCCCTGTAAATTTTCTAGAAAACAAAACTGCCACACTTTGTACTGCGGCATCAACTGATGCAAAGAAGGAATGAGCAATATATACAGGGTGTCTAGGTAACTTAACATTGGCCCTCTGATGAGTTTCCTGCAAAAAAACAACTTGCGCTGTTTCCAGCCAGTTTAGCGCTGCTTGAAGTTTAATGTTATTATTAGCCCCATTTAAATTACAGGAAGCTACTCTTAGCTTGGACCCCATTATTTCTCAATGTTCCACCCCATCACCACCAAAACCTATTGCACTGGCGTTACTTTCTTAGCTGTGCTTTCACCTTGTAACTTATCTTCAGATAAATAGTATGGTTGGCTAACCTCCACCTGCATTTTTTGCTCTAGCTCCACCCTGTGCTCCCCTCCTATCCTAACTTCATCCGGGGCCTTGCCCGCCCTGGACCCTACCTCCCTTGGACCAACTGTGCCCCCCTGTCACCCCCTCATTCACCCTACCCCCATGCCCCCTCTACCCCAAAAGTGAGTGCGCTGGCATGGCACTCGTAAGGACTGACCTCATGCACTCAACAAGACCAGCGGGCAGAGAAATCCATGGGGAGAAGGAGGGCATATAACACGTAACACGTCTTGCTCAAGAAGAAAACATCACTTCCTTTCCCCACCTTCCCCCCACCCCTGCTTCCTACTCATTTTACGCCTCTTCCGTATCTCCTCCCCCCAAACCTTATCTCGTCCACCCCCGGTTTTCTGCACTAATCACATTGACATTGTTTTTAACGATGTTAGAAAGTTCTTAGCATCCTGTACGTGCTGAAATATGTACACTTGTCCCTTGTGCAACACTTTGAGTTTGGATCGTTGTACAATCCCGGCCGGAGCTCCCAGTCCTTTAAAGCCATCTATGGGTCGTACAAACTCTTGTCTTCGATGAGCTGCGTTGACTGACATATCCGCAAAAAAACCAATAGTTGAAAGTATCCCCAGATGAAAAGTTTTTTGTCTTTATTGCTTGTGATAGAATCTGTTCTTTAGTCACCAAAGTTGATTAGTATAGTACAGGGATATTTTGAATTGACAGAGCGCGTAAAGGGTACTCTATGTGCTCTTAATATTGAGAGATCCGCTTCCGCTTTTACTAGTTCTGTTAAGATACAGTTGCTGATGAGATCGGAGACCACCTTGATTACCGAAGATGCTACCTCGATCCCTTCCAGTACTCCTACAAATCTCAGATTTGAATGCCAAGATCTGTTCTCCATCTCATCCATCTTTAGTTGGAGATCCTCTAATTCTGATTGCATCTGAGGTATTGTTGGTTCCGCTTGTTTGCCAGCATCTTCTAGATCCGAGACTCTCTGTTCTACTTGAGTTAGTTTGGTAGAGAGATGGGCTAGATGAGTATTTAGTTGGGTAAACTGATCTTTAGTGTCTTTATGAGCCACCTCTTGTGATTGCTTTATTGCACGCAGTTCCTCTAAAACCTGCCCCATCCATTCCTCCATTGAGAAAGGGCCATATATTGCGCTCCGATTACTGGGGCTGAAATTAAGAGTACAAGAAAGTACACTGGCATCTTCATTTCTGTTAATGTTCAGTATTACAAAGTCTGACATAGCTAGAGAGGACTTCTCCACACCTGGGTCTAATGACATATTAGAGATTATGGCATTTTCTGTAACCCCTGCTCTGGGTGATGATATAGCTTCCTCATGATCTACTATTCTGTCCTCCTCCCTTTCTGTTACTTTCGGTGTCGCTTTAGCATTAGCAGTGAAATCATTGCCGGAGGTTGAAAACAAGGATACGTTGACAGTTCCTTAACAGCAGTAGTTGATGTAGAAACAGTAGGATGGGGATATGCTAATATCCTTGGTACCCTCGCTGGTTGTGCTTGCCTTAATGCTGATGGCTCATTATGCTCTACTAGGCCGGGCACTTTTAGCACAGGAGCTATGGGTAGAACTGGCATAGAAAGAGAAGGCACATGCTGCGGTGAACCCTGTGCCCCAGTAGAGGTTCTCAGCCCCCATCCTTGCAGGCAAAAACTCCAAGCTATATCTCTGTCTACCCGTAGCAGGAGTCAATGACTTGGTCAAAGTCCTGGTTTTAGGGCCCTTAGCTATTTTACCCATTGTTCGTGCTGCCTTCCTTACAGCTTGCTTCTTTCGTAATCCGTTTCATGCTAGTAGGCAAACCGCAAACCGGATCAAAAACTCAACTGAAGCTCTTAGAGTCCACAATAGCATAATTACGAGGCAGAGAAGGGAAAGGCGTGTATTGTGTCTGACTCATCAATTCCTTTACGCCCTTTGCACCCTTGCTCGCTCCGGTAATTCCCCTCCAGGGTAAAAAAAATGTCCTTCCCTCTTTCTCTTCTTCTAGTGACTAATGCCAATGTTGCTCGGACCCCCTTAGCTTGCCAATCAGTGTGGGCCCATGAAAACCCCTACTCGTAGGGCTATTTCAGGTAGCCATTGGCATCTGCCATAAGTCCATTGATGGGACTATGCTGATAAGGCCCCCCTCGAAACCCTGCCACCTTCATACCTTGTCTGAGTTCTTTCCAGAAGGCTTGGTTTTGCTTTATATGCACAGGCTTGAAAGGAGGAGGGGGTTGCAGACCTTGATCCTGTAGTTGAAGCTGAAAAGCCCCCGCTGTTCGTGCCTGGGGCTATCGGGATCCTGACAGGCTGACTTGGCTAATTAAGCTGTGCTTCCTGTACTTCCAACGTTCCAGTGCTGTCAGCCATTTCCCCCGTTGTCGTAGGCATCTTAGGACGCTGTTCTTCGGCCGAGCCGTTTCCAGCATGATGCAGTAATGCGGTAATATCGGATGGTCGAGCGGCTTCAGACAGCTTCGCGAGGACGAGCGGTCCCTCAGAGGCACTCGTCGTCCGACCGCACCTCCCGCTCGAAAGAGAGCCGTGAATTGGAAGAGTTGAGTTTCTTTTTAATTTTTGCCGGGCGGGAGCGCAATCCTTCAGCTCTCTGCCAGCCATGTTGCCACTGATTGCCGAAGCTCTAGTCCCGGAGCATGACAGGAGCTCCCACAGGGGATCAGAAACTCATTTCAACAGAATCCAGCAAGGCTCAGACAGGCCCAGATGCAGGTCCAGGCAGGTCCAGTGGAATAGTTCAGCTGGGCAGTTACACTGAGAACTCTGGAGCTTGTTGTGTCCCAGTAGCTCAGAACTGGAGGTCAGCTAACTATCGCTGGGATTCACTTACGTAGCCTGGGTTGAAGTGTGCAGGTCCAGTCTTCCTTCTCAGACAGCAGGACAGGCCTCACGCAGCAGAGCAGGCCTCTTGTGGCAGTTCTCAGTCTGTAGTAACCACAGGTCCAGGAGTTTATAGAGGAGTGGATCTCAATGTCCCATTTTTATACCTGATGCCAGCTTTGAACTCGGAGAAGCTTCTGGAGTATCCACCTACAGAAGTGTTTGAAATTTCCTGCCTCCCTGTCCTGGTTCCTTTCTATCTGCAGTCACAGTAAGCTAGTGTGAAATTGTTAGAAATGGGGTTTCTGGTTGGCTAGGGTGTGCACCTAAGCCAGGCAGAACCCACCCACTCTAGTCAGGGCAAGGGAGTTACACGTCCAAGATAACCCTTGCTCACCCCCTTGGTAGCTTGGCATGAGCAGTCAGGCCTAACCCAGACGCAATGTGTAAAGTGTTTGCACAACACATACAACACACGTCAGGCAATAAATACACCACAAAGGGGACACAACTGTATTGCACAAAACCTAATTAGACCAAACATAACATGTCAATAATATCCTGCTACCTAAGCAGTTGCCAGAAAGTTACACAATACTGTTACTCTGCAGAACTAGCAGTAGTTACACATAACACATCGGTTACTTCGTATTCTGCAACATAAGCAGTAGTCAGGAATCATATTACTAAAGAAATGTACTTGTCATAAAAATACCATAAATGCCCATACCAGGAACCTTAGAAAACATATGGCAAGTAATAAAAACATATCAGCATGTCATGCCTATAAAAGGAACATCAGCACTATATGTCACTTCATACCAAAAACAAGTTAGTATAACAGTCCCAACAAGCACAGAATAGGAACATCAGGAAGCGTGTTCCCAGAGAAGAGTTCTTGTTTTTGTTGATGAGGGCACCTCCAGTGCCACGAGGCACAACAAGGGGGCCCCCAGCGCTCCTTGCCCAGAACGGGGGCTGTTTGGTGATTTTGGGAGAGGGGGGCAGCACACACCCCCTCCAATTTTATATAGGGGCCCCTTCAGGGTGCCAGCGATCTCTAGGGTCTTCCCCCAGACAATGACCGGCTCTCCCTTGGGGGGGCAAAGCCCAAAACAACAGCACGGGGACCATTCTGTGCGGGGGCCTCCAGCGAGTCTTCCGCCCTGCTCCCGGTCTCTCAGGGCAAAATCAGGGCTCCGATGGGGCAGGGGGAACCTCCGATGAGGCTTCCTCCCCTCCACCCATATTCCAAGGCACAGATGATGGGCCCGTTGGGGTGGGGAGCCTCCAATGAGGCTTCCTTCCCCACCCGGGCGGTGATCAGACTCAAGTGAGGGCCCCGTGGTGCCCTGGGGGCACTCCCCAGAGTGCGCTATCCACAGGGGCACTGCTAGGATTGCACTCACTCCAGATGTCCAATTTTTGTGCACCGGGGGCCGCGAACAGTGCGATTTACTTGCACTTGCATGAAACAGCCCAGCAGCAGTGATTTTTTTGAATCAGCAAAGCACTTTCAAGCGTGGAACGTACAAAAAGAAAGGGCTGTCAAGGCGCTGAAGATAATCAAGGCAAATCGCTCTCCAGGCGCTATGTGGTTGGGGGATGAAACACTCCTCATGTGTCTCAGCCACCAGGAAGGGCATTCACAAGGTGCTAGGCAGGTCGTTGCAGGGGTCCAGGGCCACAGCACCTAGCCCCGGGCGGGGGACAACAGAGAGATCAAAGGGTGGCAGGGCCCAGCAGCAGGTTAGCACAAAGGGTTGCAGGCAGTTGGCATTTTTTCCAAGTGACCAAGCAGGTCACAAGTCAGCACAGGAGCAGTCCAAGGCAATTAATGGTGAGTCCCTCCAGCTGCATTCTGTGTCCAGTTACAAGTAAGTTAAGTTCCAAAGTGTCTACAAATTGTGGGGAAAACTCCCCTGTACTTATACTCAGTTTTGCAAAGCATTTCTAATGAGGGAGAGAGAGGTTACAACCAGTTACAACTGGTTCTGGGAGTGTCCCCTCTTTCATCCAGCACAGGCTCCAAACATCAGTTGGGGGTAAACAACTCTTTTGTGTGAGGCCAGGGCACAGCCTTTACAGATGCATATGTGCCCCGCCTCCCTTTTCTCTCAGCCCAGGAAGACCATTCAAAATGCAGATGAACCTCTGTGACACCTCCACCCTCCATGTGTACAGGCTGTCTGAAAAGTCCAACTGTCACTATGCCCAGACATGGATTGGAGTCAAGATGCAAAACACCAGATTCGTAAGCACAGAGAAATGCTCACATTCTAAAAGGGCATTTCTTTAATAGTAATGAAGAATCCACCTACACCAGTAAGCAGCATTTCTCACTACCAATACAACCATACCAAACATGCCTACGCTACCCCTCATAAATCAGACAATACCCCCTAGACCAAATGCAGGTCACTTCCAATGCAATTCTATGAGAAGTCAGCACTCATAGCAGTGTGAAATAAAATAGGCTGTTAGTCATTACTAGGACAGGCCATGCTACTAGGTACATGTCCTGCCTTCTACATACATAGCACCCTGCCCATAGGGCTAGCTAGGGCCTACCTTAGGGGTCTTACATGTAGTAAAAGGGGAGTTCTGGGCCTGGCACGTAGATTTAGATGCCAAGTCCCTGTGGCAGCAAACTGTGCACACAGGTCCTGCTCTAGCAGGCCTGAGACAAGTTTGAAAGGCTACTTCAGGGGGTGGTGCAAGCAGTGCTGCAGGCCCACTAGTAGCATTTAATTTACTGGCACTGGGTATAGGGATACCACTGTGCAAAGGACTTACAGGTAAATTAAATGTGCCAATCAGGTATAAGCCAATCATACCAAGTTTACAAGGGAACACACATGCACTTTAGCAGTGATTAGCAGTGAGAAAGTGCCCAGAGTCATAATGTCAGCCAAAAAGGGTCAGAAAAATTAAGAGGAGAAGGCAAAAAGTTTGGGGAATGACCCTGTAGAAAGGGGTAGGTCCAACAGAAGTCCTTTGTGTGTGAGCTAAGGCAGGGTCTTGAATTGCAAGTGTGACAGGTGACAGCTGCACCAGTCCCATCAAGCCAGGAGGTCCCATCCTGCCAACACCCATGTCCTCTATTGTGCGGCTGACTGGGAGGAATACAAGAAGGCCTACTGCCAACAATATCTACTCATGTGACCCAAAAACAGGCTGTAGGCACCAATTGACTAGGACAAAAATGCTAACTTTCTAAAAGTAGCATTTCCAGAATTGTGATTCAAAATCCACATTTATCACTAACGAGTGTTTTCAATTGCAATTCCTCAGACACTAAACATGACATTCTTACCTTCTCTGAAAAAATGCATAACTTATTAAATGTATTAAATGCAATTGGTGGGATGTTGTCAGATAGGAACGGTATGCTTTGCAATATTGGAAATACATTTGAGAATTTTTCATTACCAGGACATGTAAAACTTAAAAGTACATGTCCATGTTTTTAAATACAACACGCCCTTCCCTAGGCTTATCATAGTGGTGACTTACATGTACTAAAAAGGAAGGTTTAGGCCTGGCAAATGTATTTTGGCATTTAAAAACTGCTCACTCAGGCAAACTTCAAATTTGAGCATTTGCAAGCACACAATGATTTGAACATCTGGCCTTTACTTCAAGATGTTCAGAGTGCTGACATACTTAGGAACCAAAACTCCATAGAAATGAAACACGTGAAAGGCTGCTAGGGGCATTAAAATCAGAACCAGCAAAATGTCTACATTTGCTGTAAGAGGTAAAGGAAATATTGAATGGTTTCTTGAAGGAATAATTTCCCCAAATCTCTAGACTTCAGTATGGAACAAATCAAATAACCCTCCTGTTTATCTATTGAACTGATTTGCTTTGCTGCTCCCTCTTTCCCATATCCGAGTTATCAGTATGACACTTACTAGGAATATTGAGGAGAACAAAAAGTGATAGATGGAATGTTTGAATTAATCACAGTCACTGGTAGTCACACTAGGCTGCATCATAGTACATTTTGTTTTTGCTCTCCATGTGTTTTCAGACAGGAGACAGATATATGCAAACTAGCCATGGCCCTTCTGCAAAAGAAACAGCACTGCCTGGCCAAGTTCCCTCTGTCTAGAGGCACACGCAAACCCAGACAGGGTTCGGCTTAATAAGGCCTCATCAATGAGGTATACCTTGAGTCCTGTGGCACAGTGACCATTGGACCGATGATAGGCATACCCAGAAATAGGTTTTGGAACAATGATCGCCGATCCTATGGATGAGATTAATTCAAGCAATCCATCCATCACTTTTTTGCTACAGCAGATTCTGTAGGTGTGACAAGCATGCCTAGAAATGGGTCCTGTATTTACTGAGCCACAGGACTCAAGGTCATTAAAGATGCATACGTAGCTCTACAATTTTTATGGGGTTGTTTGGGTTCGTGTCTAGAGGGGAATGGGTCTGGTAGAACAGGCTAGACAATTCCTATTGGAGACAAAAACAGCAGCATTGTCCTCTAATGTCTTGAACTATTCTCTTGGGTCGGAGGGTGCTAAGGTTCCTTCCACTTTCAAACATCATTTTGTAGTTTACTTTTTGGGGTGTAACAGAGCTCATCCAAAGGCCTATGCTACGTAATGGTCATGTGGCTCACCAAGCTAATCTCTTAAGAGTACATTATTTTCTTTATTACATGTATGATACATAACTTATCCTTAAGACGGAAGCTCAGTCATCTTCCATACAGCAAACTGTTCAAAAGTAAATGTTTGTTACTGCAGTGGTTGAATGGATGCAAGGTAGGCATATTAAATTAAATCACAAGATGGAGATTCATGTTAGGGGAGGAGATTCTTCATCTTGGTGGGAGCAATAGGAGGCGACTTCCATAGTGGCAGTCAATCAGGTCAGAAATCTAGGAATTATTTTTGAAAGGATGTAGTCTTTTCATTCTCAGGTACCAACATTAGTGGTGTTATGTTTTATCACTCTTTGAACCCTTAGAAGGATTCATGTGATATCGCCCTGGCTCTATTGTATGAAAACTGTCTATTTGGGCATCCCACAATGCCCTAATAAGTGAATCAGAATATGGCAAAACACCTGGTGCTTGGGGGGGATTACCCCCTTAGGAAACGTTTTCTCAGGACATCTTGCCAAACTTCATTGGTTCCCACTTTCGAGCATTTTTGCTGGCAATAAAAGTCATCTATAGGATTCCTGTTGCTCAGATACAGTTAATGGGAGGGCAATCTGATAGTATTCGAATAGGGCGAGGGACCAGTTAGAAAGGAACTCTGCCATCTTGCCATTTCACAGGTTTGGATGGGATACTAAGGTATTGGCATATGCAGTCGATATAGCTGTTATAACAGCCAATCCAGATAAAGCGTTAAGAGAAATAGAGAAGGAGACAAGTACGTTTGGGGAGTTTTCTGGGTATTTATTAAATAGGGAGAAAACTCAGTTGCTGGTGAATAAATATGTGACTTCCCAAGATTTTCTTAAGGTGGGCCATGCAGTGTATCTAGGTTTAGATATTGCTCCTGTGGTGGGGAAGATAGTTAGTTTGAATCTCTAGCCGGTTCTAGGGAAAGCAAAACAGGATTTCAGTAGATGGAACAATCTGCATATGTCCATAATGGGGCGATGTAATATGATTAAAATAATATTCCTCCAAAGGTACTATATCCTTTCTGGGCAATTCCACTAGTTTTTGAAAAATCATGGTTTACAGCAATAGATCAGCTAGTAACTAGATTTATTTGGGCATATGGTAAGTGTAGAAGGGCGAGTAAATTAACGTCCTTACCCAGAGAGAAGGGGAGATGGTCTGTCCCGAATTTAAAATGGTATCAGATGGCAGTGGCTTTCCAATATATGTGCCCACTGATGGTGGGGAATCATGGTAAGATAGGGGCAGAATACCGCCCAAACATTTATGAGTTATTAATTGGTTCGATAGCTAATGGGGTACTGTTGGTTTTAGTGGAACCCAGCTACTAAAAGAAAGTTCAGTTTAAGGTATTAGAAGCTGCCTTTAAATGCTGGTTTCCTTGGTGGAAAAAGGCAGCACTTGGCAAATTTAACCGCTATATGCCAATAGATAATAATCCCACTCTCCCAGAGATATTTAAAGATCGTTATTTTGCCAAGTGGGCCCTCCAAGGGGTCCGACAGCTAGGAGACTTCTACGAGTGGTCGGGGTTCAGAGCATTTGAGGATCTCCGAGAAAAGTTCGGATTGGAGCAAAAGGACTTTTTATAATACCTGCAGATAAGAGATTTTTTAAGTAAAAAACCAGTGGGATAGAGGGGTTTGCAAAAAAAACATTCTTGGAGAAGGTAACAGAGAGACCCGATTATCAATAAGTTTTATATATTCAGTGTTTATATCAGAACAACCCAACGACCTCGAGAAGTATAGCAAGAAGTGGGAAAGCAATCTTAATAAGGGAGGTATAAAATGTTATGAATCCCTTGAGCTTGGGTATACTGTTAATGTCTTCAGCACTACAAGCACAGCACTATAAGACATTATATGATTTGTATTATATCCCAGCTCAAAAGCTAAATGGGGAAGGTTGGAGGGAACCCATTGCCTGAGATGTGGAGAATTTGGGGCAGATACTATACATATGTTTGCTACCTGTGTCAAATTGGCGCAGTTGAAAGGGGAGATCAAGCAGATGTTAAAGGGGGTGGTAGGATACGATGTAGAGCTTACCCCGGACATCATGGTCTTAGGGGCTTCGGAGAAGGGGGAAAGTCACAAAGGGCTTTCATTGTTATGTCAATGGCTGTATACCGACTTTGTGTTTCATCGGCATGGCTAGACCCATGGCCCCCTCCATGTCAGCAGTGGCTGGGACGACTTTTATCTATTTATCATCTGGAGGTAGCTCACAATCTACGCAAAGTGAGGCAGGCTAGACGTAAGGGGCAGACAATATGGGGGCTTTTCGGAGATTGGGTTCGGTCACGGTAATGGCTTAGCGAAAAAGAAAGTTTGACATAAAGCACTTTAATCGTAATGAATTGTATAATTGGCTTTTTGATCTCTCTTCCCCCATTGTTTGTAATGAATTATCTTTCTTTTCCGTATTAAAAAAAAGAACCCTTAGAAGGATTCATGTGACATCATCCTGGCTCGATTATATGAAAACTGTCTATTTGGGCATCCCACAATGCACTAATAAGTCAACCAGAATATGACAAAACACCTGGTACTTGAGGGGGATTACCCCCTTAGGAAACGTTTCTCAGGACATCTTGTCAAACTTCATTGGATCCCACTTCAAAAATGTATATTACTTAAGTGCCTCCCTATATGTCATAAAGTTATTTGACCCTTACTTTTTGCACATCTTTTCTCCAAATGATGTTACCCTCAGAATCTAGAGTTGACCATGCACATGCAGTCTTTTTGACTATACCTCAGAGTAAAAGGGGCACTATTGGATCCTGATCATGTTTCCTTTGTTACAACAAAACTTTGGAACATAGTATATTGTCACTAGATTTGTATTTGGTATGTGGGACTACCTCCCTTATATTTAATATTCTGGCAGTGTCACAATGCTCTTTCCTACTTTTTCCCATGCATTGTGCTGAAATACATTTTTGCGTTATTGCTGTGCAGAACAAGCCCCATTTAACCCATTCATACATCTACCCACTCATCACCATGCTCACCCAATCACCCTCTCTCATCACTTTTCCACCCACTCACTCACACCTCTATTTATCAATCCATGAATAGAATCTTTCATCCAATCGTTTATTTATCAAGCCAGCCAATTATCCTCCAACAAATTAATCAGTTCTCTGAGGCAGTCATTAACTCATCCACCCACCACCGATCTATCTATGCATACATAAACACTACTTTCCAATCATCAATTCTCACACTAATTCATCCACTCATTCACCTATCTGCTAACTTACTTATCCAGTGAGTCATCTCTCTACTCAGTTCTAAACCACCCATCCAGTCACTTACTGACTTTGATTCACCCATAAAATCACATAACCAGTCACCGATCTATAAAGATGGACGGCAATTTTTATACATTTAGGTGCATATTTATACTCAGCTTGCGCCGTTTTAGCATAGAAAATGTTGATGCTAAAACGGCGCTAAGCTACGTCCATATTTATATTTTGATGCTAGACCCATGTTTTGGATAAGGCAAACTACCTTGCACTAATTAGATGCAAGGTAGACATTCCCGTCCACAACATGATGCTAACCGCCTTTCGCCTAATTTATACTCGGTGCAGAAACGATGCACACGGAGTAGGCGGACCCAAATAATGGCACTAAGCTTGATCAGTGCCATTATTTAACGCCTGGGTCAGACCAGGCATTAGGGTACCTCTGGACCCATTTCCATGGCCAAACACCATGGGTGTCCACCCCAAGACCCATCAACACCCCAACCCACACCAAAGGGACATCATAGGATGGGGGAACCCATCCTGGGTAAGTATAGGTAAGTATTGTTTTTGTAATTTTTATTTTATTTTCATTTTTTTTATTGTTTTACTAATGTGCCATCTGGTGCCCCTTACATGGGGCCCCATGCCTGGCACTGGGTCGTATAGCCTTGCCCATGGGACACTGGTCCCCTGTGCTGGACATTGGGGTGGTGGGCATGACTCCTGTCTTTACTAAGACAGGAGTCATTTTGCGGTGCTAGTGCGTCAGAAAATGACGCTAGGCTGGTGAGCGGCATATTTATTGCAGCTAACCAGCCTCGCGTTATTTCTGACCCACTAACGCCTTTTTCTCTATAACCATCCCCCCGCAAAGCATCATTTTCTTAAACGCTAGCCATTCCTTAGCGCCAGCCTGCGCCATTCCACAGATATGGTGCCTGGCTGCCGCTATGGAATGGCGCTAGCAGGTGCTAAGGATTTTCACGCAAAACTGCGTTAGCTCAGTTTTGCATCAAACACCATAAATATGCCCATTACTATCTCGATAATTTATCTTGTAATCATACAGTGAGGTATGCCGGTGGACAATGCAATGTGAAGCACAACTAGAAACAACACTACAGAAAATACTTAAGTAAAAGTGACAAAGTACACATTTTGCACAGTGCACTAAATATGGCCAAGCATGCAAAGCAGAGAATATCTGGCACACTGTTTAGTTCTAATAATATTTATCTTTTCTGTTCATTCATAAAAAAAGGATAGGAATACTTCAGAATCTCAAAAACCTGGGGCCAGATGTAGGAAGCACTTTGCGAGTCGCAAACGGCAAAATTTGCCGTTTGCGACTCGCAAATGCGTGTTTCCTATGCAGAAATGCATTTTGCGAGTCGTTACCGACTCGCAAAATGCATTTCCGAATCGCAAATAGGAAGGGGTGTTCCCTTCCTATTTGCGATTCGCAATGGTATGCAATTCCATTTGTGACCGCTTTTGCGGTCGCAAATGGAGTCGCAGTTACCATCCACTTGAAGTGGATGGTAACCCATTCGCAAACGGGAAGGGGTCCCCATGGGACCCCTTCCCCTTTGTGAATGGACCCCAAAATATTTTTTCAGGGCAGGGAGTGGTCCAAGGGACCACTCCCTGCCCTGAAAAAAACGAAACAAAAGGTTTCGGATTTTTTGAAATGCAGCTCGTTTTCCCTTAGGGAAAACGGGCTACATTTAAAAAAAAAAAAAAACTGCTTTATTGAAAAGCAGGTCGCTAACATGGAGGCCTGCTGACTACAGCAGGCCTCCATGTTAGCGAGTGCCTATACTCGCTATGGGGCCGCAATTTGCGACCCACCTCATGAATATTCATGAGGTGGGTCATTGCGACCCCATAGCGAGTTGCAGTCGGTGTCTGAGACACCGTACTGCATAGCAATTTGCGAGTTGCAAATTGCGAGTTGGAAGGACTCGCAATTTGCAACTCGCAAATTGCTTCCTTCCTACATCTGGCCCCTGATTCTTTATTGCGAACCATCAATCACAATAAGCTTTATTCGGCCAGCAGACCATCAAAGCGATACAATACAAAGATAAATAATCATCATGAATAAAACAGTACAAATCTACCATGAGCCAAAATCTAAACAATAAAATAAAATAAAATCCCTGATTGCCCAGACTTAAAAATCAGCTAAGATCATTGTTTATATAAAAATTACGCTTACGCCATGCCGCTACTAAAAACTTGCTTACTGCATAAATTAACACATTTGAATTGTGACTTTTTAAGATCCTCAGAGCTAAGGCACATTTCCTTATCTTCAATTCCCGGCAGATTTTACGGATCCATTTAGACATTGGGACTAAGTAAGCAGGACAAAAAAACATGAAATATTCTACTGTTTCAGGGGAATTGCCACACACAGGGCAAATATCAGAAGTGGTATTGGATCCCCATCTGCTCATCAGGGTCATCAATGGTAGTGTCCCAAAACGGAATCTGACATACACTCCTTTGCCTAGTAGGTCAGGTATTATATCTAGGTAAGGTTTGAACTCTGGGTACCATTTAAAATCAATAAAAAGTTTAGTTAGACGAGCATTGAGTTTGTGAGAAATATAATTGTTCCGTATATAAGACCAGTAAACACCCTTCAATACTTTTACATGGGACTTCTCAAGTTGATGGGGGTTCTCCCATAAGTCTCTCAATCCCAATGTAAAAAAACAGCTAGATACGTGTTTAATCCATGGGATAGAGGCA
Source organism: Pleurodeles waltl (assembly GCF_031143425.1). Classification (NCBI taxonomy): domain Eukaryota; kingdom Metazoa; phylum Chordata; class Amphibia; order Caudata; family Salamandridae; genus Pleurodeles; species Pleurodeles waltl. The sequence continues at coordinate 291,860,149 of NC_090446.1, read as the reverse complement.
GAATTAGAACATTTTAGCAATTCTAGAAGTGAAGACTTATATACGACCAATTCGGGGACTATCCATAGTCTCACCCAATACAGCAGAGGTCGTAAAATAATTAGGTCGGCCATTCGTTTTAACCCTAAATCTAGAAACAAGGGGATTAATGGGGTACTAATGGGGCATGCACATAAGGCCCAGGCAAAGCTATTCTCGATTTTGGTTATTCTACTACTATCAGAGATGCCCCAGATCTCTGCACCATAGGCAGCAGCACCCTGCGCCTTGGCCACATAGATCTTTATTGCTGGGGATACAGCTTTGGACATCGTGCTCCTATAAAGGTGCAGTATGGATGCTGCCCGATGTTGCAAGAGCCCAGCACTCTTGCTAACCTGTTCCTCCCAGTGGAATGAATTTGTAAGCCTCACACCCAGGTAATCGATGGAACTAACCTGTTCCAAAATAACACCATCTAACCTTATAGTGCATTTCTTCCGAGAATCAGAGCGAAGCACCATCAATTTGGTTTTCTTCAAGTTCAACTCTAGACCAGAATTCCGACAAAATAGATTAAATTTGTCCACAAGGATTTGTAAACCCATAGGGGTTTTTGAGATGAGTAGTAGGGAGTCATCTGCAAAAAGACGAATAGGAATTTTCTGATCGACTAAGGTAGGAGCATCATTCTGACATGCCCTTAGTTCTTGCACCACCTCGTTAATAAATAGGGAGAACAGGAGTGGTGCTAGCACACAACCCTGTTGGATACCCCTTTTAATGGGGAATTTATTGGTCAACTCACCTTGGTTGCCCCACCTCACTTGCGCGTATGTGTCTTCATGCATGCGTTTCAATAGGTGGGTTATATTAGCTGGTATCCCTATTTTGTATAGCACTTCCCACAGCTTTTTTCTTGGGACCAAATCAAAGGCAGATCGCAAATCAACGAAGGCAACATATATATTATTGCGAACCATATTTGATGTAATAAAGTAATCATATTTTGCACAACTGGAGCCACAAAGGGGCACAACTGAAAGGATAAAGGTGAATTTAATTTAATTTAGGTTGTCCGATTTCTCTTTTAGGGCAACACTTCCCCAATGATTTCTGCCTGAGCATCTTAAAGTTGATTTGTTCTAATGAGAATAGACCCTGATGTATGAAAACATTTTGTGATTGCAAATCACAGGCTGTGTGATTGCAAAATGTTTTTTGCAACATTCTCTTCTGAATGCACGAAAGCCTTTTTGAATCACAAAGGAGGTTTTGCCATTCATTTTGAATCGCAAGTAGGAGGCGATGAAAATTGAATCCCCATTTTAATTGTGATTAACAATGAGATTTGTCACTATTTTTTTAATGTAACTGCGGTCACAAACCATTGTACAGGTGCTGACAACTTAAGGAGATGGTAAGTAATCTACAATGCGTGAGCGGTGAAACTAGGATCCTGTTGGGTGCCTTCACAGGGAGTAAGCAGTAGTCCGAGGGACCCACAAAATAGAGCACATTTTCACTTTTAATTTTTATTTAAAGAAGGGCCTGCTCGTTTAAGGAATGCATGTCGCTTTAAAAAAATGTTGCCTTTTTTGGGAATGCAAAAGGTGAGATGGTGGTTTGATGTTCCTGGGAGGTCACTGTTGGACCATAACATTTAGTAATGCATTTAGTGACCCAGATGTTAGCAGAAGGTTTTATTTTAAAAGCTTAACATAGAAAAATGCTGCACTGATATGGCGGAAACCATCAAGGACACCATTGTGCCTATCAGGATTACCATTGTGCTAACAAGATTTCAATAATGTTGAAGTATATTTTAAGCATTAGAGTAAATGCTAGTAGTCAAACAAAATTCATTTTATAATGTTAATGTGTGATTTAGGGGCATAAAGTTACTTGTGCATAAAATAAGTTAATTTCTCTGTCATATCTAACGACATGCTTTAACAAGGGCAGCAATCCATAATGAAATATTTTTACTTATTCTGATGATGATATTTTTAATGCTGAATGTATACGTTTGCAAATTAGGTGTGTTTTTTTAACTACGATATGAATGCATTATATTTCTTGCGTTAGCATAACTAGGCCTGCAGACTTCGTATTTGCAGTCATGTAAAAGTGATAAATCACCTTTTCTCAAGCATGAATTTTTCCGTTAGGTTGTTCTTATGAATAATAAAGGGTGCCTTAGTTTAATCTTATAGGACTGTTTCTAAATGATGTTGGTTCCCCAACATTTAGGCCTGTGGACTAAAAGTGAAAAAAAGTGTTTCTTTCAATATCTACTTTCACATGAGAATAAGATCAGTCCATGGTATACTCTGGGAAGCATTCATCATGTTGCAAAGTGATAGAAAATTGTAATTGACTGTTGGATTCACACAGAAGAAGGAGATGACTTCAGACCAAACTTAGTCAGGTTACAAATTCGATTTGTGTTTGGACTCTGATTGGATATTGCCCCTTTTTCAGATGTGGAACTACTGAACTATCGAATCACAGACATTTGTGTACTTTATTGTAGGGGTTCACTTTGTAAGTTTCAGTCAGTTGTGTTTCAGTTGTTGTTTAGTTGTTTTCTAGTTGTTCTCTGTGCAGGTTGTGTTCGCCACTTTCCCTGATGATTTATCTAATGGACTTTGCTGCTGATCTACATGTTCTGCTGATGAAGAAATCTCTTGAATGCTGACCCTAGGCAAGGTATATCTCCCTGTTAATGCTATTTTTCTCGACGTCCTTTTTTAATAAAATTTAGCATGCTGACACCTGTCTATTTGATTTTTCTAGTTAGTTTCTATTAGCCCAAGATAGATTGTTTTAAAATTATTTGTTTTACTTATTTTGTATTTGGTCTGCATGTATTTGCCCGTTCCCACACATTCATGTCCAAATTTGGCTAGTTATAAGGATAACCCATGTCCAACCCTGATTATTAAATCTCTGTTTCATTTGATTTGTCACATGTCAACACAGTTTGATTTGACATATGTTTCTATTGAGCAAATTATAACTTTAATGATATGTATTTTTATTCTTGACTGCTTAATGGTTTTGATGCTAAGTAGATTAAATGTGTTTTGCCATTTTGGGCAACCAATGTATCTTTATAATTTGATTCTGAGCACAGTTTATGTGACTTTAGCTTTGTGGATGTGCAATAAAGCCTTGATTCTCTTCCTGATTGGAGTTTTCCTTCCGTGGCCACATTGGTCATGGTTTTTAAAATGTGTTGGGGTAAGTTTGAAATGATTGTGTATGATTAACCACACTCTCTACTAGGTCCAAATGTCCGACCTCAGTGAAGCACTTGATTCCTGTGAAGGATGAGAAAATGCCTTAACATTAGCCATACCAAATACAGAAGGTTGCAAACAGCAAATTAATATTCATAAGGTATGTCATTCTGTGGCCCCTAGTAACTGGCCATTTTGTGACATGATCTATTATTGCATATGTCACTTCACAAACTGCAAGGTAGTTCACAACAAGTGTTTGCACTGTTTACACACGCTAGCCAATATTTATGTTTTTTTGTGGTGCAGGGCAGTACAGCAAATCACCTTGCTGCACTGCCCTGTGTCCCAGGAACAGGTCTGGAATGTGCCATATTTATCCAACACAGCGCATTTCTGTCCTTTCCCCTTGTGCTGATGCCCTTTTGGCAGCCTAGCTCCAATGCAGGAGCCCTTGCACCACCATGCAAGGGTGCCTGCGTTGCCTGCAGGATTGTTTTTGTGCAGGAAACAACACTTTCCTGCACCAAAAGAATCCTGAGAGGCTTTTTCCTCCTTCTGTGTGCAAAGAGGAAAAAAAGGAGGAGAAATAAAAAGATTTCTCCTCGTTACGCCTCTCCTGTGGAGGCCCACAATTTTGCGCATTCCCAGATCTACAAGGTTTCTCAAATCCCGAAATGAGTCAAAAACTATGGGAGCTGCGTGAGAACATCCATGCAATTCCAATGGAATGCCTCTCTTGAGCAGAGTAAGGCAATGCAGCGATTTGCGCTGCCTGGCATTATTCCATATTTTTTAAGCCATGCAAAGTGGCTTTGCATGGCTTAAAAAAAAATAGTGGTGTGCGCCACTCATAAATATGCCCTGGTGCAAACCACTCATAAATATGTCCCACAACCTGACATTTTATACATCAAACCCTACATGCCGAACAAGCAAAAGCAAACAGAAACATCTACTCACCTCTAAAAGTGGTTTATTTTACACTTACCAGGACTGGCAACATTTTCTTAAGAGTTTTATCCACAAAATTATTCATAACACTTGGAAGCATTCTTTGGAAAAGAAGAAAAGGACATTTAAAGCACTTAAACCAAGCTCTGTGACAATGATATGCAACAGATAGGCTCTATATATTTGCAACAAATCATGCTATTCCATACCTTGGATCAACTTTACTGCAGCTTATCACTAGCATTAAGCTTTGGTGTGTTAAACAAAGTGGCACAAATTAAGAGGCAATCAATTATCTCTCACAAAAGCTACTTTGTGTCAAAAGTTGATGCAGCTGTAATGTAAAACCCACCACGTGTTGTGGAACGCTGCTACTGTATATGAAGGGGGCATAACAGGAGGAGACCAGGTCGAATTTCCCTATGGTTTTTATCAAATTCAATCAGCTGCAAATATTTTTTGTATGAAATCGTAACATCAAATAAAACCAACTATAAATTGTGCAGCTTACTATTTGCCAGTTCTTATCGTGTAGGAATACGTACTCAAGAATAAACTTTGGGAGCAAGTTCCATGAAAAATGCCACTTCCAAGCCTTTGTATCGTACAGCAATCTTTGGTAGGGGCATCACTGATGACATCCTTGACAGGCAACTCTTTGTAAGTGTAGCTCTGAACAATTATTCCTCGCTTATAAAATATGTAACAGCTTAGCCATGAAAACATTATAATGGCAATGTTTTGGACCTGGCCCTTTTTGCAGGGTCATTCCCAAACCTTTTGCCTCCTTCCTCCTATTTTTTCTGACCAGTTTTTGTTGGCTTTAGGACTCTGGGCACTTTACCACTGCAAATGAATGCTAAAGTGCACATGTTCACTGTGTAAATTGACTTGGTGATTTGTTTATACCTGATTGGCATATTTGATTTACTAGTAAGTCCATAGTAAAGTGCACTAGAGGTGCCCAGGGCCTGTAAATCAAATGCTACTGGTGGGCCTGCAGCACTGGTTGTGCCATCCACGAATAGCCCTGTAAACATGGCTCAGACCAGCCACTGCAGTGTCTGTGTGTACAGTTTTAAACTGCCAATTCGACCTGGCAAGTGTACCTACTTGGCAGGCCCAAAACTTTCCTTTTTATATGTATAAGGCACACCTAAGGTAGGCCCTAGGAAGCCCCAATGCGCAGGGTGCAGTGTATGATAAAGGTAGGACATGTATTCATGTGTTTTACATGTCCTGACAGTGAAATACTGCCACATTTGTTTTTCACTGTTGCAAGGCCTATCTATCTCATAGGTTAACATGGGGGCTGCCCTTAAATATCCTTAAAGTTCAGTTTCCCTTTGAGAGCAGATAGAAATTTGGAGTTTGGGGTCTCTGAACTTACAATTTAAAAATACATCTTTTAGTGAAGGTGGTTTTTAGATTGTTAGTTGGAAAATGCCACTTTTAGAAATTGGGCAATTTCTTTGTTAAACCATTCTGTGACTCTGCCTGTTTGTGGATTCCTTGTCTGGGTCAGACTGACAGTTGGGCTGTTTGTGAATCTCCACTAGATAGTGATGCAAAGGGATCTGGGATGTAGCCTGCATATCCTGATGGGCCATCATGGCTAGAGTGGAGGGAGGAGTGGTCACTTACTCCTGAAAGAACTATGTCTGCCCTCACACAGTACAGTCTCCAACCCCCTGGTATGCGTCTGAAGCCAGGCCTTGGCAAGGCAGGATCCTGTAAACAACAGAGACTTTTCTTTGCAGTTGGGCAACTTCAAAGGCAGAAAGGGGTATACATATTGGCCCCAAAACCCCAGACTTTAGATTACTACAAGATCACTTCAAGGATTCAAGAGGAAACTATGCCAGGAGAAGAGCTGAAGGGGAGTGCTGCCCATGTCTGTGACTGTGCTTTGTTGGGCTATCCTGCAGTTTCTGCTTCTGCCTGGGAAAGGGGACAAAGACTGGACTTTGTGGTATAATCCTGTTTGAGAGGTATCTCCAAGCGCTTGGACTAAGATTGCCCCCTGTTCTGAAGTTTCAAAGCCATCAAAGACCTCCTTTGCCATCACCTGGACTCTCTGACTCTCCTGCCCTGTCAAGCGGTGCCCAATCCAGTCCCTGGACCCTTGAAAGGAAAAGCTGGTGGAAAACCAAGAAGAACCAAGTGCACTGACTTCGGACAACCCGGGACTGACGCAGCTGCCGGATTCTGTGACACCGCTTGGAACTGAAGCTCTGGTCCTCGCTGGAGTGCGACAACTCCGCAGGCCTGACGCCGCAGCAGCCCCACCGAAGTCCGCGACTCCATGAGCCCTGAAGTGCCATGTCACCGACGTCCGTGACACCTGACTTTGCCGTACCACGCCGTGACCATTGGATATTGACTACGCTGGAAGCACGCTGAGCCAACACTTCGCACCAACACGCCTCACCTCCACTGCTCTGCAGCAAGGACCCGATGCCTCTTTGTGACGCCTCCACTTCTTCACTCCCCAGCACCAGAACCAATGCTACATTGGATCCAGCGATGCTGTGATCCCCGACTCCGTGCACCAGCTTGTTTCCTCATTCTTCCAAGGTACCGTACCAGGGGATTAGTGTGACTCCGTGATCAAAGCCATTAGCTTTGGATATTTGGGATGGACTCTGTCACCATGCTATGATGTCACCAATTCGATGCATTTGTGTTTCTAAGTTCTATATTGTTGTTTAATCTTTTACAATTCATAACTTGACTCATGTATGTTGGGTTTTTGTCATTTTGGTCTTATTTTGTTCAGATAAATATTGGCTATTTTTCTACCTTGGTATTAAGTCATTTTGTAGTGTTTTCACTGTATTACTGTGTGTGTTGGTACAAATACTTTACACATTGTCTCTGGGTTAAACCTTTCTGCTCGTGTCAAGTTACCAAGGGGGTGAGCATGGGTTAACCTGATGTGTTTTTCGTTTGCTGTGACTGGAGTGAGGGTCCTTGCTTGGACAGGGAGTAACCTGACTCCCAACCAAAAACCCAATTTCTAACATTGGTGACCAATGGGTGGGATTGAAATTGTATTTGTACCTGATAAACAGTGATTAAGTGTACACTACTATTTCAGTGCAGACCATTATGTCACTACATTCTACTTGTTTTTGCTCTTTCTCTTTTTAGACTTTTTCTGCTTCAATTTTTTGTGATTTTGAACTTCTCTTGGGAACTCTTTGAACTACTTTTGGAACTTTGCATTGTTTGAGTACTCACCAACATGTCTCAATCTGGGAATGCACCAGCTGTGGCTACTAAATCTGTTTTTGAGTTGGAGAAACTGGAGGAATACACAGTGACTCAACTGAAGCAGTTTTGTAAGGATCTTGCCTGCTCAATCTAGAGCTCTGCCAGGAAGAAGGAGCTGCAAAAGGCATTGAGGACCTGGGAGGCAGCCAAGGAGGATAGGGGGCACACAGAGGAGGAGACTGAGGGTGAGGAGGTGCAGAGTAATATGGGTGGTATGGTGGATGTACCTGTTCTGCCTGGGGGGAGGGTCTCCAGGGCAGACAGCAGGGTATCATCTAAGGGTCTGAGTCCGGAGGAGCTACAGGACAGACAGGAAGAGAGGGTGCACAAGTTTAAGATAGATAAGCTTAGGATGAAAATGGAGGAGAGAACGCTGGCCTTAAAGGGAAAACAGATGCTCTTGGCTCATGAGCTAAGGTTGAGAAAGCTGGAAGTCATGGGGCTGAGACCAGTTCAGATGGTGGCAGCAGAGGTCTTTTGTCCTGTATGGAAGAAGTGCACATGCCCAGAGACTTTGTGCCCAACTTGAAGGAGGGGGTTAACATACACCAGAAGGTTCAGGGGTATGAGGTAGCTCCAGGGGTGCGCAGCATCCCTGAGTTGGATTGGAGAACTGACATGGGGAGTCATATTCCTTGTGGTGGGAGGGACACCCTACTGAATCTAGGTGAGAGTGACAGGGAGAGGGATTCCCCGAGGTAAAGGTCCTGGTTGTGAAGTATGGAGACACCCCAGAAGAGTGTGGATTGAGTGTCAGAGACAGTCAGATGCTGTCTCATCCGTTTCAGGAAGGTGATTTGGGATACTTTTTCAAGGCCAATGTACTGGATGGTGAGGTGGAGGGTAGTTTGGTTAACCTATGTCAGGGGCTATGTGATGTAATTGCTGGAGAGCATATGTCCAGTCCTTGTTTTCCAGAGCTACGCCAACAACAGGTGGAGTGTGATTTCTCTGACCCCAGGGAAATTGCACTGGAGGCAGACGTCTGGGTGAGTATAAGAGGGTCAGAAGAGGCATTTGAGTGTGCTCCTTTAGGGAGTGGTCTAGGCATTTCCCAACCAGGTGAGTCGGGAAAGGCTTGCATTGTCCCTGGTAGGTCCAGTGTAGTGGGATGGAAGAGGGATCCTCCTCCAGTCTCAGAGGGGAGGGAATGGTGGTGGGCTGAGTGCCAGAACCTGGAGGGTTCCATGAGTGAACACCAGGAGAGGGGCTTAGCCTTTACCATAGGGCCATCTGCTGAGAGGGACCCCATAGTGTCAAGAGAACTTGCAGTGTGGCTGTCACCAGCGTCCCACCAGTTCGGGGGTCTGGTAGTACCACTTCTAGTGAGGGGGTGCAAAAGTCCAGACAGAGGGTTGATAGGGGGTTGCGGGCCCCAGTGGAGAACCTGGAGGGTCAGCTCTGAGGTCAGAGCCCCCAAGGAATGTCCTTCGTCCGACCATTTCAGGCTGGGGGGATCCAGGCTCTGCCGGATGAGCAGAGGTCAGGAGACCGCTCCCAGCCAGTATCTAGTGCAGCCCTTAGGAAAGGTGTTTCCTTGTGGGGGGGTTGGGGTGCTCCCCAGGAAGTCCTGTGTTGCCAGGCAGTGGTCTAGTCTGAGGATACGGACCCAAGGCTGGAGGGTCTGGTGTAGGGGTAAACTCTCACCGAATTGGGGGGGTTTGCCTCTTCATCCCCTCTGGTGTGACTTCTATAAGTACTCTCTATGGTGGGGGGTGCAGAACCATGGGTGTAGGGGCATGGTAGGAAGAGACTTACCTCTGATCCCGGTTTAATCCAAGGGTACGGACCCTGGGTTGAAGGGCCAGGTTCAGGGTGTGTCCCCTGACCTGGAGGGAGGGGCCACTGCTAACAGTGACCTACCATACTGTCTTCTGGGAATACCGCTTCGGGCGGAAGGATGCAGAGCCCCAGAAGAAGGGGTAAGGAGAGGGTTGCCTTGCCCCTGACTCCGGTCCAACTGGAGGGTGCAGACCCCAGGTTGCAAGACTAGTTACAGGTTAAAATCCCTGCAATTCTCGACTCCAGGGATACCGCTCCTAGGGGGAGGGTACATAGCCCCGGAGGGGAGTACCAGTGTCAGGTTGCCAGCCCTGACCTGGTGGAGAGGAGAGTGGACAAAGGGTGCTAGGCACCTGGAGCTACTGCCCCCCACTCTCCAAAGTCCCAGTGGTTGGAGAGCCCTGGAAGGCCTGGGTCTCATCCCTGACAGCTGTCAGTGGCCACTATGGCTTGCTGTTCTGGTGGACAGAGTTGTCCCTTGGGGGGAGGGACAGGAGTCACACCCCGCGGGTGGAGTGGGCAACACCAGTGTGTTGGCCATGGTGGTACTGTTTGTCCACTGGGATACATCTGTGAGCAAAGTAAGGCTAGGTGCTGCACAGATGGTATCCCCAGGTGAGGAGAAGGGTTCCCCATGGGTTAGCTTAGTGGGCCCTGAGGGTATGGACAGAGGGATCCAACTGGGTTCAGGAAGGCGCAGAACTGGAACATGCCCATGCTGTTGCAGGCCAGGGTCCATGTCCTATCATCCCAGGGAAGTCCATCAAGTTATTGATTGGTCCCCATGGCTTTAGGCTAGTGGGGGGTTGTGTTGGACCTGGCCCTTTTTTGCAGGGTCAGTCCAAAACATTTTGTCTCCTCCCTCCTATTTTTTTCTGACCAATTCTTGTTGGCTTTAGGACTCTGGGCACTTTACCACTACTAACCAGTGCGAAAGTGCATATGCTCGCTGTGTATATTGTATTGGTGATTTGTTTATTCCTGATTGGCATATTTGATTTACTAGTAAGTCCCTAGTAAAGTGCACTAGAGGTGCCCACAGCCTGTGAATCAAATGCTTCTAGTGGGCCTGCAGCACTGGTTGTGCCAACCACGAGCAGCCCTGTAAACATGGCTCAGACCTGCAACTGCAGTGTCTGTGTGTGCAGTGTTAAACTGCCAATTCAATCTGGCAAGTGTACCCACCTTCCAGTCCTAGACCTTCCCTTTCTGTACATGTAAGGCACCCCTAAGGTCAGCCCTAGGTAGCCCAGTGGGCAGGGTGCAGTGTATGTTAAAGGTAGGACAGTATTGATGTATTTTACATGTCCTGACAGTCAAAAAACTGCCAAATGTGGTTTTCACTGTTGCAAGGCTATCTATCTCATAGGTTAACATGGGGGCTGCTTTTAAATATGCTTAAAAGCAGTTTCCCTTTGAGAGCAGATAGAAATTTGGAGTTTGGGGTCTCTGAACTCACAATTTTAAAATACATATTTTAGTGAAGTTAGTTTTTAGATTGTTAGTTGGAAAATGCCACGTTTAGAAAGTGGGCAATTTCTTGCTTAAACCATTCTGTGACTGTTTGTGGATTCCATGTCTGAGTCAGACTGAAAGTTAGGCTGTTTGTGAATCTCCACCAGACATTGACACAAAGGGAGCTGGAGTGTAGCCTGCATATCCTGATGAGCCATCTGGGCTAGGGTGTAGGGAAGAGTGGACACTTACACCTGAAAGGGCTGTGCCTGCCCTCATACAATGCAGTCTCCAACCCCCTGGCATGAGTCTGAAGCCAGGCTTTGGCAAGGCAGGATCCTGTAACAACAGAGACTTTTCTTTGAAGATGGGCAACTTCAAAGGCAGAAAGAGGTATAAGTATTGGACCCAAAACCCCAGACTTTAAATTACTTCAAGATCACTTCAACGATTGAAGAGGAACCTCTGCCAGGAGAAGAGCTGAAGGAGAAGTGCTGCCACTGCCTGTGACTTTGCTTTGTTGGGCTATCTTGCAATTGCTGCTTCTGCCAGAGAAAGGGGACAAAGACTGGACGTTCTGGTATATTCCTGCTTGAGAGGTATCTTAAATTGGTTGGACTCAGCTTCCTCCATGCTATGAAATATCAGGGCCATCAAAGACCCCTCCTCTGCCAGGTTATGGACTCTCTGCTGAGACTCCTGCCCTGCAAAGTGGTGCCATATCCAGTTCCTGGGCCCTTGAAAGGAGAAGCTGGTGGCACAACCAAGAACAGCTAAGTGCACTAACTTCGGATGACCCTGGACTGATGTCAGTGCCGGATTTCATGCCCCCACCTGCAACTGAAGCTGTGGTCTTCGTTGGAGTGCGACGACTCCGCAAGCCCGAGGCCGCAGCAGCCCTGCCAAAGTCCGGAACTCCGTGAGTCCCTAAGTGCCCTGTCACTTATGTCTGTGACACCTGACTTTGCCACACCGCGTGGCACCACGTAGGATATCGACTCCACCGGAAGTGTGCGGATCCAATGCTTCGCACAAACGCCACCTCACCTCCCCCACTCCGTAGCAAGGAACTAATGCTTCTGCAGCACCGGAACATATGCTGCATCGGATCCAGGGACGTGCTATTCCTGACTTCATGCACTGGCTTGTTTCCTCATTTTCCCAAGGTATTGTACCTGGGGGTCCGTGACCGGCGCCATTACCATCAGATTGTTGAGAGTGACTCTGTCACAACACTGTGGTATCACCAATTCAAAGCATTTGTGTTTCTAAGCTCTATATTTAAAAATGCATAACTTGTCTTGTGTATGTTGGATTTTTGTCCTTGTGGTCTTGTTTTGTTCAGATAAATATTGGCTATTCTTCCAACCTAGTATTGAGTCATGTTGTAGTGTTTTCACTGTATTACTGTGTTTGTTTGGTACAAATGCTATACACATTGTCTCTGAGTTAAGCCTTTCTGCTTTTGTCAAGCTACCAGGGGGTTGAGCGGGGTTAACCGGGTGTGTTTCCCCTTTTCCCTGATTAGAGTCAGGGTCCTAGCTTGGACTGGGAGCAACTGACTGCCAACCAAAGACCCCATTTCTAACATACTGTATATTCCTATAACTCAAAACTCACACTAACCAGTAGGATGTCACCTTTTTAGTTTGTCATTCTACATGGATCCTGCCAATTCATTTATTCTACATTACCGCTCAATGTTGTTATGATTCATGATGACTCAACACAGCGTTTACAACGGTTCTCGGCAAAGTCATAGTTCACTTATGATGTTCTGGGTTTCCCTCCAGTGATGTGCTATTGAGACAATAGTGCAAAAAAAGATTTAGTGAGACGGTTCTCTTGCTACTTTTTGTTATTTTTGAGGAAATTGTACTCGCAAAAAATTGCGCAAAGCTCAAAAACTTGGCAGTTCCTTACAGTTGTAAAGCTATGAATGTTGCACAACTCGGCTGGGGATAAAATAGTTGACTTCTATCCTTACTTTTTCAACCATGCCTGGTGTCTGTTGCTCTTGAAAAGTATGAATAATAGTTTTGAATGACCAAAATAACTCACCCTTTTGGAAGGTTTGTCTTCACATCGAGGAGTTCAGTATTGCATTCCCCAGCACTGAATTTAGGACAAGCTGGAGGCTCCTGGGTCAAGGTGGCTTTCGATATAATCTTGACCTCCATTTTCATTTCAGTTTTTCCGCCAACAATGCTACAGAACAAACAGTTGATCGGAATTAAATATTCTACAACTGTTCTAAGCAGGGAAAGTAATGCTCCACTTTGAGATTGTGTAATTTTGCACACATTTGTCATGGTACACATAAAAGACCATAATTTTAAAAATTATTTTAGCAAAGCAAATGGCCCAGACTTTGTGATGTTGAGCTGTGTATGTATTATGCACATTCATTTGAGTTTCACCAACATACCTCTTTCCACTCACAGCCGACTTTGTTGTTACAAACATCTCCATTCCATATCCAGGAAGGAATGTGAGCGAGATATCAGTGAATGCAAAACTGTCAATTTTCATTCTGAAAGACGAACATAGAAATTTTAAATGGACTGCGGCCAGCTTATAAAGGTTGCTTTAGTCAGAGGATCAGTACCGGGAAGTACACTTTGGTCTTTATTAGGAGTGCCGTTGAGGGGTAGACAACATTTATTACATCTGATAAATATCGATAACTTGGGGATCTGAAATTACCAGGTGATGAATATCATCTATTACGAGTTAAGCCCGGCAAATTGGAGCATGACATGCTGATTTAGTCACTTTTTGCATCAATATCCACATATCTGAACAACAAGGCAGTTTACCCTTTAAATTTCAGCAGGTTGAGTCAGCCGAAATTTATTGTGGATGTCATCTTTATCATCCACTTGGAATTAAGATCTTTTTTCAAATAGGTGCTTCAACAGAGCTTACATTGTTGAAGGTTTAGTTTGAGCAAGAGAGCAATCAAGACCTACTATTTAACAAGATTTGACAAAGCCAATAGGTTTGGCTTTTGTATTGCACTTAATAAAGTATAAAATATAGAGTACAAGGTCATACACAGAACAGGCACACATACATGTAGACCAATGCACCTAAAGCTCTGCCTGGGAATGCTATCATTCCTACGATTGCCAATAACTCCCTCACACATGGCATCTTCCCAAAGCTCTCAAAACAGGCCAGATCCATTCAGTCTTAAAGACACCTGCACTAGACCTAAATTACCTCACCACCTACCAGCCCATCCCTCACCTACCATTCATCAGCGTGATAATTAAAAATGTGGTATCTGTCCAACTCCAAAATCACATCCATGTTAACCATCTCCTGCACAGCTGCCAGTCTAGCTTCAGATCACACTAATGCACATAGACCGCAACCTTACACATCATAGGCTATGTCCTACTGACTGCAGATTAAGATGACCCCTGCCTCCTGATTTTGCCGTTCTTTTCAGCTGCCTTCAACACAGTTGACCATCCCTCTCTCATACCAAACTTGAAGTCTCAAATGGGATTCAGCTGCATTGTCCTTCAGTCTTTCACTTCCTACCTTTACAACTGACAACATTTAGTCCACATGGGCACCATTAGGTCACAAAAATCCCTATTGCCTGTGCAGTTTGCCGGTTCTTCATACTATCTCCTTTCTTCAAAGATTACATGGAGTCACTTAGGCCCATATTTATACTCCTTTTGCAACAAATTTGCATAATTTTTTCATGCAAAGATAGCGCAAACTTAACTCTATATTTATATTTTGACCTTAGACATGTCTAACATCAAAATATAGGAGTTTGCACCATTTTTTGGATGAGTGAACCTACCCGGTGTCAATGAGATGCAAGGTAGGCATTCCATCCAAAAAATAGTGCTATCCCCATAGCCCCATAATTATCCCCCATGCTAAAATGATGCAGGTGTGGGAGGAGGGGCTAAATAATGGTGCTAAGCTTCCTTAGCACCATTATTTAATGCCTGGGTCAGACCAGGCATTAGGGGACCTGTGGACCCATTTCCATGGTGATACACCATGGAATGGATCCACAGGTGCCCTCCCCAAACCCAGGAACACTCCCAACCCCCCCAGAGGTTGGGGGACTCCATCCCAGGTAAGTCCAGGTAGGGCCCCTTGCATGACACAGGGTGCAATGGCCATGCCCAGGGGACACTTGTTCCCGGTGCTGACCATTGGGGTGGTGGGCATGGCTCTTGTCTTTACTAAGACAGGAGTCATGTTTTATGATGGTTGTGCGCCAGGAAATGGTGCTAGTCTGGTTAGAGACTTTTTTTGCCTCTAACCAGGCTAGTGTCATTTTTTAGGGCACAACCTCCTCCTTCCCTACCCTCACCCCCACCCAGCTAGCGTAATTTTAGTTGACGCTAGCTCAAGCTGAGCACTGGCTTGCGCCATTCCACTAATTTGGCACCCGGCTGGCACTCAGGAATGCCACAAGCCAGCGCTATACTTTTTGGTGCAAAACTGCGTTCACGCAGTTTTGCACCAAAAAGTATAAATTCGGGCCTTAGTGTTCTACTCACAGATTACAACATCAAGAGTCACCAATATGCCTACGATACCCAACTCTAGGTGAAAGTCTCCTCTGCTTCACACATCCAGTGCCTCAAACAAGGCTTGCAAATCCAGACCTGGGTGTCCAGTCCCTTCCAGAAGCTCAACTCAGCCAATACAAAATGGCTGTTTTTTGCCAAGAACAATAAACAAGATGTAGTACAAACCTGCCTCAATGACAGAAACCTTGGTGGTTTTGAAACCCAGCTTTCACTCAATGGCAAGTTATTTATACACCTGGAACATCAACCTAACCCTCAAGGTAAACATAGCAAAAAATGCAAAATTGACCAGGTGCTAGTGTTCTCTTCCAGAGAACGTCAACGCATTCATTCCAGAAAGTGAATTTATAACAGCTGCACAAGTCCTAGTATGCTGCTATGTGGATGGTCTTAATGTATTATCTCATGTCCTCAAGAGACTCTACAATCACACCCTTTAGGGACATCATACATGCTGCAGCACATCTTAGTTGGGGCCAGAATAAATATGATCCTGACGAAACTTCATTGGCTCCAGAATGGTTCTTCCTGCATTCTAAGCAAAAATGTCCACCAAATGACAGTTAAGAAAAGATGAAGTGTGCATAGTGTATTCTACAAATGTACTCACTATAAATGCCAATAAAGTACATATATTAGGACACATAGGGGGTCATTCTAACCCTGGCGGTCGGCGACCACCAGGGCAAAAATGACGGAAGCACCGCCAACAGGCTGGCGGTGCTTCCCAGCCCATTCTGACCGCGGCAGTAAAGCCGCGGTCAGAAAAGGGGATCCGGCGGTTTCCCGCCGGTTTTCCCCTTGCTGGGCTGAATCTCCATGGCGGCGCTGCAAGCAGCGCCGCCATGGAGATTCCGACCCCCTTCCCGCCATCCTGTTCCTGGCGGTTTTTACCGCCAGGAACAGGATGGCGGGAACGGGTGTCGTGGGGCCCCTGGGGGCCCCTGCACTGCCCATGCCACAGGCATGGGCAGTGCAGGGGCCCCCTAACAGGGCCCCAGCATGATTTTCACTGTCTGCTTAGCAGAGAGTGAAAATCACGACGGGTGCAACTGCACCCGTCGCACCCCTGCAACCCCGCCGGCTCCATTCAGAGCTGGCTTCTGGTTTGCAGGGCCTTTCCCGCTGGGCCGGCGGGTGCTCCCTTGGCGGGCGCCCGACGGCCCAGCGGGAAAGCCAGAATGGCCTCCGGCCAAGTGGCGGTTCCCGCTTGGCGGGCGGCGGTAGGAATGAGGCCCATAGTTCACTGAGCAACAGGTAACAACAATATCATCCTAAGAATTTTTGTGGCTGTGGGCCAGACATAATTTGGGACCCCGTGTTTGGAAAACAATTGAATTATATTGCCTATTTTCTACCTGTTAAAGCCTGCATGATGCCAAACAATATTGAATTACATATATATTGAGGCCCCAAAACTCTATAACATAACACTGGGTGGAGAGAGACAGCATTCAAGATATAGGTAGACAGAGAAAAGCGAAAGGTGCTGATAGAAAATACAACTATGATAAAGTGAAAGCAAGGTAATTTTTACATCTGGCTCCTGGGAAGTTGGGTCTCTGAGCATTTGTC
Source organism: Pleurodeles waltl (assembly GCF_031143425.1). NCBI lineage: Eukaryota > Metazoa > Chordata > Amphibia > Caudata > Salamandridae > Pleurodeles > Pleurodeles waltl. The sequence goes on along the minus strand of NC_090446.1, from coordinate 291,843,309 downwards.
CACTTTGTCCATGCCTTACGGCATCTGTGGGTGATAACTGTTTTCTCATGCAGTGTGGTATGGCATTCTTCACCCTATGGATCCATTGCCCCAAGAAAAGGCTTCCAGCAGATGATCAACCCAAACGTTGTATGTACCAATGTACCTTCCCTGGAAAGGATCAAGGATTGGGTAGAGGATAGGATGTTGATAAAAAGGTAACTAACTGAAAATGAGTTTGGCTGATGTACTGTTCTTACCCCTTGAGTCAGAACTGCATTTGATGATGGAGCAAGACCACCATCCTGTATTGAACAGTACTGCTGGCCTACAGCTAATGCAAGTGGATTCTTTAGAGAAACGCCACAAGAAAATAAATAGGGTTTATATCAAGGTGACTGACTCAAGGTAAGAGTAGAAGCCACATCAACCAGACTTGCAGGCTAGAAGCAACCAGAGTTGCCCTGGAAAAGAGAGTGATGTCATTAGATTAGTCGCATACTAGACTACAGAAACACAAAGAACCTTTTGTTAGTTTCTAGACTATGCATTCACATATATTGTTATCCACATAGATTGTTTGTAGAATCTTTGAAATGCTGGAATCCTGCTCGGTGGACTGTTTCTGCAGAGAAACAACCTAAGCAATACAATGTGCCTTACGACTGACATGGAATTTGGGCCTAGCGTATTGCTGATTGTTGTGAGACAAGCGATACGTCTATACATGCGAGGTAAACATGTTGGTGAAACGGGAAAATGCCCTGTATAGTTTTCCCACTTTGTTTCACTCCTGGCATGGGCGACTGGAAAAGGACAGTGATGCGCAGTGCCAAGTGACTGTTTTTCTTCTGGGGATAGCCCTGCCATAAGGAATAGCAAGATGGCCAAAATGAATAAACTGCTACCATTAAGGTATAATTTTTTGTCACTGGTGGTCGAAGCCAATATACTTTTTTACAGCTGTGTATTTAGATATCCCTAAGGCAGAGGCTTTGCTCCCTGGGTTATTCTGCAGAGAAGCATTTTTTGACTTATTTTCTTTGCTGTTCTTGTTACTAATGTTGTTTCCTCCTAATACATAGCCTTATGTTTTTAATTCCTCTAGAAGCTCTTGGTTTGTGTGTGACTCATAGCTCATTACGTTTACCAAAGGAGTAAGCTGACAAAACGCCTCGCACTTTGAGCTCAAGCTCAAATGCCACAGTGCGAGTAAGGCAAGCAAGAGTATAACAGGCATTTGGGGCTCTGCATCATGCCCTCTCAACATTTCTTCTTTCTCTCTATCCTTTGCGCTTCCTTTTTCCTTCTCTCATCCTTCTTTCTATCATTTTTCATTTTGCTTTCATTTTTTATTTTCATCTTTTCTGAACTTTTTTCATCCATCCAGATGTCCTCTCCCTCTTCTTTCATCCACCTCTGTGCCCATCAGTGCACTATCTCTCCACCTTATCTTCTCTTCATTTGTCTTTCTTTTAATCCCTCCCTCTCTTTCTCTTCCAATCAAAGTCAATCGCTCCAGCGGTCTGGTCAGGATACCAGGACGGATCTTCATCCCACATCATGAACTGCATATTGTCCAGAATTGGTGCAATGGGAATTGTGGTTTTCTGTATGCATTATTGTAATGCTGGGATACTTAGCAATGACAATTGTTTAATTAAAATAAAAAGTCGATGGCACTAAAGACAGCTATAGAGAACTGTCCAGTGACACACCTTCTCCAAGCTCACGTTGCTAAAGTAGGAGGGTCATGAAACTCCTGATGCTTATTGTGAGTTTGGCTCTTTTGTCACCAGTAGATGAACAAGTTTATAACTGAGCAACGGCGATGTGCTATATTATTTAAATTTGGAAAGTAATAAAAGATTGTAGTATCCGATATGAAGAAAGATCACACAGGTAGAATGGATTTAAGGCAGTTTATTTCAACTGAAATATAGTGACCCACGGTGCACCACGGCCTGCCAGACAAAGTCAGAAGTCATCTTATTTCACCTAGCAACTAGAGTTCCATGTAAGAATCATAGAACATCACAATGACATGCATGACACATTCTAAAACATAAAGGAAAATCACTTGACATATTACTATATGAACACTACAGCACCTCTTTCCCATAAAACAACTAATTTAAATCGTAATCTTGACAATGTAGTGTAATTTGCAAGGTCTCTTGCCACTTATATTGGTTTGGTGTAAAGTAGAAGCAAAAACATTCAAATTTTAATCTATAAAATTATTTTGCATATTTCGAAAACTCACAACGGCCTGTTCATTAGAAAGATTCAAGTTTTGAAGGTTCTCTATAACATACTGTTCATTAGATTTATACGACCTAAGAAGGTAGTATTTTGGAACATAGTGTTTGTGAATTTATTTCTATCCTTTTCAAATAAGATTGAACCTTCATCAGAAACAGGGCGAGTTGTGTTGTATATGTATGCCTGAATATCAGAAATGGGAACCAACCTAGTTTTATTCCACCAACCCTTATCATGTACTAAAACATAATTCTTTGTAACTCTGTCAATTATGAGAGGTGAGGTAAATTTAGATTCTCCCTTTTTTTTTTTAAAGGGTTTCCTAATGAGAACTCAGTATCCCACATTAAACTTTCTATCATTGACATGTTTAAAAGTATCATAATATTGTTTTTGTTTTTCCTGTTTCACTTCTACTGTTTCCTGTAAACATTGTGTGGAATTATTTTGAATGTGTGTAATATTACGATTGGTGGGAACATTTTTCATTAGATTAGAAGCAAAATGATTGCCATTGGCTGTCACTATTCCTTTGGAGGCTCCCTCAAGTGAAAAAACATCCTTAAGAAATGAAGGAACTGATTCAGTGGAGGCTCACTCTACAAAAGAATAATAGATCCATTTAGAATAATAAGCAATTAAAACAATTATAAATCTTTTACTTCTAGGTAGCAGATTAAATGGACCAGCAAAGTCTAAAGCTACTTTAGACTACGGTTGATCTGGAAATGGTGCATCCTGGAGAGGTTTTGGTATAGTTTCCCAATGTTTGTCTGAAACTACACATTGAAGGCATAAGTTGATAAAAGTTTCAACTTGACTATTCATGGACGGCCACCAATAATGTTATCTCAGTTTTTCATATGTGGCAGTAATACCTAGAGGACCTTCATGTGTTAATCTAATATGCTTCTCTCTTAAACTTTTAGGAGGAATAAAACACCCACCATGGATACAAATTCAATTTTCACAAGAAAATTCAGAAGCAATTTGAGCAAATGGTTTCAAATAATTTGGAAGATTATGAATGGGTGGCCAACCTTGTTTTAAAAAATCCAAACCTTTCAACAAAATTTCATCTTGTGTAGTGGCATCTGTCCAATCTTTTTCAGAAATAGACCCTTTAAGATCAGAAACAACATCAATAGTAGCAACAAAATATTCATACTCTTCTTTTATGTCTTCAGAAGCAGGTAAAGGCATATGTGACAATCAGCTTGAAAACATTTTCCTCCTTGAATGTACTTAATCGTAAAATCATATTCTTGAAAATTTGAAAGTAAAGGTACAAGGCAAGCTGAATCCTTTTCAAGTCTATCACCATTCAACAAAAATATAAGAGGTTTGTGATCAGTGCGCAATTCGAAAGAATTAACCCACAGATAGGTTTTACATTTTTGAACTGCCCGAACACAAGCCAATGCCTCCCTTCCTATGGTACTATAGTTTGTCTCAGTTTCTAGTAAAGCTCTGGAAGCAAAAGCTATGGTGATATGTTTCCCATTTACTGATTGTTACCCATTAAATACTGCTCCTATGACTTTAATGCTAGCGTCTATGGTAATAATGCATTTTTCTCCGCCAATGAAGGGACTTAGAGCAGGAACACCAAACACAAGTTCCTTTACCTTTGTGAATGCTGGCTCAACTTCTGAAGTCCAATTGAATGTGACTCTTTTTTCCAATGAATTTCTTAAAGGTTGCACTACCATGGCATAATCTGGTACAAAATGGGCATAATATTCACATAACCCCAAAAAGGATCTGAGAGCATCTTTACTTTCCAGTGGTGGTGCTTTAAGTATTGTTTCCATGTTGTAAAATTTTGGTTTAATAACTTCAGCAGAAATGGAATGTCCAAAATAATCTAATTGCTGGACTTAAAATTTACACTTTTCTGGCTTGACGATCACACCTAAATCTTCTAAAGTTCTTAATACTTTATCTAAAATTTTAAAGTGTTGTTCTTTGGTATCAGTAAATAAAAGAATGCCATCCTGAAATGCCTGTACGTTTGTTATGTTTGTAAATAAAACATCCATCGCTTTTTGAAAAACACTCACCGCAGATGCAGGACCAAAAGCTATTCATAAATACTTGTAAGCCCCAAGCGGTATTACAAATGGGGTGAGCTCTTGAGACTCTGAATTCAGGGTATCTGATGGTAGGCAGAGTGCAAATCGATAGGTGAAAAATATTTGGAATTACCTATGTTAGCGAACATTTCTTGAATCCGAGGTAATGGGTGACAATCCACTATGATATTGTTGTTCAAGGATCTTAAATTAACACATAGGAGTAGAACCCTGTTTTTTTTTTTTTTTAGCTAAAACAATCTGAGATACCCATTCAGAAGAGTCAGGGGAGCAATAACTCCTTCTTTAGTTAAGACATCAAAAGTTTTTTAAATCATCACATACAATAATTGGTACAGGCCTAACTTTATGCTTTACTGGAACAGCATTTTTCTTCAAACTTATTAGATGCTGAAATCCTCTCATGGTACCTATTTCATTTTTTAAAAGCTTAGGGAATTTAGAAATCAGAGTGGGTAATATAGGACCATCAAGCTCAATGGATAAAATGTGCATTTCCCCCAGCACACTTGGATCGTCATGCCCTGGTTTTAAATGTATGCCCAGTTTAGCCAAATTTGTCCATCCGGCTAAATCTCTACCATTAACGGTAACTTACATGTTAGTCGAGATACATCTACAAAGGATGTTGACATGTGAATGAAAATAACCAAGCAAATCAATTTCTTTATCTCCAAAAGCTTTAGGATTAATATCAGACACTTCTAATTTGATCAACTTAGGCCATAATGAAAGAAATGTTTTATCTGCTAAAACAGTAATGGATGCACCTGAACCTGCCATAATATCAACATTCTTGCCATTCATCTAACAAATTGGTCCTCTGACTTCGACCACTTTATGCATATTTTGTATAGTAAGAAGAACATTAGAGAATCTATTGGTGCATTCCTGAATCTCATTGGATACAGTGTTTTTTGGAACATCAACATGATGTATCCTAACATATGATCCTGCATTTTGAGATCTACAAACAGCTTGAAAATGTCCATTTTTATTACACTTTGTGCACCTTTTGCCAATGGCAGGACACCACAGATTGTTGCTTAAGTGATTTCTAGAGCTACAACATAACATGCAAACTGCTTCTTACGGCCTCTGTTAGCGCGTCAGAACCTTAATACTAAACTTACAAGGAGACGCAATTAGGTCGACAAGCCTTTGGACCACGTTTGAAGACTTCCCAGTTCAAAATATTTTCTTAGCATCATCAATCAATGAATCAATAAACAATCAATAATGACAATCACTAATCAATAAACAATCAATAAGAATCGATAATTGAACACACCATGGCTTTTCAGTCATGAATAACCACACCAATTTAGTTAAAGGTTAGGATATTAATTTACCTACGTGTAACAATCTAATATCATGTTGGTTAATCTCAATAGCAATAAACACATCAGAAAGCACTATTATTTAGCACTCAGAACACAACTTAATGCACGGATTATACTCATTCAGAATTTAAGCACATCATTAAAATGAATCAACTTAGCAGAGTCTCATTGGTACACGAATCAACAAAGCAAGAACTCAGTCATTTGTCTATTTGCATTAGATATTAGTGAATACCTCAACTAACCTCAAATTAGCATTAGCATGTTGGGCTTCATGCAAAACATTGTAGTGAACACAAATTTAGAAAACATCTATACTAAGGCCTCTATCAAAATAGCAGTTGGTACCTAGAAAGAAAAGTCAAACAGACAATCACAATTTTTCATCGGATAGTTACCAATCCAACCGATCAGCAAGCAGCGTCAGTCTTTGTCCTCAGGACATCAGTTCATCAGCATCAGGCAAAGTTAGAACGGGGCAAAGTCTTAAGATAACATAGCTAAGGAATGGATTTCTTCCCTCAGATAGAGGAGAAGACAATATCAGGAAAAGTGGGCAGAGGATGGTTTGGATGACAGAACGTCTAAAAGACTTAATAACTGAAAAGTGTCCGGAAAAAAATGTAGAATGGCAATGACGATTTCTCCTTGGGTCCTGCGGTTAAGTCAAAACTGTCAAACTATTCCCTAATTCCCCAATGGATAGGGTTTGGTGCATTCGTATGTCTGTCCAATAATTTGCAAACACCTTACTAGAATTTTGACGTCTTCAACGGTTGGAATGTCAGGTAACAAATGTTGCAGTTCGCACTCCAGTCGGTGTCTTCATTGTCTTCTCCTAGGAAAGATAACCTTGCACCTGTTACAAATTACACTGTTACATTTAGCAAGAACATCGCCTTGAGCAAGCCGGTTCTGATGATAAAGAATCTACTATGGTTACAAAATCATAACTTCTGGAAAAGTACAGCTTCGTGTCCTTCAAGAAAACAGCACACAGTCTACATGTTAGAAAATACAATTCAAATATGTGGCCAGGCAGCTAGGCCCAAGCCCTTGCTCAGTTAGAGCATTTATTAAATGAAGCAAACTCTTAACATTAACCTTAATTATGATATACTAATACAAATTTAAAACATATTGCATAATAATTCAGAATTAATAAACCTTTTCATTAGTCTTCGTATGCATTGGTAACCACTCCCCGTGGGCACATTTCAAACACGTGCATTAGTTTTCTATGTTGAACACATCTTCTATGCAGCTTCATCACACAATAAATGCAAGCTTTCATATTAATAATTATTTTAAAACATACACTCCAACAATCCCTCCTCTGATGACTCTTGTCATCACATAAGATCTTCCCCCAAAAATTTTACATCGGTTAAAATTCTGTCATTTCAATCTCTTCACGCATTGGCTTTCCCTATGATTTTTCCTGAAACAATTTTTCCCTTTCCTTTTCTTCCCTCTTCTTATCATTTTTAACCTTACTTATTTTTATTCTTTTTCTAATTTTACATGCCACCCACAATCCAAATAGACAGACCACAACAATCAATATCCCCTGTATTATTTTAGACAATATCCCATGCCAAATGTTGCTGAGCCAATTCCCCACTGAAGCAAAACCCTTTCAAACTTTTTCCCAAACACCAGGGGCCAGATGTAGCAAAGGATTTGCACCTCGCAAACGGGGAAAATCGCCGTTTACGAGGCGCAGATGCCTCTTTGATATGCAGAAATGCATATTGCGAGTCGGGACCGACTCGCAATATGCATTTCAGAATCGCAAATAGGAAGGGGTGTTCCCTTCCTATTTGCGATTCTGAGTGGTATGCAATACCATTTGCGACCGCATATGCGGTCGCAAATGGTGTCGCAGTTACCATCCACTTCAATTGGATGGTAACCCACTCGCAAATTGGAAGGGGTCCCCATGGGACCCCTTCCACTTTGTGAATGGACCCACAAATATTTTTTCAGGGTAGGTAGTGGTCCAAGGGACCACTACCTGCCTGAAAAAAACCGAAACTAAAGGTTTCGTTTTTTTTTTTAAGTGCAGCTCGTTTTCCTTTAAGGAAAACGGGCTACACTTAAAAAAAAAAAAACTGCTTTATTGAAAGCAGTCACGAACATGGAGGTCTGCTGACGACAGCAGGCCTCCATGTTTGCGAGTGCCTAGACTCGGTATGGGGCCGCAATTTGCGACCCACCTCATTAATATTAATGAGGTGGGTCTTTGCGACCCCATACCGACTCGCAGAAGGTGTCTGAGACACCTTTCTGCATAACATTTTGCGAGTTGCAAATTGCGAGTCGCTAGTACTCGCAATTTGCAAGTCGCAAAATGTTATTTTGCTACATCTGGCCCAAGGTTCTTTCAATTCCTTCAAATCTATACTTTCATTAATCAAATTAGTAAGCATGCTTCTAATCTTGTTACTATTATCTGGTATATATGCGCAACAATGACGCTCATTAGGCATTCTACAAACTCTGCCATTTTGCGCTAAAAGAATGTCTAAAGCAAGTTTGTTTTGAAGAGTCATAGCCCTCTCCGCAGCAAGCACAGTATCCATCAGGAATATAGCTCCTGAGAAATTTGTCAGCATGTTATCCACAATAGTAGACAAATTTTAATTCTTTATTGAGTTCAAAATAACTCCCACTGAAGGAATTATCGCCCCAAATATATCTCCACTACACCAGCAGTGGTCTCTCTTTTCTGTCTAGTAGGATGTAATTCAGACAATCTCGGAAACTTCTTTAAGTCATCAAGTTGGTATATCTTTGGGAATACTATCCCCAAATAACATGTCCCATACCATCCCTTTGGAAGACGGCAATAAGCATTAAGACCACATATATAGTAGATCCCAGGAATCGCCAGATCCTGTCCATTTAACATGAACGTCCATTTACTCTGAAACAAAAACACATGCTTACATTCACTCATTCCTACAAACACATTGTCATAGTACGATTTTGGCCTAGATATACAAAGCTTCCCCACGTGTAATGCATCTAAAGCTAATTTCCCTTGCTCTCTTATCACACCGTAAGCTTCATTATTAGCAAAAGCTCGCTGCTGTAACCTTTTTTCTAATTTACCCTTTAGTGCTTTCCATCTATCATCAGTGTGATCTAAAAAGCTCTTTTCTACAGGTGTAAGCAAGCATGTCAAATTATTGCGGTGAGCATAAGATGTACTAATTGTTAATGAGGGCTCAAAGAATCCTTTAACTAACTTTATACTATAGTATCTAGCTACATCACTCAAATCCTCTATTATAGGCACATAAGAAACCACTAAATCCTGATTAGAATACAAGTACTGAATATCCTCCTGGTTATAAAACCTTGTTGGTAACAGGCTACAGCTTATCCCGTATGTTAATGGCAAACTATGATAAGTGACTCCTTCCTGTACAGAAGTAGGAATCTGTGTACACACAAAGAAATCCTTTGCATCCATTGTCTCAACATACTCACTCATCAAGCGATAGAAAAAATTAGAAGAAAGTTCCCCTTTTGTATTAGCACCCTCGTGTAAGTATCTCTCATCCAGTTCAAACCTCTCCAAAGCTGTTAGTACGGTAGTACTTTCAGGAACTGAAGCATTGTTAGTCCCACTCTTATCCATTAGTGTCATATGCACAATCACAACCACAACCAAAATCACACACTCAATACCTAAGCTAACACCCAAATATTTACAACATCTACTCCCTCTATTCTCCTGTATAGTATTAGCCATGATCTGTAAAGAATCAAAAAGTGGAGGATGGTTAATTAGAATAGCAACAAAGGATAGTTTTTCTCTCTTTTTTTCTTTTTTTTTCTGCTGCAGCAAAGTCAAAACAAGCCAATCTTCTTTTGGCAATTATTTACAGCTTTCAATCTCACTCCCAGGATCCCTTTTTCAATTCAGGTTAGCAGCTTGTCAAAATCAGTTTCAAAAGTCAATTTCAGGTTGCTCAAAGTCTTATCCGCTAAATTCTCAGTGTTGGAAAATGGGTTATTGGTAAGGGCAGGTAGGTACCTACACCTAGCAACAAGCCACTAACCTCCACCTAGGTACAGTTAGGTCTCAGTAAATTAATCCCAGCTCAACCCTTGGTAGCTTGGCAACGAGCGTCAAGGCTTAACTTAGGAGACAAAGTGTAAAGCATTCAAATATCACAAAACAGTATTCAAATAAAACACAGGAAACAGTTTAAAAATCCAAAACCACTTTATAATAATAGTTTATATTTTTATCTTTAAAATGACACAAAAACTATTAAAATCGGTTCAGGGGAACCGGAGATATGAATTTTTAAAGAATTATTACTTTTCTAGCGCTTAGAAACAAAAAGCGCCAATCGGGTCACCTGGTTGCACCTCGACCGGGGCAAAGTCAAACTTTCAGGCCGACCGCGATGGAGCCCTGCTCGGCTACAGGTCGCGGGAGGCCTCGGTTAAAAAGTTACCTTCTGGCTTAGTCTTTATTTTGAAGTTTTTCTTCACCGGGACGAACCTGCCAGTTGAATCCGACCTCCTGGAGCCCTTGTCCGGATACGCGATGTGGGTTTCCTCGGTGGAGACTTTTACCTTCGGACTTAGTCGTTTTTTCGAGATGAAAATCCTTCGACCGGGGTAAACCTGGATCTTGATCCGACGTCCATGGAGCCCTTCTCGGATACGATGGCTGGGAGGTCCCGGTCAACTTTTTACCTTCGGACTTAGTCTCTTTTTTGGATGTTTTTCTTTACCGGGACGAACCACGAAGTCAGGCCGGGTCGCGGTTGAGGCAAGCCGGCTAGAATTTCCGCGACGGGTCGGTCCCTCTCTGGAACTTTTTTCCAAAAATTCTCAAATCTTTTCCAAACTTCTGGGGCTTCACCCAGATGTTCTTTTAAGGTTCTTTTGGGGTCCACAGCTCACCCCAAGGGTCCAGAAGTTCTGTGATGGTCCTTGGGGGGTGCGGACTTCAACTCCCAGAATGCACCTGGCGCAAACTCCTTTTTGGCCACTGGACAGTGGTCAGCTGGTCGCTTTCTTCAGGAGTTGGTGCAGGGGACTCTGGTTTAGCAATTTTTCACCTGTAGCAAACAGGGAGTCCCTCCTTGAACCAGTTGAAGCCAGGCAAAGTCCTTCTTGTGGTGAAGCCCAAGTGTGCAGCTGGTGCAGTCCTTCTGAGTGCAGGGTCCAGGTGCAGGCCAGGGGTCCATCAGGGCAGTCCTTCTTCTTCTTTAGTTCCTTTCTTGTTGAATTCTGGAGGGGATCTGAGGTGTGGGGGCAGGTCTGCCAGTTTTATCCTTGCTCCTGGGTGAAAAGCAGGGGGGCCCTGGTTCTCCAATCAGGGACAGGGTCGTCCCCCTGTGATGACCACTTCCTGGGAAGTGTGGCAAAAATCCATCCCAGAAGGCAACAGTCTCTAAAAATCCAACATGGATGAATCTGATTTTTGGCTGAGCCCACCCACTGGTGTGGCTAAAAATCATAAACACACCCCTCTCCTGCCCTCTCCTAATCTAATCAAGGGGGCACCTAGCTGTCTGGGGTTGCAGGATGTGGGGGTGTTGCTGGTTGCTGCAAATGTCCTTCTCTGCCTTTGAAGACCAGTTTGGCAGCCCTCCCCCTTCCTGCCTCACCATCTGCTGAGGGGAGATTCTCTCCCCCAAGCACATTCCTTTGTGTGAAGCCTGGCCACTTCACACCTCATCAAGGCAGCCTGGCAGAAGCTGCTGCAGGCAGGCCAATCAGAGCACAGCAGCAAAAACAATGCAGAGCTGAAATTGGCAACTTTTTAGGTAAAGTCTAAACTTTTTACCTGAACTAGTTATATTAAATCCAACAACTGGAAGTTGTAGGATTTATTACAACAATTAATTTGATACCAAATTCTTGGTATGCAACATTTAAGGAGACTTTAAAATTTAAAATAAAGTCTGCCCATTCTAGCCTATGAAGGCCATTTACTTCAATGAGGGAAAAACGAATTTGGCTGTTTTTACCTCACCAGGACTTATAAATCTATTTTTATAAAGTCCCTGCTTATAGTTACATGGCACCCAGCCCTAGGGGCACATAGGGCACACCTTAGGGGTGACTTATATGTAAAAATAAGGTAGTTTAAGACTTTGGAAGTACCTTTAATTCCAAAGTCGAATTTGCATATAACTTTAATTTAAAAGCAGCCAGCAAGGCAGGCTTGCTTTTAAAATGACACTGGGCACCTCAGCAGTGCACCTAGGTGTGCACCACCTATGCTGTGGCCCCTAAACCTACATGCCCTACCATATACTAGGGACTTATAGGTAGGTTAACTTAGCCAATTATAATTAGCCTAATTTGCATATCCATTTTACACAGAGCACAGGCCCTGGGACTGGTTAGCAGTACCCAGGGCACCATCAAAGTCAGGAAAACACCAGCAAAAAGAGGAAAAATGGGGGCAAAAAGTTATGGGGCCTCTGCAATCAGCCCTGTTTTCTCACACTCAGTCCCCTTTTCTATTTCAATTCTACCTCAGATCCTTAACCAATTCAGTCTTTCAGCCAGATTCAGGTGCCAAAATATTGGCCTGGGACTTCTCGATCAAAACAAAAAGACAAAAACTCCTGTTGCCATTCAGCTGTAGTTGCATATGCCCATTCAGGACCTGGGTACCTTCTGTTTGCTGCTCTCTTTCTTTTCAACTTCTGATCACCTTGCAACTCTCCTTCACTTAAATCTTCTCTCCTTGTTGTATCTACTTCTTCTTCTATGGTATCCTCGACAACCACTTCTCTCCTCTTTACTTGTGACTCTGGCCACTTGTCTCCTTTCAGTGTCTCTTTGGTCTTTGATCTTTCTGGTGGCAACCCTCCTTTTTCTTCTAGCTCTATGGTGTTTTTGCTTGATTGACATGCAATCTGCTCAGGAGGAGTCTGGACACTTTGACTCACTTCCACCTCAACTCCTTCGCCTTCTGGGTCTGTCAAGTGCTCTTGCTGATTCTCAGAATCGTCTGCTTCAGGGAGAGCCTCCCTCTGACTAGGCTCCCCTGCTGCCTCAATTGAGATAGTCTCACCGTCACCCCTGTGGATATCTTCTCCCTCGTGTCTTACAGGAGTGACCAAGCCGTCCTCAATGGGCTCTCCTTCTGTCTCAGTTCCCCTTCGATCTCTCTCCGGCCCTGAGACTTCCTTGTCTGTTGTTGGTACTTTCAACAACTCAACTTCCTCATCAGTTGGACATGTCACCTTTTTCATGTGACTGGCATGGTTCCAGTTCGGAACTTCTGCACACTTCACAGCTGTGGTAGTCGTTAGTACCACTTGGTAGGGTCACTTTCAACGAGGCTCCAAGAATGTCTTCCTTACGTGTTTCTTGATGACAACCCAATCTCCTTCTTTCAGGTTGTGTCCTGGATCATCAATCAGTGGCAGGGTGGTAGCTTCCACCTGGTGAAAAAAAGAGCAGACCACATCAGCCAGGCCCTTGCAGTAGTCCAACACCATATCATCCGTGATATTCACAAGAGCATTCGCAGGTACTGCGGGCAGTCTCATAGCTCGACCCATGAGAATCTCATGCGGAGACAGTCCTGTCTTCTTGTTAGGTGTATTCCTCATTGACATTAACTCGAAAGGTAATGCGTCGGGCCATTTCAAATTCGTAGCCACACACATTTTCGCCATTCTCGACTTCAGGGTACCATTTATCTGTTCCACTAGTCCTGATGCTTCAGGGCGGTAGCTACAATGCAACTTCTGCTCAATGTTCAATGCTGCACACAGTCATTTAACCACCTCATTGTTGAAGTGACTTCCCCTCTCTGATTCTATAAAGATCAGAAAACCAAAACGTGGTATCTGTTCTCTAAGCAGCAGTTTCGCTACTGTGAGGCTATCATTCATGCGTGTAGGATATGCTTCAATCCAGTGACTAAAGATACACATAATCACCAACACATACCTCAAACCTCCACACACAGGCATCTCAATGAAATCTAATTGCATTCTGCTAAATGGACCTCCAGGTCTTCCAATGTGGCTCAAATTCACCACTGTCCCTTTCCCCACGTTCATCTGTTGGCAAATCACTTCTGCAACTTGTCTAAACCTTGGATTGAACCAGTCAATCTTGAACAACCTGATCATGGCATCCCTCCCAATGTGTGCTTGGCCATAATAAAACCTTGCAAACTGTGATAAAAGACTGTTCGGCAAAACCATTTTCCCTTCCTCTGAAACCCACAAATCATCTGATCTTTGTAAGCATTGCATCCTAACCCAAGAACGCTTCTCATCTTTGCTGACACGGTCCGGCAACAATTTCAACTCTTCTAACATGTCAATCACCCTCAATGCGTAACCTGTGCATGTCTCATTTTCTCTCTCAGGTAACAATTCCCATTGATCCTTGAACAATATACAGTTCAATGCGCAAAACCTTTGAACTTGATCGGCATATCCATTTCCCATTGAAACAAAGTCTTGTGACTTCAGGTGTGCACTGCATTTCATCACGGCAATCTCATGAGGTAACTGAATCGCATACAGCAATTCCTCAATTCTCTCACCATTTTTCACTGGCGAACCAGAAGAGGTCAAAGAACCCCTCTGTGACCATAATTGGCCAAAATCATGAGCAATTCCAAATCCGTATCGACTGTCAGTATATATAGTGACTCTCATCTGGGCAGAGACATGGCAAGCCATGGTAAGAGCTACCAGCTCAGCTACTTGAGCGGAATACACTCCTTGAAGTGAGGACGCTTCTAAGATACCAGAAATTGTGCATACAGCATATCCGGCTCTCAGCACTCCTACTGAGTCCCTCAAACATGAGCCATCTACAAAAACAATTTGGTCATTTTCTTCTAATTGGGTATCTCTAATGTCAGATCTTGGTTTGGTGCACATTTCCGTTACCTCAAGACAAAATCATGTTCAACATCTTCCAGATTTTCAACCACTGTATTTTCACTTAGAAGTAAAGTTGCCGGGTTCAACACTGTACATCTCTTTAACGTTACATTTGGTGACCCCAATATAATCGTTTCATATTTGGTAAATCTTGCGTAAGTCATGTGTTGCGTCTTTGTACGCGGGAGGAGAATTTCAACTGAGTGAGGGACCATAACTGTTAAAGGATGTCCCATCACTATGCCTTCACACTGTGTAAGGCTTTGTCCAACTGCTGCTACTGCACAGAGAGAACCCGGTAAGGCTGCTGCAACTGGGTCCAAAGTAGCTGAAAAATATGCTACTGGTCGGTTTACACTTCAATGGACCTGGGTCAAGACAGACAAAGAACGTGCATCTCGTTCATGACAAAACAGAACAAAAGACCTTGTGTAATCAGGCATACCTAAAGCTAGAGCCCTGTACATGCTCTCCCTTAACTCAGTAAACGCTCTCATTTCCTTCTCTCCCAACCCCATAGCATCCTGACCCACTTTGGCCATCAGCCTCTGCAATGGCTTAGAGATGATTGAGAAAGTTGGGATCCACTGCCGACAGTAACTCACCATTCCTAGAAACAGCCTAACATCTCTCTGTGTTGTCGAGGGATTCATCTGTAAGACTGCAGTTATTCTTTCCCTGGATAATTTCCTTGACCCTTTCTCAATTTGATGACCCAAATACTTAATCTCTTTCTGACAATATTGCAATTTCTTGTGAGACACCTTGTGTCCATTCTTCCCCAAGTGATTCAGTAAGGCAATGGAATCGTACTTGCACTCATCCCTTATTTTGGATGCAATTAACAAATCGTCAATGTACTGCACTAGAGTCGATTGGAAAGGCAGCTACAATGCCTCCAAATTCTTCTTAAGTTTCCGGTTGAATATAGAAGGTGATTCCGAAAACTCTTGAGGAATTCGACACCAACTGTAGACCTTGTCCAAGAACTTAAAACAGAAGAGAAATTGGCTGTCCTCATGAAGAGGCACAGAAATGAACACTTGGGACAGATCAATTACTGTGAACCATTCTGCATCACATGGAATCTGAAAAATAATCACAGCTGGATTTGGTACCACTGGGAAACATTTTACCACTATGTCTTTGATCTTTCTCAAATCTTGGACAATCCGAACTTTCCCACAGGGCTTTCTCAGTCCCATTATTGGTGAATTACATGGACTGCTCAATACCTCCTTCAAGACTCCCTGTTTCACAAAATCTTCAATTATTTGTGCAACCTTTATAAGGACATCCTGCGCCACATGATACTGCGGTATCTGGGGGAATACAGCGCTAGGATTCACACTGACTTTAACTGGCTCTACTCCTTTTATCAGCCCTACTTCTTTCCCTGTCAAATCCCACACCTTTTCTTTAACTGTTCACTGTAAGTCTGCAGGGAGATCATCCACTGTGAACATCGGAAAGAAGTTAATCAGAGGGTAGTCCTCATCTGTGGTCTCTACTTCAGGCTCTGAAACCTGTTTCTCCCCTTCATCGTCACTGTTTGTCTGGACCTCAATTCCCTCATAGGAACAGGTGATCGAACACCTCGTTTTGCACAATAAGTCTCTTCCCAATAGGGACACGGGTCTTGATTCGCAAACCACAAATCTGTGCAATCCCTGGAAAGTGCCAATCTCAACTTGAAGCGGATCTGTAATAGGATTAGTCAGGAGTTGGTTTGCTACCCCTACTACCTTAACTGTCTGTCCCGAAAGGTGTCAACCAAAAATGAAACCTTGTGACCCATAACTTTCCCCTGCACATAGGGTCCTCTCTGATCTACCTCTAAGGATGCTGCAAGCCTGCACTCCTCTCCGTCTGAACTCTCATCCCACCATTCATCATTTAACGCATTCTCACCACGCAATGGTCATTGCTGCACTGTTATTTTGACTCATTCTTTGACCTGTGACCTGTTGAGGAAGCATCACCTGTTGCTGTTCCACTGGGGCTAAAGGCACTTGCATTTGCAGTCTAGGTACCATGGGGACCTGCTGTTGCATTGGTTGTAACTGCATTGGCTGCATACGTGTCATTTGCACCTGCTGCATGGGTTGAAAACCTTGCATCTGGTTCACATTATTCAGAAAATTTGGATTTGGACCTCTCAATCTCGGTCCTCTCACATTTTGAAATGAACTGACATCATTGCTTTGTTGAACAACACCTTCCTGCACCAACATTGGGCACTCCTGCTTCCAGTGTCCAACGACCCCGCGAGCATGACAAGGTAACAGTTTCTTCATTCCCTGCGCATCGTTCTGAACTACTACAGTGTTCAAGTCTGGACTACGGTTCACAACACCTCCTCAACCACTACCTCTCACCTGCACCTGAAACATCCTGTTTCCCTGTGGCTGCTGTACCATTGGCTGTAGAAATCTTCCCTGCATCCCTGTCTGTGCTGCCTTTATTTGCATCACCATCGCTTTCTCCTTCAACTTTCTCTGCTTCAACTCAATCTCATCACTACAGTACTTCGCATACTGCAACACCTCGTCAATTGGTTTTGCTTGCCAGCAAATCAAATGATTCTTAATCATCTGGCCAATCTTAAGTCTCAACCCTTCCACAAATCTGAACACAAGGTGATTCATGTCCTTCGCCTCAATAATCTCTGTGCCACTGTAATGCTTGAACGCTTTCAACAACCTCTCATAATATGCACGTATCGATTCCTTGACTTCCTGAGCCGTTCTGTCAATCCTCTTTCAATCAATATTCTTAGGCGAAACTCTTGTTTTCAGAAACTCAATCACTTTATAATAATACTTCATCACATCAGGGGACGGCGCACATGTGTGTTTTTCCCTTGTTGGTTCCTCAGTCGGCTAATCTACGCTTCTTTTGCACTCAATCCAGCTGGAACTATTATCTCAAAGAGAGTGTTCAGGTCTTCCCAAGGACAATTTGAAAGCTTCACAAACCTGTCTGTCTGCTGATACCACTCTATTGGTTTCTCTCTCAACCTGGGGTAATCATTCGTAATGATAGAATATCACCTCTATTCCAAGGTACATGGACAAGAACCCCTCCTGCAGTTTCTCTCATTGGCAACATCTTTACAGTGCTTGTGTCCTGTAGTGTTTTAGCGGTCTAGTCTCTGTGGTCACTCTTCCTCCTGTCTCTTTTCTTCACCCATCTGTCTTGCCACTTTTCTAAAGCTCCCCAAACTTGTGCACTTTGCAGTATTTCTATGAGGAGCGCTTTCATTCCTGTAGACCTCATGTGTTCAAAATCCTTTGGCTCGCAATCTAATCTGTAACTTCTCTTCAAATGTTTGGTATTCTTTAGGTCTATGAGGTCTATGCCGTTCTTGTCTGCCAGGTTTGCCAACCTCTGGTGCACTTTGCTCACTTCTCTAGATACCTTTGGGCACAAGTACCTCAATTCTGCTTCCGTGAATGACTCTAGCCTGTTCACACCCATGCTCCTTTCTACGAGCTCACCTGCTTCCATACCCAACCTCACATGGTTTAGGTACTCTTCTCCTTCCATTCTCCCTGCTGCTACAGGAGCAGTCTGTGGAGTATCAAGTCTGTCTAACCAGTCGGTCAGCTGCTGTGCAGTTAAACCTTGCAATGAAATATTTCCAGTCTGTACTAAAGGCGTCTATGGTGCATTTGCATTCGAGGTCTGCGTTGTCAGCAATCTCGAACCTGACTGTCTCATAGCATCTGGAGGAGCCCCAATCGGACTGAATTCCAACACGGATCTGGATCCTTCAAATGTCGGTTCCACTGGAATCATCCCTTGGGAGCTTTCTGCTAACCCGCCTCGTCGTATTTTGTGTCATTACCCCTTGATTGCACACACTAGGCTTTGCCTGTGCATACAATGGTACAGGTGGACCAACCATAATAGGCAAAGATATGGCATCTGGTGTCTGTCTATTTCCCAAAACCTGTGGGAGATTAACTTCCATATTCTGGCTCATCACTGGCGACATGCCTTACTGCGGTCCTGTGACCGAAGTATATCTCGGCATCACTAGCGGCTGCACATGGGGCAGTAAAAGTGAAGTTGGTTCAGTCTGAATCAACCTTGGTCTCGGTCGGCACCCTCAGATTGGTGGCTAACTCCAGAATGGGTTCATCAGGGTAAATCCTCCGAGCCTGTGGCGGTTGCAACTGAGGTTGCATCACCTGTGCGGTGGGCATACCAAAACTACTCTGCATCAGAACTTGAGTCGAGACAGGACTAACCTGTGTCAGATTCGTTGTCGCCTTTTCTTGTATCAAACCTGTAGGAAATGTACTGGTACTCGGGACATTTTCGTCTCTCACATGTGGTGGTGGACGATCATTCAGTAACTGAGTAAGGAATTCATCATCGTCTGAGTCATCTATCCCATTCGAGGACTTTCTAGCTTCACTGTCTCTGGAAGGGCTTCTGTCAGTCTTACTAGTAGCTTTCCTCCCTTTTACTTCAACCTCTTGGGCTATCGCTGAAAACAGCTTAACTCCGTCTAATGTCTCTCTTCTCCAAACTTTCTGTACAGAATCCCATCTAGCCTCTGCAAGTGTCTTTTCTGCTCTCCTCATTCTCCTCTCAAATTTCTGTTGCTGTTGTTGTCTTGCCATTAGCTCGCAGATTGCTAACGCCTCAAACTGTGCTCGCCTCGGAGGTGGCTTCAGATCATATAGCACCATCCGTAAATTTTCCAAAATCCTCAACTTGAACGTTCCATCTCTGTCGCTTTGCACCACTGCTTTAGCCAAAGACATTGCACAACACCCTTTTCCTCCATTACAATGTAAGCCGGTGTACCCTCTGGCAGTGGAACCTCCCCTACGCTTGCGGTAGTGTATACATCTCCCCTCAAAGCGCTCTTTAAACCCTTGAAAAATTTCATCTTTTCGTATTTTATTTTGTTCAAAATCAAATCAGGAAGTGACTTTTATTCCCAGAATTCTGCTCGCCTACCTTCTCAACCAATTGGCTCTCATGGACGGCTGCCAATCCGTGCGCTACCCTTCTCACTAACCAACCTATCCTGGCACGGCTACAATGACGTCACACTCACACGTACTGCGGCGGACAAAGTCTTGCAGCTTGACTTCCCACTCTTAATTCACACAAAACTAATGCAATCTATTGGGAGCACCAACCAAAATAAAACTCAGATTTGCCGGTTTACTACAGGAAAGGTAACACAATCGCTTCAGAACTTTACAGAGATTTCACTTAGCCTCGGCCGCTACTCTCTCCTTCTTAGATCCCGCACTCGCAAACAAAATTTGACCCACAAATTCTACTCTTGACTTGTCAATGGATTATTGTTCTAGTGCACTTTAGAACTCACCAAATCTCCATCAAAGTTTTCATTCACTCACTTTTGACTCAAACTCGACTCATCAACTTCACTATCAACCTATTAAACTGCACAAATTACAACATAAACCAAGTGTCTCATACACTTATCAATATACTCCGGAGTCTTAGACCACGCAGAGTCCGTACATCATCAACAACCACGTGGACAATTTTTGAGCAAAAGCGCCACACTCACATGAAGTTCGCCGACTTCCCTACTCTCATATTGCGGAGTACGCCCTTTCCTACTAAAACATCATAATTTGGCCTAAAATCCTCACAAACCTCACAATTCACCTGTGATTCGCATAAGCTGTGCAAGCGCAAAACCTACTTCATTCACACTGTCACTAGAACGCTGAGAACATACTCAAACTCCCTTCAGCAAGCTCCGAGATTCCGGGAAAGTCATTTGGGACTTAGGGACACATCATCTCTCCAATTTGCATCATTGAAAAAGAAAAACCCAATTTATTCGGTACACCTTGACCACCAAACCATTTCACCTTGTACCATCTGTACCAGGACGTCAAAGGGCCAAATCATCTGCACTGCTACCAAAAACTGTTAGCACATCAGAGCCTCAATAAGTAAACTTACAAGGAGATGCAATTAGGTCGACAAACCTTTGGACCACGTTTGGAGACTTCCCAGTACGGTATATTTTCTTAGCATCATCAATCAATGAATCAATAAACAATCAATAATGACAATCACTAATCAATAAACAATCAATAAGAATTGATAATTGAGCACACCATGGCTTTTCAGTCATGAATAACCACACCAATTTAGTTAAAGGTTAGGATATTTATTTCCCTATTTGTAACAATCTAATATCATGACAGTTAATCTCAATAGCAATAAACACATCAGAAAGCACTATTATTTAGCAACTTAATCAATGCATGGATTATACTCATTAAAAAATTAAGCACATCATTAATATGAATCAACTTAGCAGAGTCTCATTGGTACATGAATCAACAAAGCAAGAACTCAGTCATTTGTCTCTTTGCATTAGATATTAGTGAATACCTCAACTAGCCTTAAATTAGCATTAGCATGTTGGGTTTCATGCAAAACATTTTAGTGAACACGAATTTAGAAAACATCTATACTAAGGCCTCTATCAAAATAGCAGTTGGTACCTAGAAAGAAAAGGCAAACAGACAATCACAATTTTTCATCGGATAGTTACCAATCCAACAGATCAGCAAGCAGCGTCAGGACATCAGTTCATCAGCATCAGGCAAAGTTAGAACGGGGCAAAGTCTTAAGATAGCATAACTATGGAATGGATTTCTTCCCTCAGATAGAGGAGAAGATAATATCAGTAAAAGTGGGCAGAGGATGGGTTGGGTGACTGGACGACTAAAAGACTTAATAACTGAAAAGTATCTTAAAGTATGGGCTTGAAGTGTCTTTAAGAAGAAGCGGCAATGCAATGGTGATTTCACCTTGGGTCATGCGGTTAAGTCAAAACTGTCTAACTATTCCCTAATTCCTCATTGGATAAAGTTTGGTGCATCCGTATCTCTGTCCAAATATTTGCAAACACCTTACTAGAATTTTCCACAGTTCACAGTTCCCATGTCATGAATTGGTCCATTTTATTGACGTCTTCAACGGTTGGAATGTCAGGTAAAAAATGTTTCAGTTTCCACTCAAGTCAGTGTCTTCATTCTCTTCTCCCAGTAAAGTTAACCTTGCACCTGTTACGGATTACACTGTTGCATTTAGCAAGAACATCACCTTGAGGAAGCCGGCTCACATGAGAAAGAATTTACTACGGTTACACACACATAACTTCTGGAAAAGTACAGCTTCGTGCCCTACAAGAAAATCAGCACACAGTCTACACGTTAGAAAATACAATTCAAATATGATGCCAGGCAGCTAGGCCCAAGCCCTTGCTAAGTTAAACCTTTTATTAAATGAAGCAAACTCTTAACATGTAGCCTTAATTATGATATACTAATCCAAATTTAAACATAATGCATAATAATTCAGAATTATTAAGCCTTTTAATTAGTCTTCGTATTCATTGGTAGCCACTCCCCGTGGGCACCTTTCAAACGTGTGCCTTTTTTTCTCTACGTTAAACACATTTTCTATGCAGCTTTATCACACAATATATTGCAAGCTTTTGTATTAATAATTCTTTTAAAACATACACTCCAACAGTATCCAGTATGAAGAAAGATCACGCAGTTAGAATAGATTTAAGGCAGTTTATTCCAACTGAAGTACAGGGATCCACGGTGAATCACTGCCTGCCAGATGAAGTCAAATGTCGTCTGATTTCACCTAGCAACCAGAGTTCCACGTAGGAATCATAGAACATCACAATGACAAGCAGGATACATTCTAAAACATAAAGAAAAACCACTTTACATATTACTATATAAATACTACAAAGATGAAGCAAACAATAGTTACTGACACATAGCTGAGAATCCACTGATACAAAACTGGTTAGACATTTTCACATTATAAAGTATGTGATCAAATAAACAAAGGGTTACTGTTCCTATTTCATTTGTGTTGGGGCACCTGAAGTAAACTTACAAGGGGACACAAATAGGTCGATGAACCTTTTGACTGCGCTTAAGATGTACCCACCATATCCGGCATGTACAAACCAATAATCAATGACAATCAACAACATTAATAATCAATCCTCAAAAGGAGTCAGTTTTTGTCACATACCATGACCTTTCTGTCATGAATAATCACACCTTTATGTAAAAGTTAGAATATTTATTTCCCATAATTAACAATGCTAATGTCACGTAAAATAATCTCAAAATCGAATGATAAAAATACAGAAACAATACTGGCTGTCCGAATTGCCTAAAGAAACGTAATCTAATCAAGGCTTGAACTCTTACACATCCCAAAGTCACTGTGCAAATTAATAGCAAGAACAACTGCACAAACAAACTTACATACATCTAGATTCAGCAAAGAAAAGATAGCAAATGTTACTCAAAGTATTGATTTTCATTAGTGAGGATCCTACCTAACACCAGATTAGAATTAGCATGTTTGTCCTTCATGCAAAACAATTTAGTCAATACAAATTTGGAAAAACATCTAACTATGGCTCTGTCAAAATAGCGCGGTTGGTACCTAAAAAGAAAATCAAATAGACATAGCAAACAACATAATCGTCAAAATACCTATCCTCAGTTTGGATCAGCAATCTGTGACAGTCTTCGTCCTCAGGACATCAGTCTGGTCAGCAGGCATAGGGATTCAGCATCATAGTTCAGAAAGGCAAAGTCTTCTAAGCATTAAAGTTAAGCATGTCTCTTCTCAAGATGCACCAGAAATAATGGGGAGTGGTCTCTCGCCTCTGTGCAGTCTGGCTAAGTTAGAATTCCTAGAACTACTTTCAGGTCCCTATCCTAAGGGATCTCATGTTTACACTTTGTCCAGTAAAACTAAAATTTCGAATCTACAGTTTCAACTGGTACCCAGTTCTCATGTCGATGATTGGCTCCTTTCGTAATGTCCTCATCATCCAGCTCGCCAAGTAACACTATTGTTGCAGCTTATACTCCAGTCAGTGTCTCTATTGTCTTCACCTGAGAAAGTCAGGCTTACACACATTACGTCTACAATGTAACATTTAACAAGAACAGCATTTTCTGGCAAGCAGGTCTCATGAGAAAGATTTTCAGCTACGAGCACATTAGGTCAGCACAGTGGAAAATCACAATTTAATTTACTAAGCAAACATTTTATTAAACGTTAAGAAATACAGCTTGACATAAGGCTGTGCAACTAGGCCAAGACCTACTTTAATAAAGCTAATACATAATAAAGCTAATACATAATGCATAACCCTTAATATGATGTATTACTACATTAATCAAACATAAGCTCAACATTTCATATTAATAAGCCATTAATAAGTACACATCGTAAATATTGGCTGCCACTCATGTGGACACATTTTCAAATGCGTGCATTATTTTCTGTAGGTTATTACATTTTCTACGCAAATCCATTACTCAAATATGTGAATATTCATTAATATTTTCTGTCACAACTCCTGCTCTTACAATTGTATCTGATGAGCGTAACACATTTTCTTAAATCAAAGCAGTTCCCAACCAAGAGACAGTTGACGTTCTATGGCACACTTTATTGCCAGCTTCAGTGCTGAGAGTACGTCACTTTGCAGCCGTGTCCCACAAGGCTGCCCCTGCACTCACCCAAACCCATCCAGTTCAGGTGTCACAGTTTAGATGACCCTGCTAATGAATGGAGCTTGTCCTGCCCACACTCCAGCTATACCCAATTTTCCAGTGTTTGGGTCTGCTTTTGTTCTCAGATACGGGTCTAAAGTCCCTGACATCATAGTAGGCTTCCTTCATTCAGACCTCACACTTTAAATACTTTTGCTATTCCAAATATTGGGTATAACGCGCTCTTAAAAAGCCTCATTACCTGAACAGTTCATGATGTTTCATAAAGACAAAAACGCAGAAACGTATCTGATGCATGTATTTCTTTCTTTAGTTCTTTACTCACTTATTTATTCTTTTATTGAATCGTGAAAGCATTTGTGCCAGAAGTATAAACATAACTACTTTACTCCTTTACATAGCTCCAAATATCAAACATTGGGGTACAGTAATGCATCTGTAATATGGTCTTGATTTCAGCAACAAGAAAACAATTGAAATTATCAATGGAATTACAACTGCTACCATATTGTTTCTTTGTGTGGATATGTTTTTATTTAATGAGGAGATCTGTATTTGTACTTGTTGGTATACATTTGTTTAGCTCATCAACAGTTTATTTGTTGTATATCATGGTTTACATGGTGAGGATAAAAGTTATAAATAGTGAATAAATTATATTAATGCATCTCAATGCCCATGCAATGGTGTTTAAGCAGTATTTCAAAGATTCACATATTCGAACGTAGCAACAGTATCCTTTACGCTATGCTCCATACATTGATGCATGAATCTTCTTAACTTCCACCTCCTATCTGAAGGAGAAGTTCCTGTTCAAGCCAAGACAGATGTCATCATTACATAATCAGAAATGACGAATGCTTCAGGAGTACTTTGCAGTACCAGACGCCACTGCGAGAAATATGTGGGGATTTATACTTGAGCTTGACCAACAGGGAGAACGAAAGGGTAGTCCTTGCAAGGTGGGGCTCATATGTCAATCAGATATGGCTGACTAACATTGCTTTAATCTCATGGGATGCAACCATACTGGAGGCTAGGCTATCCCTGACCTATTGAATATAAAGTGTATCACCAGCTTAAAATCCACAGGCATGATCTATATAGGAACCTTAACGCTTTCCTTTATAATTTTACCAAGAATATACAGAGAGCCAGCCTGGGAACATTGTTTTGTGCTGGAAGAGACACGTTCCTGCACAAAAACACTATTTAAGGACATTTTCCTCTTTTTACGTGTGCTGCAGAATCCAGCACGCATAGAAAGTGGAAATAATGATTTGCAAAGCAATATGAGGGAAGATGTTACAGTTTTCAAGTCAAGAAGTAGCACACTCCTCCACATGTTCCCTTGACCTCCCCTTAAAACAAAATCTCTACCTGTTTCATTGACCTCTGGGTAACTTTGGTTGCCACTTAGTTTTTCCTGTCTGTAGTTTGATGGCAAGAACTCTGTGAATGGTTTTGGTGCCTACCTTTTTTGCAATGTGCTGAGAGCCAAGTCCTAAAGAAATAACAGGTGATCATCCTGAGGGATAATGACAACCATAGTCCTCACCTCCATTGTGGCAGATACAATGAACACATTACAAAAATGTCTGAGTGGCCTGCCATGACCTGAACTTTTAGAAGCCACTCGATTGGCCCCTTCATTGCCCACTGAGTGTCTGTCCTTGAAACTGAGTATTATTTTGGTAAACAGTAATTTATGATATTCAAGGGTGTTCAAATACTTATCCTCTTCAGTGGCAATTCAAATTACAATGTCTCATTGTGCAATGTTTTCAAGGTCCTAAAACCTCAGTTGCAGTGCGCTAGCATCTAGCTCAAATATCTTATGGTCAGCATTTGGTTAAAAAGTGCAGCAGTTTCCCCTTAACATTCTTCCTTGTCATTGTGAAGGCGTCAGCGAGACTTTTTTTGTACCTTCACAATTTATGTTTTGAAATGAGACTTTGATTACATCCAGAAGTCTTGGAGACATGCAGAGAAAATTTTCATCATTAGTGGAACATTGCCTGGCTTAGTTACCATGATCAAAAGGACCATTTGTTATAAGGAAGGGGATGATCCTACAGTGGGGGCATTGTCCAGTAGCTGTTGATGTCTGTCCATCCAGAAACAACACAGTTGCAATAACAGGTATGAGGTACATGTGTTTATGAGGGGTTAGCTAAGGATTACCAACTTGACATTTTCAATAAATACTCAGTTCGGGCAACAGGGTGGGCTATCACAATAATTTATCCTTCCTCCCCAGATTGAGTGACACTGTATAGTACCACTCAGCTCATCAGGTTGTTTTACCTCAAATCCAGAACACTCAGCAGATTTGTGCAGATGATTGTACAATGATTGCCTAGGGCAGAAACAAAGAATGAGGGTCCACCAGACTAAGGTGCCTAGATCTTCACCCGACCCAGTTGTATTGAAGAACCACTGTGCACCCCTGTTCCTATACTGTTTTGGAACACAAAACATACCTCAAATATTGAATAAGAAAATCACTGCTGTAGCTCAATAACAAAATGTCTGAGTTTGAAATCCGGAAGTAATTTGAGTTTCTCAAGATTCTCTGTCTTCATTAAAGGCCTATAAGGTGCTCTATCTGTGATCTCAGTTTGTGCTCCTATACACAGGCACACACAGCTTTTACTGATGTGCAGGGTCCTTTATAAAGTGTGTATCTTTTGACAAAGTCCATCCTGAACTTGCTTGCTACCAAGGACTGACCATGAAAAGATGAAACTACCATGGCCAGTGGCTGCTCAGGCATCACCAATGGGCAGGAGATGTTTATTTGAATGTTTATTTTTCAGTTGTGTGAGGAACGTGTTCTGTCAGATCCACTAATACGCTTATCCTTGCTGATCCTCGGTCCCATAGAGAGACTATGGTTGGCCAACATCAAGCTTAGGAAAATGTCTTAGCATGAGATGGTGAAGGAGATGATTGTTAGGCACATTCACCTCTCCTAAGAAAGACTGCTCCAAAGTGAAGGGAGGTTGTGGAGTGGGGGTTACAAACTTTCTCAATTCGTTGGCACTACCAGCAACAGAAGAACAAATGAAGGGCAGCCGAACAAGCATGATCAACAGATCAATTCCTTCATCTTGAGGATTTCATCATTTGTGTTGCCTCAAGGCATTGAGAAGAGCCAAGCAGCCTGGGGTATATATATACCAGAAAGAAATGTGTCTGCCTGTTGGCTGTCCATGCCACATCCCTCAAATTTTGCTCTCAAGCAAAGGAAAAACAGGCAGTACATTGATGACGCAGAAATGAAGGTTTTATATTTATTAGCACATAAACGTAGTATCGCAATAATCAAGTGTGACTTTAGTCGAACTAAATAAGATTGTACGGGGACAAATGTGCCCTCAGAGTAGTTTGCCAACATTTATAAGCGAGCTTTATATAACGTGATGTATTAGAATTGTACGAATCCGACATAATCATAAACGTATGCCATGATTTGCTTGTTTGAAATGTTTTAGCTTAGCACAACTTTAGTGGAGGCTTCGGCCTAGTTGCTTGTCTCACGGTTTAGATGCTCGTATTTTTTTTCCAATGTGCTAATAAACGTGTATTCTTGCTTGAAGCTGTACTTTTCCAGTGAGATCGGTTCACATGCTTATCTTTAAGGTTTCGTGCCAGCCTGGCATCTTCTTCTTTGCTCCAAGGTCAATCTGCAGGTGCGGACAATGGAAGCTCTGAAAGTGAGTTAATTGGTAAAATATGTTGCAACTTACGTTCCCGACTCCAAGGATAATGTATGCCTAGGTAGAAGCTTGTGAATTGTTGTTTTTGATTGGACAATTTGAAGCCAACCTATGAACCCTCCAATGGAAGACCCTTCTGGATTTGAACTGTTGTCTATTTAAACCAGGTGCACAAGGAGAAACGAGCCATTACAGACATTATCCGCTATTACCAGCCATTACGAGCCCATTACGAACTTTACCCGCCATTTTGCAGGACATTGCAGCTATTATGGCCCATCTTGCTGCGACGCCATTTTGGAAGAGACTTTGATGCTTTCTCTAATCGAGAGAAAGAGACTCTAAATAATTCTCGCCCTAGAGACATTAACTTTGATTTGTCCCTTTTGCATGAAGTGGTAGTTTTATCTTGCCGCGGTGAGGCAATTGCCCCGTCCACCCTATCCCTTTGCCCCGTCCCATGCTGATCAACCGGTACCTGTGAGACGAAGACTTCCTTGAATGCTGATTGAATTTGGTAAATATGAAAGAAAATTGTACAATTGCATTGTGTTTTCTTTTTAGGTAACCAACTGCTGATTTTTGTTAAGAGCCCTAGTTAGGAGTTTCCTAAATTAATGTTGCTAAATTGTTTTTGCATGAAATCCCACATGCAGATGCTAATTTGAGGTTAGATGAGGATTCATTTGTTGCACAATGCAATTTGAGACCTTGTTGTACTGACCAATGTATGCAATTAGCTCATTACAGATTATAGTTTTAGTGGTTTGCGTTGCCATCATAGAAGGCATTGTTATTCAAATGCTGCATAGATTGCATCTTTTCCGTCGTTATGGACAGCTATTAATGTTCATTTACATATATCATTTGGTGTTGAGACACATTTATATTGTGCTAGCTTTGTTAATATAGGGAAATAAACGCACTAACTTTGAATAAACTGGTGTGGTTATTCATGACCGAAAGGTCATGGTTTCGCCAAAATGTATTCTGGATTAATTGTGAAGTGCTATGTTGATCAGGGCATTGCTTATGTTCGTTATTGATTATTGATTGTTGATTTTGATTGATTACTCTCGGGTGAAGAGAGTCCCACTTGGTCAAAAGAATCATTGACCTAAGAGCGTCCAGATACAGGTAATTTATTAGGTCGGAACGCTCTATCAGTAGATGGTAGCAGAGGACGGTTTCGCCCTTTGGGACCCAAATCGAGAGGTATATGGTGTTGAATTAATGGTTTCGCCCTTTGGGACCCAAATCGAGAGGTATATGGTGTTGAATTAATGGTTACGCCCTTTGGGATCCTGCTCGAGAGGTATATGGTGTTGAATTAGATTTTTCTTGGGTAAAACAGATTGAGAGAATGATGATGGGCTAAGTCCCCCGCGACTTTCCCGGGATCTCGGAGCTTGCGAATGGAGAGAATGGAGGTGTGAAAGAGGCGTCGGTGGTACTAGTGACGGTATGAGTGAAGTTAGGGTTTTGCGCTTGCACAGCTTATTGCCGCAGATTGTGTGAAAAGGTTGCGAGGATTTTAGAGAATAGCGGAGGTGCGACTCCGAGTGTAGGAGTAGAGAAGTCGTCGAACTTCATAGAGAATAGCGGAGGTGCGACTCTGAGTGTGAGAGTAGGGAAGTCGTCGAACTTCATGTGCATGTGGCGCTTTGTGCAGAAAAAGGTCCACGTGGTTGTTGTTGTTGAGACGGGCCCTGCGAGGTCAAGAGACTCCGGAGTATGTTGAAAAGTGTATGAGACACTTGTTTTATGTTGTGGTCTGCTCAGTTTAATAGGTTGATCGGGCGTGGTCAACAAGTCGGTACGTGTGTTAAGGGAGAGAAAGAAAACTTCGACTTCGGGCTTTGACAAATTCTAAGTGCACTGGAATAGATCATTGACAAGTTGAGAGCAGAATCTGCGGGCCAGATTTGCTTGCGAAAGTGGGGACCGAGAAAGATGGAATAACTGCCGAGGCTAGTGAAAAATCCCTAAGGTCCTGAAGCGATTGTGTTACCCTTCCTGTAGTAAACCGACAGATCTGTTTTATTATTATTTGGTTGCTTGCGATACATGCCAGAAGTTGTTACGAGAGGAGCTGAGTGAAGGAGGACAAACCGCGAGGCTTTGTCAGCCGCAGTGTGTGTGAGTGTGACGTCACTAGGAGCCGCGCTGGGATAGGTTGGTTGTAAAGAAGGGTCGCGCACAGACTGGACGCAGTCCGTGGGGCTCGATTGGAAGGGGAAAGGCAAGCGAAGAGTATTCTGGGAATTAAAGTCACCTATTGATTACAAATTTTGTGAAATAAAAGACGAGAAAATTTAATTTTTTAAAGCATTAAAGAGTACGATGAAGGGGGAGTCTTACATTAAAGCGAGCGTAGGAGAGGAAACGCCACCCGAAGGTACACCAGCTTACATTGTAATGGAAGAAAAGGGGGTAGCTCCGTGCCTTTGGCTAAAGCAATGGCACAAGCTGACAGAGAAACATGGGAGCGTAGCGTTCCCGATCCATGGGACATTCAATATAAGGATCCTAGAGAATTTGAGATTCGCGATGTACGATATGAAGGTACCTCCAAGGCCAGCACAGTTTGAGGCTCTAGCGATTTGGGAACTAGTGGCTAGACAGCAACAGCAAAAGAAGTTCGAGACCAGGATAAGAAAGGTAGAACGACCGTCCACCACCTTATGCAGTGAGTGGACAAGGTCCAAGTACCAGTTCTGCCCCTCCGGCACCGGTACGGAATGATGAAACTCCGAATTCAGAAACGCCATCGGGATCTAAGGACCCGAGTCTACTGTTCACCCCGCAGATACCGCAGGTTAGGAGAATATATCCAGATGTGCCTATGTTGAAAACAGCAGAAAATTATCAGCCGCAGGTCCCAAGGTACTACAGCAGTGACAACGGTATGGGAATGATTCTAGATCCAACCGTGACGGGAATACAGAATGGCCGCAACCCAACATTGGCACAAGCTGAATCAACCCAGCTTTTGATGCCTCAAAAGCAGATGCAAAGGGGAACCGCACATGCTCAGATGACGGGGAGTCAGACGGGCATGCCGGCAATGATGACCCATAGTGTGGGAATGAACATGCCTCAGAACCTGGGAAATGGACAGAACCCAGATGCGATATCCCTACCTATTACTGTAGGTCCACCGGTACCTTTGTACAATCAGCCTAACTCAGGTATGAGCGGTCAAGGATTAATGGTGCAGAATGGGACGGAAAGGAGGTACATAGAAAACACTCCAGAGACAACTCCGATAGTGGCTCAGCCAACTGGATCTGGGTCCTTGATGGTGTTTAGTCCCATATGTGATCAGTCAACAGTGGTGAGGTCGAGTCCCCCACTGATAATACCGCTATCATCGAACACTCAAAAGTTGCCGCAACCATCAATGGCAGTCGATGTGAATGCTACGCTGATGGGGTTGAATGCGCAACAGCTGACACAGTGGTTCAACAGTCTGAATTCCACACAAAGCTCAGCCAGTGGGAAAGAAGAAGACTATCTGAATAGGGTGAGGTTGAACATGGAAGCAGAAGAGTTGGTGGAAGGGACTATGGGTGTGAATAGGTTAGAGTCCTACTCGGAAGAAGAGCTGAGGTATCTATGTCCCAGGATTACGAGAGAAGTGAACAAGGTACATAGAAGGTTGCAAGAAATAGCTGACAAAAACGGGGTTGAAATAGACAAGACAAAACACTTGAGCAGGAGCTATAGATTGGATTTCGGGACCACAGACTTTGAACACATGAGGTCAGCAGGCATGAAAACACACCTTAGAGAATTGCTGCAGAGTGCACAAGTGTGGAGGTGCTTAGACAAATGGGAAAGCAGGTGGGCAAAGAAAAAGGAAAAGAGGAAAGACAGTGTCCCAGAGCAGAAGGAGAAAAGACCACAGAGTAATGATGCAATAGCCATGTTACCAATGAGGGAGACAGCAGGGGGAAAATTAATACATGTACCGTGGCACAGAAGCGACATTCAGTCTTTTACGGATGATTTTCCCAAACTGAGAGAGAAACCGATTGAATGGTATCAACAGACTGATAGGTTTGTGAAGCTTGCAAAATGTCTTTGGGAAGACCTGAACACCCTCTTTGAGATTGTGGTTCCGGCAGATTTGTGGGAAGAATGCAAAAGGGCTGTAGGTTGGCCGACAAGTGAACCAGAGAGAGACAGGGATACGGGTGCACCATCACCTATGGTAATGAGCTTGTACTATAAGGTGATTGAGCATTTGAAGACGAAGGTTGCCGTGAAAAATGTGGATTGGCAGAAGATTGATCGAACTGCCCAAGAGGCTAAAGAGTCGATTCATGGTTACTATGAGAGGTTGTTGAAGGCGTTCAAGAACTACAGTGGCACGGAAACAATAGAGGCGAAGGACATGCTTCATTTTGTGTTTAGATTTGTGGAAGGGCTGAGACCAGAGATAAGTCAGATGATAAAAACGCATTTGATTTGTTGGCAGTCAAAACCGATTGATGAGGTGTTGAATTATGCAAAATACTGTAGCGACGAAATTGAAGTGAAACAGAAAAGGTTGAAAGAGAAAGTGATGATGATGCAACTTAAAGCAGCTCAGACAGGTTTGCAAGGGTTGCAAGGGTTCCAACAACAGATACCGCAGCCGCAGCCGCAGCCGCAGGGAAATATGGTGTTTCAGCCACAGGTGAGAGGCAGAGGCAGAGGAGGCTTTGGGAGTAATGGTCCGGATTTGAACACTGTTGTGACGCTGAATGGTGTGCAGGCATTGAAAAGGGTGATGCCGTGTCACGTGTGCGGAATCGTCGGACATTGGAAACGCGAGTGCCCGATGATGGTGCAGGAAGGTGCAGGTGTTGGTCAGCAAAACAATGATGTCAATGCATTTCAGACAATGAGGGGACCGAAAATGAGAGGTCCAAATCCAAATTTTCAGACCATAAATCAGCTGCAGGGATTATAGCCCATGCAGCCGCAGCAGATGCAGATGCCCCGTATGCAGATGACGCAAATGCAGCCAATGCAACAGCAGTTACCCATGGTACCTAATCAGCAAATGCAAATACCTTTGGCACCAATGAGTCAGCAGCAAGCGATGGTTCCTCCACAGGTCTCGAGTCAGGTGATGAGTACAAATGGCACAGTACAACAGTTCCCATTACACAGTGAGAATGGAATAAACGATGGATGGGAGAATGAAAGTTCAGATGAGGAGGGAAATTGTGTGCTTGCGGCATCCTTGGAAGTTGATCAGAGGGGTCCATATGTGGAGGGAAAAGTTATGGGTCATCGTGTTTCATTCTTGGTTGACACAGGAGCCACACGTTCAACTGTTAGGAGCATTGAAGTACCAAATTTGCCACTCTCAGGGAGAACAGTTCAAGTGGTGGGAGTAGCAAACAGGTACCTGACGAACCCAATCACAGATCCAGTACCAGTCAGCATTGGTAACTATCAAGGGTTACATAATTTTGTGGTATGTGACTCAAGCCCGATAGCACTGTTAGGGAGAGACCTATTGTGCAAATTGGGATGTTCGATTATGTGTTCGTACGATGGAATCAGAATTCAGACGAGCAGTGATGGGGAAGAAGAGGACAGTGTAGAAGGGGACGAGATGGAAATTGTTGATGAAAAATTTCCTCTGATTAACCTTCTTCCGATGTTAACCGAAGAAGATATTCCAGCTGAATTACGGGAAACAGTCGGAAAAGAAGTGTGGGATATGACAGGAAAAGAGGTGGGATTGGTGAAAGGAGTGGAACCAGTGAAAGTGACCGTAAAACCCAATGTAACCTTTCCCCAGACCCCACAATACCATATGGCACAAGACACCCTCATGAAAGTCGCCCAACTGATTGACGAGTTCGTAAAACAGGGAATACTGAAAGAAGTGTTAAGCAGTCCATGTAATTCACCAATCATGGGACTAATAAAGCCAAGTGGAAAGGTCCGAATTGTGCAGGACTTGAGGAAAATAAATGACATCATAGTCAAATGCTGCCCTGTAGTACCGAATCCAGCTGTGATAATGTTTCAAGTCCCTTGCGATGCCGAGTGGTTCTCAGTCATGATTTGTCACAAGCATTCTTTTCGGTGCCTCTTCATGAGGACAGCCAATTTCTCTTTTGTTTCAAATTCTTAGACAGAGTTTACAGTTGGTGTCGAATTCCTCAAGGGTTTTCTGAGTCACCGTCAATTTTCAATCAGATTCTAAAGAAAGACTTGGAAGCGTTAGAATTGCCATTCGAGTCAGTTCTAGTACAGTACATTGATGACTTACTGATTGCATCTAAGACAGAAAGTGGCTGCACAGCCGACACCATTGCCCTACTGAACCACTTGGGAAGGAATGGACACAAGGTGTCTCCTTCAAAGTTGCAGTTCTGTCAGAAGAAAGTGAAATACTTGGGTCATCAAATAGAGAAAGGGTCACGGAGAATAATGAAGGAAAGAATAACAAGTGTACTTCAAATGAGTCCACCAAAGACGAGGAGGGAGGTGAGGAAGTTTTTGGGGATGGTGAGCTACTGTCGCCAGTGGATTCCCAACTTCTCAACTCTAGCAAAGCCTTTACTGAAACTGACCCAGAAGGATGCATTGGATGAAATAGAGCTGAAAGGAGATGAGATGGATGCTTTTATTGAATTGAAAGAATGCATGTGTAGGGCTCCAGCTTTAGGTATGCCTGATTACACAAAGCCTTTCACATTGTTTTGTCATGAACGTGATGCATGTTCTTTGTCTGTCTTGACCCAAGCCCATGGTGGCATAAACAGACCAGTAGCATATTTTTCAGCTACTTTGGATCCGGTCGCAGCAGCACTGCCTGGGTGTTTGCGTGCCGTAGCAGCAGTTGGTATCAGCCTCACTCAGAGTGAAGGAATAGTGATGGGACACCCATTAACAGTCATGGTCCCTCACTCAGTTGAAATACTTTTGACCCGCTCCCGAACACAACACATGACTGGAGCAAGACTCACAAGGTATGAAACAATAATTCTGGGCTCACCGAATGTGCAGCTAAAAAGGTGCACTACGTTGAATCCAGCAACCTTGCTTCCCGGTGAAAATGCTGAAATTGAGAACGCTGAAGACGTCGAGCATGACTGCCTTCAGGTGACTGAATTTTGCACAAAACCCCGACCTGACATTAAGGATACTAAGCTTGATGAAAATGACCAAATTGTTTTTGTTGATGGGTCATGTTTAAGAGATGCATTGGGAATATTGAAAGCAGGATATGCTGTATGTACTGTAACAGGTGTCTTGGAAGCGTCCTGGCTTCAAGGAGTTTATTCTGCACGAGTAGCAGAACTTGTAGCCCTTACAAGAGCATGCCAACTGTCCGCATTGATGAAGGTTACCATTTACACTGATAGTCAGTACGGGTTTGGAATTGTGCACGACTTTGGGCAACTATGGTCACAGAGAGGTTTCCTGACCTCTTCAGGGTCGCCAGTGAAAAATGGGGAGAGAATAAGGGAATTGTTACACGCCATTCAAATGCCAGCCGAAATTGCAGTGGTAAAGTGTAGTGCTCATACAAAAGGACAGGACTATGTTTCCTTGGGAAATGCGTATGCGGATCAAGTCGCAAGATTTTGTGCCTTGAACTGTATATTGCTCAGGGATGAATGGAATTCGATAAATGAGCCAGAGCTTGAACCAGCTGAAGCATTTGCCTTGAAGGTCGTGGATACAATGGATGAACTAAAAGCATTACAGAATAGCGTCAGGGAGGATGAAAAAGCTTCCTGGATTAAGTCACAATGTACAAAGAGACCAGATGAGTTATGGGTTTCAAATGAGGGAAAATTTGTTTTACCAAATTGTCTCTTATCGCAGCTAGCGCGGTTCTATCATGGGCAGGCTCACCTAGGGAGAGATGCCATGATACGATTGTTCAAAACTGATTGGTTTAACCCCAGATTTCGTCAAGTTGCAGAAGCAATTTGCCATCGATGTGTCATTTGTCAGCAGATGAACCCAGGAAAGGGAACGGTTGTGAACGTGAGCCACATTGGCAGGGCCGGTGGCCCGTTCAGCAGAATGCAGATGGACTTTATTGAGATGCCTGTGCATGGAGGTCTGAAGTATGTGTTGGTGATTGTGTGCATTTTTAGTCACTGGATTGAAGCATACCCCACACGTAGGAATGACAGCCTTACAGTTGCAAAACTATTGTTGAGGGAGTTGATACCACGTTTCGGATTCCCGATCTCTTTAGAATCAGATAGGAGAAGTCACTTCAATAACGAGGTGATAAAGTTACTTTGCGCAGCGCTGAACATTGAGCAAAAACTGCATTGTAGCTATCGCCCTGAAGCCTCAGGACTGGTGGAACAAATGAATGGTACACTGAAATCAAGAATGGCGAAAATATGTGCATCGACAAATTTGAAATGGCCTGACGCATTGCCTTTGGTGTTAATGTCAATGAGAAACACCCCTGACAGAAAGACTGGATTGTCCCCGCACGAAATTCTCATGGGCAGGGCCATAAGACTTCCTGCAGTTCCCGCAAACGCGCTTTTGAATATTACAGATGATATGGTGTTAGACTACTGCAAAGGTCTGGCTGACGTGGTTCGCTCTTTCTCTCACCAGGTGGAAGCAACCACCTTGCCACCGATCCAAGGTCCAGGACACACACTGAAAGCAGGTGACTGGGTCGTGGTAAAGAAGCACGTGAGGAAGTCGTGTCTGGAACCCCGTTGGAAAGGCCCTTTCCAAGTGATCCTGACAACCACTACCGCTGTGAAGTGTGCGGGAGTTCCCAACTGGATCCACGCCAGTCACACAAAGAAAGTGTTGTGTCCCACAGATGAGGAAGTTGAAGCGCTGAAACTGCCAGTACCTGATAATAAAGTACCGAGCGCTGAGACAGAGCAAAACAGAACTAAAAACGAACAGGCAGAAATAGACGAGAGAGAAATATTCTCTGAGGACGAAGCTACCGATTCACTTGGGGAAGACCAAGGAGAAACCTCAGACAGCGACGAAGCAGCTGAAGGTGACAAAGAGCCTGAAGCAGCTGAAAGTGACAAAGAGCCTGAAGAAAGTAACGGCGACAAAGGGCTCGAAAGAGGTGAAAAAGCAGGAGAGCCTGATCAGAGGAGGGCTTTCCCAGAAGCAGACGGTACAGAAAAAGAAAAGGAGAATCTGATTGACTCCCCAGAAGGAGGGGACCAGGCAGAACAGAACGAAATTGTTCAAACTTCTTCAGAAGAGATCGCAGGTCCATCAGGTGGACACAGTGCAAAGAGAAAACAAAGTATATCACCAGTAAAACCAAGAGCTAGAGAAAAGTTGAACGACAGTGAAGGGCCAAAAGTGAAAGAGAAAAGAAAGGAAGTGTCTGTCGTGGTACCAACATCAAGTGGTGAAAAAGATTTGGCCAAAGAGGAAAGTACCAGTGAGGCAGAGTCAAAGAGAGATGCAAAATTGAAAAGGAAAAGGATACCAAACAGGAGATATTCCGGTCTAGAATGGGCATATGTAGTCAATGACGATTGGACTGACGAATTTGTATCTCTTAGCCTCGAGAACGAAGAAGAAGAGATACCAATAGAAAAGAAAAGTTTTATGGACACTGTTGATTGAAAAGCTGGTAAACGACATTGCTTGCTATAATATAACGTGATAAAACCAGCTGAGACATTGCTAAGCCGGATGAGACATTTGCTAACTTGATAAGACTTTGATAACCTGATTGACTCTTAAACACGATTTGAGACAACGTTGCCAACTGAGGAAAAAAAAAAAAAAAAACTGAGTTATTGCTGAATTGAGACTGAGTTATTGCCGAATTGAGACAAATGCTGCTAACCGATAAGTGACTTGGCTCCTGAAGAAAACTGTGTGAACATTGCGCTCGTTCAGCTCTGTAACTGAATTGCTAAATCGTTTCTTTTATAGGTGCTTCTAGCTCTCTGATTCTATACAGATCATGACACAAAACAGTAGAGTGAAATATTGTAAATATGTGTGTATAGGCTTGATAGCTGCATGTGTACTAATAATAATGGCAATAGTGCTTGGAATGCATGGTAAGGGTGAGAATGAGAAAATTGATGCTTCTACTTTTGCTCCTGTTACTGTCACTGAACTAACTGCACTGAAAAGACTAGAATTAGATGAGAGACACTTGCATGAAAAGAAGGAACTTTCGTATAATGTTTTCTATCGCTTGCTAACAGAATATGTTGAGACTATGGATGCGAAAGATTGTTATGTGTGTACACAGATACCGACATCGGTAACGGAAGGGGTGACTTATCACCACATGCCTCTTACATATGGGATTACATGTAGTATAGTAACTTCTAGGTTTTATGGTCAAACCAACATACAGTATTTTTACCCAAATTATGATGTTACTTTTGCATATGTTCCTATAATCACGCAGCTAAGCCAGATTGCGAAGGATTGGGATGCTAAAATAATGAGGGAATTTTTCGAGCCAATGCAACCTTTTGAAACAGCTCACGCTCATAGGGAAAACCTTACCTGCTCCCTCTCTGCAGTAGAAATAAGCTTTTTAGATCGCACAGATGATAGAAGGGCACACATGAATGCGAAATTAGAAAAAGAGCTACATAAGAGGACTTCAGTAGAAAATTATGCCTTTGCCGCAATAAGAACACAAGGGAGAATAGCTTTAGATGCTTGGCATGTAGGGAAATTTTGTATATATCGTGGTGAATCTTATTATGATAATATTTTTGTGGGTGCGAGTGAATGTAAACATACGTTTATCTTTAAGGCCAAATGGACATTTATGCTGAACGGACTTGACCCTGTCATACCAGGTGTATATTACATTTGTGGGCATAATGCCTATTATCGTCTTCCAAAGGGATGGTGGGGGAGATGTTATTTGGGTATAGTGTTCCCAAAGGTTTATCAACTGGATGACCTATTGGTGATTCCAAAGACGTCTGGATCTCATCGTATCCAGAAAAGAGAGACCGCAGCTGCTGTGGTAGGAGATATATTTGGAGCCATGATTCCTTCATTGGGAGTTGTGTTGAATTCCATCAAAATAAGAAAGTTGTCTACTATAGTGGATAACATGTTGACAAAGTTTTCAGGTGCTATAATTATGATGGATGCTGAACTTGCAGCGGAAAGAGCTATGACTCTTCAAAACAGGCTTGCCCTAGACATTCTTTTAGCAAAGGATGGCGGCGTTTGCAAAATGCTTGGTGCGCGTCACTGTTGCACGTATATTCCAGACAACAGTTTGAAAATTAAAACAATGCTTGCAAATTTAACGAAAGAGAGTGCAGACTTGAAGGAATTGAAAGAACCAGGAGTTTGGGAGAAGGTTGGAAAGGGAATTGCTTCAGTGGGAAATTGGCTTGGTGGAATTTGGAATGGAATACTACTGAAAATAATACAGGGAATTCTGATAGTTCTAATTTGCATCTTTGGGATTTGGGGAATAAAAAGGGGAATAATAATGATCATGGAAAGAATTAAGAGAAGGAAGGAAGAGAAAATGATGAAAAGAATGGCAGAAGAAAACAAAGCAAGAACAAGGGGAACTAAAAGGCAGAGAGAACTGACAGAATTTTAATGGAATAAAATTTGTGGGAATGGTTTTGTGTGATGACAAGTAGTCATCAGAGGAGGGATTGATGACGCAGAAATGAAGGTTTTATATTTATTAGCGCATAAACGTAGTATCGCAATAATCAAGTGTGACTTTAGTCGAACTAAATAAGATTGTACGGGGACAAATGTGCCCTCAGAGTAGTTTGCCAACATTTATAAGCGTGCTTTATAACGTGATGTATTAGAATTGTACGAATCCGACATAATCATAAACGTATGCCATGATTTGCTTGTTTGAAATGTTTTAGCTTAGCACAACTTTAGTGGAGGCTTCGGCCTAGTTGCTTGTCTCACGGTTTAGATGCTCGTATTTTTTTTCCAATGTGCTAATAAACGTGTATTCTTGCTTGAAGCTGTACTTTTCCAGTGAGATCGGTTCACATGCTTATCTTTAAGGTTTCGTGCCAGCCTGGCATCTTCTTCTTTGCTCCAAGGTCAATCTGCAGGTGCGGACAATGGAAGCTCTGAAAGTGAGTTAATTGGTAAAATATGTTGCAACTTACGTTCCCGACTCCAAGGATAATGTATGCCTAGGTAGAAGCTTGTGAATTGTTGTTTTTGATTGGACAATTTGAAGCCAACCTATGAACCCTCCAATGGAAGACCCTTCTGGATTTGAACTGTTGTCTATTTAAACCAGGTGCACAAGGAGAAACGAGCCATTACAGACATTATCCGCTATTACCAGCCATTACGAGCCCATTACGAACTTTACCCGCCATTTTGCAGGACATTGCAGCTATTATGGCCCATCTTGCTGCGACGCCATTTTGGAAGAGACTTTGATGCTTTCTCTAATCGAGAGAAAGAGACTCTAAATAATTCTCGCCCTAGAGACTTTAACTTTGATTTGTCCCTTTTGCATGAAGTAGTAGTTTTATCTTGCCGCGGTGAGGCAATTGCCCCGTCCACCCTATCCCTTTGCCCCGTCCCATGCTGATCAACCGGTACCTGTGAGACGAAGACTTCCTTGAATGCTGATTGAATTTGGTAAATATGAAAGAAAATTGTACAATTGCATTGTGTTTTCTTTTTAGGTAACCAACTGCTGATTTTTGTTAAGAGCCCTAGTTAGGAGTTTCCTAAATTAATGTTGCTAAATTGTTTTTGCATGAAATCCCACATGCAGATGCTAATTTGAGGTTAGATGAGGATTCATTTGTTGCACGATGCAATTTGAGACCTTGTTGTACTGACCAATGTATGCAATTAGCTCATTACAGATTATAGTTTTAGTGGTTTGCGTTGTCATCATAGAAGGCATTGTTATTCAAATGCTGCATAGATTGCATCTTTTCCGTCGTTATGGACAGCTATTAATGTTCATTTACATATATCATTTGGTGTTGAGACACATTTATATTGTGCTAGCTTTGTTAATATAGGGAAATAAACGCACTAACTTTGAATAAACTGGTGTGGTTATTCATGACCGAAAGGTCATGGTTTCGCCAAAATGTATTCTGGATTAATTGTGAAGTGTTATGTTGATCAGGGCATTGCTTATGTTCGTTATTGATTATTGATTGTTGATTTTGATTGATTACTCTCGGGTGAAGAGAGTCCCACTTGGTCAAAAGATTCATCGACCTAAGAGCGTCCAGATACAGGTAATTTATTAGGTCGGAACGCTCTATCAACTGTCAGAACAGCCACTGCCCCTCATGGTTTTCTCTGTCTTTAGAGAATGTGGGGAAACATGCATGGGATAATGAATATACCATTTGAGAGTCCTAATTGTGATTTAAAGATAGTAACTTAACTCCTGGCCTAGTTTAAATCACGTGGAACGTTAATTTAATGTTTTCTCTTCCTGTCACTCTTTCCTCTGCAAATGAGAAAGGAGATTTTCTGATCAGTGCCGTTAATAGTTAAACGGTTAACAATTTTGCTTTTGTCCTAGGCATTTGACCTATAAAATGTTAATTTACAAGTTCAGCTTGTACTATTAAGGTCCATAGAGGGACACAGATTATACTAAAGAGCTGCATAGCCTGGAAACTGACAATAGAATGAACTGAAATGCAATTTTATATATTGTTTTCTTACTCTGACGGCACCCTCAAGTTAATTAGAGTCAACTGCAATATTTTTAGGGCGAAAGAGAGTCAATATTTAAAAAGTCATAAATGTAACTTTTTCTTTATGACCAATGCTATGTCCAATGCTTGCGGCTAATTGGAAGAAGGTACAACCACCATGACGTTTGTATGAAATCCTAGGAACGAGAATTACATTTGCATTGTTTGAGCAGAGAAAGCCGGCAGGCAGTAGAGCAGAATTTTTTGCCTTACATATAGTGGGCCCGTGTTGGCAAGGCTTTTATGGATTACCCATAAAAACTGGAGATTGAAGTTATCCTGACCGGGATGCCAGTGGAAAGTTGGAAGGTGAGAAGGTAACAATTGCAACCCAAGTAGCTTTGGCAATTTGTGTGCAACTCCATTGTGCAATAGGAAAATGGTGGGGCGAAGTAGAGAAAATTGGAGTAGTTGGTCAAGAAGTGGTCAATAATTGTGCTGCTGTTTTACAGGAGAAAACGGGAATACAGAAGATGCTTTTCTTGAATGTTCTTTGGAATGTAAACCAGGAAGTATCTGAACAACTGAACTTTTGGAAACTGTCAGG
Organism: Pleurodeles waltl; assembly: GCF_031143425.1. NCBI lineage: Eukaryota > Metazoa > Chordata > Amphibia > Caudata > Salamandridae > Pleurodeles > Pleurodeles waltl. Next base: position 291,801,167 of record NC_090446.1, on the reverse strand, counting down.
TTATACTTTTTGGACGGTGGAGACCAGAGTAGGAATGTTTCCAAGATCTGGTGGGTGATATCCACTTGCCGAATATCAGAAACTCTGTTGTATTAATGTTAAAGCTTAAGACAGTTAGATTCATCCATTTGGCCACAGAGACATGCATGCTTTGAATGAGTCCTGTGTGAAAGTACGGTCTTCTCGGATGGTAACAAATACTTGGGTTCTGTTCTTATATGACACAATTGGAAAACCAAATATTCATACTAGGGCTGCCAGAGCAGTGATATAGATTTTGAATAAATTGGGAGCGGGGGAAGAGTGTTCAGGTACTCTGAATGGATTAGGAATGGACTTGGAGGTGAAAGGAAACAGAGAGACTGACTGACGTTCTGTTGGACCTGGCCTTTTTTTCAGGGTCATCCCAAAACTTTTTAACCTTCTTCCTCCCATTTTTTCTGATCTGTTTTTCTTGGCTTTAGGACTCTGTGCACTTTACCACTAACCACTGCTAAAGTGTATATGCCCTCTGTCCCTGTATTGGTTATTGGTTTCTCCATGATCAGCATACCTGAAATAGGAGTAAGGGCCAGATCTAGCAACGACTTTGCGAGTCGCAAACGGCGATTTTCGCCGTTTGCGAGTCGCAAATGCGTCTTTGCTATGTAGAAATGCATTTTGCGAGTCGGAACCGACTCGCAAAATGCATTTCCGAGTCGCAAATAGGAAGGGGTGTTCACTTCCTATTTGCGAGTCGCAGTGGTATGCAATTCCATTTGTGACAGCGAAAGCGGTCGCAAATGGGCTCGCAGTTACCATCCACTTGAAGTGGATGGTAACCCACTCGCAAACGGGAAGGGGTCCCCAGGGGACCCCTTCCCCTTTGTGACTGTACCAAAAAATAATTTTTCAGAGCAGGCAGTGGTCCCATGGACCACTACCTGCCTTGAAAAATACCGAAACAAAAGGTTTCGGTTTATTTTTCAAAGTGCAGCTCGTTTTCCTTTAAGGAAAACGGGTTGCACTTTAAAAAAAAAAACAGCTTTATTTAAAAGCAGTCACGGACATGGAGGTCTGCTGTTCCCAGCAGGCCTCCATCCCCGTGAGTGCCCTGAGTCGCTATGGGGTCGCAAATTGCGACCCACCTCATTAATATTAATGAGGTGGGTCTTTGCGACCCCATAGCGACTCGCAGAAGGTGTCTGAGACACCTTTCTGCATCCCAAATTGCGACTTGCAATTTGCGAGTCGCAGGGACTCGCAAATTGCAAGTCGCAATTTGGAACTTTCCTACATCTGGCCCTAAGTCCCTAGTATAGTGCACCAGGTGTGCCCACGGCTTGTAAATCAAAGGCTACTAATAGGCCTGCAGCAATGATTGTGCCACCCACATGGGTAGCTCTGCAAACATCTCAGGCTTGGAATTGCAGTGCCTGTGTATGCAGTTTTAAACTGCCTTGTCAAACTGACAATACTACTCACTTGCCAGGCCCAAACCTTCTGTAAGTCACCCCTGAGGTAGGCCAAAGACAGCCCCATGGGCATGGTGCAGTGTATTTAAACGATAGGACATGTACCAGTATGCTTTACTTGTCCTGATAGTGAAATACTGCTAAATTTGATTTTCACTTTTGCAAACCCTATCTCTCTTTGGGGTAACATGGGGATTGCCTTGAAAAATCTTTAAAGTGTAGTTTTCCATTGGGGGCAGATAGAGATGTGGAGTTTGGGATCTCATAATTTAAAAATGCATTTCTGGTGAAGTTGTTTTTTTTTATTTTAGGTTTACAAATGTCACTTTTAGAAAGTGGGCATTGTCTTGCTTAACCATTCTGCACTTCTATCTGTCTGTGGAATACATGTCTGGGTCAAGATGACAGTTGTGCTGTTTGTGCATTCACTTCAGACAGTCACACAAAGTGAGCTGAGGTGTGCCCTACATATTCTGATGGTTCATTACCAGGCTGATGAGTCGTCCTGAGCTAGAGTGATGGGAGGAGTTTACACTTGCACCTGAATGGGACTGTGTCCGTCCCCAAAACAATGCAGTCTCCAACCACCTAGAGTGTGTCTGAAACCCTGACACCACATAGTTAGAACACTTTTGGACTGAGGACATTCTGCAGGAAGAAGAGCTGGATGCTATAGGAGGGACTGCCACTCTGCCTATTACTTTGTTGACTTGCCCTGCTGCTTCTGTCCTGGGAGTGAAAGGACTGGACTTTGCTTTCTACATCCTGCTTTTCAAGGTTTTCCAATAACTTGAACTGAGCTTGCCTCCTGTTAAAAAGTCTCAGGGACTTTGAATACTTAACCTGCCAGTGCCTGGGCTATTCTGCTGAGAGTCCTGACTTGCCAAGTGGTGCCAACTCCAGCCCCTGGGCTCTAGGAAGTGTGAGCTAGTGACCTGAAGACGCACTGGTGTGCCGTAGCTAAAAATCAAAGCAGTGTGTATCCCAGAGCTAGAGAATTGATGCAGTACCCATCTTGCAGCTGCAAAATTAATGCTGCACCTGTTTCGATGTGGTTCCATCAACACAGCGCATATGGATTTTCCACACATCATCCTTCGGCATCAATTTTCCATTGACCCCGCCCCGCAGTAAGGAACCAAGGCAGCGTGTCCAAAAATAAGCACATCGTCTTTCCTGCAAGGGAAGAATCAATGCATTACCTCCTCTGCCAGTAAGGAACCAAAATATAATCTCACCTGCGAGTAAAGAATCCCCTGCGCAGTAAGGAACAGGAGCATAGCTTTGCTTTTCCGGTGCCTCCCAGGTACTTTGTGCTAAAAGGAGTCAACTATTGATTCCCTATGGATGAAGACTCATTTCAACTTTTAAAAAGTGATATCTTTACTTGTGTATGTTGGATTTTTGTCGGTTTGTTAGTGCTTTACTCAGATAATTAGCGGCTATTTTTCTAAACTGGTATGGAGTCCTTTGATAGTGTTTTCACTGTGCTACTCTGTGTGTGTGCGTGTGTGTGCACAAATATGTTTCACATTGCCTCTGAATGCTTCAGCCAAGCTACCAAGCAGAGTGTTCAGTGGTTATCTTAGGTGTGTGACTCCCTTACACTGACAAGAGTGAGGGTCTTTACTTGGAAAGGGTGCAACCACTGCCAACTAGAGACCCCATTTCCAACAGATTGATTAGGTACAAAGTGTTGGAGCGAGCGGAGGGCATGCCCACAAATCTCAATGCTATAACAATGAGATATGGATAGTGTGAGTTATTGTTCAAATGTGGCAAACAGATGAAAAGGGGCCAACATTGCTGTTCCTCTCTCGTTGAGGAGGTTCCTGAGGATTTCGGAGACCCACAGGAGAGCAGATTCAGTGATATGATATACAGAGAGTAGAAGTCAGATTAAGACTGGTCTAATATACTACTGGTCTCCAGACAGAGAGAAAGAGATTAATTCACATGCTTTTTCAGAACATTGGTAGGGAAGGGCAAAAGAGAAATAGGACAGTAGTTACTCAGATTTGAGGTATCAACCATGTGTTTTTTCAATAGTTGGTTGGCAAATGTTTGTTTACATGCATCTCTAACTGTACCTAAAACCAAGGATGTTCCATACGTTCAGCAGAGCTGGATCAATCATATGTTGGCTAATAGGGAATAATTTGGGCAAACAAAGGTCAGAATGCTATCTTTTCCTGAGAAAGGGGGGGGAGGAAATTCAGTAAGTATAGGGCTAGTTGTGGACTCTTCATTCTACTAAGGAAACAAGTTTTATAATATTTATGGAGGATCAGTTAGAAAATGTACCTATATTTTACAACTTTATCATGAAGGTATTGAGAGAGATTAGGGAACAGCTTTATGGATACAGTGATGGTATTACTGTTAGCAACTGGATATGCTATGGTTTATTGTGAAAGTTTCACTGGGCTGATTTTCCAAGGATCCTACAGAATCTACATAACATTTTGTTTGTGTTGTATATAATAAGCAATGATACTCACTGATGGCTGTCTTCACATGTCTTTCAAATGGGATCATAGTCTGATCTCCAGTTTCTTTCCAACAATTCAGCTTTGCATTGTGAACGTCATTATCATACTGGGGGTGTATTTTGAGTGGGTGAGTGGCTAGCATATTAAGGGTTGAGGAAATCTACGCATGTAAATTAGAAGTAGCAGTGGCTACATCATTGGACAGGGGAACATGAATGTTAGCTAGAACATAATTAAGAACACATGGATTTGTTCTGGAAACTTTTCCTCTAGTGTGAGTAATTTGCGGGTAAGGGATGAAAATATAAAAAGGGGTAAAGGGTTGAAGACTGAAATAAATATTATATTAGAAAATAAACGCACCTAATAAGTGCCTGGCTTGTTAAGTGGGAAGGAAATTTCATAGATATTCCACCAGAATAGTGTCTACAGAAAATTATGGCCTCAAAATATTGTGGCAAAATATTGAGGATTAAAATATTGTGAAGGTAAGTTTACATAGATAAACCTAGGTTTACTATACCTAACTCCACATATGTACCTTGACAATATATATATCTTCAAGGTACATAGATGTGGAATTAAGAATAGTAAATCTATATTTACTGTGAGCATTTACCGTCTCAATGTTTTGGTCTTCAATATTTTGGCCTCGTGATAATTTTATCCTTGATAATCTGTAGTACAACCAAAAATGTTATTCAAAGATTGATGAAATTTAAATATTGCATAATAAAATAGAAAAATCTATCTGGCCTTTTTTTTACAGACATCTTTTTAGGGCCTGATGGATGGTATATTAAACAGCCAGAAAAAGAAAACATAGGACTACATTTGACTGTTAAAAGACTGAAAACTGGTTCAGGTATTGTTTTTCACTTTGAGAGGGAGTACTAGCATACTATTTAAGTCCTATTAATGTTAGCCAGTCTGCCCAAATTGTGAGAGGGCGATCACAAAGATGAATAGCATACAAATCTCAGCCAGATGAATCCTTCATCTATTGGAAAAAGGCAGCAGTTTTTGCGAAGTAAGAAACACCAAGACATCAAGTTGATGTCTTGGGAGAGATATGGAGTTAATAAAAACAGTTTACAAAGGGGCTATGTTTGATAACATTCTTAGATAAGGAATGTGTGTGATAGCCAGGAGAGGTGCAGGCTATGTCTGTGGATAAATGACAGAAATGAAAGGAAACTAACCTAAAGTCGATGGCAAAGGGAGAAGGAGGAGCAGGCAGTTGACCTACCATTGGGCTATGCGCTATGAACTCTTCTTTTGAATGAAAAGGTCTTGTAGCCGTTATTTTGAGAGGTTCAACAAAAGATTGTATGTATGGTCCAGGCACAGACATGCACAGATGGTCTTGACTTTGGCACTCTGCCAGCATGGACATGCAGCTGTTTCACTGAAATGGGGGCAGAGAAACTAGAGGATGCACTTAGGCAGATGCATACTGTAATTTGTAATGGCAAGAGTGATGAGGAAAAAAACCTTTGAACTGGTTCCCAGTGTGAGAATGTGGTTTAATAGTAGAGGTGGGTGGAGGTCCACCACAAGTAACAATGTCAGTGATCTTATTACATCCAGAAAAGGTTTCAATAATTTAAAGCTGAGTTCACCCCCTTGTCGCGATATCAGGGAGCATGCAGTCTTAAGTAAACAGGCCAGCCATTTAGTAGCACCAAAACAGATAAAAGGTCAAAAACACAACACAATAAAAATCATATTCCAATTTGTAAAAAAGAGAATATCTCAATGAATAAAATTACACCAACACGACAAAAATCGAATAAGCGGAACCGGAGCTATGATTTCTTTCTTTTTTTAAAAAAATAAATCTTTTTTTTAAAAAAGCACAAACTGCCAATTGGTCGCTCTAGACTAGGGCAAGGGTGAGGTTTAAGGCCAATTATGATGGAGTTTCTGTTGGATATGAGGACCACGTTGGTCTCAGTCAAAGAGGTACCTTCAGACTTTTCAAGAAGGTAGAGTCCTCAGTGAAGGAAGGCTGCAATCTGAATCCAAATTTGGGCGCATCAACAAACGGTTAAAAATTGACAATGGTCTCAGTGAAGCCATTGAGGATGGCAGGAAAAGCTCTGAGCTGCAAAAGTCTTTCATTTGTGCTCAGGAAGCCACTAATGTGAAACATATGCTGATTGGTGTTGGACCTGTGTGGATTTCTACCTCCCAACAAACTCTTCTCTGAAAATCAGATTTCCTCCAGTGGGGCAAGGCTGCAGGCTATAGCAGAAGTGGGTTGGATGTCATCAGACACCAGTTGGTGTTGGGCCCACTGAATTGGATTTGCCACTGCAGAGAAGAAGATAGCTGGAGCCGGAGCGAAGTCAGGACAACTAGTGATGCTTCATTGGCAGATTGGCTCACAGGTTGGTCCTCGTCCCAGAATCGATTTCCAGGAAGAAATTTTGCAAAATGTTTTTAAGTCCCAGCATTTAGTATTAGGAAAGAGAAACACACTCTGACACCAACCAAGGGTTTCAAGACCACTTGGAGGTCGGCTAACTCTGACAGAAGCCACCAGAAACTGGTCAGCTGTGCTGTTCTAGGAAAGTGGATTTCTTGCAGATTTTGTGTCTCTGTACCTTAACAGGGAGTCAGTCAACTGACTTCTGGGGTCCACTTCTTTGTTCTGGGTACAAGTGACACCAGGTCCAGCCCTTAAGGGCCCCATATTTCTTTTCTTGCACTAGCCTGTAGGTCGAGATGACCCGTATCCCCTCCCTAACTAATAGGGAAAAGGTTCCCAGTGGCAACACTACACATTTTTGCAACAGTTTCTACGTGCCCTACTGTGAACAATCCCACAGTACCCCTCGCTCCCTCAAACCAAGACAGCAGAATTTATCTTACCCAGTGCAGAATTTCTGTGCCCCGACCCCACAGAGGTATAAAAGGGAAATGAGCAACCCCTCCTCCGTGGTACTCAAAAATGCTTCTAAGGACAGCTCCTCTCCCACTGGGCCTTGTGCCTGACTGGCTATATGGTGAAGGAAGGGGGCAGGAGCACACTGTCTGTCACAGGGTAGGCCTCTTTGAAGAAAATTAGGTTCCAGCTCCCTGCCTAGATGATCATCCTTTTAGAGGAACAAAACACCTCCCAAGACCCAAAGCCTTTGTCTCACCTCTGGGAACAAGTTCACACCTCATAAATATTCTAGTTAGCTCCTGGGACGGTTGGAAGCTCATGTGAATGGGCTTCTAGAGGGTTTAGGCACTCAAAAGGTGACTTTTTAAAAGTACTTTTTGTAAAATGTTTGTTACTAATCCTACTTTAAAATTAACTGGATTTGTATTTAATATTTTCATATTTATAATATGTTATTTTGGCGGGTTGAATTTGCAGTTCAAACCTGCACAGCCAGGATACGGGTTATCATCCCTGCAGTGATGTGTTGCACTGCCACTTGAGTGGTGGCACATTATATGCTGCAGTCTACTAGTGACGATTAGCGTACATGCCCTGGGTACACTTTGTACAATATTCTCTGCATATAACACTAAGATAAATATCCCAATCAGGATTATAGCCAATTTGGGGGGGGGGGCGACCACACATGAAGATGGTGGTGTTTTAGAGAGCTTCCTAGCCCTCACCTGAAATCAGCAACCATTCTGATTGCAGGGACTTAACTGTAGCCAACAACCGACACTGCAGCTATGGCATGGTCAACGAAGCATACTGAGCCGTAGGTGGACCATGTAACCCAGGACTAAGGGCCAGCTAGAGCATCAGACTTCTCACATGGCCTGCCCCTATTGCTGTTGGGAGCTGGAACATCCATCACACTCCATCTTGCTGTAGAGGAGACACTTGAGGAGGAGCTGTGGTAGGTCTCAGCAGTTGAACAGGTGAAGACCGATGTCCCTTGCTGTCCCCATTGGGGAAGAAAACTGGGATCCACATCAACTGTGGCTCCTGTCTGACTGGAGACACAACAGACGTGCCCAGGCTTTGCCTGTGTTGCCTGGGACCCCTCAGGTGACCAAGCACCAGTATCCAGGTTATTTGGCCCCACATAGGACTAGGCTGTGTGGGAGCGGCAGCTTGGGGGACCGTTATACCCCTATTTGCTATCAGGGGCCACCATGCAGTGCTTAATTTGTGCTTGTTGTTTCCGGTGCTGAGCATCACCACTTATTTTTGAGGGCCGGTGCTTATTCTTCTGCCCCAAGCATTTTCTGCAAGCAAAAGACACATATGGGAACGACAGAGGTAGAGAAAAACAAAAAAGCGTCACAATGGGAGAAAGCAGAAAGCTGCAAAAGTCAGCTCAGGGGCAGGGAGTGGCTTTAAATGGATTTAAGAAGCCCGCAATGGCTTCAGGATTACACTGCCTCAGAATTCCGTGTTCCCACTTTTGATTGCAGCAGCCGCATGTTTAAGAGGAGGGCTTTGAGCACCTGCACTTTTTTCTTTACAAATTAAGCACTGCCACCATGGCTAGGTGAGATCTTCTCCCCAACATCGATCACCGCACACCACCCAGGCCCATGGCACAGCAAGTGAAGTGAGAAAGGCCCTAACTGTTCCACGCAGCCCTGGACAGAGGCAGAAAGTGAATGACGATGAGTGAGCCTGGGTCTGATCCCAAGTCTGGGAAACCACCCCACCACTGCTGACTCAAGCAAACATGCCTGGCGGCAGAGGACGGGGCGCCATCCTGAATGCATCAGGCTCCCAACTAACAATATCTTGCTGCCTCTTGGTGGGGAGTGGGCAGAGTGGGCGGGAGCACTGCCCATGCCAGAGGGAACTCTACAGGGGCAGCTAAGCAGTGAATCACTGAGCTACGGATGGTTCGGACCGCAGAATGTTCCTGTGCAGGGACAGGAGTATTGCCAATAGCTACTGGATATGTGCTGCAAGGTCCAGACAGCCAGGAGACCCTAAGTTTGCCTGCTCCCACACAAATCTTAAGCAGAATCAGCACCGCCAGCTCTGCCTGACCACTGCCCTCCTTGTTGCCCTATGGCAACTATAACTCATACACCCCATACACAGGTTTCTCATCAATACTTTTATTGCAAATGTTGCATTGATATTATCAATGATGTCATAAAAGATGCCATGAATGAGGTAGCATGAGGGTTTATTGGCAGTATATGCTGAGGGTGAGTTATAGTTACCTTAGGGCATAAGCTTTAGTTCCTTGAGATAAGTATAACTATATCTGCTGAATTTCAATGGTTTTGTGTTTGTAAAATCTGAACCTAACTATGATGTCCCTGTGACCTTTAGTTTTTTAGTGTATTTCTAAGGTTTATTTCAATTCTATTCCCTAGCTATAAGGTCTCTATACCCTTTGTTTTTTTTCAGGGTTTTTTAAACATAAAGTAATATTTAATTACCATACGTTAATGCAACCGCTACTGGTCATGGCGGCCTGTCGGTTGTCCCTGCGGTCAAACCCTCGCAATCACCCAATCCCACACTGGGGGTCTGTGACTGGGTGTGTGAGTGGCGGTATCGGTGTGTAACTAGTGTGTGTGTGTGTGTTTGTGTGTGTGTATGTATGAGTGGGTGTGTGAGTGGATATGTGTGTCTGTGAGTGGGTGTGAGTGGTACTGTAGGTCTCTGAGTGGGTCTGTGAGTAGCTGTATAGGTGTGTCAGTGGGTATGTGAGTGGTTGTGCAGGTGTGAGTGTGTGTTGAGTGGCTTAGTGGATTTGTGAGGGGGTGTGAAAATGGGTGTGTGTGTGAGAGGGTGTGTGAGTGGCTGTGTGGGTCTGTGAGTGGGTGTGGAGTGGTTTTGTGGGTCTGTGATGAAATTTTATGACATTTTTAAAAACTAATTTGCCACTCAATTCAGGTGCTGCCTTGAATGTTTCAGGGTGATCCTTCAAGTGGGGGCTCAGAAAAAGGGGGGATCCCAAAACACTTTTCCCCATGTAATTTCCATAGGAATCTTTAGAAACAACTGCAGTCTGAACCGCTGTACTGAATTGCACCAAATTTGGAGGAAATGTAGCTTTTGCTCCAGAAAGAGTGCTTTTTGTTCTGTGGTGTAACTCCTCTCAGTAGTTTCGAGATATTAAAGAAAAAATAAATTGGTATATCTGGGCACAGCCTGAGCACAGATCTCATGGTGAGATCTGATTGGCTGTCAGCACTTCAACCAGGAAGTGCTGGCAGAATAGCACCCCATTGAAATGCACTGCAATGAATGGCAGGTTTTGAAGGCCAGAAATAAGAGACCATATAAAGAGCGATAGCAGATTTTAGTTACAATATAAATAAATTGTTGATGGTACCATACTCATTTTAGGACTTGTGGTGTGATCTAAGGTGATTTTACCATGTGAAATAGCCTTCTGCTGGAATTTCATGAATCATGCTTGAGAGAAAAAAGTTTTCTCATGATTTTGCCATAAAGGTCATGGAAAGTGCTCCATACGTTACAATGAGAGCGCATTTTCTACTAATTCACACTATCTTTTTCAGCCATATAAGAATGAAGTCTGAGATTCTCAGTAAAACATGTACTTCTGATAGGAGCAGCTTGTCAGTTGATTCCCTTGTGTTTGACTGCAGCATCCCAGAGTCTTCAAAGGACAACTGGAGTGGTAAAATTCTTACTTATGCCAAAAGTGTGGTTCCCCTGAAGCCATTTTGATTGAATCAAACTGGTGAAAATTAAAACATTTAGGGCCAGATGTATCAAGCGTTTTTGCATTCGCAAGCGGTGCAAAAATTTGTCTGTTTGCGAATGCAAAAACGCCATTTGCGATGTGTGAAAGGCATTCACAGCGCCAAAATAAGGAATCACAAAAATAAAGTTTTTTTGCTAATGCGACATGAGTTGGCATATCGCAAACAGTTTTTAGCAGATAGCGAGACGAAATACTAAATCGCAAGTTGCGAAAACAAAATTGTGACACCGATTAGCGAATCGCTGATAGCTATACGCGAAAATAGGTAGCTTTTTATGATTCGCTGAGTGCAACACGCAAAACCATGCCGCAACGCGATGCATTAAAAATTCGCAAATTGCGACTATACACAGAATGGCCTTTTTCACATGCAATTTACCACAAACTGAAACCAGGTGGTAACCAGGTGCAACCTATGTAAAGAGGCCCAGAATGACTCAGCCTCTTTTCCACAATGGCTGCATTCTATGTGATGACGAGGAGACTGAGGATCTTGGCAGGTTTGAGAAGAGGGAGGAGGAGACAGGAGTGCATTTTTAGGGTGCACATAACCCTTTTTGACCAGACTGAGGAGGAGATTTATGAGAAGTACAGGTTGAGCTCAGCCATGATACTTGACCTGATAGCTAAGCTACAACCCATACTGCAGCACACAACACATAGAACCAATAGCATACCCACCCATGTGCAGGTATTATGCTCCCTGCACCTACTAGCCTGAGGGAGCTATCAAGGGGTCATTGCAGCTGCAGGAGTGGTATCACAGAGTGCCCTCTCTAGAATCTTCAACGAATTTCTCAATGCCATGCTGAGCAGGATACAACACTACATCAGATTCTGCAACACCCCACAGGAATTACAACAAACCAAAATTAAATTCTACCAGATAGCACAGTTCCCCCAAGTCTTAGGTGCCATAGATGGGACACATGCTGCATTCGGTCCACCATCGGCCACAGAGTACGTGTACCATAACCATAAAAATCAATCCTCAATGAACATACATGTTGTATGCAATGGCTCCTACATCATCACCGATCTTGTGGCCAGGTACCCAGGGAGCCCATCTTTCACCACAGTGGAATTCACACAAGACTGCTAACTGGGGAATTTGGTGAAGGCAATCTACTAGGTAATTTGATAGTTTACAATGTTGCATTGAGGTTAGTGTGACGTCAGATGTCACAAGTACTCATTTTTCTTTCTCATCCTTCTAGGAGACAGTGCCTACGCAGTGCGCACCTATATGATGACGCCCTACCTGAACCCTGCAACACCAGCAGAGCGGAGGTTCAATGCAGCACACAGGGCAAACCGCAATGTGGTGGAGCGCACTTTCGGGCTGCTGAAGAGCCGCTTCCGGTGCATCCATAAAAGTGGAGGGGCTCTACAGTACAGCCCAGAGACCACATGTAAAATTGTGGCTGCACGTGCTATCCTGCACAATATAGCAACCACCAAGGGCATCCCAGTAGAAATAATGGAGCCAGACTCAGAGGAGGATGATGATCCCTTACCACCCTTACAGCCAGCAGATAGGAGCAGTGCAGCAGAGGGCAGGCAAAGGCGTTCTGACATAATGCGCAACCATTTCTGATGTAAGTAATGACAACACCACCTCAAAAATATGTATTTCTGTAGTCAGCATCTTTATTACCTTGACTTCAGGTAACATATGTATCAATAGGACATAGCTATACACTATAGGCAGACATGAGCGATTAACAGTGTCACACTATTAACATCATAGTATAACTGTATTGCTACATGCCCCTGTAGCCCTCATTATCACTACTTACGTCCACGTACTCCACTTGAGTGATCAGTGCTCTCGCTGGCACCTCTTGTAGCGGGTTCACAGGCAGTACTGTGTTTGGGACTGCGACAGCTAGGATAAATCACAGGGACTGTCAGACTTCTGAGGCTAGAGGACTCCTCACTATCCCCAGCACCCTGTTTGCTTGTTGTAAAACTGCGTGATGTCTGCATTGCATCCAGAACGGTGGTTATTTGCAACAATCCCTGTGCAACATCCCGACTGCAATGTGCCATCTCCACCTGGATGGCCACATCGCGCCATGATATCAAGGCAGTTGAACTAGCGAGCCGATTGATGGATCTGCAAAACCCATTAAACCTTGCAATAAACTGGTGATGGCGCCTGCTGTGGCTGACACGCTGCTGCTTAATCACAGTACAGAGTTCCACAATGGAGTTTGTCATCTCTCTTGTGTTTTCTGCTGCTTTTTGCTGTCTCTCATTCAGAGACTCCAACTGCTTGTTCTTTGATCCAATGATTTCATTGATTATATCCATCTGCTTGTGCAGTACTCTCATATTGGCATTGTGAGACTCAAACTGTCTGTGTATTAATCTCATGTGTTTGCACTGCAGGTGCTGCACTTTAAGCATGGACACTTCAAGGCCGCCAACGATTGATGGGCCCTCTCCTTCATCTGTGCACTGTCTATCTGCTTTGTGATGCCTCCTGAGGGGAGTTGACTGGCGCTGGGGCAGGGACCGCTGTCTTCCAATGGATATAGCTTCTGGAGGTGGTGTATGGACTTCATCCCACATTTCATCTGAGTTCATGTTCAACTCTGAGAGAAGTAACACCCTTGCCCTGTGTCTAGTTGGTGCAATGATCATAGACCCACTGGTGTTGGAGTCGGACTGTGGCTGTGTTTCAACATCCCCCACATTTCCACATTCTGCTGCGGCAGGGCCTGATACATCTGCAACGACAATGTGCAGCATGTCATTTATGAATATATCACAAACTGTTGCACAATAGTAATAAATGTACAGTTACATCGTACCACTGTGAGTTGTGTGTGTTGTTCCTCTGTGTGGCTGTACACTTTCTTGCTATCTAGGTGGTATTTGCAGGTTAGAGTTGTGGACTACCACTCCCATAAGGCATTGTTGGGTCGTATATAAGATGTGGCATGGACTACTTATCACAATGCATTGCACTACTAGCTATTTTTTAAGTGGCATTTATACATGCAGATATGGGGATACACATCATTACTGGCCTTACCTTTGCTGGTGCTGGGTGTGCCTGAGGTGTCAATGTCAGTGACCCCACTGACAGCTTCAGGAAGCAGTGTGGACTCCACCATGTCCTCCAGTGGTGTAGACGGTGTTTGGGTGGGTGGTCCTCCTCCGGTACTCCTTGCCTCCATCAGCCTGCTGGCTACCCATTCTTTAACATGGGTCGTACCATCTCTTGCGTATCTCCTCCAATGAGCGCTGCGCAACACCCACTGCGCATATTTTTGTTTGGATTTCTAGCCACAGCTTCCTTTTCTCACTTTCAGGCACCTGTAGTGAGTTCTTTCCAAACAGTTTGTCATGGTTCATGACAACTTCTTCAGTGAGCACCTCCAGTTCCTGCTCACTGAATTTGAGCTTGCGCTTCCTGTCTCCCTTGTCCTTCTTCTTCCCATCATTGGCCATCTTGCAGTTTGGTCCTGGCAGGTTCAGAAAGCTGGCTCCCTGGTGCTGGGCTGTGTCTCTCTGCCTGCTCCTGTGGGTGTGGCTCCTGGAAACAGCATGGGCTGACTCACTTCCTGGTTGTGATGTCATCAGGTTGTTCCGGTTTGCCATTTTCGCTATTAGCGATTTTCAAATACCGATTCACTATTTATTTTGCGATTCTGTATTTGGACCTCGCAAATTGCATTTGTGATTTTTTAAAAATCGCTAATACCGACTCGCAATTTTGATACATCCCATTTTGCATTTATAAAATAGCGATTTCTTAAAAATCGCTATTTGGGAATCACAAACTGGAATCTTGAAACATCTAGACAGGAACAAACTGTGGGTGGTACATTTTGTGATAGAAATTATGGTTAGTGCTGTACAAAGGAAAATTAGGACATGTTTTAAGTGAGTTCTCAAATGTCTTCCTCTTCTATTTCATTAAATCATTCTGACATGCACCCTGGAACATGCACTTTCAACAACAGCATCAGACTGTCAGTTAACTTCTTGGTGATCAGCAGCTTTACTACAGAGTTCTTTTTGTGTTGTACTTTTTTATTGTTTTCACCACTTTACACAGTTTACAAGAAATATTTTATACCATTCCTATTTCTGATCGTATCTTCTCTTAGCTTGGTTGACATGTACAAGTATAAGTTCTGTAGTCTGTTATAAATACACATGTTCGCTTATTTAAACAGTTTGCGTGAATATTTACATTCCTAGTTATCGATTGACGTCGTCAATATTATTTGACAAAGTAGAAATAATTCTCGTAAAATAATACAAATACAAATAGGGACTCAATCCGCGTCTTATTATGACAGACTTATAAAAGAAAAGAAAAGTAGAACCCAATCGCTCCATGATGTTCTCGTTGTGCAGTCCTGCTATAGTCGGGCTTAATACTAGTCAAATAATCTTCTCATCGCCTTATCCCATATCTCTAGGGGTGAGTCATGCGGGTGGTTGTCTTTCTTAGTGGAAGGTGGTCCTCCCCCTGGTGATTAGAATATATACATGGTACGGGTAAAAATAAACGTATATTGTGGGGGAGCAACAGATGAGAGGGGGGAAGAGGTGATTTTGAATAACTTCCACGTGTGGGCTTAAAGTTAGGGGCGATATATGGTGATCCAGTATGGTATAAGAAAAGCTGAGGTGACGCCTCAGTTTCGATATATGGGAGCTACTCTTACTGAGGACCTTGATATAGCGACATGGGCGAGAGACTCTGAGGTCCAACAGCCTCTCAAAAGTGCACTTCTAACCGCTGGGAGATATAATTCAAAATGTTGCATGATATAGATGGGAAATGGTCAAGGATGGGGGGAGAGCGGTACAGATTTACTGAGAGAAATAAGGAAAGATAGTGGAAAGGGAAGGATGAAAGATCAAAATAGAAAGAGGGGCTAAGGAGGGGCAGGGATATAGATAAATATGGGTGTGGGAAAAAGAAAAAGAGTGTTGATGCTAGGGATGACGATAGGGATTGTGATAATATCAGTGGTGGCAACAAGTATGGAAATAACAGTAGCGGTGACCGAGGGGTTAGGGATCACAAATAATCAGGAAGGAAATTATTGTAGTGGTGGTGATAGTGTGGAGATAATAGAACAAAGTTACGGAGCGTTAAGGGGCACGGGGGTGTGGGGGGGAGGGTGACATAGATGATGGTAATAGGCCACTAAGGATAAAAACAGAAATAGAAACAAAAACTAAAACGAGAGGCCAGCGGGTTTACAGGAAGCTGTGGGATAGCTTCCTAAGGGGGATCATGCCTGGGTTCTGGGAGAAAAGCACAAAAGGGGATGGCTGTGTATAGTTTGATGTTGTAAAGGGCACATTCCCGCTGTGTGGTTTGATGTAGATTTCTTTGAAAAGGGTCTAGTCCTGTGGCCCGAGAGGAAGGGTGACCAGGTCTATAGAAACAGTTCTGTTCTATCTTGTAAGTTATAAATGAGTTGTTCATGTGTTGCTGCTTGGTACATTGCCACCAACCATTCGTTTTGGGAGGGAACGGCCGCTTCATGCCAGTGTCTGAGGATGCATAGTTTTGCCGTGGCCAGCGTTGTATGTAGTAGTCGGCTTTGTTTTCGTGAAACATTTTAGAGTTCGTCAGTATCGTGTGGCAATAGTAGAGATGGGGTGAGGAGTGGTGGCAGAGGTAGGGCTTCCCGGAGGGTGTTTCCCATTGACCGCCAAAAAGTTTGTATGGCCAGGCAATCGTGTAAGATGTGAATTAAATTGCAGCGCAAGTGTGGACATCTCCACAGGTTGCATGGGGTAGGAGTCCTGCTGCACGTAGTTTCTGTGGGGTCCAGTACCAGTCATGTAGGGTCTTAAAGAGACAGAATTTTAGGCGGGCCTCACGTGCTCTGCGATCTCTGGCTTCGATCAAATCAGCCCAGTCCTGTAGGTCATAGTCAGTCTGTAGGTGCGTCTGCCATTTATTCTTAAGGGAGTTCAGGAGGGGGTGTGAGAAGAGGTGTCGTTTCAATAATGCCTGTAGTCCCGATACCGCTCCCTTCAGTTGCCCCCAAGTTGCCAGGTAGTGTAGTACTGGAGAGAGTGGGAGTCGTTGGGGGGAAGATCCTAGTCATTGTATCAGGCAATGTCAGAGTTGGAGGTAGCGCCATGAATAACATTCTGGGAGTTTGAATTCTGCCTGGAGTTCCCTGAATGTTTTCCAGGTATCCCCCGATATGAGATGGTCTACTCGTATGATGCCTTTTTGATGCCAGTCCCTCCAGACAATGGTCTTCCCCCCAATCTGGAACCCCTTGTTGCCACATAGTGGGGCTCTGTCATGTAGATTGGGATCTATTTTAAGGGATCGATGTACCTATCACCAGATTTTCCTCATGGCTCCTATCATGGGATTGGGGCCCATCTGGCCCGTATCATAGAGCATCTGGAGGCCGTAGGGAGCTCCTGTAAGTGCTTGTTGTACGTCCACCCATAACGGTGGGTCTCTTGTGTTCGGGAGTATGAAGACCGGTTGTGAGAGGTGTAGCACGGAGGCATAATGTTCGACCGAGGGGAGGTTTAGTCCGCCGCACTCACTTCGGGCTAACAGGTAGTTGCGGGCTCAAAGATCCCCAAGCGAAAGCGTGGATACGATGGTCTATCTCTCGTAGCAAAGGTAGGGGTACATGTAGAGGGAACATTCCTAGGACGTATAGAAATCTTGGTAGGGTCACCATCCGCACTGCTTGCACCCTGCCCCACATAGACAGGCCTAGCTGGCTCCATTTCTCAAAATCCTGTTTCATATTACTAAGTAGTGGATATAAATTATGTGTCACTACGTTAACCAGCCCCGTATTTGGATTAACGTTTCCACTTGACCGGTAGTCCTTGTGTTGAGGTGCTAACTGTGACTGGGGAAAGTGGTAAAGCTTCGCTTTTATCCCAGTTGATCTGGTACCCCGATATGTGTTCAAATACTGTTAGTATCTCTCTAAGAGTTGTAATGGAGTTGGGTGAATCTTTGAGGGTAAGTAATATGTCGTCTGAATACAAATAGATGACGGAGTTTCCGCCTGGTAGCAGGATTCCTGATATAAGGTTGGAGCTACGGATGACCGCTGCCAAGGGTTCTACAGCAAGTAGGAATAGGAGAGGGGATAATGGGCAAACCTGACGTGTCCCTCTACAAATCGGGAAGGTGTCCGAGAGAAACCCTCCCCAGTTCACCTGGGCTGTCGGGGAATCCTATAGTAGACGCACTTTATTGATGAAACCGTCTCCTAACCCAAAGTGTTTTAAAATTTCAAAGAGGTACCACCACTCTATTCGATCAAATGCTTTTTTGGCATCCAGTGAGAGGGCCAAGGCTTCCTCTCGCGTATCTCGTGCTGTCCAGATAGCATGAAAGAGTGTGCGGAGATGATTCCTTGAGGAGCGGCCCGGCACAAAGCCTACTTGGGTGTGGTGGATTAGAGAGGGGATGACTTTTTTGAGGCGAGTAGCCAGTATTCCCACCAGTATTTTAATATCTCCATTCAGGAGGGAGATAGGACGGTAGCTTCCGCTGAGAAGTGGGTCTTTTCTGGGTTTTGGAAAAACTGTGATGGAGGCTTTATTAGATAGTGGGTGTAAGGAGCCCTCCTGCTCTGCCCCTTTGAACGCCTCGTGTAAGGCATCCACTGTGTCGGTTCCCGTCCATTTATAGAATTCTGATGTGAACCCATCTTCTCCTGGTAGCTTTGTGATATGATAGGTTGGCTATTGCCTTTTGTATCTCTACCTTACTGATGTCTCCTTCTAGAAGTGCCCTGCCATCTTCTGAGAGGCGGGGTATTTGTGCCCTCTGTAGGAAGGCGGCTAGTTGAGTAGTGTCTTCAACCGTTTTTGAGGTGTATAGGGCTTGATAGTACCGACCGAATTCAGCCGTGATGGCCTGGGGATGTGTTTTGAGTGTGCTATCTTGGGTGTGTAATGCCGGTATGCCTGTTGGGCTAGAGCGGTTTCTCGTTGGCGTAGTTGGGCAGCTAGCAGGTAGCCAGATTTCTCTCCATGTTCGTAGTGTCGGCCCTTCAACCATTGTAAGGCATATTCCGCTTGTGAGGTACAGATAGAGTTAAGCTCCATTTTGGCCTGCTCTAAATGGCGGCAGTTGGAAGGGGTAGGGTGTCTTGTGTATTACCTTGTAGCATGGACTATTCTATCTTATAACGTGTGCTTCTGGGCCCTTCTATGGGCATTGGAGATGGCTGCGTCCCTCATTAGCTGCCCTCTAATAGTTACTTTCACCGCAGCCCAGAGAAGCTGCGGTGAGGTTACTGAGCCCTTATTATTGTTCAGGTATGTGGCTATATGAGTCTTGAGTTGTTCCTTCCGTTTCGGGGTTTGGTATCTGGGGTTAGAGAGGCGCCAGGGTTTGCGGCCTGGCGTAATCATCCCAAGTTCAAGGGTTATTAAAACCGGGTAGTGATCTGATAGTGCGGACACCAGTATTTCTGCTGACCTAATCGATTGTATCATTCTGTGATTGAGTAGGAAATAGTCTAGCCATGATTGAGTCCCGTGGACCGAGGAGACAAAGGTATATTCCTTACTGGAGGGGTGGGAAAGGCGCCAACAGTCTAGTAAGCCATGATCTGAAAGGATGTCTTTTAGCAGGGCTCTGTCTGCGTTGTTGCCCATATCAAGACCGCTTGATCGGTCTAGGATAGCATCTTGGACTATGTTCCAATCCCCCCAAGTATGTATTGTGAGGCGCCTATCTGCGTTAGCAGACGATTGAGGGAGAGAAAGAAGGAGCGCATGGAGCCGGTAGGGGCGTATATCGAGCCTATACAGATTGTGGAGGATCCTACCATGAGTTTTGTGAGGACGTAGCATCCCTCCGGGTCATGCCATGTCTTAAGTAATCGGAATTGTAGTGAGCGACAAAGAAGTATTGCCACTCCGCATCTCCTTCCCGTTCCCTGTGGACCTTCCAGTGTAGGCGGTGTTCCGCTGCAAAGTGCCTTGCCCACCCAATCTCCGTGTAGTTTCTCTGATTCTGCCGGAAAAGGTGTGTTTCCTGTAGTAGGGCGATGTCGGCATGTTTGGAGCGGAGGTAAGATATATCTTTTGGCGTTTAATGTATTGGTTCATACCGTGTACATTCCAGGAGAGGACTGTGAGTGGAGTTGTCGATCCCATGAATGTAGAATATTTCGTGGTTTACGGTGTGTCGAATGTGCTAAGGTCCATGAGAAAGGTCTAGGGGGGGGAGAGTAAACCCAAGATGGAAGCGGAGGGGACCTCAGTTTGAGTGTATAATAAGGGATAAGTGGGGGAGGGGAATAAAATAGGAATAATACTGAAAATAACACCCCTTGGTCACGAAAGGGGAGAGACAAAAAGAAAGAGGGAAGAGGTAAGGTGAAGTAGAATAGAATACCCAGAAGATCCGGTAGTGACTACTACGTTAGTGTGTACACGGGTTACAGGGGTGGAGGTGGGAATAAACCGGGTCTAGGAACTGCAATAGAAAAAGGGAAGTAAATAATAATAAATAAAAAGGGGGGATATTAGTCGTAGTGAGTAAATACTCTCTGCTTAAATCCTGCTAACCTGAAAGTCTTTACCTGTAGGTTCCGCGCACCGGGGAGGTGTTATCATATCATTGGAGTGTAATGGGGGAGTTCATGCTTTATTCATAGTTTTGTGGGACCTCTTAGGAGCCTCCTAACCGGGTAGTCATTTATGATAATGCGTAGGGTATTGAGGAGTCTGAATACGGGTATAGGGTCGAAAGTTTGGGCTTTAAGGGGGAAACAGGGGTGGCGAGTCACAGGATATCTTGTAGTATGTATTCCATGATTTCTGAATGTTAGACTGGTGTAGGGTTTTGAAAATTGCTGTAAATTATGATAAATGGGGCTGCGTTCCGGGTGGTTATCCATGAGTGCGTTTTGTGGGGCAGTCCCGGAACCGCTGGAGGCGGGCGTGTGGGTGTGGGCCTATGAAGCTGTGTCAACATTATTACCTCCTTCAGAATGATTAGTATGTGTGGGGGAATTTGCCTTGGTGGTTGATGGGTGTGCCCTCATTAGTTCGCCCTCTGGAGGTTAGGGGTGTGATGCTAGCTGTTAGATTTGTCTGTGTGTTCTCCTGGGGGAGTAGTGGGGTCCCCTGTGAGATGGTACTAGTACTGGTGAATGTAGAGTGTTTGGGTAGGAGGTACTGAATATTTTGCAAGTCCGCCCTTCGTATGGGAATGGGGGTGGTAGTTGGTGGGAGAATGACTTCCTCCTTGGGTAATATGTAAGATATACGATATGTTGCGGGGTGTGAGGTGTATGTACATGTTTGTATATGTCTGCCTTAGGGGGATATGCAAGTAGTCTGGAAGTATCTATGTTGGGAACCTCCCACCGTTGAAGCTGGGAATTATGTATTATCCAATGGACAGGAACTTTGTCCTTGTTGTACTTTTTCTCTCTGTTCCCATCCCCCCTTTTTTTCTTTTTCTTCCCCATCCTCCCCTCCCTCCCCAGCCTTGTATCGGGTCCCAGGTTGACATGGCTGCTGTGGTGAGGATGGCAGCCAATGTATGTGATTTACCCTATACATTAAGAGGCATTTGGTGGTCATGTCTCTAACAGGTCCCCTCCCTCCCCTGAGCAATCAACAGTTAGGTTAGTTGAATTCGCCACTTGGCTGTCCTAAGGCAGAGGGTAGCTTCTCCGGTAGCGGATTCGGGTCCTGGAGGTTTCTGTTTCACTGTGTTGTTGGTGTTCCGTGTGGTGATTGTCTGGTGAGGGTTTCAGGGGGAGCGGTATTTGTCTCTGCCTGCATTCTGTGTGTGGTCGATTACTGCTTGGAGGATGTGTTCACTAGCATCCTGTGATTTTGGGGGTCGTTCGTACATCCAGCCTCTTTTTTGTGAGGATGGGCGCTGGGACTGAGGCCGAGGAGACGGTGCAATGAGAGCGGTCTCTGTATGTGGCAGGAAGGATTCCAGGTGTCCGGAGGTGGTAACCATAGATTGCAAGGTCAGGTTGTTCAAGAAAGCGCTATGGTCTTCTGGTTCAGTGAAGTCTCTGGATGTGCCGTGATTTGTGATCCAAATATTCACAACAGACCACGTGGCATAGGCAGTAGGTGCAGTTGCAGCACAACAGAGCATGGAGGGCAGAAGGGAGTGGCTGTAAAATGGACCATGAAAGACAGGAAGAGGGGATAGGGGAATGGAACTTGGACAGGCAGGGTAGAGGTGGCAGTGGCAGGTCCATAAAAGATGGTGGGAAAAAAGGAGGGAGCAGGGGCAAGTCCATAGACATCGGAGGGCAGGGGGAAGGAAGGTATGGGCAGCAAGCCAAGCACAGAGCTAAGCAGAAGGGTTATGATGGAGCATAGAATTAGGTAACGGAGGGCAGAAGGAGTGTGCAGGAACATCAAACTAAATGGAGGGCAGCACATAAGTCCATGCAGGGCAGGAGGGAGGGGGCTGTTGCATGGACTCAGACAACAGGAGGGAGGGAGGATGGGGCAACAAGCTAACTGTTCAGGGCAGATGGGAAGGCCAGTGGCAGAACAATGGCCACACATGGGCCGTATTGAGGGAGCAGGGGCATGGTCTTGGACAATGGATGGCAAGGAGGAAGGGGGGCAAGTGCAGCAATCTTGGGTGGACACATCACAATGCCAGCAATGCCAGGCTACATCCTGCATCCAACGTCCCCCAACATGCATTGGGATGGGCATTTTATATGTTAAAAAATCTCTGAAAAAAACAAATGTTACAGTTACTTTATAGCTAGGAAATAAAATGCAAATCAACTCAGAAAAAACAAAGGGGACAGGGACTGTATAGTTAGGTTCAGATTCTACAAACACAAAACCACAGAAATACACTTGCTATAGTTAGAGTTATTTCAAATAACTGTAACTCATGCCATGAAGTAACTATAAGTCAGTAACTGGGTAAGGAGTACAGAGGACGGGGAAGTAAGCTAACTGTTCAGGGCAGATTGGAAGGGCAGTGACAGAACAACAGACACACAGGGCTGTAATGAGTAGGGATGGGTGGTGAGCTCCACTCTGCTGGTGTAGTTAACAGAGTTTTTGGCACTCCACGCTCCACTTCGCTCCCCCAACCCCAGGCGCGGAGCTCACTGGCACGCGTACTGCGCTGCCGGTGTGTGGCCCATAACTGGGCTGTACTTTACACTCAGCCCAAAATGAAGACAAAATTTGCCCTACGAGAGGCAAGGAGGCCCCTAGCTAAGACGTTGCTTTCTGCTGGTCGGTGTGGAGCTGCTGACAGTGCTGGGGGGCTGCACCTGTGTCAGGCCACCCTCCTTTCACTGTCCTCAGCAGCCCGGGAGCAGGGGACAGAGAGAGACAGACAGTCAGGCCACTGGCGACAGGGACCCTGGACCCAGACACCATTAAGAGCCTCATTTTGCTTCCTGTTCCATATGCGCACGGGGTCAGACACTGGGCATGCACAAGATTTGTATCTGAGGGGGTCTGTGCTTGGAAAAAAGGAAGCTTGCAGTCAGAGCTCCACTTGAAAAGAATCTGTCTCCCCAGAGTCCCTGAGAAAAGAAGTTGTGTTGTAGGGCACGGTGGTGAGGCCATCAGGGAGTGCTAGAGACCAGGGGAGCATGAACTGTTGAGTGGTAGTCTGGCAGCCCTGCCTCATGGAGATGTGTCAAGCCTAAGAGAGTTCCTTAGAACCTAGTGGCAAGCATGAGTAGGCACTTTGTGAAAATACCAGGCTGCTGATGGTGAGCTGATTTGCTGCTGCTAGTGCTGGGCCCTAATGAAAGGGCAGTCAGAGTCTGTGTGTAAGTAAAGAGGAAGCAATTGCAAGGCTGGTGCAAGACAGGGGGTGTGCTTGGCCCTCAGGAGCAAGTTTGTGATGGAGGGCAGTTAATGAAGTAAATTGTGCAGGTGTGGCTCCAGGCCGGTGGTCCATGTCAGCAGAAGAGGCCTGAAATGGGAACCCCTACCTAAGGCTTTGCTTTCTGCCGGTCAGCATAGAGCTGCTGTAAGCTGCTGCTGAGGGGCTGCACAGGTGCCAGCTCCGGATCCAGACCTCCCACCTTTCACTGTCCTCAGCAGCCTGGGAGAAGGGGGCAGAGGGAGGCAGAGAGCCAGGCTGCCGGCAACGGGACCCTGGACCCAGACAGCATTCAAACGATAGTTTTGCTTTCTCTTCTAGGTGCACAAGGGACCATCACTGGGCATGGACAGGATTTGCTTATGGGAGTGGTCTGTGCTTGGAAAAAAGAAAACAGGCCGAGCCTGAAAAAAGCTGAAAAAAGAGACAGGTTATTTTCCGTGGAGTTCTGACTACAAGATACATTTTTGTCTGAGCACAGCCCCCCACCACATATGCAAATAAATAATGTACAGGCCCTTTGGCCCACTCCCTGTGCCTATAGACCAGAAACTTATTTGAAGGTCTCCTCTATGGGCACAGGGGTGAGGGCACTGGGCCTGGACATTATTTATTTGCATATGTGATGTAGGGGGAGCAGCATTCTTCCGCATGTACAACTTTGTGGAATTTCTCAGAGTTTGGGCGGAATTCAGAGGAGTAGAACCATAGTTATGAGGGAGAGGGGACATGGACTTGGACAATGGATGGCGATGAAGAAGGGCAGGGGCAGCAAGCTTGAGTTGGGGCAGCACAATGCCAGCAATACCAGGCTATGCCCTGCATCATACTCCCCCCCAATGTGCATTGCAATGGGCATTTTATTTAATATTAACAAATCCCCTGGAAAATAACTGAAAAAACAGGGGCTGTATAGTTAAATTTGGATTCTACACACACAAAAACATAGAAATTCAGCTGGTATAGTCAGAGTTATTTCAAGTACTGTAACTCTTGAACATAAGGTAACTATAACTTAGTAACTGGATAAGGGGTGTGTAAAGGTATTTGGTGCTAAGCATATTGCTTGGCTTTAAGGGTGGGAAAGGGTGCTGGGTGGTGTGGGTATTTTTAGGATTCAGGGTTGGGTGAGGGTATAGGAGTGGATAAGAGTATTAGGTGATAATAGAATTTTTAGGGTTTAGAGGTGGGTAAGGCATTTGAGTGGTGTGGGTATTTTAGGGGTGTGTGTGGGTATAGGGCGGTAAGGCTGTTTAAGAGTTTAGGGTGGGTAAGGGTATTTGGGTGGCAAGGGATTTTCAGAGTTTAGAGTGAGTAAGGGTATTTGGGTGGTAAGGGTTTTTAGGGTTTAGGGTGGGAAGGGTATTGGGTGGTAAGGGTACTTTTAGGGATTAGGGGTGGGTGAGGGCACTGGGTGGTAAGGATGAATTTTAGTGGTTTAGGGTAAGGGTATTGGGCAGTAAAGTTATTTTTAGGGTATAATAGCGGGTAACAGTATTTATAGGTTTTAGGGGTGGGTGAGGGTAATTTAAGGGTTTAGGGGTGGGTAAGGGTATTGGATGGTAAAGGTATTTCTAGTGTTGAGGGGTGGGTAAGAGTTGTTGGATGGTAGGAGTATTTTTAAGGTTTAAGGGTCAAGGGTGGGCGAGGGTATTGGGTGGTAAGGGTGTTTTAGGCTTTGGGGTAGGTAAGGGGATTTCGGGTGTTAATGTTTTTTTTCAGGTTTAGAATGAATAAGGGTATTTGGATGGTAAGGAGTTGTAGGGTTTAGGGTGGGTAAGGGTATTTGGGTGATAAGGATATTTTTAGGGTTTATGGGTGGCTGAGTTTAGGGGTTAGGGTTCGATAAAGGAATATATATATATAAACAATACCCTTTCAGGCTTAGAGTTAAAAAAAGAGAGAGCTCTAAGTAGTTCCCAAGTTTAGATGGAGAGCAGCTCCAATGTGGAGTAACCTACAACACCACTGACACTCTAAATTTGCTCCCCTCAATTGTCTGTTTTTCTAGCAAACTTGTTAAGGATAGGATTTAGCACTGTGCTAACCACACCAAGCTGGAAAGGAGGCACAAATTAATTTGCCATTTTTTCACATATTTAAATAATATATACATATGGGATTGAATTATGGGGTCATGATAAAACTAGAGGTTTAGGGTTAATAGAGAATAGATTTGTGAGATTGCTTTTGCCAACATTACCTTGATGAACCCCACTCCTTCCCATGCAACTTGATCTTGGGATGAGGAACATCATAAACATTGCAGTGTTGAAACCACTTTTATATTGGCTAATGGTATGATTGGGCAAGTCACAGATCCTGGTGAGACACACACAGTGGATGAGGTTAAAAAGATTGATAAGTACTCCACTGTTCCCTGGTTCAAACATATTAAAACTTGGTTGTATGATTTGGGTATGTAAGATGCACCTTAACAGGGTGATTTTTTCATGTAAATTGTAAAATTGTATCCCTGTTTTTGAACAATTTCAGGACCAGACAAAACCACCCTTGGCCAGATCTTTCTTCCTAAGACTTAGATATTGAATATTACCAGTAAATGAACTTAGAAATAAGTGGCAGACAAGTGCATCACCCTTGTGCCTTGCGTGTTTGCTTTGTAAAAAAACTGTGGCTCATTTATTGTTCTTGTGCACCTATTTTATAAAGTTCAAGAGTAAGTGGATAGCCCTGTTGTGTCGGCATTTGCCTCTGACATATTTTTTAGAGTGATTGCCTATATTACAATCTGAAGACACCAAGTGGATGGGTTTTTCAATATCAACATATCTTCTGCAGGCCTGGCTTCTAAGTGGAAAACTTATAATTGAAATGTACATGGATATGGCATCCTATCTGTAAATGCATCATGTGTATGAACCTGTGTTGCATTATAATAGAATTATTTTGAGTGCATGGTCCTGTTATGCACTAGCACTTTAAGAAGAATAGTCAATGCAGATGACTGTTTGCTAATTGGTTTTCTAATGTTTTGTTGTTTTGAAGTCCACTGATAAAGTGTCACAATTTGTCACATCTTGACAGAATTTGTATTTATGATGAAGACGTTTTTAGGTGCTGGTTTTATGTGATGTTTTTTGGGCCAATAAATTGGCAGAATAAATGTATTTAAACTATGTAAACAGGTGATGTGAAGTCCGTGTGTCAGGGAAGTCAGTGCAACAGAAGTGATGTGATGGTTTTGCTGGATCCACAGATGGGCTAACAGAGCACCTTCTGGCCCACTTCCAAAGGTCTAGGACAAGGGTAGCAACACTTGGGAGAGCAGGCCTCACATATAGCAGAGTCTGCTGGCGTCCAGGTTTTAATAGGTCTGTTATGCCCCAAAGGCTTCTGATGAGGACACCAGCCAACAAGCCCCTGGACCCACTATGTGGTCCTGGTTTTAGAGATTCAGGTCCAGTCCTCACTCAGGCAGGAGGGCAGCAGGTCAGCAGGTCAGCACATCAGGGCAGCGGTCCTTTAGAGCAGTAGTCAAGCACTGTGGCAGCCCTTTCAGCAACACAGCAGTCCTTCTTCCTGGCAGAGTCCATAGATCCAGAAGTGCACTGATGTCTTGGATTCTGAGGTCCAACATTTATACCAGGTGTCTACTTTGAAGAGTGGAAAGCTTCTAGAGGTTTCCAACCCTGAGGTGTCCGGCATCCCATTCCTCCCTGTTTCGGCAGAAGTTTGTCTGGGATCAAAAAAGATCAGTTTTGAACCATTTGTAAGAGTGCTCAGGCAGAGCCTTTCTAATGTGGAAGTGTGATGGGTGACAGCTCCCCCCCTCATTAACTACCTTCCCTTTATTTCACTGTCTGGCAGCAGTACACAAAGGCCACTTCCAGCTGCACCTAGTCATGT
This sequence comes from Pleurodeles waltl, assembly GCF_031143425.1. Taxonomy (NCBI): domain Eukaryota; kingdom Metazoa; phylum Chordata; class Amphibia; order Caudata; family Salamandridae; genus Pleurodeles; species Pleurodeles waltl. The sequence continues at coordinate 291,773,833 of NC_090446.1, read as the reverse complement.
GATCCAGGATCAGGATGCAGGCACCAAATGGTTAGGACAATGAAATGCCAACTTTCTAAAAATTGTATTTTCAGAAATGTGAATAATAATCCAACTTTACCATAAAGAGGGCTTCTGATCATAATACCTGATCCCACTTGGAAGTTGCACCTTTTTAAATGTAACAAGGGAACTCCAATGTTATCCTCTTAGAGAGGTAGGCCTTCCAGTAGTGAAAAAATAATGTAGGTGTTTTCCACTACCAAGACACGTAAAACTTAAAAGTACATGTCCCATTTTTTAAATACTCTGCATCCTGCCCTCTCGGCTGTTCAGGGCCTACCCCGGGGTGACATTTGTATTAAAAGGGAATGTTTGGGCCTGTCAAAAGGTTTGGTTTATTTTGCCAAGTAGAGATGCCAGTCTAAAACTGCACACACAGGCTGCAATGGTAGGCCCAAGACAGGTTTGAAAGGGATACTTAAGTGGGTGGCACAATAAGTGCTTCAGGCCCACTACTAACATTTAAAATGCAGACCCCAGGTACAGGTAACACAAATTTACTAGGGTTTCACAAGAAAATTAAATAGGCCAATTGGGTGTAAGCCATTTCTACAATGTTATATGGAAAGAGCACAACACTGAAGCCCTGGCTAACAGTGGTAAAGTGTGCAGAGTCCTTAAAGCCAATAAAAACAGGTTCAGCAAAGAAGAGGGTAATAGCAAAACGTTTGTGATGACCCTGCAGAAAGGGCCAACTAGATTCTGCTATACACAATTCAATTATCTGTGCACAACATATCTCACTCCTCACAGGCTGAACACCATTTTCATGACAACAGATGAAGCGTATCCCAGATGCCACATGACGTATAAAGCCTTCATACACATGACATAAACATGGACGACCATGGTCAGGTTCAGGCAAGTGGTCCCCACAGACCTGGAGAGAGCAACTAGGTCACCACACGAGCTGACCATATAGGCTTGTCTACTGAGCCTATATCTCCGTTCACAGCCCTAAAGGTTGCAGGCTAGGTAATGGATCTGGGCCTGGTCATGGCCTTACAAGCCGGAGCAATGCACTGGAAATCTCCTGACAGACCTCCTTACTGCTGCTGGAGAGAGGAAGTCCATAGATGGACGAGATCTGAGTACAAAGCCCTCTAAATCCAAAAACACAGGGAACTCTAGAGCAAACTAACATACTCTTTTGAAGGACCCGCAAAATAACCACAAAGTAATTTCCTGAGATCAGACCTGACATATATTAATTACCCTATACTACACCATCCAGGCTGCAATAGAACTGAACTAAAGAGGGCAGACCAGATATATAGCTGGCACCAGCGAACACAACATATTTGCATCACTCTGGGTACACAATTCTCCACTGCCAGGTCAGCCAAAAGATATTGTTTTGATGTCCCGTCCTTTGTCTTAGCAGCAAGTGGGGACTGACCAATACATGAAGTGTTGAAATGAATATAGGTTAACTATTTAACAGGAGACAAGTAAAACTCCTGTATGCAATGTGTCAATGATAACAAGTAATATATATATTTTTTGAAAATGGAAAAACCACTAGAAAAAAAAAATAGTCTGTTCTTTCAATCAGTACCACTCAGACGGGCAGTGAAAACATGTGGTATCATTCCTTCTCGAACCCAGGGCAGGTTTTAGGGCAGTGTGACTGGTGCGCCCGCAGTGGGCGGTGATCTGGTGGGGGATACTGACTTCACAGAGGCCCTCTGTATAGAGGTAACTTACAATTTATAAACATATGTATTAGAAATGGGGTCTTTGGTTGGCAGTCAGGTTACTCCCTGTCCAAGCAAGGTCCGTCACTCTAGTCAGGGTACAGGAGAATCACCCTCAGTTAACCCCAACTGGCCCCTTTGGTAGCTTGGCATGAGAAGGCAGGCTTCACTTCAGAAGCAATATGTAAAGTATTTGTACCAACACACACAGTAATACAGTGAAAGCACCACAAAATGGACACCACAACAGTTTAGAAAAATAGATAACATTTATTTAAATCAAACAAGACCAGAATTACAAACAATCAACATACATAAGTCAAGATATGAATTTTAGAAAGAATAAGAGTCTTAGGGCCAGATGTACAAAGGCTTTTATGCGTCGGCGCAAAACCCACATCACAATGGCCATTCCCATTTTGCGAGTCGGTAACCTGGTTACCGACTCGCAAAATGGGACTGCGAGTCGCAAATAGGAAGGGGTTCTCCCCTTCCTATTTGCGACTCGCAGTCCCATTTTGCGAGTCGGTAACCTGGTTACCGACTCGCAAAATGGGACTGCGAGTCGCAAATAGGAAGGGGTTCTCCCCTTCCTATTTGCGAGTCGCAGCGCGATGTAAGATTGCTTTGTGACCGCGAACGCGGTCGCAAAGAAATCGCAGTTACAACCAGTGTCACACTGGTGTTAACCAATTCGCAAAAGGGAAGGGTTCCCCATGGGACCCCTTCCCCTTTGTGAATGGCCTTGAAAACATTTTTTCAGAGCAGGCAGTGGTCCTATGGACCACTGCCTGCTCTGAAAAAATGAAACTGACACATTTCATTTTTTCGTTTGTAATGCCTCTCGTTTTCTTTTAAAGAAAATGGGCTGCATTACAAAAAAACAAACTGCTTTATTTAAAAGCAGTCACAGACATGGTGGTCTGCTGTCTCCAGCAGGCCACCATCCCTGTGAGTGCTGCGACTCGCAAGGGGGACGCAAATTGCGACCCACCCCAATAATATTAATGAGGTGGGCCTTTGGGACCCCCTTGCAACTTGCAGATGGTGTCAGGGACACTATCCTGCATCCGGCATTGCGACTCGCAAATTGTGAGTCGCTTAGACTCGCAATTTGTCAGTCGCAATGCCGAATTTTCCTACACCTGGCCCTTAATCCTTAGAAAACAGTGAGCATGCTGTTGTTATACAAAGTACCTGGTTCTCGTATAAAAAAGCCACAATGGTGCGTGTGTGTCAAAAAAGGCCAGCGATGGGTCGATTTCTCACTTGCAAGCGAGATTGTGCATCATTCCATCTCTGGTCGCATCGGCATGCGTCATTTTTCCCTCGGGCAAGAGAGAGATGCATCGATTCCCAGATGGGCACCTTGGGTCCGGGCAGGTTTTGCATTGATTTGTTCACTCCCAGCGATGTTGATTTTGAAATCCGGTCACACAGTGTAAGGAAACCATGCTGCGTAGGGCTTGCGTCGTGATCTGCAGCCACTAGCAGGTGTTGGCGTCATTTCTCCTGGCACAATGCGTCGATCTCCCAGTCGTGATGCAGGTGGAACGTTGATTCTAGTCGCGAGGCCAGCGGCATGTCATTTATTAGCCGCATTGAGGAGGTGCGTCGAAAATTTCCCTCGCACGGAGGTCTTTCTGTGGATTTCTGTCCTTTTCCATCAGCGTCACCTTTAAGGACCCAGAGACAGGTTAGGGCACCACTTGGTAGGGCAGGAGTCTCAGCAGAGAGTCCAGGTGATGGCATTGAGACGTTTTTGATGTCCCTGAGACTTCAACAACAGGAAGCAAGCTCAGTTCTAGCCCTTGGAGATTCTTCACCAGTGGGAAGTCACACAAAAGTCAGTCTTTGTCCTCTCTCAGGCAGAAGCAGCTACTGCAGGCCAGCCCAACAAGCACAGTCACAGGCAAAGGGGCAGTACTCCTCCACCAGCTCTCAAGCTCTTCTCCCTGGCAGAGGTTCCTCTTGGTTCCAGAAGAAATCTGCTTTTCAGGGGTTCTGGGTCCAATACTTATACCCCTTACTGGCTTTGAAGTTGGCAAACTTCAAAGGGAAGTCTCTCTTGTTTACAAAATCCTGCCTTGCCCAGGCCAGGCTCCAGACTGATGCCAGGTGGCTGGAGACTGGATTGTGTGAGGTAGGCATAGCCCATTCAGGTGTAAGTGACCACTACTCCCTTCCCCTCTAGCCCAGATGGTTCATTAGGATATGCAGGCTACACCCCAGCTCCCTTTGTGTCACTGTCTAGAGGAGATTCACAAACCACCCAACTGTCTGTCTGACCAAGACAGGCAATATACAAACAAGCAGAGTCACAGAATGGTTTAAGCAAGAAAATGCTTACTTTCTAAAAGAGGCATTTTCAAACAGACAATCTCAAAACAAACTTTCCTAAAAGTTGTATTTTTAAATTGTGATTTCAGAGAGCCTAAACTCCAGATTTCTATCTGCTCCCAAAGGGAATCTGAACTTTAATAGTATTAAAAGGCAGCCCCATGTTAACCTCCGAGAGAGATATGCCTTGCAACAGTGAAAACTGAGTTTAGCAGTATTTCACTGTTAGAACATGTAAATCACATCAGTACATGTCCCACCTTTAACATACAGTGCACCCTGCCCATGGGGCTACCTAAGGCCTACCTTAGGAGTGCCTAACATTTAGAAAAAGGGAAGGTTTGGGCCTGGCAAGTGGGTACACTTGCTAGGTCAATTTGGCATTTTAAAACTGCACAAACAGACACTGCGGTGGCAGGTCTGAGCCATGTTTACAGGGCTACTCATGTGGGTAGCACAACCAGTGCTGCAGGCCCACTGGTAGCATTTTATTTACAGGCCCTGGGCACTTCTAGTGCACTTTACTAGGGACTTACTAGTAAATCAAATGTGCCAATCATGGAAAGCCAATTACACATGTAAGTTACACAGGGAACACTTAAACTTTAGCACTGGTCAGCAGTGGTAGAGTGTCCAGAGAAAACAAAACAGCAAAAACAGAGTCCAGCACACAGAAACACCCTGGAAAGCAGAGGCAAAAAGTTAGGGGAGACCACGCCAAGGATGTCAAGTCTAACAATCTGCTAAGAGTTAATTGTGAATCCAGCTTTCAGGCAGCAATAAAAAAATATAATGATGTGGGGTTTTGCTTAGTGGCAATTTTGACTCGTCATAAAGCAAAAAGGAGGGTAAATACACCTGAGTGGTTCCACTAAGACTCCTAGTACTGATCTGAGGGTCAGGGCATGCCCTGTTTAGTGATAGCAGAGAATTGATTTGTAAGCACCTGGGATATGGAGTTGATTGGTTTCTGCTTGAGGGGCTTTTTTAACTCTGGCCTCAAGCAATAGGCAAGGTGGGAAACTTCCCATTGACTATCCTGTGATTGCCTGAGGTAGCATCTAAAATGTATACTCCTCATCCTCTAAAGATAGAATGGGTGTGAAGGACATGATAGGTATCTGGAAGGACATTATTAAACCATATTGCTAATTTAGTTACATTCACCCAACACTTTGAACCAGAAACTTGGCGCTCCATTGGATTACAAATGAAGAATAACTTGACCTGGCTTGTCGGTAGTCACAAAATAGCACACTCTGTAGAGCTTAGAAGTCCACTGTTTTAAAATGGTAGGAAACCCTCACACAGTCTAAATTTGTTGAAACAATTATTGGGCTAATTTCTTACACCACCAAAGCCCACATGCATCACAAAACTACATATTCTTACACTAGTTTAGCCAGTTTCAGTTGTAAAATAAGTGCTTTAGGTCAATCCACATTAAGACCCGCACAGTGGCGGGTGGACCTCAGCGGTAGTTGTGGTCTGCACAGCCATATAATGACCGAGGCGGAGAAGCCACGGTGGAAACGATGCCACCGCCAGGCAGACTGGCAGTCTCGACATTTCAAATCTGACAGGGCAGCGCTGCAAGTAGCGCTGCCCTTGGGATTATGGTTCCCATTCCGCCGGCCTTTTCTTGGTGGTTTACACCACCACGGAAAGGCTAGTGGAATGGGCGACCCTGTGCCCTCCTGGGGGCCCCTGCACTGCCCGAGCACTTGGCTTGGGTAGTGCTGGGACCCCCATGCACAGCCCCGTTGTGCATTTCACTGCCCCAATTACGGGCAGTAAAATACTGCCACATTATAAAGGCCCTGTTTCCCACTGGGCCGGTGGGAGGATACACTGTTTCTGCCCGCCGGCCCAGCAGGAAAATCATAATAGGGCAAGCAGGGGCTTCACTGCCACCTGCCGAACTCATAATGAGCCCTAAGAGTCTTAGAGGTTATGTTTGACATGTGAAGAAACTTCTGTTACTATACTTATACCTATCATGATTATTTAAATACATGATAATTATCTGCGTCACAACTGACAATATTTATCAGTGGATTAATGCTCAATATTTAACAAAAAATTCAGATTTTGGTATGTAAAGTGGTAAAGACCACGTGTTATTCTTCCAAAATGCGTAATTCGGTAGTTATCATGCCTGATAAATTCTAATTCGGCAAGGTTGTATTTTAATAGAGTGATAAATTTCAAGTTAATTAATGGGACACTCTTAAAAAGTATATAACTATTGCACTTTATAAACTATTCACTCACTCACCAACTCACATTTCAGCTTTTGGCTGGGAAATGACAGTGAACTTAATTGCCAAAGAAAATAAAAAAATGCAATGTGGTTTTTACAGAGTTGTACAATCTGCTGGCATATTTTAACAGACTATGACAATATGAACTTATTAAAAGTATTAACTTTTGCACAGAGTAATAGCTAAATATGCTGCTTACTATGAGGTTTTTACTACTTGGATATTCTTTCGATTGGAGCTTTTGCAATGAGACTAAATTCTAAATATGATGCTTCCTATGATGTTTTCACTCACTTGGATATTCCTTTGATTGGAGTTGAACCTTTTTTGCCGATTGCTTTCTGAATTGATGGGTCGTTTGCTGCACTGTGCATGAGATCCAGCCCCAATAAGGTATCTGTAACGACTGAAGGAAAATTATTAAGGTGAGACAGGAAGATATTTTGTTAAGTGGGATATGTATCTCATTTAACTGCATAAAAATGCATTCAGGATATAGCATTATCTTCATTAATGAAATATTATAACATAAACATTAAAGTGACAACATTGAATTTCCATGAGGGGACACCTGCACTAACCAAAACCAATGGACAATACTGGCTCAGCCTCTTATAAGATTTTGTGAGGCCTTGGGTAAAGAATACCCTATTTTGCACAGCACTAAAGGTTGGGAGAGAAACCTCAACCCATTTTTTATTACTTTCTTTTGTGGGAGCTTCCTTTTTGTCTGCTGTCCAGGCCTGTCTTATAGCTTATATCTGACATATACACCTCTCTTTTCCGCCACTCACATATTCCCTTCTCTTCTCTACTCTCCATGCCCCTCTCCCCACTTCCATGCAAGTTCCTATCAACAATCTGATCTCTTACTCTCCCCTTCTTACTAATCCCTAAATGCATCTTATTTCATTCCTCTCTCTTCCCATATGGCACTGAACCTACTGACTGCATACATTTCCTCTTTGCTGTAACTGACCTCTCTTAACTGCAACCTTTTCTTTCTTGCCCTTTTCTAATACCCATCACAATTCCACTCTGTCCTGAGTGATTTGCCCTTACTATATAAACCTCACCTGTTCCCTTCACCTACACCTATCAAGTTGATGCTCCAAATGTTGCTTCAGTACCTCTCTTCTCTACATTCATACTCCTCTTTTACTGGTCTTGTCATAGCAGTTTTAAAGGTCAAGCATATGCGTACGGCCTCTTGTATACTTTAAGTATACTCACTTCTGTGGGCTTAAAGCCATTTCATTTGTTCGTTTCAGTGTCATTTAAAAATCTGTGCTTGCTAGTGGTTAGTCATACCTCTTTGTCCCTCCTTTTCCTCTTTGAGAGCAGGGACTAACTACTGTGTAATTATGCTCTTTTGTGTTTATCTGTTTTTTGGGTACATTTTTTCATGGCTTCCTGCTCGTGTTCATTGAAGCTTCCCTTTTCATTTGTAGTGCAACCATGTTGTTCCTGCTTACATTTCACATGCTTTACTTCATCTAGCATCCTCTACGAGTGTTTGCTTTTTCCAGGATGTTGTTAATTATTTTTTGTTTCAGCCAGCATACTACTCTTGTCTCTCCTCCCTCATAACCTGAATGCACAGTGTAAAACCTTTCACAAAATTGGCACCGCGCTTCATATTTCGGCACGGTGCACAAAAGTCATTGGGGATGTGTTGAATTGCAATACAATATGTGGCTAAAAGAGTTCCCAAGGGACAGCCTGTGATACTGCACCCTTTCCCGGGTTCGTGCACATTAGAATGGTAAATTTTGCAGGTTTTTTCCAGCTAGCATATTAGAAATGTGAATGTGTTAGCATAACCATGTTGTTCCTGTTAACATTTCACATGCTTTACTTAATCTTGCATTCTCTATGAGTGGTTGCTTTTTCCAGGTGTTGTTACTTATTTTTTTTCTTAGCCAGTATATTACTCTTGTCTCCCCTCCCTCAGAACCTATTTCCCATTTTCTGGTTCTCTAGCGCTGCAAAGTCATATGAACGGTAATAGCGCTGTGCCAATATCATCACTCCACTGCATACTAAAAAAATAAAGTAAAAAAAATGTCATTTTCAACACCAAGAGCTCTAACTTTCATGAATGCTTGTTTAAACTTTCTGTCATGCTGAACAGTGCATCATGGCTGACAGCTAGAAAATAACTGTTACGTCAGGCTGGCTGCATCATAGCACCTATTTCAAATAACTTTCAGACATGTTGCACAACAGTTGCTGTACAAAATGGGTGAAGTTTACAAAAAAAGCATTATGATGCGGCTGTGGTTGACCATGTCATAGCGCTTTTATTTTAATTATTTTCAAACATGTTGTGCAGTGGCTGCACAGCTGTATAACATGGCTAACAAAATGGTAAAGCCAATAGATCTTTCATAGGCAAGACTAATTAGCTTTTGCAATGCTTGCTTTGCTTTTTCAAATGTGAGCCAAGTCCATAGTGACACAGATTTACTTTCCAGTGGTACGAGGAGCACAGCGATTGTACACTGACTTGTTAGGATGAAATTAGCTTACATGCCTCGTTGCCACCAGTGTCCCTCATATACCTCTGAAATTAGCTTTTATTGACATTTATTTGTGTTTCCAGAAAGAAACCTATAAGATCTGCTGCTGCGAACAAAGTTACATTTTTCACAAGTTTCACTTTGGAAATTGATATTAAACCCATGAATACTAAACTAATATATTTGAAAGGCTGTTGTTCAAAAAATACTTTACAGTATATAGAAAAAAACAATTATTGGGCAGATAACTTCTTCTATTCCGCCTTGGGAGGGGCATATCTTCTATTGGTGCTGTCTGAGGAGGGCTATAACTTTCAGTGGTGTAGCCAGTGCAGTATACCAAGGCCCTAAGACATTAGGGACCCACTGAACACTGATTACTAGTCTTCAGCAGGTTCAAATAGTGGCCAGGGGACATATACTTCCTTGCACTAGGCCCATGACACACTGGCTACATACTGTACTGGCCTTTTCTCAAGATGGGCTGGTACTGAAATATTATTGATGGTTGTGCGCTCCTAGTCCTTTTCCTGTGATTGCTGAACATTGCCTGGTTATGTTTAACAGGATGTGTACTTGCAAAAGAAAAGAAAGTGGCATTGTGTGAAATTGGTTTGTTTTGGTATTACCCATCAAATGTACTAGGGAGTTCTGGTAGCACACCCTGAATTGTGCTGGAGCAAACCCAAAATACACTTGTATCAGGGTTGCCCTATATCTCTGGCATATAAAATGTATAAAACATCTAACTTTAGCTGTAGTATTTGTGGTGTGCGTGCATGAAAATATGTGTGCATGCATGTGAAGCGGGGATATGTTGTGAAGCAGAGAGGTGTTACCAGCTCTAAGCACTGAGAGGCTGAGTTTTAAGGTGTTACAAATGCCTTTGTGGAAAAAAAGATAAGTAAATAACTTGGTTAGTAATTTATTGCTAAATTTAAGGTAATTTCTCTGCCTCATAGCCTCATTTAAGAATAGGCAGTTATTTAACAAGTGGAGCCGACGTTGGCTCAACATTCTCTGATTCTGGGCAAATAACAATCTCCCGTTGCCAAGGAAAATGAATGTGAATATGTTGCAATGTAACTACGCTCATAAAGTGCTCCAGTATCTTTGCATCAGATCATATTTCTGCTTTATGAAAATGCAAACACAAAAGAATACATAGTACTGAAATCCCAGTTTGAGCAGTGGAGGGACACAAATTAATCTTAATGAATCGTTGCTTGTTCCATGTTCCACAGCAAGAAAAGGATGTAACAAATAATGATTGCATCAAACTCACTGCTAAGTTATAATGCAGCAAAGAAAAGTGATAATGACGCCCTTGAAAGGTTTTATTGGGTGGGCTAAAGGCACCTTTTAGACTTGGCCCTTTGTGCATGGTCTGCCACAAACATTTTGCCCTCACCCTTTTTGCTGTTTTCTGAGCCTGTGGTGGCTTATAGGACTTTGTGCACTTTATCACATCTAACCAGTGCTAAAGTGCTGGTGCTCTCACCTTTAAATATGGTAACATTGATTTACACCCAATTTGCATGTTTAATTTACTATTAAGTCCCTTTTAAAGGGGTACTCTATGTACCCTGGACCTGTAAATTAAATGCTGCTAGGGGGCCTGCAGCACTGATTCTGCCAGCCACTTAAGTAGCCTTCTAAAAATGCATCAGGCCTGTCAGTGTGTACAGCTTTTAAACTGCCATTACAAGCTTGCAAAATAAACCTTTTGTCAGGCCAAACCTTCATTTTTAATACATTTGTTACCTCAAGGGTAGTATATAAACAGCCAAAAGGGTAGGGTGCAGTATATTTAAAAAGAAGGACATCTACTTTTAAGATTTACATGACCTAATAGTGAAAAACTCTTACATTTGTTTTTCACTACTTCAAGGCCTACATCTCTCATAGGACAACATTGGGTTAACTTATTACATTTAATAAGCACTAAACTTGTATTGGGAACAAGTATAAATCTTGAGTTTGGTGTCTAAAGAATTGTAATTTAAAACCCTCCTTAATGGTAAAGTCACATTTTAAGTAACAATTCTGTAAACACCACTCTTTAATGGTAAATTTGGATTATTAATCACAATTCTGAAAATACCATTTTGGAAAGTTGGCATTTTCTTGTCCTAACCATTTAGTGCCAGCAGTGTGTTTCCTAGTTCACAAAACTAGGTGTAGCTGCCAGTTGGTCTTTGTTTATTGCTCCTAGACAGTGAAGCAAAGGAGAATTGATGTTAGCAGGATGAATCATCTCTGACTTGATGACGGGGACCTACAGAACCTTTCCCTACTTCAGTTTGGGCACAAGGTATATATAATGGACCCTCAGACCCAACTCTTAAGTACATCTCTGGACTTGCGGAAGACTCAGAAAGACTACTCTGCTGCTCGGCAAATAGTGTTGCCTTCCTGCTCTGCTGTCTTGCTGTCTGAGTATAAGTACTGGACCTACATCTTGATCCCATGTCCAACAGTGGCTCCAAGGGCTAGTAGGCTGACCTCCTGATCAGAGTTTCAGGGGCAGAAAATGGTCCAACTATCTGAAACACAGCACATGGACACTCTGTGGTGAGTTTTCCCCCCCAATGGTGCCAGCCTAACCCTGGACCCTTGGAAGTGGTTCTGAAGGTGCTCTGCCAACCCATCTGTGGTCCTATGGGTAGAACAGATCCAGCATGAAGCACCACCTCCATTTCAGAATCGCCACAGCGCCAAGCATATCAAACACAGGGCCTCGCTTTGCAGCATGCAGCTTTCTCAGAAACACCGCTGCACAACGCATCGATGCAGGCCTTGGCATTGCCAGACCCTTACTGATGGTAACCTCAACAACGACTCAGGACTATGCATAGCGGCCCCTTAGAGTCTTTGGCAACACAGGTGTGTGACGTATTTGCGGCACAGAAATTCGCATTGCAAATCCCTCGTCAACAGCATCCTCGACAATGATGCAGTACTATGCGTGACACATCCTCAACATGAGGGGTCTCAATACTCCCTAACCAGGATTTTAGGTACTTTGTTTAACTGGCCTAACTTGGCACCTGTATCTGACCCATGCTTCATCGCGGTCAGCCAGAACGTGTGACTTTTCCCCAGTCTGGGGTAGCTGGGTAACCACAGGTGGCATTTTGTGCTTCAAGGTATATTTCCACCGAAACCTTTGAAGGTGCATATCTCTGGTTCTTCTGATTGGATTTTTGTTGTTTTGATCTGAAATCATTTATTACATTTGAACCTATTTTTCTAAATTGATGTGGGTTTTCTTCTGTCTTGTTTTTCATTGCTGCAAGGCCTACTTCTCTCATAGGACAACATTGGATTACCTTATTACATTTAATAAGTGAAAGCTTTGCAATGGGAACAAGTAGGAGTGTTTGAAGTGCTGCATAAATACTTTACACATTGTCTCTAAGTTAAGCATGACTGCTGTTATGCCACTCTACCAGAGGGCTAAGCACAGGTTAAATTGGGGTTTATTTGTGTTTCACCCAAACAGGAACCAGGGTAGCTGCCTGACTGTGGTTTCACCCCCTTCAACCAGTAACCTAATTTCTAGCAGCTCTGATTTAGATTGTTTAGGATGCAATAGGTTGCCAGGTGACAGCACATCACAGTGCCTGCAGTCTCCACCTGAAATGGAATATCAATTGAGGATTGCTAAAGTTAAGACATGTTGTGAATAAAAATAGTTTTATGCTTTGAAAAAGCTGTATAGAGTGAAACACCAGATGTATTCATATTTAATTTCAAGATACCACACCCCATGTTGATTTAAGTGAGTGGAGAACGTTAATAAAAGGATACCTTTATGCATAAGCTGAGACGGTAAGAGGTACCTAATTGTTTAACAACTGAGAAGCTCACCTGTTCTAACAAAACGTTAGAGCTGTCCCTGAAGACTGCATCAACTTCTACCCTGTGACTATCAATCCATCCCTTGCCGAAGACGCTGAAAACTGTGTGCTGCTTTAGCAGAAAAAGGTAATTCTAGGTAATACTTAATTCAGTGTTGGACAGTTATACCTTATAGCTAGATATAGCTGTGAGAATCCTTGTTACAAACAGTAGATGATGATTCACAGATGTTTTATAAGACGTATGTTTACTAATCCTCTGACTCCTATCAACTTAATTTGAGATGGTCCCTCATTAAATGGTATTAAAATCATCCAATTTCAAATGGATTTGAATAGTATCCTGAAAAATTCTCCTTATTTCTAGAGGCCTGCAATCAACAACAAAAATGTCAATTTGCTATAAGGCCTCTTCTGTGCCAAACACAAGGTCCAAGGATCAATTTGCTCTTCCTGACTCTTCCTCCTTTGCATTAAATTGCTTTGAACACTTTTAACACATTGCAACAACTCTAATCCACTGTATGCTGAGAACATAAAGTTGAACATGAAACTTTCCATTCTTTATGACATTTTCTCTTCTGTATTATTCTAGAAGTTGTACATTTATGAGTGACTTTGTAACATTTAAAAATGAAATCCACTCATTTTCCCACCTGATCACTCCATCACAATTCACTCTTCACCAGACTCCATTTTAATTCCAGATTGTTACCCAGTAATAAATTAACGCACCTACTATGTAGAATTAACACACCAAACTTTACAAGCTCATATTAACGCTTCAATGGTAAGTACACAAAACCAGCTCAAATTATTTCAAACTATTTAATCATGCATTGCTAACTTTGATTGGATTTTTCACCTCTGAAATTAACCCTACATTCTGCAGTTAGGCTGGCATCTCTAGGAAAAATCTACTGAACATTTAAAACCTGTTTCTGTTACTCTGCAATAGCTAATCATGAAGACAGATTCCTATACCCTACACTGCTCTCCACTCTGTCGCAATAATAAATAATATTCTCTGATCTTGAAAGAATAAAATGTATTTTCACACTTCTTCAGAGGCAGTACCTCAAAGATCTAAATTTCACGCTGAAATGCAGGCTAATTGCTCATATGGAAATTTAAAGAACAGATTGAAGCACTTCCTTTCCAGTAGCATTTCAATATGTATCATGTTTTAACCCCTTGTGTGCTCTGGATGAGGTGGTTACGTCTGCTGCCGTGGCGCTCAGGTTCCAGGGACGTAACCACCTTGTCCAGTAATGGGCCCTCAGAGGAAGCGCTAGCAATTCAGGGGGCAATTCATGTTTAGGTCTTTTCTGCCCCCCGGGGGTAGAATGGCCTATTGTAATTAGGCCGATCTGCCCCCAATGGGTGGCAGAAACCTCTAGACACTAGGGCTTTTTTTTTTTTGTTTTTTTTTTTTACACGTGGGGGAGCGACCCCTTAGGCAAGGGTCAATTCCCTGGGGGGCAAATTATCTTTAGGCCATTTATGCCCCCCCTTGGGGGCAGATCAACCTATTTTTTTATTAGGCCAATCTGCCCCCAAAGGGGGCAGAATCCTCTAGGCACCAGGGATTTTATTTTTTAATTGAATTTCACACTAGGGGAGTGACCCCTTAGGCAAAGGTCACTCCGCTGGGGGGGGCAAATTTATTTTAGGCCATTTCTGCCTCTCTTGGGGGCAGATCAGCCTATTTTAATTAGGCCAATCTGCCCCCAAAGCGGGCAGAAACTACTAGGCACCAGGGATTTAACTTTTTTTGTGACAATTTAACGCAAGGGGAGCGACCCCATAGGCAAGGGTCGCTGCCCTGGGGGGAAATGTATTTTAGGCCATTTCTGCCCCCCTTGGGGGAAGATTGCCCTATTTCTATTAGGTCGATCTGCCGCCGGGTGGCAGAAAACACTTAGGCACCAGGGATTGGTGTGTGTGTGTTTTGTTTGAAGGTGCAGCCTCTTGGGCAAGGGTCGCTCCCCTGGGGGACACATTTATTTCAGGCCGCTGAGCTATTTCTATTAGGCCGATCTGCCGCAAGGGGGGCAGAAACCACTTAGACACCAGGGATTGGTGTGTGTGTTTTGTTTGAGGGGGCAGCCACGGGGCACATTATTGTTGGCCTTTTCTGCCCCCCTTGGGGGAAGAACATCCTATTTGTGTAATGCCCATCTGCCCCAAGGGGGTAGAGAGCCCACTAGAGAGCAGGGAAGATTTTTTTCCAAAAAAGAGGGTGGAGGTATGGCCTTTCCCCCACCCGAAATAAATGGAGACACCAGTGGGCAGATGGGACAATTACCTTCTATCCACTCCCGGGGGCCAGAAAGCCTACTAGATGCCTGGGAATTGCAAAAAATAAAAAAAAATTGGGTGGGCATGGTTATGCCCCCATTCCAACTGAAGGGGATAACAGTCTTTCAGCTCTCCCCCTGCACACTAAAACATATTTTCCCACAGCAAGCAAGAGGGCATTTGATTATTTTGGGTTTTGGTTTTACATTTGGGCCATGAGAGCTTGTCCAACTCTCAAATTTGTCCCATTAGGAGTGGTGAGGGCTGCACTTTTTGGACTTTGGGACGCTGACATGTAGAAAAATCTACGAGTCCAGGGTGGTCTGCTTCACATGCACCCGCACCATTTTCTTACCCACAATGCCCTGCAAACCTCCAACTTTGCTGGAAATCACACATTTTTCCCACAAAATTCCTACCACCCAGCATTGTCGCATCTATGTCGATAAAAATTCTGCCCCACTTGTCAGCCTAAAAACATTTTTTTTCAAACTGCCCTTTGAAGTGAGGTATCATTTTTACCGGGAGACTGAGGGGAATGTTGGGTGGTAGGTAATTTGTGCTGGTGTAGTGTTACCACAAAGAAATGTGGGGAAAACTAGATTTTTTTAGCTAAATTTGAGGTTTGCTGAGGATTCTAGGTAGGAAAACACTGGGGGATCCACGCAAGTCACACCTCCCTGAACTCTCTCAGGTGTCTAGTTTTCAGAAATGTTTGGGTTTGGTATGTTTCCCTATATGGCTGCTGAGCCCAGGACCAACAACGCAGGTGCCCCCCTCAAAAACACGTAGTTTTGTATTTGGTAAATTTGATGTGCCACAGAGTGTTTTGGGGCATTTCCTTTCACGGGCACTAGGTCTACCCACACAAGTGAGGTACCATTTTTATTGGGAGACCTGGGGAAATGCTGGGTATATGGAAGTTTATGGCTCTCCTCAGATTCCAGAACTTTGCAGCACCGAAAGTGGAGGAAAAAGTATTTTGTTTGCCACATTTTGAGGTTTGCTAAGGATTCTGGGTAATAGAACCTGGTGAGACCACCACAAGTTACCCCATCCTGGGTTCCCCTAGGTGACTAGTTTTCAGAAATGTCCAGGTTCGCTAGGTTTTCCTCTGAGCTAGAGGCCAAAATCAACAGCTAGTCACTTTGAAAAAACAGGTCTGTTTTCTTTGGGAAAATGTGATGTGTCCATGTTGTGTTTTGGAGCATTTCCTGTCGCGGGCACTAGGTCTACCCACACAAGTGAGGTACCATTTTTATCGGAACACTTGGGGAAATGCTGGATGGAAGGAAATTTGTGGCTCTTCTCAGATTGCAGAATGTTCGATCACCGAAATATGAGGAAAAAGTGTTTTTTTGCCACATTTTGAGGTTTGTAAAGGATTCTCAGTAACAGAATCTGGTGAGAGCCCAACAGGTCACCCCATTCTATATTCCCCTAGGAGTCAAGTTTTGAAAAATGCACAGGTTTGGTAGGTTTCCCTAGGTGCCGGCTGAGCTAGAGGCCAAAGTCCACAGATAGGCACTTTCCAAAATATACATCAGATTTCAATGTAAAAATGTGATGTGTCCATGTTGTGTTTCCTTTCCGGGGAATTAGGCCTACCCACGCAAGTGAGTTACCATTTTTATCAGGAGACTTGAGAAAACACAGAATAGGGGAACAAGTGTTATTGCCCCTCGTCTTTCTCTACATTTTTTTCCTTCCAAATGTAAGACAGTGTGTAAAAAAGACGTTTATTTGAGAAATTACCTGTACTTCACATGCTAGCATGGGGACCCAAGGATAAAGAGATGTGCAAATAACCACTACTTCTCAACACCTTATGTTGTGCCCATTTAGGAAATACAAAGTTTTCCTTGATACCTATTTATCACTCTTTATATTTCACCAAATGAATTGCTGTATACCCAGTATACAATGAAAACCCATTGCAAGGTGCAGCTCCTTTATTGGCTCTGGGTACCTGAAGTTCTTGATAAAACTACAAGCCCTATATATCCCCGCAACCAGAAGAGTCCAGTAGACGTAACGGTATATTGCTTTTGAAAATCGGACATTGCAAGAAAAAGTTACAGAGTAAAATGTGGAGAAAAACTGCAGTTTTTTTACCTCTATTTCAATTTTTTTTTTAATTCAGCTGTTATTTTCTGTAGGCAAACCTTGCAGGATCTACACAAGTGACTGCTTCCTCAATTCAAAATTTTGTCTACTTTTCAGAAATGTTTAGCTGTCTGGGATCCAGCATTGGTTTCACACCCATTTCTGTCACTAACTGAAAGGAGGCTAAAAACCCAAAAAATAGTAAAAATGGGGTATGTCCATGTAAAATGCCAAAATTGTGTTTAAAAATGTGGTTTTCGGATTCAAGTCTGCCTGTTCCTGAAAGCTGGGAAAATGGTGATTTTAGCATTACAAACCCTTTGTTGATGCAATTTCAGCGAAAAAAATCACAAGCCTTGTTCTGCAGCCCTTTCTTAAAAAAAAAAAAAAAAAAAAAAAGTTTTGCTGTATTTTGGAAAATGTCTTGATCTCCTCCAGGGCAACCCACAAACTCTGGGTATCTCTAGAATTCCTAGGATGTTGCAAAAAAAGGACACAAATGTGGTGTGGGTAGCTTATGTAGGCAAAAAATTATGAAGGCCTAAGTACAAACTGCCACAAATAGCCTAAAATAGGCCTGGCACCAGAGGGGGGAAAGGCCTGGCAATGAAGGGGTTAATTTCCCAGAATTCATGTTGATATTGACATGTCTTTAATGTAGTTGTTTTTTTCACCCTGCCTTTTTGTTGCATTTAGTCTTTCTAGAGACGTGAGGTCTCAATTTTGGAATACTTCATAAATATTATCACAAGAAAAATATGACGTGTGAGACAGACAGAAATATGTGAAGGTTGGGACAGACAATGAGTGCTGTATTAGTGTTACATATTTAATTCAGGTCAAAATATGTCCTCCTACAACAAGAACATAAATGCTATTGTATACAGACCACAGACGTTGCTGCTGTTGGAGTTTAGCATATGAACATGTTATACACTATGAACAGACTTTAACTGTGTATTTTTGAAAACCATTATAACACTCACACTAAACGTTATCCCTTATTGCTCAAAATCATGTTCACCAGTGTAGAGACTTATAGCAAACATAAGCCCATACTTCACAAACAGTTGTATGCAACAATATGAATGCAGCATACATAAACATACATAAGTAACAAGCAAACACACATTAATAAGCTTGTATCATCTTTAAAGGGCCAACCCACAGTTTGTTCCTAATGTAGTCACATTTACTGTACATATCAACATATTGCATATAATACATATACTGTAACAGAATTGTACTAGAATTTGTTTGTTTTTTAAATTAAATATGCTTTTTATATTTTAGGATCTAATTCAAAAAATTGAAAAAACGGTAGCCATCAAGCCATTGAAAAATATTGGAAGGAAAAATGATCAATATAAACCTACAATGCTTACAACTATTTAAAATAATGTGAATAATGGGTTACAAACAGAGTTTGTCAGACGGGATACTCTATCACAGACTTTTTGGGTGCCTGTCCTCAGTGCTACAACTGTATGATAGCCTACAGCAGTTGTAAAATGGTGAACAGGATATCTGCCACTTTTTGTTACCCTATTTTTTTCTAACTTGATTAAAAGTTCAGATTCAAGTACAAGTACAGATCCTAATACTAAATACAATGTTTCTAAAATAAACAGCGAAATATATATAAATTATACAAAAAGCCTATGCAGCCAAATAAATAGAAACAGAGTGATGTACGTTAATTCCCCAACACTACCACATCCTGGAAATGCAAACTCAACAGACCAAAGAAATGGCCACATAAAATTACATCATTTTGTAAATATATATATATATGCATGGACCTTGAGTGTAAAGGGCCTATTCAGTAAAATATGTAAGGAAATAAGAATTATGGAAGGTCTCAACTAAAGCATAACATGGACATAGAATTGAAAATGTTATAAAAAAATGTTATTTTACTTTAACATAGCATACCCGTACCAGCAAATAAAACAAAA
This sequence comes from Pleurodeles waltl, assembly GCF_031143425.1. Classification (NCBI taxonomy): domain Eukaryota; kingdom Metazoa; phylum Chordata; class Amphibia; order Caudata; family Salamandridae; genus Pleurodeles; species Pleurodeles waltl. The sequence goes on along the minus strand of NC_090446.1, from coordinate 291,754,740 downwards.
TATTTATATTGTTGATTAATATTTCTTGGATAATAGAAACATACAAACACCAAGATATATTTTACAGAGGAAACATAAACACAAACATAACTCAATTTATGCCATTCATGATAACTGCAGAGTTTAAGAAATTAAATCTGGGATCATTATGAACTTAGAAATTACTGAAGAAGCAAAACCAAAGCACACGTTAATGAAGCAGTTATAATCATACAAAACAAAAGTAAAATTCATATAAAAAAGATGTCATACACCAGGAGGATCTTATATACATATGATATTATGGCCAAAAGATGCAGCTAAATTTGACGTAGACTCAATCAATTTTATACTTTATTTAAAAGTATACTACCTGTGAAATTCCAAAACCAAAAAATGTATGGTCTGTGTAAACTTCATAGAGTCAGCAAGTGTACTACAAGCAGCAGACTGCCCTAGTAACAATCCAACCAATAATCAAAAGATGAAGGTACAGTTTCCAAGACCATTATGCCAACAAGATAATTAAATAGTCTAATGTCTCAAAGACTCAAAAATTACAAAAAAGTGAAATATTAAACATACTGTAGGAATACTATACATTAATGACTATGACACAATAATCACTTTCGTATGAAATTCTAATACTAAAATTCAATTTGCTACAGAAACAAAGTACAGCTATTGCTCAATATGCTACATCCTACATCAAAAAAGTCACAAAGAACTGAGCTCAAATGGGATGTCTTAAGCAGCCGAGAAACCTTTAGGAAAAATATTATGCACTTACATAGTTAGGCATAAAAATATGCTGCTCATACAAATTAGGGAATAACTCTTTGAGTATTCATGAGCACACATATTGCACTGGCTCAATTTGTATTACAGAAGTTGCCACTCACGTCTCTAATTCGTCTTCTGTCATACGAAAGTGCCTAACGGGCACAAAAAGTGGGTGCACAGGCCACTGGGCCCTCAGTTCACTTTTAGTAATGCAGCCCCTAGTGTTTCATTAAACAACTCAGGGCTTTATTTTGAATTTGGCGGGTGGCAGAGGCTGCCAGCCAAACTCTTTAGGATGAAAAACAGCCAATCCAGTTTTCCGCCTTCTGCCCTATTATGAATTTTCTGCTGGGCCAGCGGTAAATCTCACCACAACAATGACACCAGCTTGTAATGGGGCCAGCGGCAATGTTGCGGTGTGTCGGTTGCAACAGAACCTGTTGCGCTTTTCACTGCCCATAAGTCGGGCAGTGAAAAGAATGATGGGGCTGTCCATGGGGACCCCTGCACTGCCCATGGCAAGTGCATGGGCAATGAAGAGGCCTCCATGGGGCCCCCGGCACCTGCTTTCCACCAGCTTTGCATGACGGTGGGACCACCATGCAAAAGCCAGCGGAGAGGGGACTCGTAATCCCCAGGGCAGCGCTGGTTGCATCGCCAGGCTGTTGACTAGGGGCAACCTGGCGGTGCCAGCAGTCAGACTGTAGCAGCCCCTCCACAGTCATAATATGGAGGCTGGACCACTGCTTTGGTGGTGGTGTGACCAACATTGCGAGTGTGGTGGTCCCAGGACCGCCAGACTCCTAATGAGGCCCTGAGTAAGGTATTTGATTATTTAATGCAAAGGACTATTTTGTATTTTGAAGAACATTACATTTGATGAAAAATCTACTTTTGAGCAATCTACCACTTTATTGATGTAAAGCAGAAATGTAAATTCGTAATTATTTTTGGATGATTGATATTTGCTCCCCTTCGTGAGAAAACCTGGCTTTGTTTTCTAATATGTGAGGGTAACTCCAAGGAATTACAGGGAAGATATTTTGGTTAAAACATTGTCTGGTTCAATATTATTTGGTTATGCAGTAAAATATATTTGGAAAAAAGCTGCTTGCATAAGTAGGGCAAAAGGAAGATGTTGTGATCTCTTTAAAGGTAAAGATCAAGGGTCTTGTTTCAAACACCTTATCAGCTATTGTAAACTTTATAAATCCTTTCATAATTTTAGGGTTGAATCGTGAAAATTTAACATTGGCAGTGTTACTATAACACATATCTCTGACATAGCTTTGGGCGGGCTGGTGTCTTAAATAGATGAACAGCACAAGCTGTAGTATTTTACCAGCTTATACAGTAGCAAATTGTTGTTGTTTACTGGAAATGTAAAGGTACATGCTGCTTTTCCTTGAAAATATAGCAGCAATTGGAACATTGCTAAAGTTAACAACGGAACATAACATACCAGCATAACATAAAGTAATGTAGTTTCACAACTAAAATACCCCTGCCGCGGCACAAAAAAAACAGTTAAAACAGAACACTTCACAGCAACTACAATACCACACAACAATAACATAATTCAGTGATGCAACACACAAATCCGCCAATGTAATATATAATGCAATGTATCCCTCCCACAACAACCTTTATTACAATTATGTGAAAAAGTGCCTGCAACACAATAATATCTCTTGAAATCTGTTTACATAATACAGCCAAGAAAAGGTATTTCCAGCAAGCACACCCCTCATTATATGGCAGTCACCAATATTTTGTGATCTGGTCCACGTTTACCTTGTGTACAAAAGGAAATTGACATCACATTAGAGCAAGGGAACAAAATGAATGTGAAAATGTAAAGAATTAGGTTAAGTGTTTTTGTCCAAATAGGATTTGCAACTGGTGCCAGTACTCAAACTATTGAGCAAGGCATTGCAGAGTGAGAGACTACAATTAGCACTGATACTGCTGTAAAGAATGTATCAAAACAATCTATTGAAGATCTCATCATAATAGAACCCAACAATTATATTGAAGAGGTTCAAGAAGACTCCTAACTTGAGGATGCAGTGAGTGGAATTCACTCATGTAATGGAAGTTTTTAACAAGATATAATGATGTATCAAACCAATATCAGAATTTATCAACAACCTTTTACAATTCCATCCATATGACACACTTTTTAAACCTAATAAGTATACTAGCTAAAAATATGGAAACAAAGACAACGCATGGTTTATTCATAGAAAGGATGAGCCTTTTTCCACACGCTATGTCTGGTCTGTAAAAAAAGTAGGATGGAAGTCCTTTCATTGTTGGCTTGTTAGATAAAAAGCATATGTATTAGAGAATCACTGAATATGAAAAGATAAACCTTCATCACTCTAAATCAAAGATGTGATGAATACATTTGAATATCTGAAGCCATCCTTTTCAAAAACATGCCACTGAAAAATGAGAGAAAGTCATGAGAAAATGTTTCGTTATAAGAAAGAGTTATAACTGATTAAGCTAATTGCCAAACAACATGTAAGCCAATGAGCAATCACACAAGCCACCTATTACTTTGAAAATTAAAGACAGCCTACCAGTTATTTCCAACAGCTTTAGTATTTTAGTGAAAAGTAACCTTCAGTAAGCAATTGAAAAAAGTAAAAAACATAATTATGTTGCAAATAGGAGAAATGGCCATTGTAGTTTGATTACACATAATTCACAAACAACAGTTAACAGACTCAAGTAAGCATGTTAGCAAGCAGGAAATCTGAAATGTGTCTATGGTGAATTGGAAATCAGGAATCCTAGTTTCATTACAAAGAATTCAGAAACAACAGTTAACTGTGTCTTGATATTATGTAATCATTATTCAAAAAGATATTGCTGAAGTAAACAAGAAAGCTGAAACACGTGGTTAATGATGGAGCCTCCGCAAGAAGGGATAGTACAACGTGGTTGCTTCATGTCTGAGCAGAAAACCACCAGCCAGATTTGTGTGTGGAGCTTGGCACCTATACATAACCATCCAATAACAAGCATCAATAAAATCTCTATAGCTGTGGCATTACTGCTGGTATATTCTTGTGCAGTATTTATTTATGGTTCATACCTTTGTATTTACCTGTAGTTTGACACACAACTTGAAATTCCCAAGCAAAATATCAGTTTATTTTTATAATTGGAGACATAAGTTGGTGGACCAAAAATATTGCCTTCTCTAAAATGGTTAGTTCATGTAATGGATAACAGAACTCCATGCACATTGAGGTTCTTCAAACCATGGCTGAGTTGCTGACATTGAAGACTTGCATGATTGGTTCAGATACAGGATCAGTTCATTTGTGTTTGACACAATTTCAACTGCAGGGATGTATGTGATTATTTTTCAAAATACCACGTCTTTAATTCTGTATTTCCATGCACAAGGTGCAGACAATTTACAGGAATTTTAGAATGTCCATACAATCACTGAATTCGACAATTAGCATATTGGTGGATACAACAACTGACAGTGAAATTCCGATGGAGGAAAACTTCCCCGAGATTTGAGTATGCAAAATTAAATTAATACCTTGTGAAACAGCAGTTGATAGTATGTTATAAGTTCAGGATATATATGTATCATATTAAAGAAGCTCATTATCATTTTGCAAATTCAATCATGCATAGGTGTGCTGCAGATGTTTATTTAGTTCTCCAGAACATTTAAAACTAGAACAAACATATGGCTTGTTTAGTAGATTTGAATTAAGTGAATCTGCTGGAAAACCCTTCAGTATATATTGGTTGGTTTTGCAGCAATTTGAATTAAATAAAATTGAATCTATTTGCAGGGTATGAGAAGTTATCAATTAAAAACAGATGAATAAACACCTGTTGTTTCCTAATTTTAGAAGATGAGCAGGTACAGCCGTGTAATATTGGAAAAGTCAAAGTGTGCGATGTGTATAGACAACATAAGATGCTGCTATCATTTATGAACACCTTACATGTACAGTAAAATTAACATCCCTTTATTTATTGCCTGCTCATCTATACCAATGCTTTTCTCTTCTAAGGTGGTATTTGACAAGTAATATTCAATATTTAGTGAATCTTTTGAAAACGTAGGGGCATATTTAAGAAAAGTGGTGCTGCACCTAGTGCAGGGCCACTTTTATTGTGCCCCTTGGCGCCCCCCGTAACACCACCATGTGTGTGTCATATCTAAGATACGGCTAACCATGGCGGTAGTTATGGGAACTAATGTTAAAAAAAATGACACTAGTCCAGCGCTTTGCAGGATTAGCATCAAAAATGTTGATGCTAATCCTGCAATGCCCATTGAGGTCCATTATGAATAATAGTGGGCCTCCTTTCAATGCTGGTCTGAGCAGGCATTAAAAAAGCAGAAAAAAATGGCACAAGGAAATCTCTTAGATTTCTTTGCACCATTTTTTGTCCACCCCCCTTTATGGGGGAACGCCTCCTTTGCATACCTGATGCCTGGCGCAGGCATAATGTAACACAAAGGGTTACAAAGTGGTGCAATGCATGCATTGTGCCACTTTGTTAATATGGTGCAGCGTTTTTGGCCTTCTAACGCCACAATAGCATAAAAAGATTATGCTAATGTGGCATTGGAAAGGCACTAGGGGCTCTTAAATATGCCCCTTAGTTATTTTCTGTCCCCTTCCTAATTGGAATCCTTCATCCTCAGGTTTGTGTTATGTATTTGAGACTGTGTAAGGACATAAACATTATTTTGCCTCCAGAATAAAAAAAGCTGCAAGAGATCTCAATTGTTTCAAATGTGAATGAGCTCACAATTCCGTGGCCAAGTGAGGTTACAAACTTAGAAAAATGTTTTATTTTAAAACTCTACAAAAGTCAAGCCATGACATATTTTGATTTTTGCTCTTTGCCTCTTATATTTCTTCTCGTCTATATCCTTGCAGGGTGTTTTGAACAACTATGTCATTTTTACACCATTTTGTTTACAGTATCTTATATTAAGATTAAAGACACTGCATCTAAACTATTGTTGTCATGCACAGGATGTTTTGTCATAATCAATACGAATTTATGAACTTGAGCTCCCACCATTAGTTAAATCACATTACACTGTGAGATCACCATGGAATATATTGTAAAAAGCATGTCAGTTCAAAAAATAACTAAATGTGGTGTAAAGTACAGCATTTCTCCAGTTGTTTTAAGACATGTCCATAAATCCCCCTTGAAATACTCAGATTCGCCGAACGTTGTCAATCACACTATGCGGTGTGGGGGTTGGTGTGAAAATATTTGTCAAAGCTCCTTTAGGTTCCCCAAGTCCTGATTTTAACTGGTCGTGCGGAGTGAGAAAGGCTCTCAAGCGTGTTAGTATTAAAGCAGGACCCAGTGCTTTAAATGAGTACCGGCACTTTTTTATTTTGAGAGGGAGAGTACCGGCATATCTCAAGAAAAACTTAATACTTTTAATTGGAGAGTACCGGCACTTCTCAGAAACAAGCAGGTACTCTATTACAGAGTACCTGCACTTCTATTTTTCCATTTAAAGCACTGAGCAGGACTCTCTAGTTGGCGGTGACCATTTCCTTTGTTGGATGTTTACCTTTATTCCAATTTCCTTTTAAATACATTCACTCCTTTGATTACTGAGTTTATTTTCTATTGTAAAGTGATTGCTTCAAAATGTGCCACCAATGATAAGGCAGGTGAAATATGTATCAGTAGTATGCTTACACTGTCAGCATTGTTTGTTTAGCCATAAAGCAGAGAAAGAATACAGGATCTCACTAAAACAGAATCAAAGGCTGCTTTGACCGCAACGTGAACAAACGCATTCATTGTTTCTACTCCACTTTTAAATGAAGAATAAATAGAAGAGATCAACCCGTTTTGATACATCATTTTGTGTGTGTCAATTTCTCTAAGATGGCAAAGAGAGAAATTTCATAAAAATCACTATTCACAAAAGTATACACTTTAAAACTCTACTGAAGGAAATGGATCCTCATAATGAACAGGGCAAGGTTGGCATAACCACCATTGCCTCACATAAGTAAACTGTTCATGTGGATGGAACCTAATAGTTTCCCAATATGGATGTATGTGGGCTGTATCGGCGAAGCGGGAGAGCAACATGTCAATCTGCTCATAAGTACATGGTTCTTACTTCCCTACTGAGACACCTTTTTGTCTCCGGGGCCTTGAAACGTGACTGGAGCACAGTTGACTGAGACTAGTGAATATTAGAAAGGAGATTGTGAGTCTGCTCCTCTGCAGCCACCCCGACCCTGCACGCTCATATCTGGGAGGAGTGGAATAGGGTGCTGTGGATCAGTAGCAGTACTGAAGGACAGGTGGTTTTGTGCTACTTTCCAGCCCATTGACTAGATATGCATGTCAGGTTTCCTTGCCTTAATATTTAAAAATGCCTTGAGGCTAGTCACGTGGCTGCAGTTTTATTTGTGTATTTAAAGGAATGCTTACAATACCTACTGTTGTGATTTTCTCACAGAACACCCTGGCTTCCGAGGGGGAAGGGGTTGGTACCCAGAGTATTTGTCGCACAACAACAATGCTTAGTAGACAACAGAACCTTCATTCCTCATTAGTGCCCTATACATTATGATCACTCTGTCTCTTCTAGACAAGTACTGTCTGGATTTTCAGCTCACCTTACTTCGCTCCTACAAACCTGATGACTTCATTTCACACACACCACACACACCACTGCCTCACTAGCCTCAATTTCACTGGTTTCACTGGTTTCAAATCACAGAGGCATGCTAATGCAACACTGGATAGTGGGATAAGGAGGATCACTAACAAAAAGATGGTAGCTTACCTAAAGAAACCAGATTGTATCAAACCAACTGCAACATGGATGGGAGAAAGAGTCAGGCCTCCGTGAACCACAGAGGGGGGACAGGTACACAGAGACAGGATAAGTGGGGGCACAGGACTAGGACAAATATTGTTTCAGAAACCCGAAAGGATTTGTGAACACTAGCTAAACTAGAGAATTTACTTAATGCATAGCTAAAGAAATGATCAGTCTCTAGTAATACATACGTTTTAGACTCAACCAAAGAAGAGCTTCAAAAGGGTTATAAGAAATGTATATGACCTTTGAGCCACCAGAACAGTCACCACTTACACTTCTAAAAAGCAAATTGCAGTCGATGCAGCACAGGTTCATGCACATTTCCAAGTGATTGGTTGAATTTCCACAGCTGCAACCATACCGTAATAGACCCGACAGGGAACCCGCAAGTACATCAGCTCAACATCAATGTGTATGGCAGGCCACAAGAACCACCCCTGATGAACCTATTCTAGACCCCAGCCTCAATGCACACCTTAATTAGTCATTGGGTAAATGCACGCACATTAGAATCCCCTGGATGAAGAACAACTACAAATATGCATGAAGGTGCCAACTCACGCCTTGCTGCAGATTGGCACAGGCCTAACAAATGCATCACCTGGAAAGTCTACGTTATCTGGCTAAGAAAGAAAATAGCAGCCTGAAGCACGCACGAATGTTAGTAAATATTGCCCAGACTAATGCTTCGTAGACAAGGGCCCAGATACCAGGACCATTAGGGCATGTAAATCAGATTAACAATTACACATTATTGGATTAGTGACTGCAAGGAATAACGAAAAATTGACCTTGCAAGGTCACTTTTTGATTATTGCTTGCAGTATTTTGTTCCTGTGTAACAATACCCAGTACCCACAAGTGTGAAATATTATGGAGGAGTAAATCCCAGGACAGATGTGTGCGTTAAACGTGGTTAGACCTGCGAGTTTTTAAACTGCTCAAATAGGTAACTTTGTGTACATTTACAAACCCCTTCCTGACACTTTCCCATGCCATTTTCTCCAACCAAGGGCTGTAATATATGGCTTTCTATTGTGGAAAAATATTTAATCCCCCAACTTTCTTGTGGGTGAAGGGCAAAGGATAATTCTGACAAAAAGAAAGGAGAAGTGTTACTTCATAATTGCCAGGATTTTCCAAAAGACATCCCCAGTATTACGCATGGAAAGCTGTGACTGGTGCAGCTTCTGGATAGTTTAGTGAATTCAACTAAATTATTAATCTACACCCTTGAAAAAGTTTCAAACCTATAGATACTGATTGATGTTTTTATGTGGACCTAGATGTTTAGGGATGGGGCCAGGTTACAAAAGTATTCTTTTGCATGTCGGTATGTGGACACACCCTCCTCCTGTTAAAAAGACAATAGTTTGTAATTGCATGTTGAAGATAACAGGCTATGCATTGAAAACAGTTTTGCGGTGTCTATATATATATATATATATATATATATGTATATATATATATATAGGGTAGCCGAAGGTGTGAGTTGTATTGTATTCATGTAGGTTTGCCAAAACCCTTGTTTTTGAAAATGGGATAACAAGGTGATAATGAATATGTATTCTTACTTGTGAAGTCTATCATGCCCATGCTCCATTGTAGGGGAGGGAGAGTCAGAGAGATATTAGGTTGTGCACCGATTACCCACATATATCAACCAAAGAGCAATCAGTTAATGACGGCAAACACTGCGACTCCACCAGTGAGAAGCATCTCAATGGTGTGTCATTAGCAAGCGGTGGAAGGGTGCCTCAAGGTCAGAGGTAGAAAAAGGATACTGAGCTTCATAGCATGGTGTGAATGGACTGCCTTCCCTAAATGATTGCTTTCAACTAGTGTTTTTTTACCCGAAGTACATCTGAAATACTGTACTTACGATTTACTAAGGCACAGTCATCAATCCGCAGTATAATTCCAGACTCCATCCCTCCAGATGGCGTCATGAGAGCCAGGAGCAGCGCAGACAAGAAAACCAGGACCATCTTCATGACAAGACCTGATAAATAGATTAAAAGCTCAGCAATGCAGTGACATATCACACTGTGCAGTAACCGAAACTGGGCATGGTACACTGGAGCAGCATGTATGCAATATTACCACTGTAATTCCTTCATTTATTCCTATGTTTTGGCTTCCATTTGATATCAATGTGTTAGGGAAGTCTCAATTCTGAAATAAAAATTATTAGCAACAACTCATATTAATATTGAAATAAATGTAGGTGTGATGTAAGGAAGGTCTAGAAATCGTTCAAGGTCCTTACTGAAAACATGATGGCCATATCTGCTTTATTTAGTCTTTCCTCGTTTTCTTTTATCTCTCATCACCCTGTCTCTTTCTATGTGCGCCTCTTTTCTTCCTTTCTTGCCCTCTCTCTCGTTTCCTCACCTTTTAATATGTATTGAAAGATAGGATGTTCAGTAAATTCGAATCCATGCAGTTGCCTGAAATTGACGCGGAGCTGGTTCGTCTTATATACCAATGACGCTGTGGAGTGAAAGAGGAAACACACACAGGGTATTTACATCGAGAATACAGCCGCGCGGTTTAGAAAATATCTCCGTTGTGTTTTTTTTTTTTTTTAATTAGTTCCATGTAATTTATAAGCCTTTATCAAGTAAACGGTTGATTTGGAATCTATCATCCTGTGTGTGCTAGATTAAAGGTCATGACACTAGAGCATTGTGTTTCTCTGGGCACCAAACCAGTCCAGGGACACCAATACCGCTTCCATTGAAAGGGAAAAACAAGAAGAAGTAGGGAAGAACACTAAAGAAAAAACACATTTTATATTTATTGCTTTCGTTTATCACCAACAGCTTATCGGCTTATTTGTATGTTGTATTATATTCTTGTGGAAACACTCTCAGAATGTTCTCTTGCTAGTTGTTGGACTTTTGCTTATGCAGGGTCATCCCCAGTCTGTTTGCCTCCTGCCTCCTATTTTTTTCTGACCTGTTGCTGTTGGCTTTTCAACTCTGAGCACTTTACTGCTAACCAGTGCTAAAGTGCATATGCTCTCGTGTAAATTGTATGTAATTGGTTTATCCATGATTGGCATATTTGATTTACTAGTAAGTCCCTAGTAAGGTGCACTAGAGGTGCCAGGGCCTGTAAATCAAATGCTACTAGTGGGCCTGCAGCACTGGTTGTGCCACCCACATAAGTAGCTCTGTAATCATGTCTCAGACCTGCCACTGCAGTGTCTGTGTGTGTATTTTTACACTGTAAATTCGACTTGGCAAGTGTACCCACTTGCCAAGCCTAAACCTTCCCTTTTCTTACATGTAAGGCACCCCTAAGGTATGCCCTAGGTAGCCCCAAGGGCAGGGTTAGTGTATGGATAAGGTAGGACATATAGTTATGTGGTTTATATGTCCTGACAGTGAAATACTGCCAATTTCGTTTTTCACTGTTTCAAAGCCTGTCTCTCTCATAGGATAATATGGGGGCCACCTTTAAATATGATTAAAGTGTAGATTCCCCTAGAGAGTAGATGGACATGTGGAGTTTGGGATCCCTGAACTCACAATTTAAAAATACATCTTTTAGTAAAGTTGATTTTAAGATTGTGCGTTTGAAAATGCCACTTTTAGAAAGTGAGCATTTTCTTGCTTAAACCATTCTGTGACTTGTTTGTGGATTCCCTGTCTGGGTCAGTTTGACAGTTGGTTGTTTTTCACCTCACACCAGACAGTGACACAAAGGGAGCTGGGGTGTAACCTGCATTTCCTGATTAGCCATCTCTGCTAGGAGGGAGGGGTGGAGTGGTCATTCTCATCTGAAAGGACTGTGCCTGCCTCTAACAATGCCGGCTCCAACCCCCTGGTGTGTGTCTGAGGCCTTGCCTGGGCAAGGCAGGATTTCACAAGTAGGTGTGAGTCCCCTTTGAAGAAAGGTGACTTCAAAGACTAAAATGGGTATAAGAAGGGCACCCAAATCTACAGACTTGAGAAACACTTCTGGAACCAAGAGGAACCTCTGCCTGGAGAAGAGCTGATAGCTGAGGAAGACGTGCTGCCCTGCCTGTGACTGTGCTTTGTGGAGCTTTCCTGCAGTGCTGCTTCTGCCAGAGTAAGAGGGCAAAGACTGGACTTTGTGTGCCTTCCATCTTGTGAAGAAATCTCCAAGGGCTTGATTTAGAGCTTGCCTCCTGTTGTTTGAAGTCTCAGGGACAGCACCTGGAGTCTCTGGAGAGACTCCTGCTCTGACAAGTGGTGCCCTACCCAGTCCCTGGGCCCTTGAAAGGAAAGCTGGTGGAAATCCAAGGAAATCGACTTCGGACCGACGCCAGTGCTGAATCCGGTAACGCCGCCTGCACCTGACGCCGTGACCTTCGCTGGAACGCGACACTCTTCGCAGGCCCGTCGCTGCAGCAGCCCCGCTGAAGTCCGCGACTCCGTGGAAGTCGCCGCACCACGCGTGACTGACACCGCTTGAAGTGCACGGATTCAACGTTTTGCACAGACGCCGCGATTCCTGACTTCGCGTCTCGGCTTGTTTTCACTCTACACCAAAGGTACTGTACTTGGGGGTCTACACGACTCCGTGTCCGGCGCCGCTGGTGTTGGCTTGTTGGGAACGACTCCGTCACGACGCCGTGTTAACATCTCATTGAAGCATTTTTGTTTCTAAGCGCTATTTTTGAGTTTAATCTTTAAAAATTCATAACTTGACTTGGGTATGTCGGATTTTTGTAGTTTTGGTCTTGTTTTGTTTAGATAAATATTTCCTATTTTTCTAAACCGGTGTTGTGTCATTTTGTAGTGTTTTCATTAAGTTACTGTGTGTGTTGGTACAAATACTTTACACCTAGCACTCTGAGGTTAAGCCTACTGCTCTGCCAAGCTACCAAGGGGGTAAGCAGGGGTTAGCTGAGGGTGATTCTCTTTTACCCTGACTAGAGTGAGGGTCCTTGCTTGAACAGGGGGTAACCTGACTGTCAACCAAAGACCCCATTTCTAACACTAATAGATTAGAATTCTTTTATAATCGCATGTGATATTTAAATATGCCCTTTCATTTTTCCTGCTATTGTTGCTTAGCATTTGTGTGTTCCACATAAACAGATTTAATAACACACTTATATAGGATTCGGCAAACAGAGTATAGGCAGCCAAGTTGGCAGAGTGCTCACCATTTGCCTCTCTGCATATACTCAGCCCTCAAAGTTTAAAGTCTTTCACCTACCCCAACAACAACTCTCTACATTGGCTGGAATAATCGAGACTGCATTCCTGTTAACGTAGGAAAATACGTTCGGCTCTATGTTTTAACCCCTTTTCTGACAGGTCTTTTTCCCCTACTTTGCCAAGCCATGTTTTGGCTTTTTGGGGAAGTTTGCGCTTAGGCCCTCATAACTTTTTGTACACCTAAGCTATCCACGTCAAATTTGCGTCCTTTTTTTCCAACGTCCTAGGGATTCTATAGGTACCTAGAGTTTGTGGATTCCCCTGGAGGAGACAAAGAAATTAGCCAAAATACTGCTAAAATTGTTTTTTGGGGGGAAAAAATGGGAAAAAAGTGCTGCAGAAGAAAGCATGTGTTTTTTCACTGCAAATAGCATCAACAAAGAATGTGTCCTCCTGCCATGCCTTCTGTTTGCCTAAAGGGAGATGCCTCAAAAGGGGCTTGGATTTAGTCCTTTTGAGTTACTTAAATGGCCACCCTGTCAGGGGACCTTTGAATCTGGTGAAGGAGGGCTTACAGAAAGACCTCAATAAACCTCCTCAGGATGTATTTAGCTACATACTGGCCTTTAGAAACCAGACTGCTCACTTCAGAGCTCTCACACCAGAGAACCTGGAAGCAAGCCAGGTAGACATAAAATGGTGCTTTGATAATAGTGACACTCTGGTCGAGTTTCAACCTGGGCAAAAAGTGTGGGTAATGGTGCCAGTGGAGCCTAGGGCGCTCCAGGACAAGTGGACTGGGCCATTTTAGATGATGGAGCGCAAGAGCGAAGTCACCTACCTGGTGGACTTGCGGACTCCCAGGAACTCCTTAAGGGTCCTGCATGTGAACCGTCTCAAGCCACACTTTGAGCGGACTGAATTGTCCATGCTCCTAGCTTTCCACAGATGATGGGGTGGAGGAAGAGAATGAGCCTCTTCCTGACCTCCTGTCTTCTGGAGAAAAGGATGGGTCTGTGGAGGGAGTGAGCCCCTCCCTGACCTCAGAACAACAGAGTGACTGTCACCAGGTATTGGGTCAGTTTGCCTCCATGTTCTCCTTGATTCCAGGGGTCACACACTCGTGTACCCATGATGTGGACACTGGGGACAGTCCACCCATTAAACAGAAGGTTTACAGGGTGACTGATAAGGTCAGGGCTAGCATCAAAGATTAGGTGTCTAAGATGTTATCCCTAGGGGCCATTGAGTTTTCTAGCAGTCCTTGGGCCAACCCTGTGGTCTTGGTCTCAAAGGCTGCTGCTCATGGTGCCACCCCAGAACTCTGGTTCTGTGTGGACTACTGGGGTCTCAATGCAGTCACTAAAACTGACACGCACCCCATCCCGAGCTCATGAGCTCATCGATCGGTTGAGAATTGCCGAATACCTCAGCACACTTAATTTAACGTCTAGGTATTGGCAGCTAGACCTAACTGAGGGTGCCAAGGAGAGGTCAGCATTTTATATCCCAGATGGGCACTTCTAAGTTTAAAGTGATGCCATTTTATGTGATGGAGCGCAAGAGCGAAGTCACCTACCTGGTGGACTTGCGGACTCCCAGGAACTCCTTAAGGGTCCTGCATGTGAACCGTCTCAAGCCACACTTTGAGCGGACTGAATTGTCCATGCTCCTAGCTTTCCACAGATGATGGGGTGGAGGAAGAGAATGAGCCTCTTCCTGACCTCCTGTCTTCTGGAGAAAAGGATGGGTCTGTGGAGGGAGTGAGCCCCTCCCTGACCTCAGAACAACAGAGTGACTGTCACCAGGTATTGGGTCAGTTTGCCTCCATGTTCTCCTTGATTCCAGGGGTCACACACTCGTGTACCCATGATGTGGACACAGGGGACAGTCCACCCATTAAACAGAAGGTTTACAGGGTGACTGATAAGGTCAGGGCTAGCATCAAAGATTAGGGGGGTGATTTTAACCTTGGCGGACAGCGGAGGCCGTCCGCCAACGTACCGCCGTGAAATAACCACACCGCGGTCAAAAGACCGCGGCGTCCATTTAAACATTTCCGCTGGGCCGGCGGGCGCTCTCCGAAAGAGCGCCCGCCGGCCAAGCAGAAATGCCCCTGCAACGAGGACGCCGGCTCAGAATTGAGCCGGCGTAGTTGCAGGGGTGCGACGGGTGCAGTTGCACCCGTCGCATATTTCAGTGTCTGCAAAGCAGACACTGAAATACTTTGCGGGGCCCTCTTACGGGGGCCCCTGCAGTGCCCATGCCATTGGCATGGGCACTGCAGGGGCCCCCAGGGGCCCCGCGGCACCCCCTACCGCCATCCTGTTCATGGCGGGTTTCCCGCCATGAACAGGATGGCGGTAGGGGGTGTCTGAATCCCCATGGCGGCGGAGCGCGCTCCGCCACCATGGAGGATTCAATGGGGCAGCGGTAAACCGGCGGGAGACCGCCGGTTTACCCTTTCTGACCGCGGCTGAACCGCCGCGGTCAGAATGCCCTCGGGAGCACCGCCAGCCTGTTGGCGGTGCTCCCGTGGTCAGTGACCCTGGCGGTCACCGGCCGCCAGGGTCAGAATGACCCCCTAGGTGTCTAAGATGTTATCCCTAGGGGCCATTGAGTTTTCTAGCAGTCCTTGGGCCAACCCTGTGGTCTTGGTCTCAAAGGCTGCTGCTCATGGTGCCACCCCAGAACTCTGGTTCTGTGTGGACTACTGGGGTCTCAATGCAGTCACTAAAACTGACACGCACCCCATCCCCGAGCTCATGAGCTCATCGATCGGTTGAGAATTGCCGAATACCTCAGCACACTTAATTTAACGTCTAGGTATTGGCAGCTAGACCTAACTGAGGGTGCCAAGGAGAGGTCAGCATTTTATATCCCAGATGGGCACTTTTAAGTTTAAAGTGATGCCGTTTGGGATGAAAAATGCCCCAGACACATTTCAGAAGTTAGTCAACCAGGTGCTGATTTGGTTGGATGACTTCAGCGCAGCATACCTGGATGCCATTGCAGTGTTCAGTTCCACTTGGAAGGAACACTTGCAGCACCTCTGCAGAGTGTTGTAAGCCCTGCAAAAAGCAGGCCTCACTATTAAGGCTAGCAAGTGCCAAATAGGACAGGGTTCAGTGGTGTATTTGGGACACCAGTGGCACCCCTACAGCCAGACTGAGGTGAGGACCTATTTAGGCTTCACTGGCTATTACAGGATGTTTGTCAAGTGGTATGGCACCATTGTTGCCCCCTTGAACTAGTTGACTTCCAAGAAGCAATCAAAGACGGTGATCTGGACAGAGGCTTGCCAGATCGCTTTTGATGCCCTGAAGGCTGCCATGTGTACAGCACCTGTGCTGCAGGCACCTGACTACTCCAAGGAGTTTGTTGTGCAAACAGACGCCTCAGAGCATGGTATAGGAGCAGTACTTTTACAGCTTAATGAAGAGGATCTAGATCAACCTGTACCCTTCATTGGCAGGAGGTTACTTCCCAGGGAATGTAGGTGAAGTGCAATAGAGAATGAAGCTTTTACTGTGGTCTGCGCACTGAAGAACCTAACACCTTACTTGTTTGGGACTCACTTCTGGGTTCAAACCGACCACAGCCCCCTCAGATGGTTAATGCAGATGAGGGGTGAGAACCTAAAACTGTTGAGATGGTCCATTTTCCTACAGGGGAAGGACTTTACGGTGGAACACCGCCCTGGTACAGAACACGCCAATGCTGATGGTCTGTCCAGATTCTTCAGCCTTAGTGATGAGAATTCCCATGAGGTCGGGTAGTTGCTCCCCACTTTCAGCTGGGGGGGACATGCGTCAGACTTGGTATCCTTGGCGTGGTCTCCCCTAACTTTTTGCCTCTGTTTCCCAGGTTGTTGATATTGCTGGACTCTGTTTTTGCTTTTTTTGATACTCTGGGCACTTTACCACTGCTATCTAGTGCTAAAGTGCAAGTGCTCCTATGTAAAATGTATGTGTAATTGGCTAATCACGATTGGCTTATTTGATTTACTAGTAAGTCCCTAGTACAGTGCACTAGAGGTGCCCAGGGCCTGTAAATGAAATGCTACTAGTAAGCGTGCAGCACTGGTTGTGCCACCCACATTAGTAGCCCTGTAAACATGTCTCAGACCTGCCACTGCAGTGTCTGTGAGTGGTTTTTAAACTGCCAATTTGACTTGGCAAATGTACTCACTTGCCAGGCCTAAACCTTTAATATTCTTACATGTAAGGTACCCCTAAGGTAGGCCCTAGGTAGCCCCATGGGCAGGGTGCAGTTTATGTTTAAGGTAGGACATATACTAATGTGTTTTATATGTTCTGACAGCGAAATACTGCCAAATTCAGTTTTCACTGTGCAAGGCCTATCTGTCTCATAGATTAACATGGGGGCTGCCTTTCAATTCTATTAAAGCATAGATTCCCTTTGGGAGCAGATAGAAGTTTGGAGTTTAGGGTCTCTGAGCTCACAATTTAAAAATTCATCTTTTAGTAAAGTTTGTTTTTAGATTGTGTTCTAAATGTCACTTTTAGAAAGTAGGCATTTTCTTGCTTAAACCAGTTTGTGACTCTGCCTGTTTGTGGATTCCCTGTCTGGGTCAGTTTGACAGTTGGGCTGTTTGCACTTCTCCTCTAGACAGTGACACAAAGGGAGCTGGGATGTAGCCTGCATATCCTGATGAGCCATCTGTGCTGGGAGGGAGGGGAGGAGCGGTCACTCACACCTGAAAGGGCTGTGCCTGCCCTCACACAGTGCAGTCTCCAACCCCCCGGTGTGTGTCTGCGGCCTGGCCTGGGCAAGGCAGGATCTTACAAACAAGAGATACGTTCCTTTTAAGTTTTCCTACTTCAAAGGCAGAAACGGGTATAAGTAGTGGACCCAAAACCCCAGACATTAGATTACTTCAAGATCACTTCTGGATGTCACATGGAGCTCCCTTCATGCTCCGTGACTAACGAGCTTCTGTCTGGAGCAGCAATGGCGGGCGGACGCGATGCGCGGAAGATCGCGCTGCACTGAAACCGAGCACCTGAGCGGCTGATGGTGCGCTCCCCCCGTTCGGGATTCATCGGGAGGTTGGGAGGTGACTCCGAACAAAATTCTTTTTTGAAGGTGTAAGGTGCGAGTCGGCACGAGTCGGTGGTCTCCAGCATTGGTGCTGGGAGACCGAAAGGCTGCAGGAGGAGGAGGAGGAAAGCGGTACAATAACGGGAGTGTTCGGAAATTTCCCAGCCACTTCTTGCTAGTATTGCCTCCTTTTCGATTATTGGCTGTACATCTTGAGGACACGTAAGAAGGCAGGAGGCACGGAGACACTGGCAAGCAGAGAGAGAGGAGAGGAGGGAGACGAATGACACGGATTGCAACAGTCAGATAAGTGGAGCGCTGGAGTGGGACATGTGGTTTGGGTGAACAGGGGTGGCAGCATAGGAAGCTGTGGTGGCCAGCATAAGGAAACCGTTGTAGATACTTCGCATGGATTGGAAGGAGTGAAAAAGACTGCAAAAAAAATAAAACGGAAATAAACAGTTGTTTGCAAGGGGTGAGGTAAGAGTGTGACAGGTCAGGTGCGGGCAGAGGTCATTTCTTAAATTCAATTTTTTTTCAAATCAGCCTTTAGATGTCCCTTCAAAATTAACAGGGGTTTGGGGAGCACAAGGGAAGTGGTTTGCAGTTATGTGGATGTGGCTGCTTTCCCTGGTAGCGCCTGCTGCTCTTGCCACTCCTGCCACCCCTGCTACTCACTTTTGTGGTTTCTACACCTCCCGTACTTAAAACATTCAAGTTACCTATCTGGCTGCCACTCCCTATAGCCTTATTTACTCCACTTCAGTCTCATCTGGACTTACCCCGTGATAAGGTCCTCCCCTCCCAGTGTACGATGAAACGTATCACCCGGGACGGTGGCCTTAAAGCACGGACAATGGCAAAACACACAAAAGGAAAAAAATCTAAATTCTTACTACTGCCTTGGGCAGCTATAGGCATAGCTCTCATCAACAAGACGGATCAGTCTCTCTTAGAGATTCTGCGGGGAGCCAGGACTCTACATCTTCTTCATTAGGTCTCTCTGTCATGCCCGAGCTCGGCATAGGAGAAGATTCAATCAGCAGTGCAGTCGGCCGACCTGCATTTTCAAGATGGTTCAACAGATGCGACTTCCTCTTTATCACCAACCTTAGTATCATTAAACAATCTCCCTCCTTCTCACTCTACGACATTCTCTCAATATAAGGGGAAAGCTTATCCGCTTTTTTCCAGTAATACTAAAGAAACACCTAAAGCGACCGCAGGAGGCTCATTAAAAGAAGGAGGATCCGAGGGTACAATTCTGCCAGAAGAAGAAACTGCAACTAACATCACAGCACCCCCCACCGATGCCGCTGCTGTTGTGTCAAGTGGATCAAGGATACTTTATCTAATTTCAGAGAACCTAGCAACCAATACTATGCTTTCAACACCCAGCTCTTTACACAACCCCTCATTACGGTGAATACAGAAGGCACCACAAATATTACCGCAACAATGGAGGAGTTGATGTGCCAGATCTTATTGGAACTTCGAGCCATAAACGTTTCTCAGGAAGAAACTTGTAGGGAAACAAAGGAACAGTTGAACCAACTTAATACTCATTTAACGCTTCTTTCGACTAGAGTATCACAGGTGGAACAAAGGGCTCGGATTTAGAGGACACCAATAACCAAGTGGAGACGACAACATCACGGGTCCAATCCGAACTAAAGGATTTACAAAATAAGCTGGATGAGATGGAAAATAGATCACAACGTTCCAACCTTAGATTTGTAGGGGTTCCGGAGAAGATGGAAGCTGGCTCATCTGTAACTAAGGTGGTGTCTGAACTTATTGGTAAAATCATTCTTCTGGACAGGGCAAACCCGGAAGGAGATTTATCCATCATGGGGGCCCATAGGGTACCCTTTGTGCATCCTGTTAATTCAAAGTATCCACTTACTATTCTGGTTAATTTTGGCGTTTTTAGTTTAAAGGAGCAAATTCTTTCTCAAGCAAGGAAAGTACGTGAATTTAAATTGGACGATGGTTCTAGATTTGCTGTGTTTTCTGACAAGTCAGTGGCAGCAGCCCATCGGCGTCTGGAGTTTGTCGGTCTAATTGATGATTTCAAAAGATGGGGGGCCCCGGCTGGTACAGTGCAACTAGCGAAACTGAAAGTATTGTACAAAGGTCAAGCGAAAGTCTTCCAAAATGTCCAGGAAGCAAGGATCTTTTGCAGCTTGTAAAAAAACAAGGAAATAGTTAGTAGAAGCCTTTATGTGTAGTGCGTCAGGCCATATTTTGCATATTACGTATTGATTTTTTGGTTTTTCAATATTGTATGCTTTCCATGGTTTAGTAGGAACTTACATCTGTTTCTCATCATAAGCTAGAGCACAAGGATAGTAGATATTAACAAGAGGTGTAGGGGATGTGAAATGTATAGCGGGGGTAGGGGGAGGAGGTAGGGGGAAGTGCTAGAGTCGCTCAAGGTATTTTTTTTCGATTGGACGATTAGCTTTTGTATGCCGGTGTCAGTGTGGATCCTCCACCTTGCTGCTCTTTTTAAGACCAAGGCTCCACCGATGCCACGTCAATACACACTAATATTGGGTTATTTGGGCACAGGGAGGGGGGTGGTGCACTGTCCGATGGATTCATGACCGGTTGGATCTGTCGGGGAAGGGAGAGTTCCACAAGGGGATAGGGGGTTCAAAAGGGAGTTAGAACGAAAAATGCAGGTGCTAGTCATCCAACTTAATTGCTCGCCTGAGGAAAAGAAACAAGACAAAAGTTCAGTTAAACTAATAGTACAAAGGCGATGAGAATTAGGAGGAAGGAATAGCATTTTGTATAAGGATGGAATCTAAATTAAGAGTAGCCTCACATAATTTAAATGGGGCCAACAAAAATGTGAGATTTTGTGCAGCGCTTGGCTGGCTGGAAACAGCACAGGTTCAAGTGCTTCTTTTACAGGAGACACATTTAAAGCTTAATGCTAAGCTACCTAGACTTCCGCCATACATTGCCAATTCTTTTTACGCTTCAGTGGATGCTGCAGTACGAGGCGTGGCAATCTTGTTCTCCAGGAGATTTGTAGGGAAAATAAATAGGATTGTTTGAGACCCACAGACGAGATGGATAATAGTCTCCACAACAATGGCAGATAAGGAGGCCCATTTCGTAAGCTATTATGGTCTGATAGAGGATAATATAAAACCAATGCAGACACTATATATGCATCTTTCCCTTCTTCAAGGGTATTTTATAGTAGGAGGGGACTTTAATGTGATGCCAAATACTTTGTGGGACTCATCATGTAAGAATAAAGCACAGAAGAAACCAAAAACTTCTCAATATCTGGCAAAACTGATACAAGAGTTAGGCTTAGTAGATGCGTGGTGAGCTGATCCTCAGTATGTTAAAGAGTATATGTGTTATTCTAAGAGGTATAATACGGCGTCAAGAATTGATTTTATTCTGATCTCATTTAGATTAAAGTGGCACCAAACAGGAATACTCGTAAACTCTTTCTCAGACCATTCAGTTCCTTGGGTCGATTTTGATGACTTCAAAGATTCGGCTAATCAGCATTGTCGTTCACAATGGCGCCTTGATAGGTCGCTTTTGGCAGATGAAGACTGGGTAACTAACCTCAAAGTATTAGTAACTGATTTTTTGGAGATAAATAAGGGATCTGCCCCTTTTTTTATATATGGGGGGCCGTTAGGGCCTTCATACAAGGGGAGGCTATCTCCTTCAAAGCCCATCTAGGTAGAACAGCTCGTGAAAAGAGCTCTAAACTGCAAAATGAGCTAGAACAGGCATTAAGAAAAAAGCTACTATTTTCTAGTCCGGAGACACTATAAAGGTTGGCAAGGGCTCTGGCTAATCTAAGAAATGTCTTTCTTTCAAAGGAAATACTTAATAGGAATACTAGTTATCAACGTCAATATGAAGAAAGTGAGCATGCTGGTAGATTTCTTGCTTGGTCAATCAAAAAGCGTGCCAGTATTAACTTAGTAAAAGCCATCTTCGATGAAGAGCAGGGTAGTATGGACATGCATTCTTAGGAGATCAAAAGAGTATTTCTCTCACACTACGTTAAGCTATATACAGAGGAAAAACAAGTAAATGATTTACAAATCAAGATGCAATACTTCTACCTAGGCTAGAAGAACAGAATGTATTATTATCTCCTATTTCTTCCCAAGAAGTTATTAGAGTAATAAGGGATGCTTCCAACGGAAAAGCTTCAGGTGAGGATGGCCTCCTGGCAGAAATTTACAAAATTCTAAAAGATCAAATCGCTGATATATTAACAAATGTATTTAATGCAATGCTAGGAGGTGTAGAGGTTGCCTCCGAATTTTCAAGAGCAATCGTGGTTAGTTTTATTAAAAAAGACAAACCACCGGAATATCCTGGATCATATCGTCCAATTAGTTTGCTAAACCAGGACTATAAACTTTTTACTAAGATTCTGGCAGTTCGTGTAGCTCAGGTTGCTCAAGCACTGGTTCATGAGGATCAGTGCGGATTTCTGCCAGGTAGGCTAGGCTACTATCCACTAACACCAATTTTTTAATTCAAGCCATAGATTATTTATCGCATAGCAGTCATCCGGCAGTAATTATGATGCTTGACACAAAAGGCGTTCGACCTAGTTCAATGGCAAGTGTTATTCTCGGTACTCGCAAAGTTTGGTTTTCCTGGGAAATTTATCCAGATTATACAGACTCTCTATACAGTGGCTCAAGCAATAATCTCAGTCAGTGCCCAGACAGTAGGATCAGTATAAATCACGCAAGGCATGCGACAGGGCTGTCCTCTCTCTCCAGTTTTGTTTGCACTCTTCATTGAACCTCTAACTGCAGTGATTCGACAGGACTTAAATATTCAAGCCCCTCTACCCCTAGCTCCCAAAGTAAAACTATTTGCAGATGATATGATCTTATATCTTAGTGCAGAATAACAGAATATCGATAGAACACTTGCAAAAATTAGGGCATTCTCTGAGCTAGGGGGCTACAAAATCAATCAATCTAAATCAGAGGTGTTTCTATATAATGCAGAGGTGTCGGTCCTGCCACAAGGTATTCGTGTTGCATCTTCAGCCTCGCATCCCATTAGATATCTTGGTATATATGTGTCTCCGAGTTCGGCAAATTTGTTTCAACTGAATCACACAAATGTTCTCAAAAAAATGCAAGGATTCTTACTTAAATGGCAGGAGTCTCCTATGACTATAATAGGAAGGACTGCATTGGTCAAAATGTCGATTCTTCTGATACTACTATTAGTTTTTTCAAGTGTGATTCTGCGAGTTCCAAAAAAGTGTTTTGATAACTTAGACATATTAATTCGACAATTTATCTGGAATCACAAGAAGCCCCAGCTCCAATTGGCTAAATTATCTTTGTCAGTGGAAGATGGAGGGTTAGCTCTCCCTACTATGGTAACTTATTACGAAGCAGCTGTATTTGATTGGGTGTCGAGAGTAGCGCAAAAGCCAAAATGTAATTTTTATCTCAATCAGATGATGTTAGAAATGAATGTCCGATTTTTTTACATTCCCTCACCTAGCAAAAAGGCTCAGGTATAAATTACCAGTCATGATTCAAGCAATTATATCACAGTTAAAGCGTAAATATCAAATTGATAAGGCATTTTCGTTCCTCCGAGTAAGGGACATTGGTTGTTTAGGAGTGGAATTAAGTCAAAGCCATATACTGCAATGGGAAGAGCTGGGTTTTAAGACCTTAGAGGACTTTTACTTAGTGGATTGTTTGAAAACATGGGCACAGTGTGCAATGGGTGCAAGCGATCATCCAGAAAACTTAAAATTTTCATATTGTCAAATTCAACACTCTTTGCATCTAGCGCGACAACCATTAGACTGCACAAATAAACCCATTGCTCAGGCCTTCTACAATAATCAACCAGGTATTGGAAAATGGTTTAAACTACTTCAGGATGCAGGGACAACCAAGATAACCATCCAAATTTTGGTGCGAATAACCAATATGACAGGATGTAAGATAGAGATACAGCACTGGAGAAAATACAACGAGGTGGCGTACAAAGCACTTAGATGGGCCAAAATAAAAAAGAGTATCTTATTTTCTAGGTGGTTGTTGTATTATACCCCCGCTGTAGTAAGAGATATGCATTCTGAGAAATCAGGCTCCTGCCCACTTTGTCAAACCTCCCATGGGGATTGGATACATATGTGTTTTAGCTGTATATCTTTGGCAAGGTACTGGGAACAGATTTTTCAGAGGTTAAGCTCCTGGATAGGCCATGTGATCACCTCTAGGTTGCGCTTTGGGGCATGATGCAAATTATTAATCTTTCTAATGCATCTAGGCAGATGGTATTTGCAAGTACAGTGATAGCTTTATCACTTATATTGCTGGCATGGAAATCATCAGCCCCCCGACATACGCACTATGGGAGGTGAAAATGGAAGCTACTAGGGTTAGAGAAAAATTGTATGCTCAGCGGATAGGAGCCATGAAAGATATCATGCGATTTGGGCCAAAATGAGTAACTCAGCGGAAGACTAGGCGGAAGGTAGGGGCAGTTGAGCAAGGAGATTAAGTAATTCAATTTTGAAAAATATGAAAAATTCTATTGTATGCTATAAGTTAATATGTCAAAACATTAATGTGGGCAAAGATGAAAGTTGGATTCATTCATACATATATGTAATACAAAAAGTTCACGTGCTGAATAAAAAAAAAAAAAAAAAAAAAAAGATCACTTCTGGAATCGAGAAGAACCTCTGCCAAGGAGAAGGGCTGAAGATCTGAGGAGAAGTTCTGCCCCTGCCTGTGACTGTGCTTTGTTCCGCAATCATGCAGTTGCTACTTCTGCCTGTGAAAGGGGACGAAGACTGGACTTTATTGTGCATTACTGCTTGAGAAGAATCTCCAAGGTCTTGAATATTGAGCTTGCCTCCTTTTGTTGAAGTCCCAGGGCCATCAAAGACTTCCCCTGCCAGCACCTGGACTCTCTGCTGAGACTCCTGCCCTGCCAGGAGGTGCCCTATCCAGTCCCTGGGCCCTTGAGAAGTGAAGCTAGCAGACAAGAACTGAAAATCCACGCACAGAACTCCATGTGGGGAAATTTACTACGCAGCTGATACACGGCGCGATACCGGCATTGCAGCTGAAAGCGATGCTCCACCTACATCGTGGCTGGGAGATCAACGCATCCCGGCTGGAGAAACGGCACGCAACAACTGCTTACAGAGGCTTAAAATGACGCAAACCACACGCCGCATGGTTTTCTAACACTGAGTGACTGGATTTTCCATGCAAAAATTATACCTCACTTGTGTGGGTAGGCCTAGTCCCTACAGCAGGAAATGCCCCAAAACACAACATGAACACGTCACATTTTTCCAATGAAAACTGATGCATTTTTTGCAAAGTGCCTAGCTGTGGATTTTGCCCTCTAGCTAAGCCAGCACCCAGGGAAAGCTAACAAACCTATACATTTCTGAAAACTAGACACCTAGGGGATTCTAGAATGGGGTGACTTGTGGCACTCTCACCAGGTTTTGTCACGCAGAATCCTTTGCAAACCTCAAAATCTATCTAGAAAAACACAGTTTTCCCTCACATTTTGGTGTTGCAAAGTTATGCAATCAAAGGGGGGCCACAAACTTCCTTCCTCCCAGCATTACCCCAAAACCTCCTGATAGAAATGGCATCTCATTTGTGTGGGTAGGCCTAGTCCCCACTACAGGAAATGCCCCCAAAACACAACGTGGACACATCACATTTTTCCAATGAAAACTGATGCATTTTTTGCAAAGTGCCTAACTGTGGATTTTGGTCTATATCCCAGCCGGCACATAGGGAAACCTAAGAAACGCACACATTTTTAAAAACTAGGCACCTTGGGGAATTCAGGATTGGGATGACTTGTGGGGCTTTCGCCAGATGCTGTCACCCAGAATCATTTGTAAATCGCAAAATGTCACTAAAAAACACTTTTTCCTCATATTTCGGTAATGGAAAGTTCTGGAATCAGAGGGGGCCCACAAACTGCCTTCCACTCAGCATTACCCCAAGTATCATGATAAAAATTATACCTCAGTTCATGAGCACATCAAAAACTCTATTACAAAACTACCTGTTTTGCAGGGGAGGCACCTGCATTTTTGGTCCCAGTTGTAGTGTTTTTCTAGGGAAACCTACCAAACCCAGACATTTTTAAAAACTAGATACCCAGTGGAGTCCAGGGATTTTTTGTTTGTGTGGATCCCCCAATGTTTTCTTACCCGGAAAGTATATTTACCTCACATTTCTGTGTAGGATCAATGCATCGGCACAAATGTCCATTGTAGTTTGTTGTAGTGGCAAACAGCAAGTCACTATTTATATCACCACCCAAGTGCCAGCTCACGCAAACCGCCAGGAAAGCGCCACTTCATGCACACCGCCAGGCAAGCACCACTTCACACACATTGCCAGCCAAGCACCACTCCACGCACACCACCAGCCAAATGCCATTCCACGCATACAACCATCCAAGTGCCACTCCACACACACCTCCAGCCAAGCACCACTCCAGGCACACTGCCAGCCAAGCGTAATGCCAACCGTTAGACTGAACAAAAAATATCAAACAATATAGACAGGCAGTTGACATTTATGCTCACAGTAGTCCCCAATAATTCTTTTGAGTGTGGTAACTTCTGAAACAGCTGGCCACACAGAGCCCAAGCTTAGAAGGACAATCGGGGCAGTACATACGAGTCTCCCTCTGGATACCTCTTCGAGCACCGAATCTATGGGGCATATTTAAGAGCCCCTAGCACCACAGGAGCGTCACTTTTCATGACACTCCTGCCGCACTATGCCCTGCACCATATTTACAAGGTGGCGTTAAGCCAGTTTTTGTGGCTTAACGCACCTTGTAAATATGGCCCCTTCACACACAGTCCCTTGGTGGAAGGGGTGTGCAATGGGTGTTGCTCTGGGTGTGCCACAGCAACTCCCACTGCATTTTGACACTGCCCCAGATTTCTAATTTTTTGTAAACCTGAGGTAGCTCCAAAATCTAACGCAACCCAAGGGGTGGCGTAAGCAAGATGCAACAAGGAGCAACACTTTTATTCCTCCTTCGTTTTTTGCTTTTTCTTTGTGTGCTGCACATAGAAAGCGCGAAATGCCAGAAATTATTGTTTATGTGTGGAAGGTGTCCCTTGCTGCACATAAACAATCATTTTAAAATGACGCTTTGGCATTACTGTCTGTGCTGCAGAATGCAGCACACATAGAAGTACCAAATCACCATTAGTAATTGTTTATGTGCAGGAAGGGACACCATCCCACCTTTAAACAATCAAACCCCTCAACGAAGACATCCTTGCACATTGGTGCACGGACGCCTGCGTTGGCGCTAGGCAGCTCAATTTAGCACAAGCGCAGGGGGAAGTGCCGTATTCTAATAAAAACAGCGCATCCTTGCATTTCCAAAGTGACACAGTGTGATGCTGCCAATTGTGGCACAGCACCGCTCCTCTTTTTAGTAAATGTGACCCTACATTTCTTAGCAGGAATGTCTTTTTGTGGGGTGGGAGGAATGTGATCACCACTGCTTCTCTAGGACCTCTTGCCTGTTCCACCACAACAAGGCTCTCTATCACAGACCTCTGAAATTTAACAAATGTCATCTTTGAATCGGAGGAACAATCCTTGAACACCATAAAAACATTAAAAGTTGCTAAATGGAAGAGACGCATAGCCACATTTTTATACCAAACACAAGCCTTGTGAACAGCAGTGTACGGTTCCAAGCTCTGATCTACTCTATCTACACCACCCATGTGCTTATTGTAGTCTGAAATGCACACAGGTTTCCACACTTCAGCAACCTGACCCCAAACAGTCACAGGGGAAGTAAGCTCATCATGGATGTTAGTCAGCATGTAGACATCCCTCCTGTTTGCAAATTTCACAGCTAGCAGCTCATCACTACGCAAGGCACTGCACTGTCCCCTCACATTTGTTACATACATGCTCCCTTGGATAGCCTTTATGGTTAGAGTGGATTGTGCCACAAGCAACAGTGTCCACTTTGAACAATTCCCTGAACAATTGTAATCCAGTGTAGAAGTTATCTAGGTACAAATGGTGACCTTTGTTAATCAGTCGTCTACCAAGCTATCACACAAGTTTCTCACTAACTTCAAAAGTGAACGGACAAGCATGGGGGTTAATACTGGAATCCCTACCAGGGTACACGCGGAAATTATAAACATATCCTGTACTACTTTCAAACAGCATATACATTTTAATTCCATAACGTGCTCTCTTGCTAGGAATGTACTGCCTAAAAACAAACTGCCCTTGAACAGGACCAAAGACTCATCCACAACTACTTCTTTCCCTAGAACAAAGGTCTCTGAATACCGATCTACAAAGTGGTCAAGGAAAGGCCGAATCTTAAAAAACAGAATCAGGGTGATCTTGTGGCAATGCCAAAGCATTATCAACAAAATGCAGCATCCGAAGAAGCAAATACTGATTACAACTCATGGTTGCAGGAAATATAGCCTTTGCCATAAAGGGACTAGTAGACTAATATGAAGACAGTGACGGCTTTCTTATCAACCCCATCAAAAAAGTTGAACCCAAGAACTTCTTCAACCATCCATTAGGTATCTACAGAGTGTGGCCTAAGACTGGCACTGTTGTCCCTCAAATACTGTTAAGCATGCATATTAGTCTGCTCAACAATCGCTTCCAAAAATACATCATCCATAAACAACTGAAAGAAATTCATAGGCAAAAAAAATCCATATTCACTCTACGCCCTGGGAGACCAGTAAAGGCAGGCAACGCCGGCTTCTCCTTGTATGGGGCAACCCAGAGTTCAGATCTTCAAATGGGAAGCCTTTCAGCCCCAGTCTGCTGCCCTATTGGCACATCAGTGTCCTCCTCTAAAACAGGCACTTCATCCACACTGAGAGTGATTCCTTATCAGGTGATTCCTCTTGGACAGAAAATTCACTGCCAGAATTCTGCACTTCCTCCTCTGCCTCAGATACAGAGTCGGTCTCATAATCATGGTCAGAAGATGACTCAAAAAGCCTACAAACAACCTGCTGAGCAGTCACCTGCGGCTAGCCATGATCCTTCCTAATAAAAGTAACTTGACAAATGCACCAACAACAACCAACACTGTGTAAAATGAGTAACAAACAAACTGTGGCTCACAAAGACCTATGTACTCAGAAACTATACCACTCACTTGCCTGAAAAAGCTAGACTCACAGCAACTACTTTGTACTGACACAGGAAACACCAAAGATATCGCACTAAAAAGGAAAATGAAAAGAAAAGTACACATGGGACAACACTAATATCATTGTGCACAAATCTAAGGACAATTTCACACACAATCCTGCATTTAGTACACCGTTTACAAAAAAAAGCATTCATGCATGTCAGGGATACTCATTTGAGGTAAATAGTTTTTTCCTACCCAAAATATGTAACTATGTAAACTGCAGGTCAACGACTGCCAAAACCGCAAGGAGTACCAGCAAAGGAATCAAAAGTTTTGAACTTTAAACAAAAAGGAGCAATAAAACATTATAATCACAAATGCAAATAATTCACCAGTCGACAAACCATGCCACCAAACATTTAGACATTTTCCCTGGTGTCTACTGGTTTCTGCCCCCCTTGGGGGCAGATGGGTCTAAAAAAATAGGCTGATCTGTTCCTAAAGGGGGCAGAAAAGCCCACAGTTATGTGCCTCCTTTGAGGGGGTGACCCTGGACCTTGACCAAGGGGCCACCCCCACACAAAAAAACAAAACAAAACACTCCCTGGTGCCTTAGTGGCTTCTGCCCTCCTTGGGTGCAGATGGGCCTTAAGAAATTGGCCAATCTATCCCTAAGGGGGGCCGAAATGGCCATCAATACCATGCCCCCGTTGAGGAGCGACCCTTGCCCAATAGGCTGCCCCCACACACAAAAAACAACCCAAAACCAAAAACTCCCTGGTATCTTGGGGGCAGAAATGGCCAACAACTATTGCGCCTAAGCGGCTGCCCCCCACGTAAAAAAAAAATCCTTTGCACCTTGGTGGCTTCTGCCGCCCTTAAGGACAGATGGGCCTAAAACAATAGGCAGGTCTGTCCCTAAGGGGTGCGGGAATGGCCATTAATATTATGCCTCCCTTTGGCGAGTGGCCCTTGCCCAAGGGGCCACCCTCCACACAAAAACAAAATAAAACAAAAAACTCCTGGGTGTCTAATGACTTCTGCCCCCCTTGGGGGCAGATGGGCCTAAAACAAAAGCTCATCTGACCTCAAGGGGGGAAGAAATGGCCACTATTTGTGTGCCCCCTTTGGGGTGGGGTGACCCTCCCACCAAAAAACAAAAAAAACAAAACAATCCCTGGTGCCTTAGTGGCTTTTGAACCCACTTGGGGGCAGATAGGTCCAAAAAAATAGAGCGATCTGTCCCCAAAAGGGGGGCAGAAATGGCCATCAATTCTATGCTCCACTTTGGGGAGTGACCCTTTCCCAAGAGGCCACCCACCCCACACAAAAAAAACAACAACAAAAAACTCCCTGGTGTCTGATGGCTTCTGCACCCCCTTGGGGGTAGATGGGCCTAAAGAATTTGGCCGATCTGCCTCCAAGGGGGGCAGAAATGGCCAACAGTTATGTGCACCCTTTTGGGGTGACTGTTGCCCAATGGGCCATCCCCCCACAAAAAAAGAAAACAATCACTGGTGCCTTAGCGGCTTAAGCCCCCATGGCGGCAGATAGACCTTAAAAACAATAGGTTGATCTCCCCCCCCCTTGGGGGCAGAAATGGCCATCGATAATATGCCCCCCATAGGGAATCGACCCTTGCCCAAGGGGCAACTCCCCTACAATGAAACTGACAAAAAATGCAGTCCCAGGTGTCTAGGGGGTATTCCTGCTGCCTGATCACGGTGTGATCAGACAGCAAGAATGCTGAAAGAGACATCAAGGGAAAGGAAAAGTATTTTCTTTCCCCAATGTCCCTTTTAGACAAACTCACCACCCTGCCTGCCAGCAGGAGAAACTTACCTGATTACTCCTCGACAAGTTGGAAGCAAGTAGCTTCCAGGGCATCCTATGGCCTCTATTGAAGTCAGCGTGTGGTGTGTTTTGATGTCATTGGATGTCCCAGGGGGTTCGGGGTGGCAACACAGGGGGAGCGCTAGTGTGGGCCAGTGCCAGGACATTACAGTTATGTTCGTGGCACAGCAGCGCTGTGCCACTGGATGCAACGGTTACATCCATGGCACTGAAGAGGTTAAAAAACAAACTCTAAAAGCGAGAATTTCTCTGACGTTGTGTGGGTAATTATGTTTTTTTTTTTTACTGTCCCTCATCGCCAGCATATGTAAAACTACCCGTGACGGACAGTAAAATAAAGCTGTCGGATCGTTCACTCTAAATAGGGCATAAGGTCTAATGGCTTATTTGTGACAGCATATACTCTCTCGGTCATTAGAAGGAGCTTTATTCCTACAGAGTGGTGGGCCACCTTCTCCTAAATCAGGCAGGTGGACCGAGAGTTTGGAGGAGGGTGTGCTCTGTCACTGTTGAGATGCAGTACCCTCTCTGTCAAACTGTAAATCAGCATGTACATTTTCACAAAACAGAATGCAAAATTCAAAGTTGCTGTGCTGCATTGCCTGAAAGGGAGAGGACAGAACAGCACAATATCCACTGAAATACTATATAGTATAGCACACATGCAAAGCTGGACTGTTTGGGAAAAAAGAAAAACTTTTTCCATTATGCCTATCTTGAGGATGCATGTTTTTTTAAACATAAATCTCTGTCTACCAATGTCACTAAATAGGTATTGCCCTCAAAATCCATTGGTAATTTCACTGGAATGCCCATGTACCATTGATGATACACCTCCTAGCAGAAAAGTAGGGCAAAGCAGCACATAGCCCTACTTTGCATTATTTAGGACTACTTTGTAGCTCAAAACATGTTGTCCGCTGTAAAGTGAATCCCAATATAACACTTTGCACCATCTGTGTGTCTCTTGTGTAAAAGAAACCCAGTGAAATGTAATTATAAATCTTCCTCATAGCATATTTTTATGTCTTGTTGAAAAGGGTGCTGGCCAGAGTGTGCATCTGTGGTTGAAGGGTGCTCAACAAAGGAAAACTAAAATGTCAAGTATCAGTTCCTCAGAGTGCTCATGAACTGTGCTAATATAAGCAAGCCTGTGTTGAGAAGCATTAGAGGAGGAACGGGCACTAAGTAGAATTCAGGGATTGGTGGAGTTTAGGGGTGGTGAGAGTTTTTTGCACTCGGGAAAGTGTGAATTTTAGGGCTGGTGAAGTGTTTTAAGGGTTCACAGATCAGTGGAGACTAGGGGGTGGTGAGGGATTATAGGATTTATGGTAGTGAGGGAGGTTGAGGGGTTTTAAGCGTTCACAGAGTTTAGGGCTGGTGAGTGATTTTTAGGGGTGGCAAAGAATTCCGTTCCGCCACGGAGTTCGAAGAGCTTCCCCCACTCTGCGTGGAATGTGGAGTTCTTAAAAAATCCATGAAGAGCTTTTTCTCTAGCTCTACAACATTAATTTGGTGAGTGCGCGCGAGAGAAATCGCTAAGTAGGCGAGTCTCAGTGAGATTTCTGAACGCAAGAGGTCAGTTATTGCAAGTTTTGTTTTTAAACATGCCTTTTTGTGCAAGGTCGAAATCCATAATTCCCAGATTCAAGTACATCTTGAGGTGGAATGGAACACATTGTAAAATATTTAATTATGTTATTGAGGTTTTTATTCCATGCGTTAGTCATTAGTATAGTTTTGCATCACAAATTATGGCTCAGCATTAGGAGAATTCTATATCAGCACCCCTTTTTTCCAGAAATTAAATAGATGTCTTGAATTCAAGATCTAGTGAGGTTTACAAGTGATTTAGTTCTGCTGCAAAGAGTACTTACATTGTTTAGAGAATTCTGGACAGTAAAGTCTGAATCACAGATAAGATCGCCAAAGCTTGATTGTGTAACATACATCAAACGGTGGAAAGTAACAGATCAGGGCTTTCTCGTTGATAGTATATCTCAGCTCAACAGTACATAACTACTTCATCTTTTGATCCACTAAATGATTTAATTGATATTGTTGCTACTTCATTTGTGGTGAATTTCTGAGTGGTAACTCAATAACTCCAACTCCATTAACTTTCTTGATTCATGGTCCTGCCTTACAATGGCAAAACCCCTGCATTCATTTTGAAACTTTCATCCAACTTTATTTCAACTTCCACGTATTTCGTGTACACTCTGTAGATTTGTGTAATTTCACCGTCAAAGAACCAATCAGATAGCCCAACTAGCTAAATCGATTATGCTTCTTCCGAGTTAAGAGGACTTTCTTGTTTGATAACACTCATTTTGAATCCAATTGATTTCCTATATGATTCATCTCTCTTCATCCAAGTTATAGGTTTTGCTGACAATTACTCTAGGGGGGTCATTCTGACCTCGGCGGTAAAAGCCGCTTACCGCCGGTCAGAAGGCCGCCACAATACCGCTGCGGCCGCGGTCAGCCGCTACGGACATTCTGACCCACAACTGCAAAACCTCCAAAAATCCGACCTCCAATGCTGTCCGCCACATCAGCGGCCAGTGGTAAACTGGAGATGACTAAACCTCCACCGCCACGCCAACAGAAATACGCCCATGCCATTACGACCGGCAAATCCACGCAGCGGTCTTTCAAACGCGGTAGTCCATTGGCGGTACACACCGCCGCGGTCAAAATACACACACCTTTACAAACCTCTACCACATTGGACAATGTGAAAGGCACACACCTGAAACACATACACACACCACTCCCACACACCCATTACAATATAAAACACCCACATCACCCACAAACCCCTACTAACAAAAATCAGAGACGAAGGAGATAGAGACACATCAGCGAAAATAGAGCTACATCACACAGAGGCACACAACACCATCACACACACCACATAGAAGCACAAAGCACCACACACCAACACACACATCACCACATACACCACCCCACACCTCATACACACCACCCCATGGCACCCCAAAGGCACCCACGCTTTTCGGACCAAGAACTCCGGGTCATGGTGGAGGAAATCATAAGAGTAGAACCCCAGCTCTTCGGCTCACAGGTGCAGCACACCACGATAGCCAGGAAGGCGGAGCTATGGCAGCGGATCGTGGACAGGGTCAACGCGGTGGGACAGCATCCCAGAAATAGGGACGACATCTGCAAACGATGGAACGACCTACGGGGGAAGGTGCGATCGATGGTCTCGCGACACAACATCGCAGTGCAGAAGACTGGCAGGGGACCACCACCCACACCACCCGAATTCACAGCATGGGAGCAAGAGGTACTAAACATCCTGCATCCTGCTGGCCTCGCTGGAGTATCCGGAGGAATGGACTCTGGTAAGTACAAGCTCAACTACTTCACCCCCCCCAGCATGCTAACCCCCACCCCCACCCTCACCCCCAACCCCCCATCACACATCCTCCCTGAGAATGTCTCTCCAGCACAACCCACCCAACACCAACCCCTGCATGCCATCCCCAAACTATGGACACCCATCACCTAAGCATGACCACTGCACATACCCATCCCCCCCCCCACAAAACACCCTCACAACACCTCCCCCAAGGGAATGCCAGCACTGGGGGACAAGGGCACCCATAAAACGCAAGCAAATGCACACACAGAAACAATAACCATACCCTCTTATCCCATGCAGGACCCGAACGACAACACACCGGTCAGGAGGGACCAGAAATGTCCATCCCACCCCCGGAAGAGGCCCCTAGTGATGACAGCAGCTCTGTCGACCTGGACCCTGATGACCAGCCCGGACCATCGGGGACCTCTGGACAGTCGGTTCCCCTCACCCAGACACAGGCCACTGCAGACCCAACCCCCTCTGGGAACAACAGCACAGCTCCCACCCAGCGGGCCCATGCCTCAGTCTCTAGGACAGGTCAAGCAGCGGTGTGTCTGCCACTACAGGGAACCCAGGCTAACCCACCACCCCAACAACAACAGGGACCTGGGGGCAGTGGTAGTGGGCACACCGTCCAGGGGACAGAGGCCCAGGAAAACAGGGCAACTCGGAGGGCTGCTGTGCGACAGGGGGGGAGGAGAGGCCCAGGGAACCCACTCTCCAAGAGGCCCTCACCACCATCATGGCAGCCTACCACCACTCACAAGAGATGATGGCGACGGTACTGGCCAGGTTCCAGGAGATCCAGGCACAGCAGGAGGAACGCTACATGGGGTTCAGCGACCACCTAACCAACATCTCTACCGCTATGGGGAGCATAGTCCAGGCCCTGAACCGTATAGAGGACACGTTTCGGGACCATGTGGCATCACACAGGGCCCCTGTCACTAGCCCGGAACAGGAACAGCCTACCACCTCCGCCGGCGCTAGTGGACAGGAGGCCCCACCACAACGACAGGCCACCAGAACCCCACCTCCTGCTGAACAACAACCACCCCGCAAGAGGAGCCTGAGATCAAAAAAATCGACAGAGTAGTATGTCAAGACCCCCGCCAGCATCAGATACCCCCTGAAGTCCTCCCACTGTTCCACATTGCCACCCTGTCAAACCTTGAACTGCCCCTGCTCCATCCTTCCACAGGCATATGGACAATGCACCTGTCAGACTGAGAACTGGACTCTGCCATGGACATTACTCCACCCCCACCCATCACTGTTTTACTTTCATGTACCATCATCTTGCACAAAAAATAAATCACTCATTGCACTGAAATCAATCAGGACTCAGCCTGTCTTATTTATAAATGTATAACACATTACATATCAATTACGTTCTGTTAACTTTGTGCTGAACACATACCGAGGTCACTTAGCATTAGTCCATGGGCTAACCAAGCAGAAGTCATGCAGCGGGACATACAGCACTGAAAAGGGAACGGAAAATCAAACATCATGTTAAAAGTTCTGGGGGGAAATAGACAAAGTTGAGATGCAGGAGGCTTTCAGGAAATGTAAAATGGCATGGGTGATTCTTACCTGTGTGCTACTGAAAATACTGTTCTATAACTCTGTCCCTGTTGTCTGTGTCGTCCTCTGAGTCTTCCTCCTCTTCACTCTCCGCAGGCTCCACAGCTGCTTCAACACCACCATCTGCACCATCCTCCTGCAGGAAAGGCACCTGACGTCGCAATGCCAGATTGTGAAGCATACAGCAGGCCACGATGATCTGGCACACCTTCTTTGGTGAGTACATCAGGGATCCCCCTGTCATATGCAGGCACCTAAACCTGGCCTTCAGGAGGCCAAAGGTCCTTTCGATGATCCTCCTAGTCCGCCCATGGGCCTCATTGTACCGTTCCTCTGCCCTGGTCCGGGGATTCCTCACTGGGGTCAGTAGCCAAGGCAGGTTGGGGTAACCAGAGTCACCTATTAGCCACACACGTTGTCTCTGTAGCTGCTCCATCACATAGGGGATGCTGCAATTTCGCATAACATACGCGTCATGCACTGACCCAGGGAACTTGGCATTTACATGGGAGATGTACTGGTCAGCCAAACAGACCACCTGGACATTCATCGAATGGTAATTTTTCCTGTTCCTGTACACCTGCTCATCGTCTCTTGGGGGCACCAAAGCCACATGTGTCCCATCAATGGCACCAATGATGTTGGGGATATGTCCAAGGGCATAGAAATCATCCTTCACTGTAGGCAATTCACCCTCCTCTGGGAATATGATGTAGCTCCGCATGCGTTTCATCTGGGCAGACAACACTCTGGTCAAAATCCTGGAAAACATAGGCTGAGACATTCCAGATGACATGGCCACTGTTGTCTGGAATGATCCACTTGCCAAAAAATGGAGGACTGACAGAACCTGCACCAGAGGGGGAATCCCTGTGGGTTGGCGGATGGGGGACATCAGGGCTGGCTCCAGCTGGGCACACAGATCATGGATAGTGGCACGGTCAAGTCTGTAGCGTAGTATTATATGGCGTTCTTCCATTGCCGACAGGTCCACCAGCGGACGGTACACGCAAGGATTCATCCTTCTCCTCGCAAGTCCCAGCGGACGGTGCCTAGGAAGGACAACATGGAGCACAGAGTCAGGCAAACCACAGGTACGTTCACACAGCTTGCACAGTTGAAGAATCGCAATGGATTGAAAGGCGTGTATGTGTGGCAATGCAAGGCCTAGGCCTGTGTGACGCAGTCAAAATTAAGCCATGTGGGCCCTTGAAATGGCTTCTGCCTGACCTGAGAAGTGGGACAATGGGATGTGAGGTCAATGCGCTGGTGGGGCACACCGTGGCGGTAGGCGGTCGAAGACCGCTATACGAAGCCGCATTGGTTAACATTGAAGCCTATGGGTTTCAGGAGCCAATGACGATGTGCGACGGCGGTCGCGGTACGCACCGCCGCGGGCGTGACCGCCATTTCCTAGCTGATTGATCACTCGAGACCTGATCATCCACAGGAGAGGACCTATACTGCAAGTGCTGCTGTGACCTCGGTCTGGAAGTGACAATGGCTGCTGCGACTGGGGAAAGGGCCCCTGCCTTCACGTCTGAAGAGTTGGAGAAGCTCGTGGATGGGGTCCTCCCCCAGTATGCGCTACTCTACGGTCCTCCAGACCAACAGGTGAGTACACCGGGTGCACATGGAATGGGCTATGCCTGTGTGGATTGGGGTGGATGTAAGTTGGTGGGGTGGGGGGCGAATGAGGAGTGCAACGCACGACAGATGAGAGCATGTGCCATATAGCAAAGTTGGTGGGGGGGGGCAATCACATCTAACATGCAGGTCATTGATGATTGTTTCCTTTCCACCCTGTACATGTCAAATAGGTCAGCGCCCATCAGAAAGTCGACATTTGGCGTGCCATCGCCAAGGAAGTCCGGAACTTGGGGGTCCACAACAGACGGGGCACCCACTGCCGCAAGAGGTGGGAGGACATCCGCCGCGGAACCAGGAAGACCACCGAGTCACTGCTGGGGATGGCCTCCCAACCTAGGAGGGGTGCCAGTCGTACCATGACCCCCCTGATGTCCCGGATCCTGGCGGTGGCCTACCTTGATTTGGATGGGCGCATGAAGACATCACAGCAGACACAAGGGGGTGAGTATCAGCACATTCTCCTATCTTTCTGCGCAGTGGAGGCGTCTGGGTGGGGGAGGAGGGCTGTGGGTGACATTAGGCCAGGGCGCTTTCTGTAGTGTAGTCCTCTCCCTTAGGCATGGCCCTGTGCCCCCGCCCCCCACCTCTGTAGGGTGACAAGTACAGCCATTGATGGTCCAGCATCACCCATGTGCGTGTTTGACGTCTCTTGACCTGTTGTCCTAGTCAGTAGTACTGAGTAGTGTACCCGAATGCGCGGCTTAGTGCATGAGGCTCCTGTGTCTGTCCTCTCCGCCAACGGTGTTGACATTGCATGCACTCAACCTGGTCTTCTTTTTTCTCCCCCCATCCTTTTTCTTCATCTTCTTGTGCATGTGTGCATTAGCATCATCAGGCGGAGGAGATTTGGCATCGGAGCACGCGGGAGCTGCAAGTCACAAGGCCCCGGTGGGCCCAGGAACAGACACCGAGGGCACCAATGATCCGGAGGGCGAGGGGAGCACCACAATGGGGACCGGTGGTGAGACAAGCGACACAGACACGTCCTCGGATGGGTGCTCCCTAGCGGTGGTGGCAACATCCGTGCCCCCGCCTCTACAGGTACAGCCGCCACCCAGCGCACCAGCACCGCCCTCCCAGCAGCCCCTCAGTCTTTGCTCCGTGCCCGTTCGCCCAGGAAGGCGCGCGTCTCCTTCGCCCCAGGCACCTCAGCCCCTGCCTCTGTTACCCCTGCTGCCCTCAGTGCGGAGCTCATTGACCTCGTGAGGACGCTCATTGTTGGGCAGACTACCCTTTTGAATGCCATCCAGGGGGTGCAAAGGGAGGTGCAACAGAGCAATGTGTACCTGGAGGGCATTCATTCGGGTCAGGCTGCCCATCAACGAGCGTTCACTGCTCTGGCCTCAGCACTGACGGCAGCCATTGTCCCTGTTTCCAGCCTCCCTCTTCTGACTGCCTCCAGCCTGTCTCTGTCTCCTGTTCCTCAGCCTATCCCATCCACACCATCAGACCAGCCTGCACACAACTCAACACCCAAGGGCAGCTCATCCAGACACAAGCACCACAGATCCCACAAACACTCACCCAAGCAACACACAGATGCAGACATTCCAACAGTCACTACCACCTCTGTGTCCCCTTCCTCCTCGTCTCCCTCCTCCCTCCCTGTGACGTCTACACTCACACCTGCATGCACCCCAACATCAGCCAGTGCTTCCATCACCACCTCACCCTCCAGTACAGTCCACACGCGTGCAGTCACCACCCCCACTGCCATTTACACATCCCCTGTGTCCTCTCCCACTGTGTCTGTCACCCCCTCTTCCAAGACACACAAACGCAGGCAGCCACCCACCCAACAGCCATCCACCTCACGACAGCCTACAGCACCAGCACCTTCACCCAATGACAGCACACCTGACTCTCCTACAACCACATCCTCTTCCTCCACTCCCATCACCACTTCTCCTACCCTTTACCTTGGCCCTAAAAACTTTTCCTGGCTAATCTTAACCTCTTTCCCTCCGATGACCTACCCCCTCCATCTGCAAAGAGTCCCAAGAGCACCTCAGCCACCACCAGCCCAGCTTCGAGTGTCACTGTTGTGCATGGGTACTGGAGTCCACCCTTTGCCAGCAGTGACACTTCGATCAGCAGCAAGGACACATCCAGCCCCCCCCGGCAAGAGGACCCGCAAACACAAGGGCCGCCGTGCGAGGACTGACACGGCTGCCCCCAAGGAGCAAAGTGCGCCCACTTCACCAGCCACAACATCTAGGGGAGGCAAGGGCCCGAGAGCCCCATCTAAGGAGCGGAAAGGCAGCAGGAGCGTGGAGCAGGTGGGCCCCACATGTCACATCCCAGCTGTGAAGGAGGACACTAAAGAGCCCAGGACTCCGTCCCCGAAGGGTCCAGACACGACACGGTCCGAGGGCGACTGAGCAGGGAGTCCAGCACAGGTCTGGCTCCCTTGACCTACTGGATGAGCACCGCTGAACAGGGCCCGCCGTGCAGAAGAGCACCGCTGAACAGGGCCCCGCCGTGCAGAAGAGCACCGCTGAACAGGGCCCCACCGTGAAGATAGGCACCGCTGAACAGGGCCCCGCCGTGAAGATAGGCACCGCTGAACAGGGCCCCGCCGTGCAGAAGAGCACCGCTGAAGAGGGCCCCGCCGTGAAGATAGCACCGCTGAACAGGGCCCCGCCGTGAAGATAGGCACCGCTGAACAGGGCCCCGCCGTGAAGATAGGCACCGCTGAACAGGGCCCCGCCGTGCAGAAGAGCACCGCTGAACAGGGCCCCGCCGTGAAGATAGGCACCGCTGAACAGGGCCCCGCCGTGCAGAAGAGCACCGCTGAACAGGGCCCCGCCGTGAAGATAGGCACCGCTGAACAGGGCCCCGCCGTGCAGAAGAGCACCGCTGAACAGGGCCCCGCCGTGAAGATAGGCACCGCTGAACAGGGCCCGCCGTGAAGATAGGCACCGCTGAACAG
Organism: Pleurodeles waltl; assembly: GCF_031143425.1. NCBI lineage: Eukaryota > Metazoa > Chordata > Amphibia > Caudata > Salamandridae > Pleurodeles > Pleurodeles waltl. Next base: position 291,714,289 of record NC_090446.1, on the reverse strand, counting down.
GGCCCCGCCGTGAAGATAGGCACCGCTGAACAGGGCCCCGCCGTGAAGATAGGCACCGCTGAACAGGGCCCCGCCGTGAAGATAGGCACCGCTGAACAGGGCCCCGCCGTGAAGATAGGCACCGCTGAACAGGGCCCCGCCGTCTCAAGCACCGCTCCGCTGGGCACCGCCGTCTCAAGCACCGCTCCGCTGGGCCCCTTCATCTCAAGCACCGCTCCGCTGGGCCCCTTCATCTCAAGCACCGCTCCGCTGGGCCCCTTCATCTCAAGCACCGCTCCGCTGGGCCCTTCCTGTCAAGCACCGCTCCGCTGGGCATCACCGTCTCAAGCACCGCTCCGCTGGGCCCTTCCTGTGAAGCACCGCTCCGCTGGGCCCTTCAACTCAAGCACCGCTCCGCTGGGCCCTTCATCTCAAGCACCGCTCCGCTGGGCACCGCCGTCTCAAGCACCGCTCCGCTGGGCCCTTCCTGTGAAGCACCGCTCCGCTGGGCCCTTCATCTCAAGCACCGCTCCGCTGGGCCCTTCATCTCAAGCACTGTTTATGGTTCACTGTGCCCACCATGCCTCCTCCTTGACCAGTGGAGACTGTCATCCACCTGATGGACTGTGGCTTTGCACTACCCAGGATGGTACAGTGGGCAGCCCACCCACTGTAGAGACATTGCGAGACTGTGGCTTTGCACTCCCCAGGATGGTACAGTGGGCAGCCCACCCACTGTAGAGACATTGAGAGACTGTGGCTTTGCACTCCCCAGGATGGTACAGTGGGCAGCCCAACCACTTGTGAGACTTGAGAGACTGTGGCTTTGCACTCCCCAGGATGGTACAGTGGGCAGCCCACCCACTGTAGAGACATTGAGAGACTGTGGCTTTGCACTCCCCAGGATGGTACAGTGGGCAGCCCACCCACTGTAGAGACTTGAGAGACTGTGGCTTTGCACTCCCCAGGATGGTACAGTGGGCATGGTGGCTCCTCGTGGATCTGGCGTCGTGGACTCATGTGGCTGTGGTGCCCCCCCTTCCCTTCCCCCTGAGGTGCCTGTAGTTTTTACATCAGATGCCCCTGCAGTGTTCTCTCCAAAGGACTCAGGTCTCCTGTGTGGGCTTTGCCCTTGTGTCGCTACACTGTGGCCCACGGACTATTCTATGTACTTTGGTTGTACAGGACTGATTGCCTCGGTTCTCCATGGCAGTGTATATAGTTTGATTTTTGTATATATTTTTTACATAGTTGACGTATATTTGTCCGAGCCTATTATTTACATAAATTATCCTCACAATTTAATTATGTGTTTGCATTTTTCTGGGGTGTTTGGGTGGTGTCACTGTGACTTGTTGCTCTGCATTGGTGTGTACATAGTTGGGGGGGGGGTCGCATATGTGTGTGGCCGTAACCTTTCGTCCTCCCCCTCCCGTGTGTCGTGGGTGCAGTACTCACCGTTGTCGTCTGCGCCGGACTTCATACTCGTGGTAGATGAGAAGGTAGACGAGAGCAGGTAGGATGTTTAATTCGGGTTCCATGCTGTCCTCCTTCCTCATGGAGTGTGTATCGGTGAGCGTTTTCCCGTTCGTGGTCTGTTTCCGCCGTGTTTTTATCGGCGGGGCTCCCGCCCCGGAAAAGGTGGCGGATTGGTGAGTCGTGATAGGGTGGGCGTTACATTGTCTGCCGCCTGCCTGTTGGCGGTGACCGCCGAGCTGTTTGTATGTACCGCCGTGGCGGTCGGAGTGTTAATGTGGCGGTCTCTGTTGGCGGTTCCCGCCAGGGTCAGAATTCAATTTTTTGGACCGCTGGCCTGTTGGCGGGTTGGCCGCCGCTTTATCACCGACCGCCAGGGTTAGAATCACCCCCTAGATGTCTGAACAAGAAGAACATGAACATCGCTGTCTCAGAAGCACTCCACACAAACACTAGTAGTCTGACTGAAATGTTTTTTCTCCCTTAAGTGTATGTTTTTGTCTGAAAATGGCTGGATTTACACCTGTTATGTATTCATAAAAGTAGAGTTAGTTCTTTGACACCTTGGGTAACTGTAAACCATAACTGTGCAATTACAGATGTGTAAATCCAATGCAGTGGGTGAGTTGTGGGTGTAAAAGGCATGGCTTGACTTGTGAGTTTGTGAACACCCACTCACAAGTTCGTTTATCGACATTCACAAGGTGCTTTCCATCCCTTTTTTAACCTGGAAAACATCTGAGATTGGGTCATCAGGAGTACATGGATGGAGAGGGAAATGGAGCAGCCCAAACCTTGTTGGGGCTGTAGGAGAAGGGGTAGTCTCTATTTTGACAAATATTTAACCCTTGGAGAAAAAAATTAAAAATGTACAACTGCACATCAGCACTTGCATTTTCAGAGAAGGATTGCACTGCGAATACAGATTCACATTCGAAGAATGCTAATGCCTGAAAAAGTTACACACCTGTTGAAGGAGAATGCCCAAAATGTCTGCCTGATGATGGTTTATGGGAGTATTACAGGAAAGGTTTGTAAATTATAAAAAAAATCTAAAATTACATACAAGAGGAGGTTTGTAAATTATAAAAAAGTGTATAAGTGCATTCAAATGGAGGTTTGTAAATCATACAAGTAGTGTAAAAGTACATTTAAGAGGAGGTGTACATCTGATGTTTTTTAAAAAAAAATGTTGGTGATTCAGCCCAAAGTGTTTAGAGCAGGTTATTTTGATAGTGAAAACAAATTACTTAACAGCAACGAGGACCCACTATTAAAATCTATTGATGCTTGTATCTCTTCTTTTGATTGAATTAAGCATGCCGTTATTTCTGAAGTTTACAGGAGATAACAGCATTTGGATTTAAAAAAAACAATTTATCTGATAGCGCCTGAGACACCAGTAGAAAAGTCAATAGAACTATCTGGTCTTTTCTGCTTTTAAAACCATCTTTCTCTGTTGTTGCAAGTATGTCACCGTGTGGGAATTTTGAAGTAGAGGACAATGGCTTAGATTTAAGTGCCTCCTTGCGCCACATTAGCTTCAGTTTTTATATGCTAATGTGGCCTAATGAGCCCAGATTTGCCTTACCATATTTACAAAGTCGCGCAACGCCTGCATTGCACCACTTTGTAACCCCTTTCGCCACATTATGCCTGCGCCAGGCATAATGTATGCAAGTGGGCGTTCCCCATTAGGGGGACAGCAAAAATGGCAGAGTGGAATCTAAGAGATTGCACTGCTTCATTTTTTGTGGCTATTTGTAATGCCTGTACAGAGCAGGAGGTAAAAGGGGGCAGACCATTGCTTTCAATGGGTCCCTATGTACCGGACAGGATTAGCGCCAACATTTTAGCACTACTCATAAACAGTACATCAATACCGTCAAATATTTTTACACTATTGCACCTACCCTGCACCATGGTGTGCCGTATGCTAAATACGGTGCACACATGGCAGCAGTAACGGATGCTGTGGGGTGCAAGAAAAGTGGCGCTGCATTGGATGTAGCGTCACATTTCTTAAATCCGGCCCAATATGTTTAGAGCCGATTGTTTAGATAGTAATATACTTTAATTTGCCTGGCCAGAGCACTATTAGAAAAATCACCGAAATAAAGACAAGTTCTTTTTGGTTTGTATTAAAGCTACTAGTAAAAAGTAAAACGTGTACCACTACTGATCTTCTGAAATACATTCAAGTTGGGAAGTATTGAACCATGGAAATTAGCACTTATCCAAGTATTGTACCACAAAGAAATGAGTGGACAGACTCAAGTGAATACAATTATAATTGGATAGTAAATACTTGGAACAGGTAGTTCCCATCCTTCATTCCCATCATTGAACAAGAGCGCACACAGCTGCATGACATTGGATGTATCATTGGTCTGCACTGAATAGTACAGGTGGCACTTTCTCATCCCCAGATACAGTGAAAATAACAATCAACTTTCAATTAATATTATCTAGTCTAAATTCGTCTCAAAGCAAACAAAGAGTTCCTCTTCTAAGTAAAAGTTGGAAAACATGAAAACACATTTCAAAATCAACTTAAGTCTATCAGTGAGAGGTTCAGCGTTCAAGGCTTATCCACAGTCAGGGCAACTATAAGAAAGGACATTTGATCAAACGTACATAGCATAACCTAATTATGATACTAGGGTTATCCAAAGTGCATCTTCTTTATATGTAAATAGCCATACATAAACACACAGATTAACATATTGTTAGCCTAAAGTACAATGTATAAAACAATGCTTTTTCAATATTTTTGCCTGTGCTACAATAGGACAGCACACTAGGAGCAGGATGAGCAATGAGGAGGGGCAAGTCGGGACAAGTGCAGTCATCAATGTTGCATCCCATCAGTTTTGATTTCCACAGAATAACAAGAGCTGCAGAAGAAGGGGTAATGCAAATAGTCCTGACAATAGCACAGCCCAATGGTTTACTCAAAAATTAAATAAGGGTGAGAACCAATGACAATTAGCAAACTCTTTTTTTAAATCAGTAAATGTAGATACACCTGGTATAGTGTGGCATAGTGCTGTCATAAACAGAATGGTTCAGCTGGTTTACAACTCATAAACAAAAAAAAAAAATGTAGGTCAAGATTTTAAATAAAGCAAGATTGACTACATCATAAATCACATACAAAACATTTGAAATATTGATTGCATGTTGTTTTGTGTGTCCTATGCTTCCTGATTTAGAGCCTATTTGGCTTGAGGATGCATTAAGACACCTTACCTTCCAGCCTCCAACAGTGGCCTTGATTTACAATAATTTGACTAGCATTATCTCATGTTTTAGTGGCTGAACCCTTCTTGCACAGGGAGACGAGTGCTACATGACAGTTGCCCCACATGGTTTTATGAGATAAATGTACTTATTGTCCTTTCCTGAGTACAGCTTCTATGTTCTGCTTTCCCTTTTCATCAGTTTCAGTACAGAAGAACATTTCCATTTGCTCCATGAGAACAAGTTTAATAACAATAGTTTATTTGGTTTTCACATGTCAAGCCATTGACATGAAGGAACAGATGGCGCCACCTCTGTCCAATAGTAGGAGTCAACTAGAGGTTGTACCATCTTCATGTTCTATGGGATCATTTAATAATCATTTTTCCACAGTTGTACACCGTTTCTGTCACGTTTTGAGTGGCAGAGTTTAGGACAACTGCTTGGTAGACATAGCTTTGTTTCTACTGCTCAAATTCAGGGTCATCTCCTTTTTCCAGAGCATTGAAAATGTTGTGAAGTCCTTCTGTGAGAATGGTACTGCTAATGTTAAATCTTTGTTGCAATGAGGTCACAGAGCCATTTGCTGCCTAGATGTGTGGGACGTTTGCAGAGTAGCATCACCAGTTTTGTTTGATCCCTAATGCAAGGAAGGAAATGTCCCCCTGACTGCTTGCACAATGAAATACAGCACTAATCTGGATTCAATGGGCCCCTGATGCCTCTGGGCCTCGGTGCCACTGCACCTGCTCTACTGTGAAAGCTCCAGCCCTGACGTCAATGATATCCTGATGTACTTTCTTGTTTTTAAGTTGAAAGAACCACGGCACATCCAATCATTCCAAATATTTGTCCTTTAATCTTCTTTGGTTATTCATTGAATGTGCCAAAACACATCCATATTGTGTCGTTCAAAGTAGAAATTCCTTTCCAAATAAGAGGGTATGCCGTTTTGTGTTCAGGGGTATACCTTAGAAATAAGTCAAAGGTTGTACTTGGACCATGATAAGTCCAACCGTAGTGCGGCACAGTTCTAATAATATATACTATATCAACAAGCCTTGAAAAAGTCGTCGTTACGACGAAACACGTGTTGGCTGTTTGTACATGGAACATTGTAGCGGATGTTTTATTCAATGAATAACCAAAGAAGATTAAAGGACAAATATTTGGAATGATAGGATGTGCCGTGGTTCTTTCAACTTCATTTATTCATTGTGGACCTCTTGGATCACAACCTACACACCTTGTGGCTGGGTGTGGAACTACCCTGGCACTCCTCATAACGTATATGCTCAGGTTTCAATATCACTGACTGTTTCGGATTTATACACTAGCAAGGAAAAACTTTTTGGAAGTGCGCACCATTATAGAACACAGCCACTATTAGTTTTCGGAGTTACTTTCTTGTTTTATTGAGCATGTGTGTTGATTTCATCATTTTGTATGTTCCAATGCCAGGAGCTGCCAATTGTATCTAGTTTATTTCATGTATGTTTACTAGTGTTTGCCTCATCTAATCCACCAAGATGCTGCTTAATCTAGGCCCCTTCTGGCACTCTTACTTGCGTATTTGTCGCATCCCTTCAACTAAGTTTCGCAGGTGGCAACTTTATGTATTGATAGTTTTCTGTTGCCGCAGTTTCAGGTTCCTTGTCACTATGTGCGAGAAACTGGGTTGTTGGCTGAGTGGTAGCCTGGCACAAAAACAGTCATGATTAAATTAGAGGTAATGTATAAATTATTTATGTAGCATGCAAACAGCATTAAAGTAAAAAAACAAAAAAAAACAAGAAAAATCCCACACTATCATTGTTCAATCCAAAGGGCAACATCTTAAATGGAAAGTAACCCTGTGAGGTAGAGAATACTGGGCGAGATGTAGGAAGTAATTTTCTCGTTGCAAACAGGTAAATGCTTTTTAAAATGTACCAAAGGCACAATGTGACTCAGTAAATTGTTACTGAATCGCATTTTGCTCTGGTCTGTAAGAATGTTTTGCGAGTGGTATGCGATCGCAAAACCTTTATTTTTTATGGACTCTGTGGAGGAGTTGGTACCACATTCGCAAACGGGAAGGGGTCCCCGATGGTCCCCTCCCCCTTTGTGAATGCATGTGAAAATGTTTTTTAATGGCAGACAGTGGTCCAATGGACCAGTGCCCACTCTAAAAAAAAAGGAAAACTTTCTGCATTATTAAAAAAAGTTGCTTTATTTAAAAGCATACACAGACATGATGGTCTGCTATCCACAGAAGGACACCATCCCTGTGATTTTAGCAGTTCCCAATGGGTCACAACTTGCGACTTACCTCATGAATATTAATGAGGTAGGTAAATTGCGAGCTCATTGGGTCTCACTAAATGTGTCATGGACACATTAGTACATTTGTGTTTGCGATTTCCTAATAGCGAATCACAAAGATTTCCTACTAGGAATTTGCAAATTGAAACCTATGTTCATTTGACCCACTGATCTCTCTTTTGTCCCCTCATGGCTATCTGCCAGTACCTGAAGTATGGTTAAAAGTCCTCAAGAACTGGGCTGCACCCAGGCTATCTATAAGGTCATCAGCTCTGGAGACTGGATGTGCATCAGTCAGGGTAACTGAGTTAATTCCCCTGTAGTCCCTACTGAAACTGAGTTCTGGGGCAGTCCCCAGTGGGGATGCTTTGAGTATCAGAACCACTGGGCTGGACCAGGGGCTACTGGAGTGCACAATCACTCCCAATTGTAGTATTGTGGAAACTTCCTCCTTAATGCTGGACCTCACTTTGTCTGACAGACTGTGTATTTCATTTTTGGCAGACATGCTGTCCCCAGAATTTATATAATGGGTAAATAAGTGGTTTAGCATAGGAGTGAGGGAAAAAAGTGAGGCAAACTGTCCCAACAACTAGCAACAGTCTCTCAGTTGTTCTGGGATCAGGGTAGAAAAAGAGATTGACATCTTTCATTGACCCACCTTGTTCTTTACATGATAGGAGGTCAGGAAGAGGTTCACTCTCCTCCTTCACTCCATCACCTGTCATCAATATCATGGCCTCTCATAGTGGGTGTTAGAAATGGGGTTTTGGTTGGCAGTCAGATTACCCCTGTCCAAGCAAAAGCCCTCACTCTAGTCAGGGTAAGTCACACACAATCCAAGATTATCCTTCATCTGTGACCAGAAGCATGTTGATCTCCGACCTCTCAAAATGAGCCTTTAGTCGGTTCACATGGAGCACCCTTAGGGGATTCCTAGGGGTTTGGAGGTCCACTAGGTAAGTGGCCTCCCCTTTCCGCTCCTTGATTTCAAATGGGCCAGACCAGGGGTTCTGGAGAGCTCTAGGCTCTACTGGCTCCATTACCCACACTTTGTCTCCAGGTTGAAACTCTACCAGGGTGGCCTTCTGGTCATACCAGTGTTTCATTACCTCTTGACTGGCCTCAAGGTTACTTTGGGCCTCTTTCCAGAAGCGGGTCATCTGGTTGCGGAGGGCCAACATGTAGCTGACCATGTCCTGAGGGGGTGCCTTGGGAGCTTTCTCCAATCCCTCCTTGACAATGCTTAAGGGTCCCCTGACAGGGTACCCATAGAGAAGCTCAGAGGGACTGAACCCTACCCCCCTCTGGGGGACCTCTCTGTAAGCAAAGAGAAGGCATGGTAAGAGGACGTCCCACTTACGCCTCATGGCCTCAGGGAGGACACCAATCATGCCTTTCAGGGTCTTGTTGAAACTCTCCACAAGACCATTAGACTGGGGGTGATATGGTGTGGTGAACTTGTAGGTTACACCTCACGCATCCCACAGAGACTTCATGTATGAAGACATGAAGTTAGTGCCCCTGTCAGACACTATCTCCTTGGGGAATCCCACACGGGTAAATATCCCCATCAGAGTTCTGGTCACCACCGGTGCAGTTACGGTCCTCAGAGGGATTGCCTCTGGGTAACGGGTGGCATTGTCCACCAAAACCAGGAGGAACCTGTTGCCTAAGGCAGTTTTGGTGTCCAAGGGACCAACAATGTCGATGCCCACCCTTTCAAAGGGGGTGCCAACAACAGGAAGTGGAATCAGGGGGCTTTTAACCCTTTTTCCTGCTTTACCACTGGCCTGGCAGGTAGGACAAGATCTGCAGAATTTATCTGAGTGTGTCCTCATTTTGGGCCAATAAAAGTGGGTGACAAGCCTGTCAAAGGTCTTGCCTTGCCCCAAATGTCCTGCCAGGGGAATGTCGTGAGCCAGACCCAGTAGGAAGGTTCGGTAACATTGGGGGACCACCAGCGTACGTGCTGCCCCAAAGGCCGGAACCTTAAGCTCACTGTAGAGGAGATCATTCTCCCAATATAGGTGGTGATCGCCAGAGGTGTCACCTGCCGCCTGGTTTGAGGCTTGTTTCCTCAGACCTTCTAGAGTGGGACATTCTTTCTGCGCCTTGCAGAATTCCTCCCTGGTGGGTCCACCCCCAACTTGCCAGCCAGCAAGCTCAGGTAAGTCACCTAGGGTGGCAATGTCTTCCCTAGTTGGCTCGGGAGCCTCCTCCTCAGGAGCCCCGTCAGCCACTGTGGGAACTTCTGGGGCCGGTTTCCCGCGCCCCTCGTCCCTCCTCTTGGCAGCTCTCTGGGCCATCGTTCCAGGCTCCAGACGCTCTTGACTTCCCTCTCGGTCAGCCATGGACCGTGTGGTCATGCAGACCCACTCAGGTAACCCTAACATCTCCAGGTGAGACTTGAGCTCCACTTCTTTCCAAGCAGTATGCTCAAGATCATTGCCTAACAGACAATCTACAGGCATGGCAGGACTCACAGCTACTTTCAGAGTACCAGAGACCCCCCCCACTCAAAGGGAATCAGAGCCAGAGGTGACTCTCGCGATTGTCAGCGACTATGACCTGGTGGAATGTATTAGGTACTATCTGCTCTGCTGACACCAGCTGACTCTTGATAGTAGTCATACTGGCTCCTGTGTCACGCAGAGCCTCCACCTTCTGCCCATCAATGGTGACCCACTGCCTGTACTTGGAAGTATTTTTGGGCATGTGGACCTTGGGCACCATTTCTCCTTCTCCCAGGGACACTAGGGAAATCTCTACCTGTTCCCCAAAGCTATCTGGGTCCATCTCCCCCCGAGCGCTACACTAGTCAACCCAGATGCCTGTCCGGTAGTGGACGGTGCCCTCTTGGGGCACTGGGGATCGCCTTTATAGTGACCATACTGGTAACACTCCATGCATTTGGGGTTAGATTTCCCTGACCTGTCATATGTCCCTGGCTTTTTCCCAAATTTGGAAAAGGAAGGGTTGCCACCCCCTCCCTGGGAATTCTTTTGGGGGCCTTTGGAGAGTTCCTTATCTGCAAGTTTATCTCCCCCCTCTTTCTTCTGTTGGGAACCCTGACCACCTTTGTGGGAGTCCCCCCCAGGTACCTTCTTGGAAACTCTGGTGCTAACCCAGAGGTCCGCCTCCTCAGCAAGCTTCCTGGGATCAGTCAGCTTGCTATCCACTAAGTGCTGGTGCAACTCTGTATAAGTAGTATTATGCATATGCTCTCTTAGAATCAAGTCATATAAACCTTTATAATCAGCTACTTTGTTGCCCCGCACCCATCCATTCAGTGCCTTACTTGAGAAGTCAAAGAAATCTACCCATGTTTGTGTGGTTTGTTTGGTTCTGTCCCTGAACCTCTGACGGTATCCTTCAGGGGTCAGCCCAAACTTGGCAAGTAAAGTGGCTTTCTGAAGTGGGTATGTGTTTTGATCCGGTTGATCCAATGTGAGGACTGTATCCCTCCCCAATGGCGGTACATAACCCCACATAGCTACCCCCCATTGCCCTTCAGGAACCTCATGAGCCCTTAGTGCAACTTCATAAGCAGCTTACCATTTATCTATGTCATCTCCCACCACAAAACTGGGCACCACATTTTTGGGTATACGAACCTTCTTTTCTCCAGCAGGTCCTGTCAGTATGCTGCCACCATTATTGCTGGATTCAGACTGTCTTGCCTTGATCTCCAGCTCCTTGAGACTCAGTTCATGAGCCAACAATAGTTTCTTTTCAGCCAAAGCTCTCTCAGCCTCCACCTGTTTGGTTTCTCTTTCGGCTTCAATTTGTTTGGCTGCTCTTTCAGCCTCAGCTTGCTTGGCTTCTCTTTCTGCCCTTCTCTCCTCCTGTTGAGCCTCAATTTTCAGTTTTGCCATTTGCAATTGGAACTCACTTTCTTCTCTCCTTTCCTCTGTGGTCAGGCTTTGCACAGAGACACTGCTCCCTGGTCTGGAAGGGGGCACAATTGCAGTGGTAACACCATCCACAGATAGTGAAAATTCCTCTGAGGGGCCATTTTCTGGCTCCTCTTCCTCATCATCCTCTAAATGGGCTTCTGCCCAGGCCCTCAGCGCCACTTGTAAGTCCTCCTTTCTGGAGGCCCCTTGGGTGGGTACCCTCAATGCCCTGCAGAATCCTCTTAGTTGTTTGACCGTATATGTATCCAACTGGACTAGGTCAAAGTCCCCTGTCTGAGACCCAGTCAGAGACATGTTGAGTGAGGATTTAGTTTTTGAAAATTGTCAGGAGAAAAAACGGATTTGCAAAAAGGGATAAAAACCAAGTTGACCTTCAACTGTGGGTAGGTAGTGAAATACTTAGCTACTGTATGTCACTGCACAAATACAAGTCCTATCCTCACCGCTGATCACCAGTGTTAGAAATGGGGTTTTTGGTTGGCAGTCAGGTTACCCCCTGTCCAAGTAAAAGCCCTCACTCTAGTCAGGGTAAGTCACACACAATCCAAGATTATCCTGTGCCCACACTCTGGTAGCTTGGCACGAGAAGTCAGGCTTAACTTAGAAGGCAATGTGTAAAGTATTTGTGCAATAAATCAAACAATACCACCATATAGCACCACAAAAATACACCACACAGTGTTTAGAAAAATATATAATATTTATCTGGATAATTGTAGGTCAAAAAGAATAAAGTATGCAATGGTAAATTGCAAGGCAACAGGCCAACAGCAAGGCAGCAGTCCTTTGTAGAAAGCAGACAGGTGAGTCCTTTGAGCAGCCAGGCAGTTCTTCTTGGCAGGGTGTAGTTTCTGGTTCAGGTTTCTTCTCCAGCAAGTGTCTGATGAGGTAGGGCAGAGGCCCTGTTTTATACCCAAAGGTGCCTTTGAAGTGGGGGAGACTTCAAAGAGTGGCTAAGAAGTGCACCATGTCCCCTTTCAGTTCAATCCTGTCTGCCAGGGTCCCAGTAGGGGGTGTGGCAGTCCTTTGTGTGAGAGCAGGCCCTCCACCCTCCCAGCCCAGGAAGACCCATTCAAAATGCAGATGTATGCAAGTGAGGCTGAGTACCCTGTGTTTGGGGTGTGTCTGAGTGAATGCACAAGGAGCTGTCAACCAAGCCCAGCCAGACGTGGATTGTAAGTCACAGAAGGATTTAAGTGCAAAGAAATGCTCACTTTCTAAAAGTGGCATTTCTAGAATAGTAATATTAAATCCGACTTCACCAGTCAGCAGGATTTTGTATTACCATTCTGGCCATACTAAATATGACCTTCCTGCTCCTTTCAGATCAGCATCTGCCATTTCAACAGTGTATGAGGGCAGCCCCAATGTTAGCCTATGAAGGGAGCAGGCCTCACAGTAGTGTAAAAACGAATTTAGGAGTTTTACACTATCAGGACATGTAACTACACAGGTACATGTCCTTCCTTTTACCTACACAGCACCCTGCTCTAGGGGTATCCTAGGGCACACATTAAGGGTGACTTATATGTAGAAAAAGGGGAGTTCTAGGCTTGGCAAGTACTTTTAAATGCCAAGTCGAGGTGGCAGTGAAACTGCACACACAGGCCTTGCAATGGCAGGCCTGAGACAAGGAAAAGGGGCTACTTGAGTGGGTGGCACAACCAGTGCTGCTGGCCCACTAGTAGCATTTAATTTACCAGCCCTATGCACATAAAGTGCACCTTACTAGGGAATTATAAGTAAATTAATAGTTCAATCAGGTATGATTCAAGGTTACAATGTTTTAAGGGAGAGAGCATATGCACAGAGTCTAAAAACCAGCAAAAACAGTGTCCAAAAAGTGGAGGGAGGCAGGCAAAAAGTTAGGGCTGACTACTATAAGGCTGTCAGGTCTAACAGTGGGGTTTGAAGCAATTGATATGGAGTACCCTCAAGGGGTTTCTGGGGGTCTTCAGGTCTAACAGGTATCTGAGTAGTCCTCCCTCTCTTTTAACTCATGGGCTATGTGCAATGGTCTTGGAGGGCCCTGAGCTCCACAGCCTCCATAACCCACACTTTATACCCTGAGTAGCCTTCTGGGTATACCAGAGCTTAATTACCTCCTGGCTGGCTTCCAAATACTCCAAAACCTGTTTCCAGAGTTTGTTCATCTGGTTCCTGAGGGATAGCATGTACCTAAACACACCCTGAGTGGGTTTCTTGGGAGCTTATTCCCAACGCTTCTTAAAAAGACTGAAATGTCCCCTAACAGGGTCACCTTAGAGAAGATCAAATGGGCTAAATCCAACTTCCTTCTGTGGTACCTCCCTGTAGGCAAAGAGCAGGCATGCTAAGAGGATGTCCCACTATTGCGACTCACGCTGTAAGCGTTGCTTGCACCCAAGGGGTATCCCTACATGCACCCAGGCCAGTCCCATTGGCTTTCATTTCTCACTCTCATTAAACACTCCTGTTCACATTAATTGTATTGTTCAGGGCACACCCACCACTCGTATCATCCTACCATGAGGTGGGCATGCTTTCTTTCTCACATGTGTGTGCTTCAGATAATTGGTGCAGCGTTTTCACAGTGGGTGAGCAGCAGTGGACATAACACAAGCCCTCCTTCCCACTTCACTTTCCGGAAGCAGGTCTGAGGTCTCACAAGAACAGGATCTCAAGGACTGGCAATGGGGCTCGTTGTCATGGAGATGTGTCCCATACAAGTCGCATTCAGCAGCTTGTCTGGGCTTGGCTTTATGGTGTTATTCCTGGGAGAAGGATCCCCCACGCCAGCTCCGGTTTCCTGTTCCATTGCTTTTCTGTGCCCCCACAGACTATTCCTTATGTTCCAATGGAGTATAGCAGCTTTTTTTTTTTTTTTTTTTTTTTTTCTCCTGAGCCGCTCCTGCCCTTGCATTGTAGGGTGAAGATTCTGGGAGCCATCTCATTTCTTTCCTTCTTGTTTTTCTGGGCATCAAGTGCCCCCTCCTCATACTTGAGATCTGTGCACTGTGCCATAACTAACTGCTACTATTTTGTCCTTGGAAAAAGTCCTCATGGTATGCATGGTATGATGCATTCTGGAGTCCAACTCAATACTGTAGGTTGCTTTGCTGCTTGCTTTGCTGCTTGCTGAGTTATTTGTTGTATTTTGTCTCCGACACTGAACATTGCTGATTGAGGTTCTCCCCTTCCTGCTTTGAGACATTCTTTTCAGTGAATCATTTTTTCCTATGTATTTAATATGAAACCTTGGGAACTGGGGTATTCCAATGACAATGATAAACCTATGACAATAATAGGATTATCTATGTATTTGACGTCTTATCATTGACTAAATGTAAGTGAAATGCTGCACACCTTGGGGCAACAGGGTTTGAATAGGGCTGTTTGAGTGTGTGAATTAACAAGGACCTTACTTATTCTTTGCATTTTTCTCTTCTCTTGCATGACAGTGTTTTGGACCACAGTGGATTTGAGGGTTAATGTATTAGGAACCAGTATAACCCCGATGAAGGAGTTCCCCCATCCTACTGATAGTAGAATGGTCTCTCTAACTATTTCCTTTCTGCCTACCATTCCCCCTTTTCCTCTAAGGCTACATACCCTTTGTCATTATCACAGTGGGCACTTGGGGATTTAGCCTGAAGCTGGAAGGACAGTCTATCTTAGTTCTTACGGATTCTGTTTTATTGTCAGGTATGAGGGACCTTCATACCCACCTCTGCCTCATGGACTCAGGCAGGCCCATAATCATGCAATTTAGGGACTTGTTTAACCTTTCACCAAGCCCAATTGTTTGAGGACGATAAGGTGTGTAGAACTTGTCTGTTACCCCACACTCTTCTTGTATGAATTTATGCAGGCAACATGACGTTCGTGCCTCTGACAGACACCACTTCATTGGGGAACCCTAGTCGAGGGAAAGTCCCCATCAGGGCCCTAACGACTGCAGGAGCAGTCACAGTCATCAGAGGTATTGAATAGGGTATCTAATAAACCAAATAACAAAAAAGGCTGACAAGGGGATCCTTCAAAACCTGACTTGTGAAATATAAAAAGATTAGATCGACAATAGATGCAGATCTAAAAATATCTCTAAGTATTGAACATGAAAGTGAAAAAGATAATAATTCAACACTCAAGCACATATAAAAAACAACTCGATTTACTGAAGGTGAAACCAAAAACCTAACCATAAGTGAGGGGTTACACAAATTCCAGCATCCAACAGACTAATGACCCTAAGTTGTCCCATCAATTCCATAGACAAGTCCAAAAGCACTGTTGATCAGCTCTTACAAGAAAAAGGTTCAAACAGAGCCAAATCTGTTGATAATAAAATTATTTGTGTGTTGACACTGGTTTCAAAGAAGCAAGTAGTAGACAGATTCTGGAGAAGAACACCCTGTTGCCAGGTTATAGTTACCTTAGGGCACAAGCTTTATTTGTGTGAAAGAACTCTAACTATAACTGCTGAATTTCTATAGTCGTGTATGCTTAAAATGTGAGCCTAACTACAACGTCCCTGTAACCTTTGGTTTTTTTGTGTATTTCTATGTTTTTTTAAACTCTATTTCCTAACTATAACGTCCCTGTAACTTTTGTTTTTTCAATTAAATTCTCTGTTTTTTTTAACATATGGTAATTTTCATTACTATATATTAATCCAACCACCACCGCTCACCGCCTTTGACTATGCACGGCGGCAGTTGGTCACAGGGCCGGGCAGGTAGCCAGGCCCTGATGCCAACCCACTATATGCATCCAACCTTACCTGTGCACAGCAGAGGTTGCACCAAAGACCTGGCCTGCAGCTATACCGTGTGACCAACCCCTCCTTACCACAAAACCCTATGCTGCACACAGCCCTTTGGCCGTGCATGGCAGGAGTTGGCAGTGGCCTCTCTGGGTGTGAGAATAGCTCTAAGAGGGTGTATCTGGGGTGAGAGTGGTTGTGAGAGTGTCTGTCTGGGTGTGAGAGTGCGTACATCAGTGTCTTAGTGGGTGTGTCAGTGTGCGCATGGGTCTGTGAGTGGGTGTGTGAGAGTCTGAGTGGGTGTGTGAGTGTCTCAGTGGGTCTGTGAGTCATGCGTGAGGGTCTGACTGGCGCTGTGAGTCGGTGCAAGAGGGTCTTAGTGGATCTTGTAAGGGTGTATGAGTGTCTTAGTGGGTCTGTGAATGGGTGCATAAGTGTTTGAATGGGAGTGTGAGTGGGAGAAAGACATTGAAAGAGAGTAAGACAGAATAAGAGTGAGAGGGGGAGAGATAGAGTTTTTTTGGCTTCGATGTATGATATACTTGGAATGAGATATTTCTGCACATTTTAAAAAGAAAAATTATTTGTCATTTGAAAATAGTAAGATCACCGTTCAGCATGAGCCTTAAACATTTGCAGTTGAAAACAAATTAAAGGAGGAAATGACTACAGCTGGAGTCGAAACCTCAACTCTCATGGTGAAGGTCTGTTGCCTTCACCTTTATGCTATATATATATACATGTTTTGTTTAAACAATTTTCTTGGCTCTTTACAGGCTATCTGGGACCGCATGAGGAGCCTCAAAGCCTCACCCGTGCTGCCACCCCATTAAAAAATATATATATTTTTGGAGGTCCTTTATAGTTTACCCAGGACCATGGGGGAATCGTCAAGGCTTCCCCCACAGTCCCTGCTGATTTTTTTTTTTTTTTTTTTTTTACCTTTATGGGCTATATGGTATCTCGGGGGGAGCCTCAAGGCCTCCCATGGGTCCCATTGCTTCAGAAAGCAAGGAGTTACTTTTAATAGCAGCTGCCTGATTGCTGGATCAATATTTTCATCTGTCTTCCCTGCACACATATCTGTGCACAGGGAAGACAGATGAAAACTCCACTTTCTGATAGGTCCCGCTGTAAGAAAGTGGAGTTATGATTGCTGTGACTTGGTTGCAGCTGTAAAGCTGTCACCAAGCCAAAGTAAACAGCTATGTCCCTGGTTTGGGCACCCCGGGACATAGCAGTAGCTGGCTAGAGGTGGTGTAGGAGGCTGGCCTGGTTTGTAATGGGTACCTTGGGTACCTTGGGGACTTACACCTTATACCAGGTCCAGTTATCCCTTATTAGTGAAATGTAGTAGTGTTCTAGCAGCTTAGGCTGATGGAGGTAGCTGTAGCAGAGCAGCTTAGGCTGAACTAGGAGACATGCAAATCTCCTGCAATACCACTATAGTTACACAGTACTTATACACAAATAAAGACAATACTCAGTGTTACCAAACATAAAGGTAGTTTATTTGGGTGACACAAGGCCAAAAATGTCTTAGAGGCAATGCTCCTTCTGGAGGTAAGTATTAAACACAACATATACACTAGACACCAAACTAAGGTAAGTAATTAGACATAAGTTAGTGAAAAGAAAAGGAAATGCTTTTGATTGCAAAAGGATAAAATAGGTCTAGAGGCAACACAAACCATATACTAAGAAAGTGGAATGAGTATCACAAATTCCCCCCTAGATAAGTGTAGTGTATAGAGAATCGCTGGGAGAGTAGGAAAACCACAAAGGTGAGTAAAATACCCCACCCCAGAGCCCAGGAAAGTAGGAGTAAAGTACTGCAAGTTTCCTTCGGACACACTACAAGTTGTGATTAGAGTTATTGCAAGAACCAAACAAGACTGCACGCAACAAATGGTGGATTCCTGGATGTGAATACCTGTGAAGAGAGGAGACCAAGTCCAGAAGTCACAGAGGATTCCAGGAAGGACAAGACCCCCTGCCAACCTAGAAGAGGGTACAAAAGAAGAGTCCCCGGTTGGACGAAGACTGCAGAAATGCACCAAGGGAAGATGGCTGCGGGTTCATGCATGATGCAATGGATGTCCCACATGGAGATGTTGGATACAGGCGAGTTTCGGCACTGGATTCATCCAACAGGCCTTCGTTCAAGCGATGTCGTGATTGCATCAAAGTGGCGCTGCCGGGACCCAGGAGGGACCTTAGGGCCTCAACTCGGACTGAGGAGGCAGATGGAGCTCCCAACACTGGAGGGAACCCACAGATGACAAAGCAGCACCCACGGCAGTCCCAGGAACCAGGGACAAAGAAGGTGCAAATTGCAGTTGTTGCAGCACTACAAAAGAAGGTCCCACGCTGCCGGAGAACAACTCAGCGAGTTGAGCATCGCAGGATAGAGTGCTGGCCACCTGGGCCAGGCTATGCATGAAGGATTCTTGCAAATAGTGCACAGAGGCCTCAGAAGGTGAGGATGACACGGTGCACAGGGGTACTGTCGCAAACGGGGAAGGCAAGCTCTTCCCTCCTCCAAATTTGGAGAGCAGGACCGTAGGACAGTCTTTGTCGAAGGGGTCCACCACCTGTGTTTCAAGGAGCACGCTCGTTGTCAGGAGAGGAGTCCAAGAGAACCGGTTGTTGTCTTAGAAGGTGCCTGTTGGAGCGGGGAAGTGACTCCATCACTCCACGGGAGATTTATTGAGTCCATCTGGTGCAGGGTGAAGACAGGGAGTCCCCAGAGCGTGCACACTGTGGAAAATGTTGAAGTTGCTGGCTGGAGCTGAAGTTACAGAGGAAAAGTAGCCCTTCTGGATACTTTGTTGCTGTTACAGCAGTTCCTGGAGCAGTCTGTGGTTAATCCGAGGTTAGAGGAGGAAATAGTAGTTGCAGAGGATTCCTGAAGGAAACCAGCAAGTAGAATCTGAAGAAGAAACCCACAGGAGAGACCCTAAATAGCCCTGAGAGGGGGATTGGCTACCTTATCAGGTATGGACCTATCAGGAGGGGTCTCTGATGTCACCTGCTGGCACTGGCCACTCAGAGAATTCCAGAGTGTCCCCACACCTTGGAAAACAAAATGGCTGAAGTCTGGGACACACTGGAGGAGCTCTGAGCACCACCCCTCTGGTGGTGATGGACAGGGGAGTGGGCACTCCCCTTTCCTTCGTCCAGTTTCCCGCAAGAGCAGGGGCTGTGGGTCCCTGAACCGGTGTAGACTAGCTTATGCCCATCTGTGCCCTTCAAAGCATTTCCAGAGGCTCTGGGAGGCTACCCCACCCAAGCCTGTAACACCTATTTCCAACGGGAGAGGGTGTAACACCCTCCTCCAAAGGAAATGCTTTGTTCTGCCTTCCTGGGACTGAGCTGCTCAGACCCCAGGAGGGCAGAACCCTGTCTGTGAGGTGGCAGCAGCTGTAGCTGCAGTGCAAGCCTAAGAGAGCTGGTTTGGCAGTACTTGGTGGAGCCCCCAAGATGCATGGAATTGGCTCCCCAATACCAGATTTGGAATGGGGGGACAATTCCATGATCTTAGACACCTTACATGGCCATATTCAGGGTTCCCATTGTGAACCTACATATAGATATTGGGGAATTGGTCCTGGACTGCGTAGGGGCACCTTTGCTACTGCAAGGGTGCCCTCACACTTAGTAACTCTGTACCTAGCCTTCAGTAAATGAAGGTTAGACATATAGGTGACTTATAAGTTACTTAGGTGCAGTGAAAATGGCTGTGAAATAGATTGTGCACTATTTCACGCAGGATGCAGTGGCAGTCCTGTGAAAGAGTTTGTCTGAGCTCCTTATGGGTGGAAGAAGAAATGCTGCAGCCCATAAGGATCTCCTGGTACCCCAATGCCCTCGGTACCTAGGTACCAAATACTAGTGACTTATAAGGAGGTTCCATTGTGCCAATTGAAATTGGTAAATGAAGTCACTAGCTTATAGTGACAAAATTAAAAGCAGAGAGAGCATAAGCACTGAGGTTCTGGTTAGCAGAACCTCAGTGACACAGTTAAGGACTACTGACAACACACACATTAGGCCATAAACTATGAGCACTGGGGTCCTGACCAGCAGGATCCCAGTGAGACAGACAAAAACATACTGAAATACAGGTAAAAATGGGGGTAACATGCCAAGAAAGATGGTACTTTCCTACAGGTGGTGGTCCCTAGACCCATCAGTGGCCCCTCCACCATGGAAGCAGCCCTGGTGTGGTGGTGGCCTCTGGGGCTTCAGGGAGGCCTAGTGGCCCCCGCACCAGATCTATTCAATGCCCCAGGGAGGTGGTGGTCCCGGGGCTCTGGAGGGGCAGCACAGCCCCCATAGATAAATATTGCTTAAAGCCCAGGGGAAAAGGCAGTCCCCAGGGGCTGTGGGGGAGGCCGTTGGGCCTGCCCCACACAACTTAAATATAGCTCAGAGGAGGTGTTCTGCTTTGCTTCAGACTGAGAGGAAATTAATCTAAAGAATGCCAAGAATGCAGCACTCTTAGTCTGAGTAATTCATTTATTAAGGCACTTCCCAGGTTTCATATACATGAAGAGAATAACATGAGCACTTAATGTGTATGCAGCAACACATATGCAACTCTTAAAATAATCACAGCAGTGGAATAATAATAATCAAAGAAAATGCAATACATCAACAATGAATATATATGCAGTACCCATGTATATTTATCCATGCACACAGTAAAGCAAGATATTAAGAATTAACAATGCATCAACATTGGGATTGAATCCAACATCATCCTTGTATGCCAACGTCAAGCTGTGGAACCCATGAAAGCTGAGACAGGAGAAACCACCCCAACAGGATTACTCTGAGCAACGCGTCCACTCTCAGAGATGAGTTCCTTCTACCTCTGTGTCAAACTTCCCCACCTTGTATACCTTAAACAAACTTAAGAGGAAGGTTCTAGAAACCCTCCCCCCATGTTGAGTAAATTGTGAAATTCAAGCTCTGGCCGTACTGAGTCAGTGTTAAAAAAACACGCAAGAGACTGGCCAGATTCCAAGGTGTATTTTCACACCAAGCTGTACCCTTCTCTACCATAAATATTCTCAGCCTTGTCCATTCTTATCACTATTGCATCCCCCACGTTATTTTCCTTCCCTGATGAGAAAAATGAAAACACATTAACAAGCTGTGCATGGAAAAATACCTGCACCACCACTGTGACAGTATTTGAAGCTAAGATGAGCATAAAATGGAGTCAGTGGTCAAGATGGAGTCAGTAGTTAAATATAGACAGCATTACACTCCACCCTTTGACCAGTGACTCCCATAACATACTGTTTTAAAAGTAACCCTTTTTGGTTTAAACATTGCAAATAGATTAGGAATGCATTGCACACAGCAACCTAGCATGATTATAATACAAACCGCTACGGGTATGCTGTCTAAAATATTGCGTAATTACAAAACATCAGGTAGCCATTATAATAACCAGTACCACCACCCTTGGTCCACATCTTGTTTTACTCCTTTTACCAATTCATGTGAAGTATCAATATGAGACTGAATGGATTTAGAATGGTCTGATAGGTTAAAACAGCACATGCCCTCAAATTCTGAACAACCATGATCGTGCTTTAACAGTAAGTAGTCAATGGTGGCCCTGTTTTCAAATGCAGCTTTGCCAGTGCCTCTTATCTCTAGCAATAGCACAGCTAAAGCAAAGGTGGTATGATTAATGTTCTTAATCATTAAACATGCTAACTTGTTAGAAGCTCGATTATTATAAACAGCTTATCCTGGAACTCCTACTATAGGAATGATTAAACTCATATATTCTGAATTTTAATTGAACTGTTTCCCTTGGATAACGAGTATGTACAGAGTAAAATGGAAACATCATGAGTCCTAATCGTGTATAGGTACACGTCCACCAGTTGTATTAGCAGGAATGTATGTAAAAGTGGTCTTTCCACAAGAGAACAACCATCCCACTGGTAGTTTGGCATGCTTGATGTGACAGTCACAATGTAAAGACAAGACATGCTATTATCCATATTCTTACAATGTTTATTGTTTTTATGGTGACACAGTGTTCGTTGTTCCCACAGGATCTCTTGAGGAGACCCCATAGTTGCCTCTATGTGTATTTGAGCACATTTTCCGATTTTGTGAGAGTCACAAGTTAAGTTGTAACAAACATCACCAATGCTAATATTGTAAGTAAACACCTGGGTCAAATTGTCTAATTTTTCATCCGTTACCTCTTGGCAAAACCTACAATATTCATAGGGATTAAAATTTGATAACACATCACTTTCTTGAACTGCCCCATCTTTGTTGGTGTTATTAAATATTTGTAATAAAGCCTTGGCAGGAGTTGGGCTAGCCAACAAACAAGTGAAAATGACATCCATCGTACTTTGCACCTGAGTCATACAAAAGTCAAACCTATTGATGCCAGATGAGTCTAAACATTTTCTGTCAAGTGCAGTAAAGGCACTGATTGATCCAGTGGGTCAATCATTTCGGAGCCAGGGGCTTTTGGTCCTTCCTAAGCACACATGCACACACCCGAAGTGAGACCACGTAGAAGCTAGCACACAGACAACCCGTAGTATGATCTGTAATAGAGACAAGTATGATTGTTTTAGCAAATAACGTTTATCGGCTGGTACATATTCCCAATGTTCTCCACCTGGTTCAATGGCTAGCAGGACATTGTCATTGCCCTTGGCTATGATTTCTGCTGGTTCTGGAGGATGATTTGGGGATTCTACCCACACCTTAGCACCTGGGTTTTTGTCAGTTGGGCTAAAACCTCACTCCCCAGGCACTGTAATAAGGGCTGGAGCAGTCCACTTTTTCACTATTCCTCGATACACTGGGATAATTACAATCTGTGTAATTCTGTCTCCAGATTGAGTTATCAAATCAGTGTCTCCAATATTCAGGAGAATGTTTTTGATTTCTCTTTTGTAGTCTGCATCAATCACTCCCTCTAAGACCTGAATACCTTTGACCGCCAACCCTAATCTGGGAGCAATCAATCCGAAATGCTCCGAGGGGAATCTGTCTTCCAACACCTGTTTCAAAGAGTGTCATGTTTCTTGGTTTCAATGGATAGGCTTTTAAGGCATGTAGATCAAGACCTGCAGATTCAGGTGTGGCCCGATAAGGAACTGGTATTATTTCCCAATACATGATGGTGTTACTCGCCACGTGGGGTAGAATCTGTAATGTTGGGGTTAACATTCACATTAAAGGGGTCTCGGCATTTGACAATGGTCTGTTATTCAAAATTTGGAGGGCCTAATTTAAATGCTTTCTCCAGTTTTTCAAAGTTCCATCTGATAGCTTTTGTAATTAGGCTTTCAGCAAGCTGTTCATTCTCTCAATCAATCCTGCAGCTTGTGGATTATATGGAATGTGATTAATCCACTCAATGTTGTGTTGTGAGTAATAATCTTGCACCAATTTTCCTTTAAAATGTGACCCTTTGTCATTCTGGACTTGGAGTGGGACTCCCTACTATAACATTAACAAGTCTAGAGTCTTGATGGTGTTGTACTTGGTGGCACGTTTGCAAGGGACATCAATCAGGCACCAGAATAAGGCCCTCATTATGACATTGGTGGTAAATCCCACTTACCGCCACGCTGATGGCCACCAACTTACCGCTGCTGCGGCGGATATCCATTCACCATATTATGAGACACACACACCAATCCAACAGAATTTAGCCACATACACTAATCTGCCAGCCGAAAGGTCAGTGATAAACTGGTGGTCTCAAAACCCACACCGTTACTCCAACAGAACAACGCCCATCACATTATCACACACAAATCACCATGGCAGACATTCAACAGTGGTAAACCATTGGTGGTACATACCGTAGTGCTCACAATGGACACACACAAACAAAACAACATCACTTTGGACAATTCAAACAACACACACCTGACACCCATACACATACCACACACCCACACCACTATAAAACACACACCCACATTACCCATAACCCTTTACCATTACAAACCATTGCCAACAGAGGGACACCAAGACCACAGACACAACTAGAGCCACACATTATTCACACCTATACACCACTCACGCACCCCACATCACACACCCCAACACATTGCCCAACACACCCTCACCAACACACCTCACACAATGCCCATGGCACCACAAAGACACTCCGTTTCACAGAGGAGGAGCTAAGGGTCATGGTGGAGGAAATTATCAGGGTAGAGCCACAGTTATTTGGAGCACAGGTGCAGCAGATATCTATAGCTAGGAATATGTAGCTATGGCGGAGAATCATGGACAGGGTCAACGCCGTGGGACAGCACCCAAGAACTAGGGATGACATCAGGAAGAGGTGGGACAACCTACGGGGGAAGGAATGTTCCATTTCAGCAAGACACCAACTCACTCTACAGAGGACTGGCGGTGGACCCCCCCTCCTCCCCTGCAATGAACCGCATGGGAGGAGCAAGTCTTGGCAATCCTGCATCCTGAGGGCATGGCCAGAGTAGGAGGAGGACTGGACTCTGGTAAGTCAACTCTCTACTACTACTACCCCCCTATGTGCATGCCTTCACATACCCCCACCCTCACCCTCACTCTCACTCCCATCACTCCACCATGTCCCACACACCCCACCATCACATCTCACTCATCCCCATGCCCTGCTTGCTCTACCAGTGAATGGACAGTACTCACAGCCCTGCATGGACACCCATCACTAAAGCATGCACACTAGAGAGAATCAGCTATCCCACCATACACCAAGTTACACAAGTGAAAGCTGCCAGGGCAAATCCAATCAAAGAGGGCAAGCCACGGATGCACAATATGTCAGACACAGAAACAATAACACATCATTTACATCCCCACAGGTACCCCAGCCAATGTCAGCAGAGAGGAGATGCCAGCACTATCCAGTATCCCAAATGAAGAGGCCCACAGTGATGACAGCAACTCTGGTCATCAGGATCTGGATGACCTGCCTTGCCCATCAAGGACCTCTGGACTTCTGGTTACCCAGGCCCAGTCACACACCACCACAGAGCCTCCCCCATAAGGAAACACCACCACAGCACCCACCCAGCGTACCCACATCTCTGTCCCCAGGACACGTCAATCAGCAGTGTGCCCACCTCTACAGGGACCCAAGGTCACACCACAAACCCAAGACAATCAGGGACCTGTGGTCAGTGACAGAGGGCACACGGTTCAGGGGACAGGAGCACTGGCCAACAGGGAAACTGGGAGGACTGCTGTGCGCCAGGGGGAGGACAGGCCCAGGGAACCGACTCTGTAGGAAGCACTTGAAGAGATCGTGGGAGCCTACCAACATTCCCTGGACACGATGGGCCAGATCCTGGACAATGGGCAGAAGAACAGGCGGCCGCAGGAGGGACAGTGCCAGGGGATCAGGGAGGCCTTCCAGGCCACTAACAACATCCTGGTCTCCTTTGCAGGGGTGCTGGCAGAGAGCCTTCCACCTCCGCTGCTGCTAGTGGCCAGGAGGCCCCACCATCAGACAAACAAGCCACCAGCACCCCTCCCCCTGCAGGAGGTGAACCACCCCGCAAATGTTCCCTGCGATCCAGACAGAAGCCAGAGACACTTGCCAAGACACCGCCAGGAAATGAGACTCTCTTGATTGTCACCCTTGTGTCCCACTCAGTCACCTTGTCCACTTTGAACTGCCATTTCTCCCCTTCTTATGTCCCCTTGGACAATGCACTTGTGCTACAAACAGACTGAAACAATACCCTAGACTTTCCTCCATCATCACCCCATCCCATTGCACTTGCCCCTCCATAATTTAGCACCTCAATAAACACCCTTAAAAAAGAAACAATTTGGAGTATGTCATTTATTTATTACAAATATGTATTCATTGTAACAGGTACAAATATAGCAAATCAACTGTACAGAGAATGAGCATAGATTAATGACCTGTAGCTGGCTGCAGTTATCACACCAGGAACATCTGCAAAATGAATTACCAGAGGGAACAGCAAGTGGGCATAGAAGTGGGGAATAACAGCATGCCAGTGACAAAGACACAAACAATCAAACAAATGTCTATGAAATGTTTAGTAGCACTGTCCTACCTGTGTCATTGGAAGTAATGTCTGATGACTGATGTTCTGTTGTCCTCATCCTCTGCCTCCTCATACTCACTATCCACAGGGTCCACTGCTGGCACACAGGCATCTACAGCCTCCTCCTCCGGCAGGAATGGGACATGGAGTCTGAAGTCCAGGTTGTGTAACATGCAGCATGCCACAACTATCTGGCAGACCTTCTTTAGTGAGTAGCACAGGGATCCACCTGTCAGGTGGAGGCACCGGAACCTGGCCTTCAGGAGGCCAAAGGTCCTTTCTATTATCCTTCTGGTTCGCCCATATGCCTCATTATAACATTCTTCTGCCCTTGCCCTGGCATTTCTCACAGGGGTCAGCAGCCATGATAGGTTGTGGTAACCAGAGTCACCTGCAATATTGAGGGACAACAGTTAGCCACACACTATTCCATGTAGTCCACACCATACCCAAACACCAACATATACTGGGTGGGAACTAGGGCTCACCTATTAGCCATATCCAGTGCCTCTGTAGTAGGGCCATCACATTTGGGATGCTGCTATTCCTCAGGACAAAAGCATCATGCACGGACCCTGGAATCTTAGCATTGACGTGGGAGATGTACTGGTCCGCCAGCCATACCATCTGTACATTCATAGAGTGAAAACTCTTCTGATTTCTGAACACCTGTTCATTCTGGCAGTGGGTACTAATGCTATATGTGCTCCATGAATTGCCCCAATTATGTTGGGGCTATGTCCCATTGCATAGAACTCAGCTTTCACTGTCGCCAAATCTTCAACCTGGGGGAAATCGATGTAACTGCACATGTGTTTTATCAGGGCAGTGTGGGAGGCTGGCCTGGCTTTTAGTGGGTATCTGATGGTACCTTCACCTTGTGCCAGGTCCAGTTATCCCTTATTTGTAGATTAGTAGTGTTCTATCAGTTTAGGCTCATAGAGGTAGCTATAGCAGAGCAGCTTAGGCTGAACTAGGAGACATGCAAAGCTCCTACTATACCACGTATATCATATAAGTGCCAGATCATACGAAAGATACTACTCAGAGTTACTAAACAAAGGTACTTTATTTTAGTGACAATGTGCCAAAAATATCTCAGAGGATATACTCCCTTAGGAGTAAAATACACAAAATATGCACACAAACCAAAATCAGGTAAGTAAAACAGTCAGAAAATAGTGCAAACACTGTAGAATGCAATAGGCTTCGGGCAACACAAACTATATACTAAGAAAGTGGAATGCGAACCACGAATGGACCCCTAGGCTAGTGTAGTGTGTAGAGGGTTGCTGGGAGTGTGAGAAAACACTAAGGGTGTCCAAGATACCCCACCCCAAGACCCTGGAAAGTAGAAGTAAAGTACTAATATTTCCCCAGAAACACACTAAACCTGTGATAGAGGATTTTGCAAAGACCACAACAGACTGCAAAGCACTGAAGACGGATTCCTGGACCTGAGTACCTTCATAAGAAGGGGACCAAGTCCAAGAGTCATGAAAGTGTCCAGGGGGCAGGAGCCCACTAAACCTCGGATAAAGGTGCAAAATGGCTGCCTCTGGATGGAAGAAGCTGAAGATTCTGCAACAACAAAAGGTGCTAGGAACTTCTCCTTCCTGCAGAAGATGTCCCACAGAGTGTTGTAGGATGCAGAATTGTTTCCTTGGCAAAGTATTTCAAACAAACCTTGCTAGCTGCAAGAGTCACGGTCAAAGAAAAAGGGTGCTGCCCGGGCCCAGGAAGGACCAGAATAGTGCCACTTGGGAGAGGAGACAGAGGGGACCCTCACAAATGCAGAGAGCCCACACATAAGAAGGTAGCAGCTACAGACGTCCTTGAACACGGGTACAAGAAGTCTGAACACAGTCTTCATCTCAACACTGCAAAAGAGGGTCCTATGAAACCTGAGATCAACCCAGGGAGCTGCACATCACAGGACAGATTGATGGGGACCTGGGCTTGGCTGTACATGAAGGAATTTGTGGAAATGTGCACAGAAGCCCTTGTAGCTGCAGTCCACGTAGTGCACAGGATTGCTATCTGGCGAGGGGAGGCAAGGACTTCCCACCTCCAAATTTGGACAGTTGGACCACCGGACAGTCTGGGTCACTTGGGTCCACCACGTGGGTTCCAGGGACCATGCTCGTCAGGATGAAAGGGGTCCCAGAGTACGGGTGATGCTGAAGTTTGGTGCCTGCTGAAGCAGGGGGAAGATTCCGTTGACCCACAGGAGATTTCTTCATGGCTTCCAGGGCAGGATGAAGGCAGGCAGCCCCCAAAGCATGCACCATCAGGAAACAGTCGAGAAAGCCGGCAGGATTAGGCGCTACAATGTCGCTGGTAGTCTTCTTGCTACTTTGTTGCAGTTTTGCAGGTGTCCTGGAGCAGTCAGCGATCGATCCTTGGCAGAAGCCGAAGAGAGAGGTGCAGAGGAACTCTGGTGAATTCTGGCAAGTCGTTATCTGAGGAAAAGCCCACTGGAGAGACCCTAAATAGCCCTCAGAGAAGGATTGGCCGCCTAGTCAGGTAAGCACCTATCAGGACAGGTCTCTGACACCTGCTGGCACTGGCCACTCAGAGGCCTCCAGAGTGCCCTCACATCTCTGTGTCCAAGATTGCAGAGGTCTGGGACACACTGGAGGAGCTCTGGGCACCACCCCTGGGGTGGTGATAGTCAGGGGAATGGTCAATCCCCTTTCCTTTGTCCAGTTTCACGCCAGAGCATGGACTGGGGGTTCCCTAAACCAGTGTAGACTGGCTTTTTCAAGGAGGGCACCATCTGTGCCCTTCAAAGTATTTCCTGAGGCTGGGAGATGCTACCACTCCCCAGCTTTTAACACCTATTTCCAAAGGGAGAGGGTGTAACACCCTCTCTCAGAGGAAATCCTTTGTTCTGCCAACCTGGGACTGGGCTGCCCGGGCCTCAGGAGGGCAGACCCTGTCTGTGGGGTGGCAGAAGCGGTAGCTACAGAGAAAACCCCAGAGAGCTGGTTTGGCAGTACCCAGGGTCCATAGTGAAGCCTGGGGATGCACCCCAATACCATATTTGGCATGGGGGAACAATTACATGATCTTAGACATGTTACATGGCCATATTCGGAGTTACCATTGTGAAGCTACATATAGGTATTGACCTATATGTAGTGCAGGCGTGTAATGGTGTCCCAGCACTCACAAAGTGTGGAGAAATGGCCCTGAACTATGTGGGGGTACCTTTGCTAGTGCAAAGGGTGCCCTCACACTTATAACTTTACACCTAACCTTCAGCAAGTGAAGGTTAGACAGATAGGTGATTTATAAGTTACATAAGTGCAGTGAAAATAGCTGTGAAATAATGTGTGCTTCATTTCACTCAGGCTGCAGTGGCAGTCCTGTGTATGATTTGTCTGAGCTCCAGATGGGCTGCAAAAAAAATGCTGCAGCCCATAGGGATCTCCTGGAACCCCAATACCCTGGGTACCTAGGTACCATATACAAGGGTATTATAAGGGTGTTCCAGTGTGCCAATTAGAATTGGTAAAAATGGTCACTAGCCTATAGTGACAATTTTAAAGGCAGAGAAAGCATAAGCACTGAGGTTCTGATTAGCAGAGCCTCAGTTACACAGTCACTACACAGGTATACAGATTCAGGCCACAATTTATGAACACTGGGGTCCTGGCTAGCAGGATCCCAGTGAGACAGGCAAAAACAAACTTACATACATGTAAAAATGGGGATAACATGCCAGGCAAGATGGTACTTTCCTACAGGCAGACAACACTCTTGTCAGCACTATTGAGAACATTCGCTGTGACATTTCTGCTGCCAAGCCCACTGTCACTTGGAAATAACCATTTGCCAGGAAATGGAGTACAGATAGCACTTGCACAAGAGGGGGGATCCCAGTGAAGTGACGGACAGCAGATATCAGGTAAGGATCCAACTGGGCACACAGCTCTGTGACTGTGGCCTTTTCCAGTCTATAGGTGAGGATAATGTGGTTGTCCTTCAGTGTTGCCAAGTCCACCAGGGGTCTGTACACTTGGGTATGTCTCCATCTCTTATCCACAGCGGTAGCAATCTCAGGGTCAAAAGAGTGAGGAGCCGGTCACAAAGTGACCAATGGAGCTACAACTGAACTTTGCATCCTGTTAACTTGCAATGGGTCAGTGTTATATGTCTAGTATGTTCTAATATCACGAGTGACTCAGTGATATTCAAGGGCCTGACCCCCCTCCCCCGAAATGGCGTAGGCCTGTCTTGTGTGGAGGAACAGGTGGAAGTGAGGTAATACCGCTGACGTAGTGCGCTGTTGCGGGAGGCAGTCGGGAATCGCCGTGCAACTCCTTATTGGTTAACATTGCACCCTATGGGTTACAGTGGCCAATGGTGATCTACGCCGGCAGTGACGGTATGCACCGCCGCAGACCTGACCGCCACTTTCAATTTGATTCATCACTTCCTACCTGACCCTCCATTGGAGAGGATCTACACTGCATGTGCTGCTGTGGCCTGTGTCTGGAACCTACCATGGCCTGTGTGATCGGGGAAAGAGCCCCAGCCTTCACGTCAGAGGAGTTGGAGAGACTAGTGGATGGGGTCCCACCCCAGTACGGACTGCTGTATGGGCCTCCAAACCAACAGGTGAGTACACTGTGGGTATGATGCGTGTGGCATGAATGCATGGAGTTGTGTGTGTGTGTGAAGGCCTCGTTTAAGGGGGGGGGGATGTCCCCTTGGTGGTGTACAGGTTGTGTGCTGGGCTATGTGTGTGTGTAAATGGTGATAGGAAGGGGTATGGTGGCAATTTGTGTAAAAAGCAGGACTGTTTGTCTATCTCTATTTTCCTATGTGTATTTCCTCTGCAGGTCAGTGCCCATCAAAAGAAGGGTATATGGCATGCCATCGCCAAGGAGGTGCGGACCCTGGGGGTCTATGGCAAGCAGAGCACCCACTGTCGCAAACGGTGGGAGGACCTGAGATGCTGGGCACAGAAGACAGCAGAGGCTCCTAATGAGGAAGGGGTGCCCGTTGAACGCTGACCCCCCCTGATGGCCCACATACTGGCGGTGGCATATCCTGAGCTGGATGGGCACTTGAGGGCATCACAGCAGCCACAAGGGGGTGAGTACAGTGCCTATCATTACAACTTACGCATGGTAGTGTGGTATCCAGGTGGGGGACATGAGTCTGTGGGTGCCCCTAAGCCAGGCCTGACATTGCAGTGTAGGCCTCCTGGTGCCTAGGGTTCTGAATGGAAAATCTTGCTACTTAGATCGTAGGCATCCACTACTGGTCAGGGCTGGGTGGGTCTCTGGTGTGCTGTGTATGGCGGTGTGTGCCCCTCCCCATGCCTAGCCCGCTGACTATGTCCCTGGTAGTGCTATGGCATATTGCGTAGGGCTGTTCCCTGTGAGTGAGGTTGCTGTGTACGCCAACGGTGGTGCCATTGAACAAGTGCATCCTTTGTCTCTCCCCCCCTTTTTGTGTTGTCAACTTGTCCTTATGTGCATTAGCATCATCTGGCGGAGGAGCAGAGGCACCGGTGATAGAGGAAGCTGCATCCCACAGGCTCCAGGAGGCAGAGTCCACCGACCGTGAGGGCACAAGTGGGACGGAGGGCGAGGGTAGCAGCATGGCGTAGACTCGAGTGGAAACTTCTGACACAGATACCTCTTCCGATGCAAGATCCTGGTGGTGGCAGACACTTCTGTGACCACCCCAGCAATAGGTACAGCCACCACCTCTGTACCAGCACCGCCCTCCAAGCAGCCCCTCAGCGAGTTGCCCGTGTCCGCTCACCCAGGAGGGTGGGCATCTCCTTCGCCCCAGGTACCTCAGTCCCTGCCCCAGTTAGCCCTGCTGCCCTGAGTGAGGAGGCTATTGACCTCCTGAGATCCATATCTGTAGGGCAGTAAACCATTTTTAATGCCATCCAGGGGCTGCCAGCCCAGATGCAACAATCTAATGCATTCCTGGAGGGCATTCACACTGGCCTGGCGGCCCAACAGAGATCGATTCAGGCTCTGGCCTCCTCTCTGTTGGCAGCCATTGTCCCTGTTCCTACAGTCCCCCCTACAACTTCCACTGCCCAGTCCCATTTCCCCAACCCCAACCTATCCCAAGCACACATACAGATGAGCGTGCACACAAGACAACACCCAAGAGTGTCACAGCCTATCACAAGCATCACACTTTATCCCACAGGCACTCACTCAAACACCATCCAGTTGCAGACACACAAACATCCACTGTCTCCACTGCCTCCCCCTCTTCCTCCTCTACCACTCCCCACCCAGTTCCGTCCACACACACCTGCATGCACTACATCATCATCCTTCTACCAGCATCACCACACCAAGCAGAACACACACCTCACTGGCAGACACCTCCACAACAGCCATGCACACTTCCTCTGTGTCCTCTCCCACTGTGTCTGTCCCCCCTCCTAAAATACACAAACGCAAGCACTAAGACACCCAACAGCCATTCACCTCACAACAGCATACAGCCCATGCACCTGCACCCAAAAGCAGCAGGCAGACACCTCCATGAATCCCTCCCTCATCCTCCACTCCCATTCCTTCTCCCTCTTCCCGCCCCAATGTCCCTAAAAAACTGTTCCTATCTACCATTGACCTCTTCCCTACCCCTCCCCCCGTCCCGCACGTATGGCCAGGGTGGGAATAACCAAGCCAAGCTCATCAGCCACACAGTCCACAGGCCCAGTCGTCACCATACCCACTTGAGGTGCAAAGGGATCCAGGCAAATTGTCCTGAAGGTGAAATAGCCTGCACCAGGCAGCCTCAAGAGAAAGGAGCCTGGCCCAGCTGCCAGGAAGACCATGGAGCCTGCACCAGCAGGCAAGAAGGGTAAGGAGGCTGCCCCTGCTGCCAGGAAGACCAAGCAGTCTGCCCCTGCTGCCAGGAAGACCAAGGAGACTGCCCCTGCTGCAAGACAAAGGAGCCAGCCCCTGCTGCCAGGAAGACCAAGGAGCCACTGACACCACCAATGGTTGTGCAACTATCTGAGGTTGCAAGGGATGTGCAGGAGCCTCCCCCCAGCAGCAGCACCACCACCACTGTGCAGCCATCCAAGGGTGCAGGGGATGGGCAGGAGCCTGCCCCCAGCAGCAGCACCACCGCTGTGCAACCATCACTGCTGGCAGACGGTATGTCATCCTGCCTCCATGGGCTGCTGTGCAACCTGTCGACTCCAAGACCAGTGGGTATGACACCCACCTGCGAGACTGTGGCCTTGCACTCTCCAGGACAATGCACAGGGTAGATAGCCCCCTCCAGAACTAGTGGGCAAGACACTCACCTGAGAGACTGTGACCTTGCACTCCCCAGGATCAAGACCAGGGCACGATGCCCCCTCCAGAACCAGTGGGTAAAACACCCACATGCCAAACACTCCCAAGGATCAAGACCAGGGCACGATGCCCCCTCCAGAACCAGTGGATAAGACACCCACATGTCAAACACTCCCCAAGATCAAAACCAGGGCACAATGTCCCCTCCAGGACCAGTGGGTAAGACACCCACTCGAGAGACTGTGGCCCATCACTCCCCAGGACCAAAAGAGCACAGGGCATGTTGCCCCCTCCCGAGCCAGAGGGTGGGACACCCACCAGAGAGACTGTTACCTTGCACTCCCCAGGACCAAGCACAAGGCAGGTTACCCCCTCCAGAACCAGTGGTCTTGTGACATCTCCTGGCTGAGGTGCCACCCGTCCTCCATCTCCCTGAGGTGCCTACTGAAACCCCTCCAGTGTTCTCTCCGTGATGAAGCAGGTGACATGTGTGGCCTGTGGCCTACGGACATTGTGGACTGGGCTGTGTCCCTTTTTCTGTATATATATATGTAGATATCTATTATTTTGCCTAACTTATTAGTTTTACTGTGTTACTCTTATTACAAACACTTTTGCTAAATTGTTTTGTCCTTGCATTATTCAGCCAAGTTACGGGGTCAAAGTATTTTTATAATGCATCTGGTTGCGTGTATGGTGAGTGGGGGGTGTGTGTTGTGCGTGTGTGTGTCACTCTCGTTTTCCTCCCCCCCTCCCTTGTGTGGTAGGTGTCTGTACTCACCATCGTCGTCTTTGCCGGCGTTGGTGTTTGTGAAGGAGCAGAATGTAGAAGAGCATGGGGAAGACTTGCAGTTCGGGTTCCATGGCGGCGTGGTTGTTCCCTGTGTC
Source organism: Pleurodeles waltl (assembly GCF_031143425.1). Classification (NCBI taxonomy): domain Eukaryota; kingdom Metazoa; phylum Chordata; class Amphibia; order Caudata; family Salamandridae; genus Pleurodeles; species Pleurodeles waltl. Next base: position 291,680,337 of record NC_090446.1, on the reverse strand, counting down.
TCCAATGGTGAGTCCGTTTACTTCTAATGTCTGTTTCCACCAGGCTTTTGATGTTGTTGGTACCGCCCCGGAAAAGGAGGCAGATTGCAGGTTCTTAATACGGTGGGTGGAACATTGACTTCCGCCTGGCTGTAGGCAGCTACCCCTGCAGTGCCTATTGTATCCGCCCTGGAGGTTGTGTGGTACATTGGCTGTCTATCGGAAATCTTTCTGCCATGGTCATAATTTGGCGGTAGTTACCGCCAGCCTGTTGGCGATATTACTGCCACTTTATCACCCACCTCCAGGGTTTTAATAAGGGCCCAAGTGTCCACTACTGTGCAAGCGTATTGACACCCGCGACTAGTCGGTAGTGGCCCAATGTAATCAATTTGCCATAACTGCCCCGGCAACTTCCCTCCAACTGACCTTTGACTGTTTGAGGGACAGATCCTTGTTGTGTGTGGTGACAAATAGGACACTGCATGATCATGGTTTTTATCAAGTCTAGGGGAATGTGCATCCCTCTAACCTCTGCCCACCTGTAAGTGTCCTTCTCCCTCAGATGTCCACATTATTTGTGCACCCACGTAGCCATCCCCACCAAGTCAGGATCCTGTGTCACCACATTTTGGCTTTGTTGTCTGCAAGGGAATTGAACCATCATTCTTGTGAATCGGTGGGACAGTGCACATCTACATAATCCACAGTAACAGTACTTTGCTCTAGCATTCCCTACATTTCTTGCCACAACCCATTTCCCCACACCTCCTTAGAATGTATTTACTAATTATGTGCATGCCATGCAGGAAGCCAGGTGGCTAACCCATTGGCAGTAGACCAAGAATCAGAATAAATGTGACATGTCCCGCGAAATTCTTGCTTCAGTGCCTTTGTGGTGAGTTTTAGGAACTCATCACCCACTGCATTATTGGAATCTCAGGTCCTAGAATCACATTATGACTTAGGGTCATTTGCTCAGTATCCACTAGAACCCAGTAACAAGCGAGTAACTGTTTCTCAAAGGGAGGATTTCGCTCTCTAGCATCAGGTAGCTTTTTGGTCCAGAAACCCAGGGGCACACTTGTTTTTCCCTGTTTTTGCCACATGCTCCAATTTGCATATTACCCCTGAATGGTGACATGCAACTCAATGTCTCCTTCCTGTACCTGCCATAAGTCTAAAGCCTGTTGAATCACCTCCTTTGCCAAGTCAAACACACGCTGCTGCTGCGCTCCCCATTCAAACTCATGTTTCTTTCTTGTCACTTTGTACAAATGTTTCTTTCTTTTCATTTTTTGTACAAAGGGCCCAATGTTTGACTGCAGTGAGGGATATGCTGTTTCCAATATAATGAATTATTGAGTCTCCTGCTTAGTGCCGGGGGGTGGTAAATTCTAAGATCTTTTGTTTTGCCTGCACCAACACCTCTCTGTGTTCGTAATTCCACTGAATTCCTAGAAACTTCACATTTTGAAAGGGTCCCTGTGTTTTATCTAGATTAATCATCCACCCTTTACTCTGCAAGAATTCCACAGCCCGGTCCAACTGAGTCTGCCCCTGTTCTTGTGTCTCTCCCTGAATCACCACATCATCAATATAATGGGTCAGTTGCACCCCTGGAATGACAGATACTACATCCAGGTGTTCTGCCACCAGTCGGTGACAGATGGCGGGCTACGTACATTGCGTTAGGGAAGACTTAGCCACTGGAATTGTCTGCCACAGTTCGAAAACCGAATTGCCCCTGATTCTCAGTGGTCAATAGTATAGAAAAGAAAGCATTAGCAATATCAATTGTTGCATACCAGGTCCCTTTATATTTGTATTCTTTCAATCTAAGTGATGGTGTGTGGGACCACAGCAGTCAAAGGAGTGTGTATTTATTCAATTTGTGGTCATCAACAGTTATTCTATAGCACCCATCAGGCCAGCGTATGGACAATAGAAGATTATTCTATTTAGTGGTGACTGGAGCCACCACACCAGCCTCAATCAACACTTGTCTAGATTCACTTATTTCCTCATGCCCTCCTGGACTTCGATAATGTTTCAAACAAACCACCTTGGTTGCTGGGGAAACCTTCGCTGGGAGTATCTTCAGATGACCCACCCTCCTTGCTGCCACTGAAATGTATCTCTTTGATCCAAATTGATAACAACCGTCAAACAGTTGTAAAGTCATCCCCTTTTGAATGTCAATTCCCAGTATATACTCCAGAAGAGGCACAATCACAACAGTATATTCTCTTTTTGGTGTTCTTCCTATTTTCATTTGATCAGTAGTCTGCATGGCAGGGATTTGGTTTCCATCCCAACCCTGTGATGTTGTAGTGCTGACGGAAAACTTTTTGGGATTTCCATAAATTAAAGGGACTTCCACTCCGGTGTTGACTAATGCCTGGACCCTTTGAACAGTTTTGTGCTTCCAGTGTATTTCTAAATCAACTTGGGGTCTGATATCTTTACGATCCCATCCCTGTACTAGAGGTTGGCCTTTTTCCTAATCTGATTTAAGCCTGTTAAATTTTGCCAAAGTCAAGTCTGGATATATGTTTTCATATCTGCGAGCAGATTCCCCTCTTTCCCTGTTCTCAGCAGTTATCAACTCGCTGTCCAAATCTTCCCTCATGAAGAAACATTTTTCTCCCTCTCTTTTCCATCCTCCTGCATCTGTGGCTGATCCTGATAGACTTGTTTATTATCTTGCCTGCTAACCTTCCTGCTGACTTCCTTTCTGTCCAGCCCTCTCTTATGGTACATCTCCCAAAAGCTTTTGGTATCTATCCCATCAATCTGCTCCTCGTTGACACCATCCTTCAGTAATGCCATACACGTCTCTCCTAGATACTCTGTTATTATCTGTGCGACCCTCAGACCTCTAGGCTTTCTAGGTTTTGTCCAGTCTCCAAGCTCTCCTAATTTGCAAATTTCCTCCAGTACATCTTTCATTGCCTGCCCTGTCTGGTTAATTAAGAGAGTCTTTATTATCTTCTTGTAAGCTAGAGAAGCAAGGTGAATGATTTTATTTTGCATTGACACAGAGAGCGGTCTGTTCAAAAGACGGTAAGCATCAACCAGGAAAATAGCAGTTTTCATTCCCTTCTCCTTAATTCCTTGCATTACATCTCTTAAGGTGTTCCAGGACTATGATTCTGTAGGATACTTATGGTTACTCCCTACAACTGCTAGCTGCAGTAGGGTGATCTGTTGGTTATCCTGGTAACCTCTCAACTGCTTCTGTGATATGGGGTCAGTGCTAAAAGTACAGAACTTAGGAGTGTCTCCTATATCTAGCCTTATTCCAGAGGCTCCTGTGTCAAATAATCGCACCATCCATGTAAGTAATGTTTCCCCAGTTCTCTGCTTGAATCTGTTTATAATATCATTAACTTCCTGCTGAGTGTAATCTTCTAGGGAGTGCATCTCAATTCCTGCCGGTATGCCCTGTATCTTTTGTCTAAATATTGGCTGTGTACAAACCACTTTCGGCTTGTCTGGCTCAAGCTGCCTCCATCTTTTTTAACTACTTCATCACTGGAATATGAAAATTCAGTGGATTCCCAGATATTTGAATCCCAGATTTCGGGATCCCAGTTTAATCCTGCCTTAGCAATAGCTAAATGCACTTTCTTTTGATTGATTTCACCCCTCTGTTTCCGATACATGTATTGAGAGACTCTGACAGCTGCTTTCTCAGCTACAGATTGATAAGTATCTGCTTCATCTTGTAATAACTTATTCTGACAAGACAGCATGGTTACATTATTTTTAGCTTCAACTAGCGGCCTCTCTAATTGCTTGTTTTCTTGTTCTACCTGCCTAAATTTCTTGGATCCAGCCCGTCTGCTTAAAATAGATAAATCACATCCCGTTCCAGAGGTACTTTGTGTTAACAGATTCAAAAACATTTTGGCTCAGCATCGCTAAGACATCTGTCCCAGCATTCTCATAAACCTGCACCACAAGACCATTCATTCGCGAGAACATTATAAGGTTCTTTCTCCCACTCTGGAATCTCATTTGGAACCTGGGAAACCACCTTTGACTTCTTGCTAAAGAACGCAAAAAATGCAGCACTCTTAGTCTGAGTAATGAATTTATAAAGGCACTTCCCAGGTTTCATATACACAAAAAGAATAATGTGAGCAATTAATGTGTATGCAGCAACACACGTGCAACTATTTTTTATTTTTCAACCTTTACAGGCTATCTGGCACCTCGGGGGGAGTCTCACGTCCTCCCCAGCAGCCCCATTGCTTCAGCAAGCAAGGAGCTACTTTTAATAGCCACTGCCTGGGTGCTGGATCAATCTTTTCATCTATCTTCCCTGCACACATATCTGGGCATAGTGAAGACAGATGAAAACTCCACTTTCTGACAGGTCCTGCTGTCAGAAAGTAAAGTTATGTTTTCTGTGACTTGGTTGCAGCTGTAAAGCTGCTGCCAAGCCATAGTAAACAGCTATGTCCCAGGGTTGGGCACCCGGAGCTGGCATGAGGGGTGGCAGTCCCCAGGCCCATCAGTGGCTCCTCGAGGCAGGCCGCATGGCCCCCCCCTCCACCATGGAAATAGCCCTGGGGCGGTGGTGGCCTCTGGGGGTTCAAGGAGGCCAAGCGGCCCCCACACCAGATCTATTCAATGCCCTGGGGAGGTGGTGGTCCTGGGGCTGCGGAGGGGCCACGCAGTCCCCATACATTAATATTTCTTAAAACCCGGGGAGGTGGCGGTCCCCAGGGGCTAGAGGGGAGGACGATGAGCTTGCCCCACTCAATTTAAATATAGCTCAGAGGAGGTGTTCTGCTTTGCTTCAGACTGAGAGGAAATTAATCCAAAGAATGCAAAGAATGTAGCACTCTTAGTAATACATTTATTAAGGCACTTCCTACGAGATCAGGAGGGGTCATGAATCCTTTGCATCCCTATTAATACAAATTTGGATTTTCTTAAATTTTTCAAAAACTACTGAATGGATTTACACCAAATAACAAAAAGGGTTCTGTCTGGACGAAGAGCTACCTTTCTGCCACATTTGGTGTAATTCTGTCCAGTGGTTAAGCATTGTCAAAGATATAGGCAAGTAAAGCATAGGCCCTCATTATGACATTGGCGAATGCCATTCCGCCATCAGGCTGCCTGTGCGGCCTGAACCCCACTAAAGGGGAGGACGATGAGCCTGCCCCACTCAATTTAAATATAGCTCAGAGGAGGTGTTCTGCTTTGCTTCAGACTGAGAGGAAATTAATCTAAAGAATGCAAAGAATGTAGCACTCTTAATCTGAGTAATACATTTATTAAGGCACTTCCCAGGTTTCATATACATGAAAAGAATAACATGAGCACCTTAGGTGTATGCAGCAACACGCATGCAACTCTTAAAATAATCACAGCAGTAGAATAATAATAATCAAAGAAAATGCAATACATCAACAATGATTATAAATGCAGTGATAACGTATATTTATGCATGCACAGAGTAAAGTTAGAAATTAAGAATTATAAATGCATCACTGTGGGGATCGAATGCAACCTGTGCACCCGTGACAGCTGAAACAGGACATACCACCCCAACAGGATTACTCTGAGCAATGCGTCCACTCTCAGAGATAAGTTCCTTCTACCTCAGTGTCAAGCTTTCCCACCTTATATACCTTAAACAAACTTAAGAGGAAGGTTCTAGAAATCCCCCTCGTGTCGAGTAAGTTGTAAAATTTAAGGGCTGGCGGAACTGGGTCAGTGTTGAAAAAAACACGCAAGAGACTGGCCAGATCCCAAGGTGTACTTTCAACATAGAGCTGTATCCTTCTCTACCATAAACATTCTCAGCCTTGTACATTCTTATCACTATTGCATCCGCCACGTTATGTTCCCTTCCCTGGTAAGAAAAGCAAAAATAGGTTAACAAGCTTTTCGCGGAAAAATACCTGCACCACCACTGTGATGGCATTTGAAGCTAAGCTAAGCACAAAATGGAGTTAGTGGTCAAGATGGAGTCGGTGGTTAAATACAGATACCATTATAGGAGGTGGTGGTCCCCAGGGCATGGGAGGCTGTGCAGCCCCCCACACATATATTTTGCATTGCACTGGGGTGGCGGTGGGCCCCAGGGTACAGGGGTGGCCTGCGGCCGCCACACATTACAAATAAGCAATGTCCCCAGGACTTGGCACACCCGGGGGCTATACAAAGACAAAGCATGGGACCACATCAGGACTCCTGCCATCACTTTATAAAAAAATGCTTTTTAGCCCCACCACCAGAGCTAAGGGGTCAGGGTGTCTCTATCCTGGCCCCTTTTCTTTTTTTTTTACATTTATGTCTGGGACTCAGCTCAAGCCGAGTCCAACATGGCTGCCAACACTTCCTTGTTAAAGTGCTGACAGCCAAGCAGATCACAGAACGAGATCGGGAGGAGTCATGAATCCTTTGCATCCCTATTAATACAAATGTGGATTTTCTTTAATTTTTCAAAAACTACTGAACGGATTTACACCAAATAACAAAAAGGGTTCTGTCTGGATGAAGAGCTACCTTTCTGCCAAATTTGAAGTAATTCTGTCCAGTGGTTATCTCAGCCCCGCTCAATGGTTCACCCTGAAACTTTTCAGACAGCAGCTCACTTGACTTTTGATTTTTTTTAGAGATTTTTGTGAAGATTCGTCAAACGGTGCCAAAGATATAGGCAAGTAAAACATAGGCCCTCATTATGACATTGGCGAATGCCATTCCGCCATCATGCCGCTTGTATGGCCTGAACCCCACCGCCCTATTATGGTTTCCCCACCGGCCCTGCGGGGTACAGAGCCTTAACATTGCAGCCGGCTCCTAATGAGCTGGCTGCAATGTGGCAGGGCAGCGGGTGCAGCAGCACCCATCGAGCATTCCACTGCCATAATTCGGGCAGTGGAATCTGTGATGGGGCTTTATAAGGGGGCCCCTGCACTGCTCATGCCAAGTTCATGGGCAGTGCAGGGGTTCCCCGAGTCCTCCATTCCGCCAGCCTTTCCATGGCAGTGTTTGCCGCCATGGACAGGCTGGCGGACGGGGACTCGAAATCCCCATGGCAGCGCTGCTTGTAGCGCTGCCCTGGTGGATTACAACCATTGGGACCGGCAGGCTGCAGGATGGCGGCAGCCGGGCAATGTCGGTGGTTAGACCATGGCGGCTCCACCACGTCATAATATGGCTGTCGGATCGCCACGACTGCAGCGGTCCAACAGCCACCATGACTCTGGCGGTGTAGGTAGTGACCGACAGGGTCATAATGACCCACATAGTCTTTTCTGTAGAAGCTAGGACCTAATTATAACTACCTAGTGGTGACTGCCACTAGGTAATATATCTATCTATCTATCTATCTTTCTATCTATCTATCTATCTATCTATCTATCTGTCTATCTATATATATATATATATATACACACATATACACACAAAATAAATTACAAAACCATAACAAATAAACTGTTTTTTTTTTTTAACAATACCAATTTAATTACACATAAAAAAGTAAACAAAAGATACATTTTACCAAAAATATATTATATATTACAAACATTACTAATTTAAAAAATAATTAGAAATACACAGAAACTAGAACTAATGCATATAGGCCCTCATTACAACATTGGCAGTAATTCCCGCTTTCCGCCGTGCAGAAGACCACCAACACACAGCAGAGGCGGCGGAATTCCGCCACAGCTATTACGACCCACAGCCCGGAACCTGCTAAAATCCAGACACCCACACAAGTCCGCCACACCAAAGGTCAGTGATAAACTGGTGATACCAAAACCTCCATCATCACGTCAACAGGAATATGCCCACACTATCACGACCCATGAATCCACGCTGCGGTCTTTTAACCGTGGTAAACCATTGGCGGTACACACCGCCGGGCTCAAAATACACACACATTTACAAAACACAACCACATTGGACAATTCGAAATACACACACCTGATACACATACACCCACCACTCCCACACACCCAATCCAATATAAAACACAAACCCACATCACCCACAAACCCTTACGACCAAAATTGAGAAAGAAGCCCAGAGAGAGACACCACCAACACTAGTATCCACAGGCACACAACACCATCACACACACACACAACATCCACGCACCTCAGACAACACACACAAACACATCCTCTCACACATCACAACCGACACCACTTCACACATCACCCACAACACATCATGTCACCTCAACGACACCCGAAGGCTCTCTGAGGAGGAGCTCAGGGTCATGGTGGAGGAAATCGGCCGGTTGGAGCCACAGCTATTCGGATCACAAGTGCAGCACACCTCAATTGCTAAGAAGAGTGAGCTATGGCGCAGAATCATAGACAGGGTCAACGCAGTGGGACAGCATCCAAGAACACAGGATGACATCAGGAAGAGGTGGAACGACCTACGGGGGAAGGTGCGTTCTGTGGTCTCAAGACACCAGATTTCAGTACAGAGGACTGGCGGTGGACCCCCCACCTTCTCCCCCACAACTAACAACATGGGAGGAGCAAGTCTTGGCTATACTGCATCCTGAGGGCCTTGCAGGAGCAGTAGGAGGAATGGACTCTGGTAAGTCAGATATTAACTATTACATCCCCCACCCTACCTGCATGCCATCACATACCCCACCCTCACCCTCACCCCCATCACTCCAACACCTCACAAATGTCTCACTATCACAACCCAACCATCCCAACACTAAGCCCTGCATGCAACACCAAAGCATGGAGACCCATCACCAAAGCATGTCCACTACAGATACCCACACAGACCCCAAACCAATTATCACACAAGGTCCTAGATAAGAATGCAAGCACTGGAGTACAGGGTCACCCACCCATTGCACACGATGGCACACACAGATGCAATAATCATGTCTTTACACCCCTGCAGGACCCCTACCCAACGTCACTGGACAGGAGGTTCCAGACATGTCCACTCCCCCCACAGAAGAGGCCCACAGTGATGGCAGCAGCTCTGTCCAACTGGATCAAGATGACCAGTCCGGCCCATCTGGGACCTCAGGACAGTGGGTTCCCCTGACACCGGGACATGCCACCACAGAGCCTCCCCCCTCGGGAAACACCAGCACGGCAGCCACCCAGCAGGCCCATCCCTCTGTCACCAGGACACGTCAAGCAGCAGTGTGTCCACCACTACAGGGAACCAATGCATACCCACCACCCAAAGAAAATCAGGGACCTGGGGGCAGTGGCAGTGGGCACACGATTCAGGGGACAGAGGCACAGGAAAACAGGGGAACTGGGAGGACTGCTGTGCGACAGGGGGAGGACAGGCCCAAGGAACCCACTCTCCACGAGGCCCTCTTCAACATCATGGGAGCATACCATCATTCCCAGGAGACGATGGCAACGGTACTGGCCAACTTTCAGGAGACCCAGCGGCTGCAGGAGGAACACTACCTTGGGATCAGGGAGGAACGTAAGTCCATCAACACCACCCTGGTCACCATTGTAGGGGTGCTGAAGGACCTTGTGAACACCAGGAGGGGCACTGTGGCACAACAAGGGGCCCCTGACACTAGCCTGGATGATGAACAGCCCACCATCTCTGCCGGCGCTAGTGGACAGGAGGCACCACCACAGGACCACGTCACCAGCACCCACCCCCTGCAGATGGAGAACCACCCCGCAAACGGTCCCTGAGATCCCGGACAAAGACAGAGAACAATGCCAAGACCCCCGCCAGGAAATGAGACCCCCCTGAATGTCATCCTGCTGTCCCACTTCGTCACCCTGTCCATCCATCAACTGCCCTAGCTCCACTTCCTATGCCCCTTTGGACAATGCACCTGTGAAACAAATAGACTGGACACTGCCATGCACATTCCTCCACCATCACCCCTGCCCATTTTACAACCCCTCCACTAATTAGCACTGAAATAAACACCCTTGAATCACAAAACAATCTGGAGTCAGTCTGTGCTTTTACAAATGTGTATTTGCAATAACTATTGAATATAGCAATATCAATTGTATTGTCAACATACCGATGTAACACAGCTCTAGTCCATGAGGTAATATAGCAGAGGTCACACAGTGGGACCCACATCTGTTAAATAGAAAGGCAAAGTGACAAGTCAGGTCCATACAGTGGTGAAAGTTACAGATGCTAGCTCAAGCAATAGTATGAGATGTGTGAGGCAGTGACATCTTCTTACCAGTGTTTCACTGGTAGTATTGAAGGATAACGATGTTTCTGTTGTCGATTTCCTCTTCTTCTGCCTCCTCTTCTTCACTGTCCACAGGCTCCACAGCTGCCACAAGACCTCCTTCTGGACCATCCTACTGCAGAAAAGGCACCTGTCGTCGCAAAGCCAGGTTGTGCAGCATACAGCAGGCCACGATGATCTGGCACACCTTCTTTGGTGAGTAGTAGAGATAACCACCTGTCATATGGAGGAACTGGAACCTGGCCTTCAGGAGGCCAAAGGTCCTTTCAATCACTCTCCTAGTTCGCCCATGTGCCTCATTATAGCGTTCCTCTGCCCTTGTCCTGGGATTTCTCACTGGGGTCAGTAGCCATGACAGGTTGAGGTAGCCAGAGTCACCTGCAAGTGTCGAGGGACAACTGTTAGACACACAGTAACCCTTAGGGACAACCCCAGACAACTATTCACAGGGTATAGGATCCTTGTCCTCACCTATTAGCCACACACGGTGCCTCTGGAGCTGCCCCATCACATAAGGGATGCTGCTATTCCTCAGAATGTAAGCGTCATGCACTGATCCCGGAAATTTGGCATTCACATGGGAGATGTACTGGTCGACCAAACATACCATCTGCACATTCATAGAATGTTAGCTCTTCCGGTTTCTGTACACCTGTTCACTTTTGCAGGGGGGTACCAAGGCCACATGTGTCCCATCAATGGAACCTATGATGTTGGGTATATGTCCCAGGGCATAGAAGTCACCTTTCACTGTAGGCAAATCCTCCACCTGAGGGAACACGATGTAGCTGCACATGTGTTTCAGCAGGGCAGACAACACTCTGGACAACACGTTTGAGAACATAGGCTGGGACATCCCTGATGCAATGGCCACTGTAGTTTGAAAAGACCCACTTGCCAGGCAATGGAGTACTGACAGGACCTGCACTAGAGGGGGGATCCATGTGGGATTTCTGATTGCTGACATCAGGTCTGGCTCCAACTGGGCACACAGTTCATGAATTTTTTTGCACGATCAAGTCTGTAGTTGACTATTACGTGTCTCTCTTCCGACAGGTCCACCAGTGGTCTGTACACCGGAGGATGCTGCCATCTTATCACCTGCCCCAGCGGACGTGCCCTATGGACGAGAACAGCAAGCAGAGAGTCAGCCAAAACTGAGGTATTACAAAAAGTCATTAGCACACATTTGTCAATCCGCAATGTGCCTATTATTGTGTGAATGCAAGGCCTAGATAGGTGTGACGCAGTTATTAATAATGCCATGTGGGCCCCTGAAATGACGGATGTCTGACCTGTTAGGTGGGACAAGGGGATATGATGTAACTGCGCTGGCGTTCTACACCGTCGCAGTAGGTGGTCAAAGACCACAGCGCAATCCTGCATTGGTTAACATTGGACCCTATGGGTCTGAGGAGCCAATGATGAAGTATGCCAGCGGTGACGGTACACACCGCCGCGGACGTGACCGCCATTTTCTGTCTGTTCACTCACTTGATACCTGACCTTCGACAGGAGAGGACCTACACTGCAAGTGCTGCTGTGACCTCAGTCTGGAAGCGACGATGGCTCATGTGTCTGGGGAAAGGGCCTCTGCCTTCATTTCAGAGGAGTTGGAGAAGTTAGTGGAAGGGGTCCTCCTCCAGTACACGCTACTCTACGGTCCTCCAGACAAACAGGTGAGTACACTGTGAGCATGGGCAATGCCTGTTTGGAGTGTTGTGGATGGAAGATACATGGGGGGGGACTCAGCCCTGAATGAGCACACGGTGAGTGTATGTCTGTCAGGGAAAGGGTGGGAACGTGGGCCAATGACTGTGACAGTCCGGACGGTTAAAGCTTTTCCTTTTCCCCCGTACTATTCCTCTAGGTCAGCGCCCACCAGAAGAAGGATATTTGGCGTGCAATCGCCAAGGACGTCCGGACCCTGCGGGTCCACCACAGACGGAGCACCCACTGCCAGAAAAGATGGGAGGACTTTTGCCGCTGGAGCAAGAAGACGGTGGAGGCCCAACTGGGGATGGCCTCCCAACGTTGGAGGGGTGCCTGTCACACCATGACCCCCCTAATGTTTCGGATCCTGGCGGTGCCGTGTCTGGAGTTGGATGGGTGCTTGAGGGCATCACAGCAGCCACAAGGGGGTGAGTACCATCACATCCATCTTACTCTGCGTGCATTACGAGGTATCTGAGTGGGGGAGGTGGGCAGTGGGTTACCCTAGGCCAGGGCGAGCTTTGTAGGCAAGGACCCTTTGTGAGGCATGCTATGTGGCACCCCAACCCCACCAGTGGTAAGAGCCATCTATACCTAGCCCGGCTCCTGTGACTTCCATGTGTGCAGCAATCGTGCATAGGCCTTGTATCCCATGGGCATGTGATTAATCTAGGAACTATAAGTGCATGGCTTAGTGCAGAGGGCTGCTGTGTCTGTAGTGTCTGCCAATGGTAGTGGTATTGCATACACTGAACATGTCTTTCTTCTGTCCCCCCCCTTTTTATCGTCTCCCTGTTCTTGTGTGCAATAGCATCATCAGGCAGAGGAGCAGTGGCACCGGACCAGGAAGGAGCTGCATCCCTCTTGGCCCTGGAGGACGAGACAACGGAGTCTGAAGCCACCAGTGGGACGGAGGGTGAGGGGAGCTCCACGGCTGGGACAGGAGGTGACAGCAGCGACTCCTCCTCCTCTGATGGGAGCTCCCTTGAGGTGGCGGGCCCCTCTGTGCCCCCAGCATCAACAGGTACAGCCACAACCCCCCTATCAGCACCGCCCTCCCAGCAGCCCCTCAGCGTGTGGCCGCTCACCCAGGAGGATGGGCATTTCCATTGCCCCAGGCACCTCAGGCCCAGCCCCAGTCAGCCCCGCTGCCCTCAGTGAGGAGGCTATTGACCTCCTGAGATCCCTTACTGTTGGGCAGTCTACCATTGTGAATGCCATCCAGGGTGTCGAGAGGCATTTGCAACAGAGAAATGCATACCTGGAGGGCATTCATTCTGGGCAGGCAGCCCAACAGAAAGCATTTCAGGCTCTGGCCTCAGCACTGATGGCAGCCATTGTCCCTGTGTCAAGCCTCCCCCCTCCAACTTCCTCCACCTAGACCCAATCCCCTGTACCTTAGCCTATCCCAAGCACACCATCAGACGGGCATGCACCCACCTCAACACACAAGGGTGGCTCTTGCAAACATAAGCACCACACATCCCACAGGCACTCACACAAGCATCTTACCCATGCACATATACCAACATCCACTGCCTCCACTGTGTCCCCCTCCTCCACGTCCTCCTCCTCCCTCCCTGTCTCGTCTCCACTCACACCTGCATGCACTACATCTTCAGCCACTACCCCCATCACCAGCACACCCATCACCACACACCGCTCACATGCACTCACCACCCCCACTACCATTCACACATCCCCAGTGTCCTCTCCCAGTGTGTCTGTGAGCCCTACTCCCAAAGTACACAAAAGCAGGCACACACCCACCCAACAGCCATCCACCTCACAACAGCCTCCAGCCCATGCACCTTCACCCAAATTCAGCAAACGTACACCTCCTACAACCACTACTTCTACCTCCACTCCCAAACCCACTCCATCTACCCGTCCTAGTGTGTCTAAAAAACTTTTCTTGGCTAATATTGACCTCTTCCCTACACCTCCCTTCCCCTTTCCTCCCCTAGGGCCAGGCTTTCCAGGTCCCAACCCAGCACCTCAGCCACCACATCACTGGGCACAGTGGTGCCAGCAACTGCGGGCTATTGGAGTGCACCAAGCATCAGGGCTGCCAGTGTGCCACGGAGCAAGGGCAAGGACATTCCGCCACCTGCTAAAGTAAAAAAGTTGCCCACGTTCCGGAGGGAGAAGCCGAAAACACCTGCCACCAAGGGCTCAGGGGAAATGAAAGGGGATAGTGGCAAGACAGCTGCACCACCATCCAAGGTGGGGAAGGGACAGAAAATAAAGGGCAGGTCAGGACAGGGCATGGTGGCACCTACAATGGAACCAGTGTCACATATTCTGTCCATGTTGACGCCAACCTGTACAGCGGAGAAGACCGCCACCTGCACCGTCACCTGCACCGCCACCAGCACTGCTGTCATTGAGCCCACCACCAGCACCGCAGTCACTGAGCCCAGCACCGCAGTCACTGAGCCCACCACCAGCACTGCCGCCACAGAGCACGCCGCCAGCACTGCAGTCACTGAGCCTGCCACCAGCACCGCCACCACAGAGTCCACCGCCAGCACCGATGCCACAGAGCCTGCCGCCAGCACGATGCCTCAGAGCCCCCGCCAGCACCGCTGCCACAGAGTCCGCCGCCAGCACCGATGCCACAGAGCCCGCCGCCAGCACCGATGCCACAGAGTCTGCCACCAGCACCGATGCCACAGAGCCCGCCGCAAGCACCACTGCCACAGAGCCCGCCGCAAGCACCACTGCCACAGAGACCGTAAGCACCACCAGCCGCCCTGTGACATCCTGAGCCAGTGGCACCAGCGCAGACATGGCTGTCATCCCCAGTGGTCAGTTATCTGAGCCTGGTGGTCAGTTCCAGGAGCCTGGGCAGCTTCCGTGATGCACCACCTTCAGTGAAGAAAGGCATCCACTACCTCAGTCCTTGGCAGGATGAAGCACTGTGGGCACAAAGCCCCCTCCAGAACCAGTGGAGTATCACATCCACTACCTCAGTCCTTGGCAGGATGAAGCACTCTGGGCACAAAGCCCCCTCCAGAACCAGTGGAGTATCACATCCACTACCTCAGTCCTTGGCAGGATGAAGCACTCTGGGCACAATGCCCCCTCCAGAACCAGTGGAGAAAGGCATCCACTACCTCAGTCCTTGGCAGGATGAAGCACTCTGGGCACAAAGCCCCCTCCAGAACCAGTGGAGAAAGGCATCCACTACCTCAGTCCTTGGCAGGATGAAACAGTCTGGGCACAAAGCCCCCTCCAGAACCATTGGAGAAAGGAACCCACTACCTTAGTCCTTGGCAGGATGAGGCACTCTGGGCACAAAGCCCCCTCCAGAACCAGTGGAGAAAAGCATCCACCTGAGAGACTGTGGCTTTGCACTCCCCAGGATGCAGCAGTGGGCAAACCACCCACTGGAGAGACTTGAGAGACTGTGGCTTTGCGCTCCCCAGGATAATGCAGCGGGCAAACCACCCACTGGAGAGACTTGAGAGACTGTGGCTTTGCACTCCCCAGGATAATGCAGTGGGCAAACCACCCACTGGAGAGACTTGAGAGACTGTGGCTTTGCACTCCCCAGGATACAGCAGTGGGCTTGGAGCCCCCTCGTGGAGCAGTGGCATCGTGCACTCATCCGGCTGAGGTGCCCCCCCTTCCCTTCCCCCTGAGGTGCCTGTTTCATTTCGATCTGATGCCCCTGCAGTGTTCTCTCTGTTTGAAGTCTGGTATCTAGTGTGGGCCTCGCCCATGCATTTTGGGCCCAGTGGTCCACGGACCATAATTGGTGCACTATCCGGACTTGTGTAATTGGTGTACATATTTGTCTATACTGTATTTCAAGTTTTGACTACTGTTTTTTTCATGATTACAATCATTCAACTCATTTCCTTTTGCCCTTGCGTTCTTCCAGGGAGGGGTGGGGGTGTAAATGTAACGTTGCAGCATGCATTTGTGTGTATTTTGTTGTGGGTGAGGGTGGGGGTGGGGGTTTTGCATGTTGCATGTTTGTGTCACTTTCTTTTCCCTCCCCCCTCCCCTGTGTTGTAGGTGCAGTACTCACCGTGGTCGTCGCTGCCTTCTTTGGTGCTCCTGATAGAGGAGCAGGAATACCATCGCAGGGAGTATCTGGAGTTCTGGCTCCATGGCGTCCTGGTTCCTCGTGGGGTGTGGAGAGGTGAGTGTTTTCCCTTCCAAGTCCCTGCCGTGTTTTTGTTCGCGTTGGTTCCGCCCCATTGGCCTCTCATAATAGTGTGGGTGGTACATTGTCTTCCGCCTGTCTGTTGGCGGTGACCGCAGCGCTGTTTGTACTGCCGTAGTGGTCAGAGTGTTAAAGTGGCTGTCTATGTTGGCGGTTTCCGCCACGGTCGTAATTGCATTTTTTTCCGCCGGCCTGTTGGCGATATTACCGCCACTTTAACACCGACCGCCAGGGTTGTAATGAGGGTCTTAATATTCCAAACCCACTCTGTGCAACAGTAGGGAGTGTTGGACTCAGGAGGGGTAAAATTTACTGTTCCCACCCCAGTCTGTGCAATAATCGGTAAAGAATTAGACTCAGAAGGGGTAAAATTTGATATTCCCACTCCAGTCTGTGCAACAGTAAGAAACGCATTAGTCACAGGATGGATAAAATTTACAATTCTCAAACCAGTCAGCACAACAGTAGGGAAAGCATTGGTCTCAGGAGGGGTAACATTAACTATTTCCACCCCAGTTGGTGCAACAGTAGGAAAAGAGTTGGACTCAGGAGAGGTCAAATTTACTATTTCCACTTAAGTCAGTGCAACAGTAGAAAGTGTTAGACTCAGGAGGGGTAACATTTGTTGTTCCCACTCCAGTCTGTGCAACAGTAGGGAAAGTACTTCATTTTACTATTAACATAAAATGTAATATATACATTAAAAAGCAATGAAACAATTAAAATAATTATCAACATTTTAATACTTATGACATAAATATTATTTAATAATTATTTCAATACATTCCCACACTACAGTATAGTAGCACATTAAATATATACCTAAATGTAAACAATGTATTAATGACAAAATGTACAGAATGAATGAACAAATAATTAGAAATGAATAATTTATAATTAATCAATTATAATTTAATTAACTTTCCACCCTATACCACTACATACCCACACCTAAAATGTAAGTTCAAAAATTATGATAACTACACAGTTGAAATAATTAACAATTAATTAAGTAATAATTTAGAAATAATTGATTATTTATTATTTAATTAACTTCCCACCCTGTACTCCTACAAACCCAATAACATACATCTAAAATATAACTTTAGAAATATTATTTGCACAATTTACATTCTTCGTAATCAAATAAATCATTAGTATTAATTTACAAAATTAGAAATGAATTATACTTAATTAACTTCCCACCCTGTACCCAAACAAACCTCACAACCTGCTGCAACTCTATAAATTACTATTTTACAATTAAATAAAAAATATATATAACTTAAAATTACAAACTATATTTAAAAACATTAACAACAATTATACAAACAATATAAACCACTGTCATCTAAAATAATATTAAAAAAATATGGAAACCTAAAAAACAATATTTCTTACCTTAAAACACTTTTTAAAAAAAACCTTTGTCAACACTATTTTTTCTCACCATAGTTCAGTGTCTCAATATTTAAAATTTCATATTTCTGCAACTCAATATTTTTAAAACAATATTTTGTCCGAACACCCTCCAGCAGAGATGATCAGTTGGGGTAAGGCAGGTCCAAGCAGGTGCAGTTGGTGCTGATCAGCTGGGCAGTTGCAGGGAGGCCTCTGGAAACTTCCTGTGTCCCTGTAGGTGAAACAGGAGATCTGTCAACTTAACCTTAGAGTCATTTATGGGACGACTGGGTTCATGGCTAGAAGATCCAGTCTTCCATCCTTAGATAACAGGGCAGTTCTTCTTCTGAACCTTCTACTGGTCCAGGAGTGCTCTGATGAGAGTCCTGACTCTCCTTCAATAGGAAAAGTCCAGCCCAAACTGCCAAGCCCAAACTTTTCAAAAGTTGCATTTTCAGAATAGTAAATAAAAATACAACTTTACCCTTGAAGTTGATTTTGAATAACACTTTGTTTGAGTGGAAGAAGCATTTCTCTATCAATGGCTAACCTGAAGTTATCACTTATTAAGGGTAATAAGGCACCACAGTGACGACCTTAGGAGCTTTTCACTGCCAGGACATATAAAACGTAAGAACACATGCCTTACATTTTAAATACCGTGCACACTGGCCTGTTAGCCTTCAGGTTCAACCTTTCAGGAAACTTATAAGTATTAAAAAGAAAGGTTTAGGCTGGCAAAAGGTTTATTTTGTAAGGTCGAAATATTGATTTGAAACTCATCTAAATGCTGCAGTGCAAGTTTTAAGACATAATTTACAGTGCTTCTTTATTTACAGTGAGTGTTGCAATTCACTTGTAGTATTTGCTTTACAGATCAAAGGTTCATGTAGTACTATCTACTATGGATTTAAACTCAAATTATTTATAACTATCAGATATGTGCCATCTTTACCATGTTTTAAGGAGAGAGCATGTGCACTTTACCACTGGTTAGCGAGCAAAAGGAAAAGCCCTAATACTGACAAAATGGGTTAAGCATCAAAAGGCAAAATTCTGAGTGTGACCGTAACACAAATATAGGGGGTCATTCCAACCTCGGTGGTAAAAGGCGCTTACCGCCAGACAGAAGACCGCCATAACACCGCCGCGGCCGCGGTAAACCGCCACGGTCATTCTGACCCGCAACTGGCAAACCGCCAAAAACCCGACATCCACAAAAGTCTGCCACACCAAAGGTCAGCGAAAAACTGGCGATGACCAAACCTCCAACGTCACGCCAACAGAAAAACGCCCATGCCATTCCGACCGACGAATCCACGTGGCGGTCTTTCAACCGCGGTGTTCCATTGGCGGTACACACCGCCGCGGTCAAAATACACACACCCTTACAAAACACAACCACATTGGACAATTTGAAATACACACACCTGATACACATACACACAACACTCCCACACACCCAATACAGTATAAAACACACACCCACATCACCCACAAACCCTTACGACCACAATAGCGACTGAAGGATGGAGAGAGACAGCACTGCTTAGAGTAGACCATCACACAGAGGCAAATCACAACATCACCCACACAATTACCAAGCACAAAACACCATACACCACCACACACACCACACTCTACAACACATACAACATCCCTCACCTCATCCACACCACCCCATGGCACCCCAAAGACACCCCAGGTTCTCTGACGCAGAACTCAGGGTCATGGTGGAGGAAATAGTCCGTGTAGAGCCCCAGCTCTTCGGGGCACAGGTGCAGCACACCACAATTGCTAGGAAGATGGAGCTATGGCAAAGGATAGTCTACAGGGTCAACGCTGTGGGACAGCATCCACGCAATCGGGATGACATCAGGAAGCGCTGGAACGACATACGGGGGAAGGTGCGTTCCATGGTATCAAGGCACAACATTGCGGTGCAGAAGACTGGCGGCGGACCCCCACCCACTCCCCCAGAATTTACAGCATGGGAGGAGGAAGTCTTGCACATCCTGCATCCTGAAGGCCTCGCAGGAGTATCTGGAGGAATGGACTCTGGTAAGTCTAATCTTAACTACTTCTTCCCACCCCCTCCCCACCTGCATCCCAAATCATACCCCCACCCCCATCACACCAACTCCTTGCAAATGGCTTACCATCACAACCCACCCATCCCAACACCAAGCCCTGCATGCGACCACAAAGCATGGACACCCATCACCAAAGCATGCCCACTGCACACACACATCACCCCCACAAGCCACCCTCACAAAAGCCCCCACAAGGGAATGCCTGCACTTGGGTACACGGCCACCCACCCATTACACGAAATGCCACACACAGAAGCAATAACCATACCCTTATACCCCTGCAGGACCCGAACGCCACTACACCGCCACAGAGGGTCCAGAGATGTCCATCCCACCCCCAGAAGAGGCCCCCAGTGATGACAGCAGCTCTGTCTCCCTGGACCCAGATGACCAGCCTGGACCATCGGGGACCTCGGGACAGTCGGTTCCCCACAGACAGCCACAGGCTACAGCAGACCTAACCCCCTCTGGGAACACCAGCACAGCTCCCACCCAGCGGGCCCAAGCCTCTGTCTCCAGGACACGTCAATCAGCGGTGTGTCCGCCACTACAGGGCACCCAGGTTGACCCACCACCCCAACAACAACAGGGACCTGGGGGCAGTGGTAGTGGGCACACCGTCCAGGGGACAGAGGCCCAGGAACACAGGGGAACTGGGAGGGCTGCTGTGCGACAGGGGGGGACAGGCCCAGGGAACCCACTCTCCAAGAGGCCCTCTCCTCCATCATGGGAGCATACCACCACTCCCAGGAGACGAGGGCTACAGTACTGGGCAGGTTCCAGGAGATCCAGGCACTGCAGGAGGAACAGTACATGGGGTTCAGAGAGGAACTGAGGAACATTAGTTCCGCAATGGGGACCATCGTCGTGGCCCTTAACCAGATAGTCACCACATTGCGGGACCATGTGGCACCCCAAAGGGCCCCTGTCACTAGCCTAGACCAGGAACAGCCTACCACCTCCGCCGGCGCTAGTGGACAGGAGGCCCCCACACAACGACAGGCCACCAGAACCCCACCTCCTGCAGAAGAAGAACCACCCCGCAAGCGGAACCTGAGATCTCACAAGAAGACAGAGTAGGATGCCAAGACCCCTGCCAGCATAAGATACCCCCTGATGTCATCCCACTGTCCCACATTGTCACCCTGTCCAACCTCAAACTGCCCCTGCTCCGTCCTTCCACAGGCATATGGACAATGCACCTGTGAGACTGAGAACTGGACTCTGCCATGGACATTACTCCACCCCCACCCATCACCGTTTTACAATCATGTACCTAAATGTAGCACTTTAATTAAATCACTTATTGCACTCAAATAATCTGGAGTCTGCTTGTATTCTTAACAAATGTATTACACATAACAGTGCAAAAATGTTCAGTTACATTGTGATGACAACATACCACTGTCATACGGCTGTAGTCCATGGGCAAACAAAGCAGAAGTCACGCAGTGGGGCATACAGCTCTGAAAAGGGAAGGTAAAGTCACAAATCAGTGAACAGGAACTGGGTGGAAACATCGACAGTAGAGAGGCAGGAGGCTGTAAGTAAAAGTAAAATGGGGTGGTTGATTCTTACCTGTGTGCTACTGAAAATACTGTTGTATCACTGTGTCCCTGGTGTCTGTGTCGTCCCCGTCGTCTTCCTCCTCTTTACTCTCCACAGGCTCCACAGCTGCTACAACACCACCATCTGGACCATCCTCCTGCAGAAAAGGCACCTGGCGTCGCAAAGCCAGATTGTGAAGCATACAGCAGGCCACGATGATCTGGCACACCTTCTTTGGTGAGTACATTAGGGATCCACCTGTCATATGCAGGCACCTGAACCTGGCCTTCAGGAGCCCGAAGGTTCTTTCTATGATCCTCCTAGTTCGCCCATGGGCCTCATTGTACCGTTCGTCTGCCCTGGTCTGGGGATTCCTCACTGGGGTCAATAGCCAGGAGAGGTTGGGGTAACCAGAGTCCCCCAATAGCCACACACGATGTCTCTGTAGCTGTTCCATCACATACGGGATGCTGCTATTTCGCATGATATACGCGTCATGCACTGACCCAGGGAACTTGGCATTTACATTGGAGATGTACTGGTCTGCCAAACAGACCACCTGGACATTCATCAAATGATAACTTTTTCTGTTCCTGTACACCTGCTCACTGTCTCTGGGGGTAACCAAAGCCACATGGGTCCCATCAATGGCACCAATTATGTTGGGGATGTGTCCAAGGGCATAGAAATCACCCTTCACTGTAGCCAAATCGCCCACCTCAGGGAACACAATGTAGCTCTGCATGTATTTCATCAGGGCAGACAACACGCTGGACAAAACCTTTGAAAACATAGGCTGAGACATCCCTGATGATATGGCCACTGTTGTTTGGAATGATCCACTTGCCAAAAAATGGAGTACTGACAGAACCTGCACCAGAGGGGGAATCCCTGTGGGTTGGCGGATGGGGGACATCAGGTCTGGCTCCAGCTGGGCACACAGTTCATGTATAGTGGCTCTGTCAAGCCTGTATGTCAGTATGATATGTCGTTCTTCCATTGTCGACAAGTCCACCAGCGGTCTGTACACGGGAGGATTCATCCTTCTCCTCACAAGTCCCAGCGGACGGTGCCTAGGAAGGACAACATGGAGCACAGAGTCAAGCAACCCATAGGTACGTTCACATAGCTTGCACAGTACACAATTCACTATGCATTGAATGGCTTGTATGAGTGGCAATGCAAGGCCTAGGCCTGTGTGACGCAGTAGAAATTAAGCCATGTGGGCCCTTGAAATGGCGGCTGCCTGACCTGTGAAGTGTGACAATGGGATGTGAGGCCAATGCGCTGGTGTGGCACACCGTGGCGGTAGGCGGTCGAAGACCGCGGTGCTAAGCCGCATTGGTTAACATTGAACCCTATGGGTTTCAGGAGCCAATGACGATGTACGCACCGCCGCGGGCGTGACCGCCATTTTCTAACTGCTTAATCACTCGAGACCTGATCATCCACAGGAGAGGACCTATACTGCAAGTGCTGCTGTGACCTCGGTCTGGGAGATACAATGGCTGCTGCAACTGGGGAAAGGGCCCCTGCCTTCACATCTGAGGAATTGGAGAAACTTGTTGATGGGGTCCTCCCCCAGTATGCGCTACTCTACGGTCCTCCAGACCAACAGGTTAGTACACAGGGAGCACGTAGTATGGGCTATGCCTGTGTTGAGTGGGGCGGATGTAAGATGGTGGGGAGGTGAGCGAATGAGGAGTGCAACGCACGACAGATGAGAGCATGTGCCACATGGCAAAGTTGGGGAGGGGGGGCCACTCACATTGACCATGCAGAAAAGTGATGATATTTCCTTTCCCACCCTGTACATGTCACATAGGTCAGCGCCCATCAGAAGATCGAAATTTGGCGTGCCATCGCCAAGGACGTCCGGGCCCTGGGGGTCCACAACAGACGGGGCACCCACTGCCGAAAGACGTGGGAGGACATCCGCCGCTGGAGCAGAAAGACCGCCGAGGCTCTGCTGGGGATGGCCTCCCAACATAGGAGGGGTGCCAGCCGCCAATTGACCCCCCTGATGTCCCGGATCCTGGCGGTGGCCTACCCCGATTTGGATGGGCGCGTGAGGACATCACAGCAGACACAAGGGGGTGAGTATCAGCACATTCTGCTATCTTTGCGCGCAGTGGAGGTGTCTGGGTGGGGGAGGAGGGCTGTGGCTATCTCTAGGCCAGGGCGCTTTCTGTAGGCTAGGCCCCTCCGTTAGGCATGGCCCTGTGCCCCCGCCCCCCACCTCTGTAGGGTGCTATGTACAGCTATCCATGGTCCGGCCTCACCTATGTGTGCATTTGTCGTCCATAGACCTGTAGGCACAATAATTGAGTAGTGTACCCCGAGTGCGCGGCGTAGTGCTGGGGGCTTCTGTGTCTGTCCTCTCCGACAACAGTGTTGCCAATGCATGCACTCAACATGTCTTTATTTCTCTCCCCCCATTTTCTTTGTCTTCCTGTTCATGTGTGCATTAGCATCATCAGGCGGAGGAGAAGTGGCATCGGCGCACGAGGGAGCTGCATCTCACATGGCCCCGGAGGGCCATGCAACCGACTCCGAGTTCACCAGTGAGACGGAGGGCGAGGGGGGCTCCACAACGGGTACCCGTGGAGACGTCAGCGACACCGACACGTCCTCGGAAGGGAGCTCCCTTGCGGTGGCGGCAACATCCGTGCCCACCGCCACAACAGGTACAGCCGCCACCCAGCGCACCAGCTCCGCCCTCCCAGCAGCCCCTCAGCGTTCGGCCCGTGCCCGCTCGGCCATCTCCTTCGCCCCAGGCACCTCAGGCCCTGCCCCAGTTACCCCTGCTGCCCTCAGTGAGGAGGTCATTGACCTCCTGAGGACCATCATTGTTGGGCAGTCTACCCTTTTGAATGCCATCCAGGGTGTAGATCGTTCAACGCTCTGGCCTCAGCACTGACGGCAGCCATTGTCCCTGTCTCCAGCCTCCCTCTTCAAACTCCCTCCACCCTGTCCCAGTACCCTGTTCCTCTGCCTATCCCATCCACACCATCAGACCAGCCTGCACACACCTCAACACCCAAGGGCAGCTCATCCAGACATAAGCACCACAGATCACACAAGCATTCACCCAAGCAACAACCAGATGCAGACATGCCAACAGTCACTACCTCCTCTGTGTCCCCACCTCCTCGTCTCCCTCCTCCCTCCCTGTGACGTCTCCACTCACACCTGCATGCACACCCCCATCAGCCAGTACGTCCATCACCAGCACACCCTCCAGACCAGTCCGCACACGTGCAGTCACCACCCCCACTGCCATTTACACGTCCCCTGTGTCCTCTCCCAGTGTGTCTGTCACCCCCTCTTCCAAACCACACAAACGCAGGCAGCCACCCACCCAACAGCCATCCACCTCACGACAGCCTCCGTCACAAGCACCTGCACCCAAAGACAGCACATTTGACTCTCCTACAACCACATCCTCTTCCTCCACACCCATACCCACTACACCTACCCGTCCCTGTCTTTCCAAATTGATTTTCCTTTCCAACCTTGACCTCTTTCCAACAACTGACCCACCCCCTCCATCTCGTAAGAGTCCAAAATGCACCTCAGCCACCACCAGCCCTGCATCTACTAGGACCATAGTGCAGGGCTATTGGAGTCCACCAGCTCCTAGGGCAGGAACATCGGCCAGCAGCAAGGGGACAGCCAGCCCACCCCCTGGGACGAGGACCAAAAAAGCAAAGGGCCGGCGCGACAAGCCTGAGACGGCTGCCACCAAGGACAGTAGCCTTGCCCCGTCACCTGGCACATCAACTAAGGGAAGCAAGGGCCCCAGAGATTCAGCGAAGGAGGGCAAGGGCAGCATGGCGGACAAGTCAGGCAGCAGGCGAGCTGACCAGGAGGGCCCCACAAGTCCCATTCCGGGGGTGTGACGAAGGACACCCACAGGCCCAGGACTCCATCACAGGAGGGCCCCGCAACAGAAAGGTTGGATGGCGACTGAGCGGGAAGTATTGGCCAGGTCTGGTTCCCTAGAAACACAAGACAAGCACCGCTGAAGAGGGGCCCGCCAAGACAAGCACCGCTGAACAGGGCCCGCCGTGAGAAGCACCGCTGAACAGGGCGCCACCAAGACAAGCACCGCTGAACAGGGCCGCCGTGAGAAGCACCGCTGAACAGGGGCCGCCGTGAGAAGCACCGCTGAACAGGGCCCCGCCAAGACAAGCACCGCTGAACAGGGCCCCGCCAAGACAAGCACCGCTGAACAGGGCCCGCCAAGACAAGCACCGCTGAACAGGGGCCACCGTGAGAAGCACCGCTGAACAGGGGCCGCCGTGAGAAGCACCGCTGAACAGGGCCCCGCCAAGACAAGCACTGCTGAACAGGGCCCCGCCAAGACAAGCACCGCTGAACAGGGCCCGCCGTGAGAAGCACCGCTGAACAGGGGCCGCCGTGAGAAGCACCGCTGAACAGGGCTCCGCCAAGACAAGCACCGCTGAACAGGGCCCCGCCAAGACAAGCACCGCTGAACAGGGGCCGCCGTGAGAAGCACCGCTGAACAGGGGCCGCCATGAGAAGCACCGCTGAACAGGGCCCGCCGTGAGAAGCACCGCTGAACAGGGCCCCGCCAAGACAAGCACCGCTGAACAGGGCCCCGCCAAGACAAGCACCGCTGAACAGGGCCCGCCAAGACAAGCACCGCTGAACAGAGCCCCGCCAAGACAAGAACCGCTGAACAGGGCCCGCCGTGAGAAGCACCGCTGAACAGGGCCCCGCCAAGACAAGCACCGCTGAACAGGGCCCCGCCAAGACAAGCACCGCTGAACAGGGGCCGCCGTGAGAAGCACCGCTGAACAGGGGCCGCCGTGAGAAGCACCGCTGAACAGGGGCCGCCGTGAGAAGCACCGCTGAACAGGGCCCCGCCAAGACAAGCACCGCTGAACAGGGGCCGCCGTGAGAAGCACTGCTGAACAGGGCCCGCCGTGAGAAGCACCGCTGAACAGGGCCCGCCAAGACAAGCACCGCTGAACAGGGCCCCGCCAAGACAAGCACTGCTGAACAGGGGCCGCCGTGAGAAGCACCGCTGAACAGGGTCCCGGCAAGACAAGTACCACTGAACAGGGCCCCGCCAAGACAAGCACCGCTGAACAGGGCCTGCTGTGAGAAGCATCGCTGAACAGGGCCCCACCAAGACAAGCACCGCTGAACAGGGGCCGCCGTGAGAAGCACCGCTGAACAGGGCCCTTCCTGTCAAACACCGCTCCGCTGGGCCCTTCCTGTCAGGCACCGCTCCGCTGGGCCCTTCATCTCAAGCACCGCTCCGCTGGGCCCTTCATCTCAAGCACCGCTCCGCTGGGCCCTTCCTCTCAAGCACCGCTCCGCTGGGCCCTTCATCTCAAGCACCGCTCCGCTGGGCCCTTCCTGTCAGGCACCGCCCCGCTGGGCCCTTCATCTCAAACACCGCTCCGCTGGGCACCGCCGTCTCTGAACTGCTCTGCTGGGCCCTTCATCTCAAGCACCGCTCCGCTGGGCCCTTCCTATCAGGCACTGCTCCGCTGGGCCCTTCCTCTCAAGCACCGCTCCGCTGGGCCCTTCCTGTCAGGCACCGCTCCGCTGGGCCCTTCCTCTCAAGCACCGCTCCGCTGGGCCCTTCCTGTCAGGCACCGCTCCGCTGGGCCCTTCCTCTCAAACACCGCTCCGCTGGGCACCGCCGTCTCTGAACTGCTCTGCTGGGCCCTTCCTGTCAGGCACCGCTCCGCTGGGCCCTTCATCTCAAGCACCGCTCCGCTGGGCCCTTCCTGTCAGGCACCGCTCCGCTGGGCCCTTCATCTCAAACACCGCTCCGCTGGGCACCGCCGTCTCTGAACTGCTCTGCTGGGCCCTTCATCTTAAGCACCGCTCCGCTGGGCCCTTCCTGTCAGGCACCGCTCCGCTGGGCCCTTCATCTCAAACACCGCTCCGCTGGGCACCGTCGTCTCTGAACTGCTCTGCTGAGCCCTTCATCTCAAGCACCGCTCCGCTGGGCACCGCCGTCTATGTACTGCTCTGATGGGCCCTTCATTTCATGCACCGCTGGCCCATTGGCAGTGCCGGTTCTGTGTCGAGCAGGGCTTCACGAAGCACTCTGGCCACCATGCCTACTCCATGACCAGTGGAGTCTGTAATACACCTGATGGACTGTGGCTTTGCACTCCCCAGGATTATGCAGTGGGCAAGCCACCCACTGTAGAGACTTGAGAGACTGTGGCTTTGCACTCCCCAGGATGGTACAGTGGCCATGGAGGCCCCTCGTGGATCTGGCGTCGTGGACTCATGTGGCTGAGGTGCCCCCCCTTCCCTTCCCCCTGAGGTGCCTGTAGTTTTATCATCTGATGCCCCAGCAGTGTTCTCTCCAATGGTATCTGGTCTCGTGTGTGGGCTTTGCCCATGTGTTTGTGCACATTGGCCCACGAACGATGGAACTTTGGCAAAATGTGCAGGACTTATAGCCTATGTATATATTTTTAACTATGTTCTTTATTTAATATGTATATTTCATATTTCATATTTCACATTACTTCATTTGAGCTATAATATACTTCTATTTTAATGATCATTTTATTTTGTCTTTGCATTATTCCGGGGGGTTTGGGGGTGTCACTCTGACTTGTTGCTCTGCATTGGTGTGTAGGTATTTGGGGTGGGGGGGTGGGTGTATCGCGTATGTGTGTGCCCGTGACCTTTCCTCCTCCCCCCTCCCCTGTGTCGTAGGTGCAGTACTCACCGTTGTCGTCTGCGCCGGCGTTCGTGCTCCTGGTAGAAGAGCAGGTAGACAATAGCTGGTAGGATGTTTAATTCGGGTTCCATGCTGTCCAGATTCCTCGTGGAGTGTCTAGAGGTGAGCGTTTTCCCGTTCGTAGTCTGTTTCCGCAGGGTTTTTATCGGCGGGGCTCCTGCCCCAGAAAAGGTGGCGGATTGGTGAGTTGTGATAGGGTGGGCGGTACATTGTCTGCCGCCTGCCTGTTGGCGGTGACCGCCCCGCTGTTTGTTTGTCCCGCTGTGGCGGTCGGAGTGTTAAAGTGGCGGGCTGTGTTGGCGGTTCCCTCCAGGGTCAGAATTCCATTTTTTTGACCGCCTGCCTGTTGGCGGGTTGGCCGCCGCTTTATCACCGACCGCCAGGGTTGGAATGACCCCCATAATCCTTTCTGAACTTAACTGTCATGGCAGAGTGGGCAAGCAGTCATTAGCTTCTCAGGGACATAGTGGAGGGACAAGTGCTGAATACCAAACAAATGATCAACAAAAACAAGTACTTGATGTTCAACACAAAGCTTGTGTTTTGCTAAAGGAAAGTACTTCTAGTCACACAGCACTACATTCTATACCATACAATTTACATACAGGGGCATACCTTTCATTGTTATCATCTCTAGGCTCAGCACTCACCTTTCTCCATTGCTTTCTCCCACCTGGGGGACCCTATTAGTTATCTTAGACAGTAGTGTTTTGCAGAGGCATGCGATAGGCACAGGTGCCGGTTTCAATCCCCACAGGTTCAAATGTTCAATCAATTTGCTTGTTCTTACCCCCATTGTTGATGTGAGCAGGTTTTGAGAATCAGCTCATTGCAATTTCTCTGTTTTGACTGCAAGCAGTGGTCCGTGAGTGTTGGTTATGAAGTAGTTGATGGGGATGTTCAGTGCAGCCTATGACGTTATCGTGTGTAGTCTCATTTTTGGAACAGGGTTACCAGATGAATGAAGCAGTGTGGGCTTTGTAAGAGCGATCAAAGTATCTTCAGCAGTTGAAGTGCTCCACTGTTATGTTACTGATGGTTTATACTGCAAGGCAGATGTACTTATGAAGAATACCAAGCGAGGGTACTCCAAAAAATCAGCTAAGGGCAGTATTTAATAACTCTCCGAATTCAAAGCGACTTTACTTCTGGAGTAGAACCAGATATATTCAAACTTGAGGTGGTAAAACCATTACTAAAAAAAGTGATGCTGACCGTTGAAACTGTCGGAAGTGTGTCTTCTTTCCTCCAGCATCAGATAAAATTAAGGAATCTCATTTGGTGCTGCAACTTGGAACCCATCTTGAATGCCATAATGTTCTACATAATTCCCAATCAGGCTTTCCACTGCACAGAAAGGAAAAGACTGTTTTGTTATTAGTACTATATAATTTCCTGAGGACACTGGATGCCAATAGTGTAATTGCACTGACTAGGTTAAACCTGTCATATTCTTTTGACACTGCTGATTGTTTCTTACTGATATGAGGTCTTTACGAGGCAGGTTTTACTAGTACTGTTTGCAGCTGGTTTTAATAATTCCTGTCCAAATGAACTGTGGAACTTCCCTATACCGGTGAACTGGCTCCGAAGCATGAGCATAAAATTTGACAAGCACATATCTGACATAAAAGTTTTATTTGCTCATTTTTATCATCTAATGTCATTAATATGAGCGTCCATTCATTCAGATGGGCCTTGTAACATTAGTTTCACCTTATCACAATCGTCAATTCATTAGAATCACAACCGGTATGTGGTATGTCAGATTTCAACTGCTCCAAGCAGATGAAGTCTCTGGGTGGGTTACTCGACACATTTCCCAAAACGTGTAATCTCTATTATTCCCACCTCCTCTGAAATTACTGGGACCGCCAGGAATGGTAAATCCGCGGACAGGGAGATTATTTAAGGCATCACCCATAATAATGCGTTAAAGAAAATTCTTCCATGTCTGACCAGCCATGTCAGCAATCTGCCATAATGGCTAACATTGGATCTAGGTGAGATTAGGAAATGCTCTCCAAGAGTTTCGTAAGGTGCTCCCATACAGCTGCTATGCTGGCTGGTGTAGAGAGCCCCATATTCTTCACTGCCACTTTTGTTTGTAACAAATAATATTGTGTCAGCCTTTTTGTCCTTGAGAAGCACTGACCGCCAAGCTTCCCAAAAATTTAAATTCTAGGTGTCCCTGATACTCAGGACCCTTTCACTGGAAAGCTGGCCTTCATTTAGCCGCCTTGACTCTGGATAGACGAGGATGAGCAGAAGACTCAGCTCAAGGAAGGCGGCGCAGGCTGTTGTTAGATATAATACATCTAATTTACTAGAGTTGCAAAACAGATTTAAAAGTCCAACCAGAGTTGAGGGTGCACAACAATTTAATAATAACTCAGGGATATATAAATATATCTACCATTGAAATGGTAAGTCAATTCATAAAAAGCATACAATGCAATATGCAATACACATTGAAATAATGAAGGAATAAAACCAGTCGCTGACCATGCACCCTATGCATAGTTAACTATCACTAAATGATTGGAAACGACAAAACAATCATACAATTGAAAACACAGCACCCCAGCAACACAGTCATACACTGTTGAAAGAGTTAGGCGATGTTTGCTGACAATAGAATAAACTGCTATCACTACTGTTGGAAAATGGGTTATTGGTAAGGGCAGGTAAGTACCTACACTTAGCAATAGGCCACTAACCTCCACTTAGGTCCAGTTAGGTTTCAATAAATTAAACCTAGCTCAACCCTTGGTAGCTTGGCAACGAGCGACAAGGTTTAACTTAGGAGAAAAAGCGTAAAGCATTCAAATATCACAAAACAGTAACCAAATAAAACACAGGAAACAGTTTAAAAATCCAAAACCAATTTATAAAAATATGAAATATTTTTAGCTTTAAAATGACTCCAAAACAAATAAAATCAGATAAAGGGAACCGGAGATATGAATTTCTAAAGAATGAATGCTTTTTAGCGCTTAGAAACTAATAGCGCCAATCTGGTCATCTGGTCACACCTTGACCGGGGCAAAGTTAAAGTTTAACTTCAACCACGATGGAGCCCTGCTACAGCCCGCAGGAGGCCCTGGTCAAAAATGTACCATCGGACTTAGCCGTTTTCTTGAAGATTCTCTTCAGCGGGACCAAGTTGCCAGTCCAATCCGACCTCCTGGATCTCTTCCTCGGATACGCGTCGAGGGGGCTCTCGGTGGAGATTTTTACCTTTGGACTGTGTCATTTTTTTTAGATGAAAATCCTTTGACTGGGGCAAAGCTGAATCTTGATCCAACGTCCTTGGAGCCCTCTTCGGATACAGTGCCTGTGAGGTCCTGGTCAACTTTCTACGTTCAGGCTCAATCACTGTTTTCAGAGATTTTCTTTACAGTGACAAACCTGCAAGTCAGGCCGGGTCATGGATGAGGCAAGCCGGCTAGAGTTGCGGCGGCGGGACGGTCCCTTTATGGAGCTTTTTTCAAAAAGTTCTCCAAACTTCTGGATCTTCTCCCAGATGTTCTTTTAAGGTTCTTTTGAGGTCCAAAGCTCACACCAAGGTTCCAGAAGCTCTGAGATGCTCCCTGAGGGTGCAGACTACAACTCCAAGAATGCACCTGGTGCAAACTCATATTTGGCCACTGGACAGTGGTCGGCTGGTCAGTTTCTTCAGGAGTTGGTGCAACGAACTCTGGTTAGCAATTTTTCACCTATAGCAAACAGGGAGTCCCTTCTTGAACCAGATGAAGCCAGGCAAAGTTCTACTTGTGGTGAAGCCCAAGTGTGCAGCTGGTGCAGTCCTCCAGAGTGCAGTGTCCAGGTGCATGCCAGGGGTCCAGCAGGGCAGTCCTTCTTTTCCTGTAGTTCTTCCTTGTAGGGATCTGGTAGGGATCTGAGGTGTGGGTGCAGGTCTTCCAATTTTATCCTTGCTCCTGGGTGAAAAACATGGGGGTCCTGGTTCTCCAATCAGGTGCAGGGTCCTTTCCCCTGTGATGACTACTTCCTGGGACGTGTGTCAAAAATCAATCCCAGGGAGCAACATTCCTCAAAAATCCATCATGGCTGAAACTGATTTTTGAATGTTACATCTGGCTGAACCAACCCACTGGTGTGACTAAAAATCCTAAACACACCCCTCTCGTGCCCTCTCCTAATCTAATTAATGGGGGCACCTAATTGTCTGGGTTTGCATGATGTGAGGGAGGTGCTGGGTTGCTCTAAATCTCCTTCCCTGTCTTTGAAGACCAGTTTGGCAGCCCTCCCCCTTCCTGCTTCTCGATCTGCTGAGGGAAGTTCTCCGTCCCCAGCACATCTCTTTGTGTTCAGCCCAGGCTACTTCACAACTCATCAAGGCAGCCTGGCCAGGCTGCCAGAGGCTGGCCAATCAGAGCAGAGCACTACAGGGCTGAAGTTGGCAACTTTTTAGGTAGAGTTAAAAACTCTTTACCTGAACAATTAATATTAAATCCAACAATTGTAAGTTGTGGGATTTATTATAACAAATAATTTGATACCCAATGTGAGGTATCTGACTCTTAAGGGGACTTTACAAATTAAAATAAAGTCTCCCCATTCTAGCCTATGAAGGCTATTCACTACAATGAAGGAAAAAACTATTTGGCTGTTTTACCTCACCAGGGCTTGCAAAACTAGTTTAATAAGGTTCTTGCTTATAGTTACATGGCACCACTATAGGGGCATATAGGGTACACCATAGGGATGACTTATATGTAAAAAATAAGGTAGTTTAAGACTTACGAAGCACTTTTAATTCCAAAGTCGAATTTGCATGTAACCTTAGTTTAAAAGCAGCCAGCAAGGCAGGCCTGCCTCTAAAATTACACTGGGCACCTCAGTAGTGCACCTATGGGTGCACTACCTATGCTGGGGTCCCTAAACCTACATGCCCTACCATATACTAGGGACTTATAGGTAAGTTAATATTGCCAATTATAATTAGCCTAATTTGCATATCCACTTTACACAGAGCACTTGCCCTGGGACTGGTAAGAGGTACCCAGGGCACAGCCAATAGTCAGTTACCACCAGTATCTGTCCAAAATGTTTGGGGGTGACCAGGGCAAAAAGGAGGACATTCCTACAACTACCAAGCCACAATCAGGACACTACAAAATGTAGAATTTGTAGTCCTTTCCAAAAAAGTAGCATTTACTTTCAATCTAGTAATTGCGAACAATGGCAAATTATTTACAGTAGAAATTGTAATCTGCAAGGAAACGGGACAGAGTCTTGAAAGTTGAGTGTATTCCTTTTCTTTAAAATGTTAGGAATAATGGCCTTTCGGACTGTTAGCAAAACCCAAAGACTGAAGAACACAAGTACAAAGACAAGCACAGAGGAAAATAATAGGAACGGCACAGCAGCATGTATGGGACTTTCCTCATCACACTCTGATTACAATTGATGAGAGAATCACATTTGCTGCTATGTGTGTCGTGAACTTAACAATATATGGACCAACCCAAATGATTGTGAATTACAAACTGATATGTTACCATTGGACAAATTTTCTGCACTCAATAAATTCATAAGGCAAGTGGGGAACTGTAACAAATGGAATACATTGCCCGTCCACTTGAGAATTATTGTCAATCTCACTCTGTTCAAAAACATTTATAACCAGTCTCTTCCTGAAATATGTTTAATTTGCTGACAGATTAGTCCTGTAAGATTGAGCACAAAATCTAGTTAGTGTCAAGAAACTAAAAGTGGTGAACATATGCTCAATAAATTAGATTAAAAAAATAGCTAAGTGAAATAAAAAAAATATATATTGATCAGTTGAGTTGTCTTCAGTAGAAAATTAGAAATATTTCTATATTTTGACCATTCAAGAACCTAAGAAATATTGGGTATATTTACAACCCTGTGGAACAGGGCAGTGCCCTTGCTGACTTTGCTGGGCTGCCCTGCATCAAAGGAAAATGGCAGAAATCTGCCATATCTACAAGATATATAACATTTCTGTCCTCTCCCCCTGCGGTAGTACACAATGGACTGCCTAGCGTCGATGCAGGGAACCCTTGCTCCATGGTGCAAGGGTGCCTGTATCACAGACATGATTTTTTCTGTGCAGGAAGGGACACCTTCCTGCAGAAAAATAATCAATGAAGGTTTTTTTCTGTCTCTACGTGTGCTGCTGAATGCAACACACATAGAAAGAGGAAAAAAAGAGGAGATATTTCTCTTGGTTGTGCCTCCCCTGGGCAGGCATAATATTTTGACACATTACCAGGTTTACAGTGCCTTGTAAATATGGGAATGAGCCAAAACCCATGGGTGTTGTGAGGGAAAACCCACTGCAATGCCATGGAACACCTCCCTGACACAGTATAAGGCAATGCAGTGACTTGTGCTGCATACATTACATCATATCTACAGGGCCATGAAAAGTCAGTCAGGGTGGCTTTGCGTGGCCTTGTAAAGATGGGCCTCCACTATGCCTTGCCAGTGCGTTACAAGACGTGACACACTGCTAGCTCACAGGGATTGTAAATAAGCCCCTTAAATGTTATGTATATGTAAAACTACCAAAGTGATCACCTGTGTGTGAAACTTACAGTTGGTTATTTGTTTACCACCCTTTTGAGATTGGTTTAAATGTAACCCTGTTTTTAAAATTATAAATAAAGGTTCTTTTTATATAAAAAATTCTATTGCGAATAGAGATGATTGGTGGTGAACATCAAAGGCTAATTTTTGGTGGGTCTTTGTTTTATGCACAGTTCTGTTAATAACTGTATAAAAAAATCAACAACTAGTAAGTGACAGGTGCTGATCGATTTGGAAGAACATTTTGTTTACCACTATCCCGTTAGTTTCTGTATTAAGGAAATATGCATTTCCTATTTGATGCACTCAAAATCTGTGATATCTGAAGTACAGGGGGGCAGCAAGGGGTCAAGGTGGAGAAGGAGATTAGCAACTGTGGTAAAAACCAAGGGCCATATTTATGGCCTGGTTTGCGTCGCTCTTGCACAACGCAACATGGTGCAGGACTGAAGCAAATCTTAAGTGAGATTTACAAAGCCACCCAAGGCCACCTTGCATTGTCTTGCATGGTTTCATAAATCTCGAGTAATGTAATGAAGCGCATATCGCTGCATTACATTACTCTTCACCAGGGAGACATTTGCATGGGTGTTGCATGGATGTTGCCATGCAACATCCATGGATTTTGAGGCATCCCCAGATTCACAAGAACTTGTAAACGTGAGTATGTACCAAATAGATTCACCTCCCCAGGAGAGACATCACAAGGCAAAATATGTTTATTTCTCCTTGTTTTTCCTCTTTCTATGTGTGCTGCATTCTGCACACATAAAAAGAGAAAGTGAAAAAAAAAGAAAGAGAAAAAAAGCCTCTCAGGATTATGTTTGTGCAGGTAGGTGTCACTTCCTATACAAAACAATCCACCTTGCAGTGCAGGCACCCTTGCACAATGGTGCAAGGGTGCCTGCATTGGCTCCAGGCTGTCAAACGGGTGCCAGCGCCGGGGGTAAGGACAGGAATGCACAGTATTGGATAAATACAGCGCATTCCTGCCGTCTCCTGTGATGTAGTGCAGCAAGATAACTTACTTCACTGCCCGGCACCACAAAGTTCATAAATATTGGCCCAAATGAATTGATTATAAATTTTATAAAAAAATGTGCACTGTACTCTTGTTCTGTTGTAAATGCCTAAGGGCCAAGTTTGTACTATTCAAGAACTGCAAAAAATAAACTAAAAATGACAGTCAGCAGTTGTCAAGGACAATACAGTGCATTCCTGTCCTTTTACCCTGAGCTGGTGCCATTTCATGAGTCTAGTGCCAACACAGGCACCCTTGCACCCGTGTCTGTGTTGTTAGCAGGATTGTTTAAGTGGAGGAAGGGAAACAACCCATAGCGGTGTTTTCTTCTTTCTATGTGTGCTGCAGAATACAGCACACAAAGAGAGAGAAATCAACGAGGAGAAATAAAGATGTTTCTCCTCATTACTCAAGGCCTGGGGAGGCGTAAGATTTTGATGCATTCCAAGGCTTACAAGTACATGTAACTCTGAAAATGTGCCAAAACGTATGTGAGTCGTGAGGGAACACCCCCTGCAATGCCCATGGAACGCCTCTCTTGTGATGGTGGAAAACTTTCTGCGCCATTTTATTTTGATCTTACTCAGACCTTCTCTCACCAATTAACCATTTGGGAGCTACTTTGGAACTAAGGGCCTTATTTATGAAATGTTAGTGTCGCCTTTGCGTCATATTTTGTACGTTTGCGCTGCTATTGCGTCACAAAATGACACAAAGGCGGCGCTAACTTTTCATAAATCAGGCCTTAGGTTTTTTCCCCTAAGCTGCCCAAATTGAGAGAATCCAGTGAAGATTTAGGGGTGGTGTCATATGAACACAACATTACCTTGATAGACTGTACAATGGGTTTATTTGTAGCTAATCCTAATTGGATGAACACCTTTAACAATCTGTAGGACCTTTCCACTAAACCACTGGAATTTGGACAGTATAAGGGGGTTTTAACGTGCTAAATAGAGAACCCAGGCATGGCCTTTTTAATCTCCTCTGAGCAGAATTCAGTTCCATTATCAGTGATGATGAAACTGGGATGCTTCTTATGGTGAATATATGGCAAAAATTCAATCAATATTCTAGTGTTGAAGTAGATGGGAAATCTTACAGACATCCACTGTGAGTGAGATTCAAGGAGGGTTGTTAGACTTGGCAACCAATCTTTGGTTGGCAGTCAGGTTGCCCCTTGTCCAAGCAAGGACCCTCACTCTAGTCAGGGTAAAGGAGAATCACACTCAGTTAACCCCCCCTCACCATCTTGGTACCTTGGCACGAGAAGGCAGGCTTAACTTCAGAAGCAATGTGTAAAGTATTTGTACTAATACACACACTAATACAGTGAAAACCCTACAAAATGGATGCCACACCAGTTTAGAAAAATAGGTAATAGTTATCTAAATCAAACAAGACCAAAACAACAAAAATCCAACATACACAAGTCAAGATATCAATTTTCAAAAGAATAAGAGTCTTAGGCCCTCATTACAACCCTGGCGGTCGGTGATAAATATAAAATTATGACCACGGCGGAAACCGCTCAGACAGACAGCCACTTTAATACACCGACCGCCAGGGTGAAACCAACAGGCACCACGGCAGTAACCGCCTACAGCCAGGCGGAAGACAATGTTCTGCCCACTGTATTATTAGACACCAATCCGCCACCTTTTCCAGAGTGGTACCAATGACATCAAAAGCCTGTCGGAAACAGAACACAGAAGGGAAACGACTCACCTCTGGAGAGTCAGGGAACAACCACCACGCCATGGAGCCCAAGTTGCATGTGTTCCCCATGCTCTTCTACCTTCTGCTCCATTAGGAACTCCAACGCCGGCAAAGGCGACCACGGTGAGTACTTCCGCCTAGCACACAGGGAAGGGGGGAGGAAAAAGAGAGTGACACACACACGCAACACACAGCCCCAACACCATACACACAAGCAGATGCAGCAACCCTACATATTTACCTCATACCCCTCAGGAATAGTGCAAGGACAACACCAATAGAAGTGAGTATAATAAGATAAAATAGTCTAAATATGTGCATCCAAATCAAAAAGTATATACATATTTACAAAAGTAGGGACACTGCCCAGTCCTCAATGTCCTTGGGCCACAGGGCCACATCACATAGTCCAAGGCCCCACCTTACTCCTTCAACAACACGCAGAGAACACTGCAGGGGCATCAGTTCAAAAATAGCCAGGCACCTCAGGGAGATGGGGAATGGGGGTGGGCACTTCAGCCGGAAGATGGTACCACGCCACTGGTCCTGGAGGGGGCAACATGCCCTGTGCTTAAACTGGGGAGTGCAAGGCCACAGTCTCTCAAGTGGGTGATTTGCCCACTGCTTGGTCCTGTGGAGTGCAAGGCCAGAGTCTCTCAAGTGGGTGATTTGGCAACTGCTTGGTGCTGGGGAGTGCAAGGCCACAGTCTTCCAAGTGGGTGACTTCTTCCACTGGTTCTGGAGGGGGCATTGTGCCCAGTAAGCCTCATCCTGAGAAGGATGGGGTGAGTGGATGGCTTCTTCACTGACTGTGGAGGGGGCATTGTGCCCTGTGATGAAGATCTTGGGGAGTGCAAGGTCACAGTCTCTCACCTGGGTGTCAGACCCACAGGATTTGCAGGTGACAGGCCGCACAATAGCCCATGGACACAGGACTACAGACTGTCCGCCAGCGGTGACGGCTGCTCAGTGGTGGCAGTGGTCCTGCTGCTGGTGGAGCTGCAGTGGTGGGGGGAGCCTCCAGCCCTTCCCCTGCAGCCTCAGATGGCTGCCCACTGGGGCTGCTGCTGCTGGTACTGCTGCCGGTAGCGGTGCTGGCAGTGGTGGGGGGAGGTTCCAGCCCTTCCCCTGCATCCTCAGACGGCTGCCCACTGGGGCTGCTGGTGGCAGTGCTGGTGGCGGTGCTGGTGGCGGTGCTGGTGGCGGCACTGGTGGCGGTGCTGGTGGCGGCGCTGGTGGCGGCGCTAGCAGTGGTGGGGGGAGGCTCTAGTCTTTCCCCTGCAGCTGCGGAAAGCTGAACGACGATGGTTGGGGGTGGGGGCTACGACTGAGTCCCAGCACCAGGCCTCTTGTCCTTTCTGTCTGCTGGTGCAGGCCCCTTGCCCTGCCTGCCAACAGCTTGGGATGGCTCCTTGCTCCTTTTGGCAGCAGCTGGGGACTGCTCCTTGCCCTTCGTGTCAGCATCCCGGGATTGCTCCTTGCCCTTCCTTTTAGCAGCCGGGGTGCCTCCTTGCCCTTCCTTTTAGCAGCTAGGGGTGCCTCCTTGCCCTTCCCTGCAGCAGCTCAGGGTGCCTCCTTGCCATTCCTTGCAGCACTTGGTGCAGGCACCCTTTCAGTGTGACTGCCTGGTGCCTGGGATACTCTCCTACCTGAGTAGCAGTGGACACTGTGCCCATGGCCTGAGTGGCTAAGGTGCTTGCCTGGGTTTTGAGCACCCTGGCTTGACGGCAGGGACGGGGTGGGAGGGCTAGGGAAGAGGTCAATGTTGGCGAGGAAAAGCTTCTTAGGGACATTGGGGTGGGAAGAAGGAGATGGTTTGGGAGTGGAGGAAGAGGGAGTGGTTGTAGGAGGTGTCAGTCTACTTTGTTTGGGTGCAGGTGCATGGTGTTGTGAGGTGCATGGCTGTTGGGTGTCTGAGTGCTTTCATTTGTGTACTTTGGGAGGAGGGGGCACAGACACAGTGGGAGAGGACACAGGGGACGTGTGCATGGAAGTGGGGGTGGTGACTGTCAGTGAGGGGCGTGTGCTGTTAGGTATGCTGGTGATGGGAGTAGTGGATGAGGATATAGTGTATGCAGGTGTGAGTGGAGGCGAAACTGGGAGGGAGGTTGACGAGGAGGAGGACGGGGCAACAGTGGAGGCAGTGGATGTTGGTATGTCTGATTCTGGATGGTGTTTGTGTGAGTGCTTGTGGGATGAAGTGTGGTGCTTGTGTTTGCCATGTCCACTCTTGGGTGTTGTCCTGGGTGCATGCTCGTCTGCCTGAGTGCTTGGGATAGGTTGGGGGCTGAGGGGAATGGGAACGGGTAGAGGAAGTTGGAGGGGGGAGCCAAGAAACAGGGACAATGCCGTCAGAGAGGAGGCAGGGCCTGGATTGATCTATATTGGGCCGCCATGACAGTATGAATGCCCTCCAGGAATGCATTTGTCTGTTGCATTTGGGCTACCAGCCCCTGGATGGCATTCACCGTGGTTGACTGCCCAACAGAGATGGATCGCAGGCGGTCAATAGCCTCCTCGCTCAGGGCAGCAGGGCTAACTGGGGCAGGGCCTGACGTGCCTCGGGTGAAGGAGATGCCCACCCTCCTGGGCGAGTGGGCACTGGCAATTTGCTGAGGGGCTGCTGGGAGGTCGGTGCTGGTACGTGGGTGGCTGCTGTAACTGTAGCTGGGGTGGGCACAGAGGTGTCCACCACCACCAGGGAGCTTCCATCGGAGGAGCAATCTGTGTCCAAACTGTCCCCTCCTGTCTCCGCCGTGGTGCTACCCTGGCCCTCCGTCCCACTGGTGCCCTCACCGTGGGTGGATTCGGCATCCTGGGTCCTCTGGGATGCAGCTCCCTCCGTCGCTGGTGCCACTGCTCCTTTACCAGATGATGGGTGACAAAACAAAAAGGGGGGGGAGACACAAAGGATACACTTGGTCAATGGTGGCATCAACACCACCATTGGCGTACATGACACACACACACACAGGGAACAGCCCTACGCACTAGGCAATGCACTAGCAGTCACAATGCTAGTACCCAGGCAATGGATAGTGACCCCGAACGCTAATTGCAGCATACCTGAGACCCACATACCCCTGCCCAGTAGTGGATGCCTACTAGATTGGTTGGAGTACTTTCACACCATAACCCTGCCCAACATGAGACCAACCCTGCAATACCAGGTCTGGCCTAGGGGCACCCACAGGGCCCACACCCCCCCCACCCGGATCTCACCCCACCAGGTGCAAGTTGTATATTGGGGCACTGTACTCATCCCCTTTTGGCTGCTGTGATACCCCCAAGCGCCCATCTAGCTCCGGATAGGCCACCGCCAGTATGCGGGCAATCAGGGGGGTCAGGGTTCGACGGGCACCCCTTCCTTATTGGGAGGCCATCCCCTGCTGGGCCTTCCATACCCAGCATCTCAGGTCCTTCCACCGTTTCCGACAGTGCGGGCTCCGCCTGCCTTTGACCCCCAGGGTCCGCATGTCCTTGGCGATGGGACACTATATACCCTATTTTTGATGGGTGCTGACCTGCAGGGAAATGGACACAGGGAAAGGTATTTGTCTGACCGTCCTGCCTGTTACACTCATGGCCCACCATGCCCCTTCCCATCCCCATTAGCACAGACATGGCCCACCATACATGCTGCATGCTGCCCAGGGCCCATCCACCACACACCCCCTACATGAGACCTTCACACACCACACT
Organism: Pleurodeles waltl; assembly: GCF_031143425.1. Taxonomy (NCBI): domain Eukaryota; kingdom Metazoa; phylum Chordata; class Amphibia; order Caudata; family Salamandridae; genus Pleurodeles; species Pleurodeles waltl. Next base: position 291,639,444 of record NC_090446.1, on the reverse strand, counting down.
CCATGCATTCACACCCCATCCATCGTACTCACAGTGTACTCAATTGTTGGTCTGGGGGCCCATACAGCATTCTGTACTGGGGTAGAACCCCACCCACCAGTCTCTTCAACTCCGCCAAGGTGAAGGCAGGGGCCCTTTCCCCAGTCACACGAGCCATGGTCAGATCCAGACACAGGTCACAGCAGCACATGCAGTGTAGGTACTCTCCCGTTGAAGGTCAGATAGTAAGTCAGTGAACAGATAGAAAATGGTGGTGACGTCAGCGGCGGTGCATACTGTCACTGCCGGCATACATCACCATTGGCCTCTGTACCCTGTCAACCAATGAGAAGTTGCACTGCGGTTTTCGACCGCCTCCTGCAATGGTGCAGAACGTCAGCAGAATGACCTCATTTCCATCTGTCCCTCCAAACAGGACATGCGGACGCCATTTCAGGGGGAGGTGCAGGCCATGGCTCCTAACTGCATCACAGTACACATATGCACCATTCGGACCTCTCCAACAAAATACTGTTACAACCACAACATGCATTGATGTGTAGTGGTTGGAAATAACAGATACTGACCAGCTGCTCACCACTTTGCCCCATAGATTGCAACCGCTGCGGATGAATAGGAGATGGAGACATCCCCCCATGTCCAGACCCCTGGTGGACTTGGCAACAATGGAAGACAGGCATATTATCCTCACCTGTAGACTGGACAGGGCCACAATCACAGAGCTGTGTGCCCAATTGAAGCCTGACCTCATCTCTGCTATCAGTCAGCCCACCAGGATTCCCCCCCTCTTGTGCAAGTGCTATCAGTGCTCCATTTCCTGGCAACTGGCTCCTCCCAACTGACAGCAGGAATGTGTCAGCCAATGTTCTCAATAGTGCTGACCAGAGTGTTGTCTGCCTTGATTAAACACATGGGCAGCTACATCGTTTTCCCCCAGGCGAAGGATTTGGCCACAGTGAAAGCTGATTTCTATCCAATGGGACATGTCCCCAACATTACTGGGGCAATTGATGGTATACATATTGCATTTGTCCCCCACCTGCGAAATGAACAGGTGTTCAGAAATTGAAAGAGCTTTCACTCCATTAATGTGCAGATGGTATGCCTGTCGAACCCGTACATTTCCCACGTCAATGCAAAATATCCTGGGTCTGTGCATGATGCCTTTATCCTGAGGAATAGCAGCATCCCAAATGTGATTGCTCAACTCCAGAGGCACAGGGTGTGGCTAATAGGTGAGCCCTGGTTCCCACCCAGTATATGTTGGTTTATGGGTATTGTATGGGCCCTAAGGGTTAGTGTGTAGCTAACAGTTGCCTCTCGATATTTGCAGGTGACTCTGGTTACCCCAACCTCTCATGGCTACTGACCACTGTGAAGAATCCCAGGACAAGGGCAGAAGAACATTATAATGAGGCCCATGGGTGAACCAGACGGATAATAGAAGGGCCTTTGGCCTCAAGAAGGCCAGGTTCCGGTGCCTCCATCTGACAGGTGGATCCCTGTGCTACGCACTAAAGAAGGTCTGCCAGATAGTGGTGTCATGCTGCATGTTGCATAACCTGGTCCTCAGTCTCCTTGTCCCATTCCTGCAGGAGGAGGAGGCTGGAGAGGAACGTTACAATGAGGCACATGGGCGAACAAGAAGAATTATAGAGAGGACCTTTGGCCTCCTGAAGGCCATGTTTCGGTGCCTCCTTCTAACAGGTGGATCCCTGTAGTACTCATCCAAGAAGGTTTGCCAGATCATTGTGGCATGCTGAATGTTGCACAACCTTGCCTTACATTGCCAGGTGCCTTTTCTGCAGGAGGAAGAGGAGGTTGGAGATGGCCGTGTGGCAGCAGTGTACCCTGTGGACAGTGAAGATGAGGAGGCAGAGGATAAGGAGGAGGATAATAGGATAACAGAAGTGCAATATTTTGTCAATACTTCCAATGACACACAGGTAAGACAGTGTAAATTCACATATAATTGACAGGTTTGTGTTACACTTTGTCACTGGCAGGCTGATTTTCCCACTTCTTTGGCCACTCACTGCACTCTTTGGCATCTCTATTTGCAGATATTTGTGCCCCACTATCGCTCCTGGTGTGTTGACTGCAGCCAACCACAGGTCTTTCCTATGTATACATTACTGTACAGTTTAATTGCAATGTTTAAACCTTGTTAAACGAATATATACTTGAATCATTTCACTACTCCAAACTTGTATTTTTACAAAGGGTAATTATTTAAGTGCTAAGAAGTAAAGGGGGATGTGCAATGGGCTGGTGTGATGGTGGAGGAAATCCAGGATAGAGTCCACTCTATTTGTATCACAGGTGCATTGTAAAAGGCGGCATAGGAAGGGTAGCAATAGCATTTCAAGGTGGACAGGGTGATAGAGTGGGACACAAGGGTGACTATCAGGAGAGTTTTATTTCTTGGGTCTTGGCAATAGTCTCTGGCTTCTGCCTGGATCGCAGGGAACATTTGTGGGTGGTTCTCCTTCTGCAGAGGGAGGGGTGCTGGTGGCCTGTTGGTCCTGTGGCGAGCCTCCTGTCCACTAGCGGCAGTGGAGGGCTGCTCATCGGTTTGGCTAGTGTCAGGGGCCCGGTGGTGTGCCACTGCCTCCCTCATAGTGTTGGCCATGTTTGCCAGCACCCTTGCAATGGTGACCAGGGTGGTGATGATGTCCTTCAAGTCCTCCCTGATCCCCATGTACTGTCCCTCCTGCAGCCCATGTTCTTCTGCAACTTGTCCAGTATCTGGCCCAGAGTATCCTGGGTATGCTCCCAGGATCGCGGTGAGTGCCTTCTGGAGAGTGCCCACTGCCACTGACCCCAGGTCCCTGATCGTCCTGTGTTTGTGGGGTGGCCTGGGGTCCCTGTAGTGGTGGACACACTGCTGATGGACGTGTCCTGGAGACAGAGGTATGGACTCGCTGGATAGGTGCTGTGATGGTGTTTCCTGAGGGGGGAGGCTCTGTGGTGGTGTGTGACTTTGCCTGGGTAACCGACTGTCCGGAGATCCCTGATGGGCCAGGTTGGTCATACAGATCCAGGCGAGCAGAGCTGCTGTCCTCAATGTGGGACTCTTCTGGGGGGGGATTGGATGTTGCTGGCACCTCTTCTCCGGTGACATTGGCTGGGGGACCTGTGGGGATGTGAATGCAGTGTTATTGTTCTACGTGTGACATATTGTGCATGGGTGTGTTGCCCTCTATGGTTGTTGTTGCCCTGGCAGATTTGCCTTTGTGTGAGTTGCTATTTGGCAGGCTAGGTGATTTTCTCTAGTGTGCATGCAGTAGTGATTGGTGTCCATGCAGGGCTGTGAGGGGTGTCCATGCATTGGTGGTGCACGCAGGGCTTGGCATTGGGATGAGTGGATTGTGATGGTGGGAGAGGTGGATGTGATGGGAGTGAGGGTAAGGGTGGGGGTATGTCAAGGCATGTAGGTAGGGGGGTCCAAGTAGCAAAGAGTTGACTTACCAGAGTCCAGTCCTCCTCTTACTCCTGCCAGGCCCAGAGGATGCATGATTGCCAAGACTTGCTCCCCCAATGTTGCTAGTTGTGGTGGAGGAGGTGGGGGTCTACCGCCATTCCTCTGTACTGCTAGTTGTTGTCATGCTGCTGTGAAACGCACCTTGCCCCATAGGTTGTTCCACCTCTTCATGATGTCATCCCTTGTTCTGGGGTGCTGTCCCACGGCGTTGACCCTTTCCACGATACTCCACCATAGCTCCATTTTCATAGCAATGGATGTCTGCTGCACCTGTGATCCACATAGCTGTAGCTCTACCCAAATGATTTCCTCCACCATGACCTTCAGCTCCTCCTCTGAGAACCTGGGGTGTTGTTGTTGTGCCATGGGTGTAGTGTGAGTGGTGTGGGTGAGGGTGTGTGGGCTGATGCGTTGGGGTGTGTGAGGTAAGGTGCGTGCACGGTGTATGGGTGATGGTGTTATGTAGCTCTGGTTGTGTGGCTGCTCTTGCTGTATCTCTCTCTGGTGGCAATTCTTTCAAGTCAAAGAGGGATGTGGGTATTGTGGGGGTGTGTTTTATAGTGGTGTGGGTGTGGTGTGTGCATGTGTGTCAGCTGTGTGTAGTTTGAGTTGTCCGTTGTTGTGTTGTTTTGTTCAGGTGTGTGTATTTTGAGCGCAGCGGTATGTACCGCAAATGGTTTAGCGCCATTGAATGTCTGCCGCGGTGATTCGTGGGTCATAATGTTGTGGGCGTTGTTCTGTGGGCGTAACGGTGTGGGTTTGGATACTGCCAGTTTATCACTGACCTTTGGGCTGGCAGACTTGTGTGTGTGACTGTACAGTGACAGATTGGTATGTGTGTGTCATAATATGCTTTGCGGTTATCCGCCGTGGCGGCGGTATGTTGGCGGCAGTCGGCATGGCGGTAAGCGGAGCTTACGGCCAATTTCATAATGAGGGCCTTAATCCTTAGAAAACATTAAGAATGCTGTTGCTACCCAAAGTACCACGTTAGTGTCAAAAATAAATCCGCACAGGCGAGCGTACATCTGAAAGGCAGCAATGCGTCTATTCCTTCCTCGCAAGAGAAGCCATAAGTCGTTTTTTTCTCCAGTTGGGTCGGCGATGCGTCAATTCTTCTCCCTCGCAAGAGAGCGATGCGTTGGTTTCCGGATGGGGCAACTTGGATTCACGCAGAGTCAGGTTGACTTTGACGCCTAAGGATGATGCGTGAAAAATCCTGACACACGGAGTTAGAAAACCGCATTGCGTGGGGTTTGCATCGTTATCAACAACCACAAGTGGGTGTTTCTCCAGCTGGAATGCATCAATCTCCCAGCCGTAATACAAGTGGAGCGTCGATTTTAGCCACGCGGCCAGTGGCACGTCGTTTATCAGCCACGATTGCAGAGTGTGCATCGTAAATTTCCCTGCATGGCATTCTTGGTTTTCAGCTCTTGTCTGCCAACTTCATCTTTCAAGGGCCCAGGGACTGGATAGGACACCACTTGGCAGGGCAGGATTCTAAGCAGAGAGTACAGATGATAGCAGGGGAAGTCTTTGATGGCCCTGAGACTTCAAAACAGGAGGCAATCTCAACTCAAGCATTTGGAGATTCTTCACAAGCAGGAATGCACAACAAAGTCCAGTCTTTGTCCCCTTTCACAGGCAGAAGCAGCAACTGCAGGATAGCCCAACATAGCACAGGCAGGGGCAACACTTCTCCTCAGCTCTTCAGCTCTTCTCCATGGCAGATGTTCCTCTTGAATCCAGAAGAGATCTGATTTTCAGGGGTTTTGGATCCAATACTTATTCCCCTTTCTGCCTTTGAAGTACACCTACTTCAAAGGAAAGTCTCTGTTGTTTACAAGATCCTGTCTGGCCCAGGCCAGGCCCCAGAAACACATCAGGGGTTAGAGACTGCATTGTGTGAGGGCTGGCACAGCCCTTTCAGATGTAAGTGACCACCCCTCCCTCTCCTCCTAGCACAGATGTCTCATCAGGATATGCAGGCTACTCCCCAGCTCCATTTGTGTCACTGTCTAGAGGAGAGGTGAAAACAGCCCAACTGTCAAACTGACCCAGACAGGGAATCCACAAACAGGCAGAGTCACAGAATAGTTTAAGCAAGGAATTGTCTATTTTCTAAAAATGGCATGTTCAAACTAAAAATGTAAAAACGATTCCACTAAAAGGTGTATTTTTAAATTGTGAGTTCAGAGACCCTAAACTCCATATTCTATCTGCCCTCAAAGGGAAACTGCACTTTAAAGTTATTTAAAGGCAACCCCCATGTTAAACTATGAGAGAGATAGGCCTTGCAAAAATGAAGACTGCATTCAGCAGTATTTCACTGTTAGGACATGTAACACACATCAGTACATGGCCCAACTTTAACATACACTGCACCCTGCCCATGTGGCTACCTAGGGCCTACCTTAGGGGTGCCTTACATGTATAAAAAGGGAAGGTTTAGGCCTGGCAAGTGGATACACTGGCCAAGTCGAATTAGCAGTTTAGAACTGCACACAGATACTGCAGTGGTAGGTCTGAGCCATGTTTACAGGGCTACTTATGTGGGTGGCACACCCAGTGCTGCAGGCCCATGAGTAGCATTTGATTTACAGGCCTGGTGAACCTCTAGTGCACTTTACTAGGGACTTATTAGCAAATCAAATATGCCAATTATGGATAAGCCAATTCACACATATATTTTACATAGGAGCACTTGCACTTTAGCACTGGTTAGCAGTGCTAAAGTGCTCAGAGTATCAGAAACAGCAGAAACATAGTCCAGCACACATCAACAACCTGGAAAGCAAAGGCAATTAGTTAGAGGAGACCACACCAAGTCTAACAAGGGTTATTATATTTATCTTGGACTCCCAAGACTTTTAGTGGACCTACAATATCTAGGCCTAACTTGTCCCAAGGTATTTGCAAGCATGCTTTACAGGTTCAAGAGGAGTTGTGTGTGCTTGTTTAGACCTATCAATTATACTGCACGCATAGCAATCCCTTACTTTTTCCTCTACCATCGAATTCATGTAAAGGGAACCAGGATCCTGCTCTGACCCTGCTCTTTGTTAAGCTCCTTCCTAAATGTCACTTGTGGGCTAGGTCACCAATATGCTATGTAAATTTTGAAGGCAGAACGAGTTTCCCTGATTTAAAAATCAAGTGATCAGTTATGGAGAGCTCATGTCTCACCTTTCAACATGGTTGCAATTTTTTGGTCAAATCACCACATTTTTCTGCCCACCCCTTTACAATTGTTTCCTTCACAGAGGCCAAAACACTGGTGCATATTTACAAGGAATGAAGCATTGCTGTGTTGGGGCAGGGATATGCTGCTTCAAAACATTCAAATGGTACAGGGTTCCAAGGATGAGGGAAGGGTGCCGCAATGCATCTGCCCAAAAAGTGACGCTTTGCTGAAGTTGGGATTAGAACAAGCACAACTTCAGAAATGCACTAAAAACACATGCAAAGCGTCAGTGCTGACTGGCGCCAGTAGCCTAATCTGTGTGGACCAATGTAATAGACTGTAAAATGGTGGAATAGTCACCTTATACACTATTACATTGGTCCTGTATGTAATACAGGCAAGGATGGAGTAGGGCTATATGCTGCATAGCAGTGGGCATAGTCTACTATGTGTACGTAGTTACCTAAGCATGTGTGACATGTCGAGTGACAGTGCAATGTATATATTGTAATGTGAAGTGGCAAATAATGTGTAACCTACCTACTGTGTGTACTTACTCCTTGTGCATTGGCAGGGCTTGGGGACCCATTCCTACATGGAGATGGAAATCCTGGCCAGTTCCTTCCAAGGTGTACACAGTGTAGCATTGCACTGCTGCAGTGGATGTTGATATCTCAGGTGCCGTGGCCCTAGGTTGGTCAAGGGGAACTACTAAATGTTTGTTATGTGTGTAGGCCTACTACTGGGTGAAGGGAAGTGAATTTATAAGCTCCTACTGTGTGTAAATTGACTTAACCTGGTCCGATTCCTATTAAAAAGCCACTGCATCATTTCCTATGTCTGGGTTAAAGAGGCATTGGAATTTTGATGCATTCCAGGCTAAGAATGACACATCTCAAAGATACGCCACACATTGGAAAACTTGTAAATATGACTTCATCAGTGAGTTAAGTGAGTTTTTACGAAGAAACGCCTAACCTGCATAGATTACAAACTGTGTTGTGCTGCCATCAAAAACTGACACATTGGGCCCAATGCGTCGATTTGTAAATGTAGGGCAACATGGAGCAGAGTATGCACCACTGATGCATAAAAAAAAATTCACAACAGTGGCACACGTTCGTTTTAAGCATGCCCCTATATTTCACTAATATCAACTTCTTCCTGGACCACTGAAAATCAATCTGCATTTATAACTCATTTCCTCCTTGCATGCCCATCTGTATCAGATGTCCAGGAACCTCTCTTCCTCTAAACATTCAAGTCAAAACTTCTACACTCGCTACAAAAGGGGAGTTTGAAGTTTGCACAATTTTCTTCTGAGTAATCACCAAAATTTTGGGAAAATTAAACAAAACACAAATCCTGCACTTAACACTATATTTTAGTGCGAAAAGCATCTTTGCATCTATTTTGAATCAATGCAATCCAAAGTTGACAATTTCGTCCTTGGACTTTTCCCCAAAGCCCTATTCAAAATCACAAAGGGCCAGATGTATAAAAAAAACGATTTGCGTTTCTTAAATAGCAAATTTTAATAAATCGCTATTTAAGAAATGCAAAATAGTAACTATGATTTTTGCGATTCGGTAATAGCGATTTCTTAAAATTTACTAATGCTATTACAGAATCGCAGATAGAGAATCCGACCCCATGTGCAACTATGGGCCTGTTGCGAATGTTTTTGCATTTCACAAATTGGGAATTCCAGTTAGGAATTTGCAAATTAGGAAATGCAAATCCCAGGGTGCTGGGGGAGTAAGGCCCCCTCTGCTGCACCCCAAAAATATTTTTAAGGACATGTGAAACACACACCTGCCTTACGGGCATGTGTACACTACATGTCAATTTTAAAAATGCATTTATAATGCATTTTTTAAATTTGCCCATGGTTACCTCCAAACTTTAGTTTGTGGTAATTGCATTTCCTAAATGCCCAATCCGCTTTAAATCCAGAAGATCAATCTGCAGGGATCAATAGTTCTGTTATGGCAAGTAATGGTAGTTTATAACTGATACAGGATGAGAAGTGGCCCTGGATTTCGGAGCAACTACCTACCTGCAAAACCAGGTGGAAAGGCTCCCAGAATACAGGGAGGAGTTTATGGAGAAGATGCTGAGAGTGATGAAGTAACACCAATGTCCCCTTATTCCTCATTCCAGATGTTGAAACTAATAATGTCTCAGTGCCTGATATTAGAAATACTGTGTGCAAGATCACTGTGCCTTATGACAGGGCCACATGTAACCGGCTTTCTAATGTCCTCAGGCACTCATTAAGAGCTAGGAATCTTTGCACCATCATTGACAATCAGACAGCACTGCCCAAATGAACTCCTCTGCTACTCTCTCTGCATACAGAAGCTTCTCAAAACACCTAAAATCTATCATTGTTCATTACACTTATTATTTGATTTATTATATAGCTTTATTGCTGCTAGAAAAGTCTGCGGGGTGTTCACAGGTCAAACTTTTGTCTGTAAGGGAGGCAAGATGAAGAGCAGGCAAACAAACAATGAACATCATTTACAACTCCAGGGTGAATATTCTGGTGGATGTAAGGAAAAGAATGTCGCGTGATTGGAAGACAAAGCTGGACAAATACTTACTGAGGGCAGGTCTCCCAGGAGGTGGGACCACCGCTAGTTCATGAAAGAGAATGCAGGCGATAGACCCACGTGTTTTGAAGGGCCCAATCCATTTGCACAATATGGTGAGTCATGAGGTCAAAAGGGTGAGATGTGGCCCCGTCCACACAGGTTGACTTCACTGAATTGGAGACTGACCTGGCCACACCCAGAGATCTCCCTGCACCCAGGGGAATCTTCTTGCCACATTCAGAAGAATTGTCTACTGGAGAGAGCATTTGCTGGACTCTCTACTTCTGGGTGGATCGACTGCTGGAGGGAATGTTCGCTCGAGGAAGAGACTAACAGCGAGATCCAAGGTTGGGCAACATCGGTGACTGGTCCATTAAGCCTGGAAGGGTGTTTGCTATCTGCGGGCAGTGAGTGAGGTGCAAAAAGGGATAGGTCCCGCCCGCCTGATCAGATCAATGGCTTAGTCAGCGAGACTCGACAAGCTGAACCGCCTCACCAAGCAGGAATTAGGAGCGAAGGTACCACATATCAGGCAGCATGTTGAATGCATACCCAGCTTGCAGTGACCTAAGGCGTGCGGCATGAGGAAGCCTGTAGCACACCGGCTATTAGCGGATAGAAGGGGCTGGGAGCACCTAAAACACGCCAGTGGAGTGCTGTTTACAAGCACTAGAAACATGGCTAGCAGAGGCAGGAGAGCGCGCAGGGGGGAAGTGTTGCAAGACCACCCAAGTGTTGCAAGTCTGCCCAATACATGAGTGACACAGAGGACGAGGAGGTGCAATCTGCACAGATATAGGTGCACTTTGCCCACAACCTACAGGAGGGCAAGGACCCAGAGTTGGACAGAGATTTGTAGGAACTGCTTGGGAGAGTGCAGGAGCTAGTGGCAAGTTGTGGAAGAGATTGGATCAGCAGACAAGTAGTGGACATACTGGAACATGGGACCATGGAGGAGCCGAGGTTGATGCAGGGCCCCTAGACTGGGGCAACAAGGGCCACATGTAAGGGCCCAAGGTTGGAGAACCAGTTGCAGGGGGCTTGCAGCCGGAACATCAGCCCCCACTAAAACTGTCAGGTGCGGACTGGCAAAGGACACTGTAACAGTAATAAAGCCAGCATGGCATGGAATTGCCAAGCTGGGGCAAAGGGACAAGATGAGATACCAACCCTCCAGCTTGAGGTGGAGAGCGCAGTGGAAAGCAGTGACGAGGACAGTGACAATAGCCAGTGGACAGCACCTGTTACCAGGACGTGACAGCCAAGGGTCTGATTCTGGCAGGTAAAAGGAAAGAGCAACAAAGAATGTTGAGCCACAAACAAAAAGTGGTGTGGGTGCACAACAAGAGGGTTGTACACATCAGCAGTTCCCTTGGATAGCACCAGGGAGGATTCCACATTTTAGCATTTAAGTGGGAATCCTAAACTCGAGAGTTCAGGGGACATTGCGGCACCAGGGCAGCCTGAATCAAAGCCAAACCTGTCAGGCATGGCCCCAAGGCTGGGGATCATGGTAAGGGGGGCTGGGGATATGGGGACAGCCAGTCACAGGGCTACAGACACTGACCTCATCACCCTTCATGGGTACACCATGGTGGCCTCAGTAGGGAACTCGGAGCCCCTTGCCCCCTGGATACTCTCACTTCTTTTGGCCGGACATGGCCCACTGGCAGGGCAGAGACACAATGGGACAGTCACCAGCTATCTTAGGCAGCATCAATTTAGCAGAGGCTCTGAGAGTGGTGCTCTTTGAAGCATGTGTTACCATGGGACCACAAAACATCAAGGCACAGGGGACCAGGAATAAGAAAGGTAGTATTGGGAGCAAGGAGGTATCCGCCACAAAGGTGCCCTCCACAGTGAACAAGTCCTGGCGCCGCCCAGGGAGGTGTATCCCACAAAGGCATGGGCCGGGGGGACCACCCGGAAAGGAAACTGCCAGCGTCTACATATGTCCATTCCCAGGAGATCTGACGATCATAGCTTTGGTAATGGGCTTAGCAAGCCTCATCCCGCTTGCAGTTACAGGAAAGATTTGACACAAGGCATCCATTGATATATTTTCACTCCTTGAGGTGCGCCAAGCTGTGCTAGATCTGACTTCACATGACAAGAAGGAAGAAGAAAAGAGGGATAGCTGAAAACCAAGCGTAGAGAGGTCTGTCGACAATTTGCTGCTGCATTCAGGACTCTAGCAGATGTCTTCATGGAGAAGTTCCCTCAGAGCGCAGAGGCAACTTTTCTCCATCAATAGATGGTACATGAGGCCAAGCAAAAAAAACAAGGGGTTGCTTGGCTCCATTGCAACAAGGGCTTTAGAAAAAAGATGCAGATGTGGCCTGTTTTTGAATGGGACCAGCAGGGCGTAGAAGGTTTCACTAATCATATGGTTTCAGCCAGGGAAGAGGTGAGCTCGCTAAAGCTATTGTTTTATCCAGCAGGGTCTAAGGGGAGGCAACACAGGTTTCTTCAAGTTAGCAGATCAAACGTATATGCAGGGGGAATGCCTGGGAGGAACCGGAGCATGGCTTGCTGGAAATATGATAAAGACAAACCAAGCAATAATTTTTTATAAAGCGCAACTACTCAAGGCCCTGGTGGTGGGTCTGGGCCTCATTCGAAGAGCCATGTCTTGAGGCTCTTCCTGAAGATGGTGAGTGATGGGCTTTGTCTGAGGTGCGTGGGTAGGTTTTTCCAGCTCTAGGCTGCGAGGTAGGTGAAAGATCTTCCTCCAGCTGTGGTGTTCCGGGTGCGTGGAATGGTGGCTAGTGCCTGCTAGGCAGATCAGAGGGGTCTGGTACGTTTATGGAAAGAGATGCGATGATTCAGGTAGGCCAGTCCGGTGTTGTGAAGCGCTTTGTAGGTGTGGAGGAATAGTTGAAGTTGATTAGCTTCTCCACCAGGAGTCTCAGGTAATGGGAGATATGTTCCTGGTGGGGGAGGTTCAGGGTGAGTTTGGTGGCAGCGTTTTGGATGATTTGTAGTTTCCTAATGTTCTTTGTCGTGGTGCCGGAGTAGAGTGCATTGCCGTAGTCGAGTTTGCTTGTGACTAGGGCGTGGGTGACTATCTTGTAGCAGTCATCTGGGATCCATTTGAAGATTTTGCAGAGTTGCAGAGGGTGTGCCAGCAGGAATAGGTAACTGAATTTACCTGTCAAGTCATTGTTAAGGAGGAGTCGAGGATGATTATAAGGTTGAGGGCGTGGTCAGTCAGAGTAGGTGAGACGCTGAGGGATGTGGGCCACCAGTTGCCATCCCAGGCTGCAGTGGAGTTTCCAAAGATGATGAGCTAGGTCTTGTCTGAGTTGAGCTTGAGGCAGCTCTCTCTCATCCAGGCAGCGATAGCTTTCACTTTGTTGTGAAAGTTCCTCTTGGCTTTGTCTGGATCTTCAGTTAAGGATATGATGAGTTGTGTGTCATCGGCGTATGACACGATGTTCATTTTGTGGCCTCTGACTTTGGCTGCAAGAGGGGTATTGTAGATGTTGAAGTACACAGGGCTCAGGGAGAATCCCTGAGGGACTCCGCAGCTGACTTATGTTGGTCTGGATATGAAGGGTGGGAGCCTTACTCTGTGTTCTTCCGGTGAGGAAGGAGTGAACTCATTGCAAGGCTTTTCCGCTGATTCCTACGTCGTGCATAAGGTGATGTGGGAGACCGTGTCGAAGGCTGATGAGAGGTCGAGGAGTATGAGTGCTGTGGTGTGGCCTCGGTCAAGGAGTCAGCGGATGCCTTCAGTGGCTGCAAGAAGAGCTGTCTCTTTGCTGTGGTTGCTGCGGAAGCCAGCTGTCATAGATGTCCTTGATCATGCAGTGGAAGAAGGTGGCCAGTTTGTCGCAGAGGACTTGCGATGGGGGATGTTGGTGGCTTCGGAGGGCGGATTCTTGAATTCATTGTTTACTGAGAAGAGCTCTCTTGTATTGTGCGGGGAGGTGTTGATGAGTGCAAGTGGGGGCAGTCCTGTAAATTCATACCTGCAGCAACTATGAGGGAGTGTACCCCACAATCAACTGCAAAAGGGCAGAGGGAGCGGGGGACAGCAAAGGCAGTAGTGACAGGAAGTAGTAGGCTGACAAGGATACCCGGAGTGGGGGACGCCCACGGGCAGACAACATCCCTCCCCACCCCCATTCAGCTTGAAGTATTAAGCAAGCTACTAAACAACTATCCCAAAGCAAAAGAAGAACATCTACCAGCGAAGGAGTTCACAATGGGCCTTATCATTCCCTACCATTGCCCCCAGGTTCAACCCTTTAGCCAGATCCTGAAATCAGTAAGGTTGAACCCAGCCATGGCTAGACAGATGTAGCTAAGGAACTTTGCCTGGGCAGGATTGCGGGTTCCTTTTCAGAACCTCCCTTTGACAACTTTATGGTCTTCCCTCAAGGCATAATGCCAAACAAGGGGCAATACCGGCCATTTCATTACTTATCACACCCCCTGGCAAATCGTCAATGATTGGCTGGATAAGGATAGTTTTTCAGTGTCAAATGCTACCTTAGATGATGTGATGGATCTGATTAGATTGGTAGGGAAAGGTGTTTAGTTTGTAAAAATGGGCATCAAATGCGCTTTCGGCCTCCTGCCAGTGCACTCAGACAGCTACCACGTGCTGGGTTTCCAACTTGACAAAGAGCTCTATTATGATATATGCCTACACATGAGTTGTGCAATCTCCTGTGTATATTTTGAAACCTTCAGCAGTTTCCTGGAGTGGGAACTAGGAACACATGGCCCAGCAGGGGGGGGGGCGTATACACTAACTGGATGACTTCCTATTCATTTGTAGGCCAGGTACCTCAGAATCCGGAGACCTACTTGATCACTTTGTTGAAATGACAAAAGAGCTTGGGGTACCACTGGCCCATGGTGAAACAGAGAATCTGCCACTCGACTATCCTTCTTGGGAATTGAGGTGAACATTGGAGAGGGCCTATGCAGGCTGTCCCAGATCAAAGTGGAGGAACTGAAACAGATAATCAAACAGTGGCTCTCAAATAAAAAAACTACGCTGGGCGAAATGCAGCTATTGCTGGGCAAACTTAATTTTGCCAACTGTGTGATTCCAGCTGGGAGACCAGTTGCCAGGCACCTCATATGGTTGGCCAAGGGCCTAACGAAGAAGCGCAACAAGATTTGGCTCATGCGGGGAGTGAAGGTGGACCTAGTGCAGTCTTCTTATCTGACTTTAACAGGACCCTGACATGGCGGGAACTGTAGGCAATGGCCAAGCAGCTGGAACTTTTCACCGGCAGGGCTTCGGGTTGTCCTGTGTTCAGCATGGGCAGATGCCGACAGGCCAGTCACATGGCACCCTAAAGGAATCACCAAAATATCATAGTGCTGGAACTCTTAACCATCATTGTCACTTTCTCAAAATGGGAGAGCCTGCTCACCAACACGCAGATCTTGCTGTAGGCAGACAACCATGCAGTGGGGCAAGCGCTGAACTTAGGGTCTGGGGGATGCCTGATGATGGGACACTTGCCACACCACCATGTCAGTTGCCGGCTTAGAGCCAATATAGCCATTAGAGCTAAGCACTTTTCAGACTGTGACAACTGAGTGCCTGATGCAGTGCTCTGTTTTCAGTGGAAGAGATTCAGAGTGCAGGCATCACACGCGTATCCCGACATGTTCCCAAACAACTTTGGAGCCTGGTAGACCCGACTTAACAGTGCTGGTAGAGAAAGCCTTGGCTAGGAAATACAAGAGTTGGGAATTTTTCGAAAATGTGACCAGTGCTTTTTGACATGGTGACTTGGCAAGAAGGGATTTGGAGAAGGTCATATACTGGGCATTCTTGGGGGGTAGAAGCAAGGCATTGGCACAGGTCCATATCAGTGCAGTATCCTATTACATGAAACTGGCAGTCGGAAGGGACCCAGCTGGTGCTTTCTTCTGCCAGACAGCTATGAAAAGATCGGGATGTATACAAAGTATCCAGAACGCCTCCGAACGCCTCATCCTGGACATCCCCCACCACTGCCACATCACAGACCACCTGAAAAACCTGCACTGGCTTCCAGTCAACAAGAGAATAACCTTCAAACTCCTCACCCACGCTCACAAAGCACTGCATATCACCGGACCAGAATACCTCAACAGACGACTCTCATTCTACACTCCGACCCGGAAACTCCGCTCCGCCAACCTCACCCTCGCAACCGTCCCACACGTCTGCAGAACTACAGCCGGCAGTAGATCATTCTTGCACCTCACAGCCAAACGTAGAACACTCTTCCCACCCACCTGCGCCAGACCAAAGACCTCCTTACCTTCAGGAAACTTCTCAAGACCTGGCTGTTCGGGCAGTAGCAGCACACCCCCACCACCTTTTCCCCTCTCCCCCCCCTCCCCTCCTCAGCGCCTTGAAACCCTCATGGGTGAGTAGTGCGCTTTACAAATCCCTGATTGATTGATTGATTGAAGGGGCCCATTGACTTACAGTACTAAAGAAGCCACTTAAAGGGCTTTCCAGCATCTGCGAGCAAGAGCATGAGATGACACTATTTGAAGGAGCATTTACTCTGTACTTCTTCAGGTCCTACAGGATTAGTGAGCTGGTAGTCCTTTCAAAATTCAACCTGTGGAAAGAAGGCTTGCATGTAGGGGAATGATGTGCAAATGTCTAATGGGTACATCATGAAACACCTACATAGGTCAAAAACAGACCAGGAGTTAAGGGGCATGTACACGCATCTAGACTCCCTGGAAGACAGCAAATGCTGTCTGGAATGCCTCATGCAGGAATACATGCGGTGTGGCATGCATAAAGGGCAGCCGCTTTTCCTGCATGAAAACAGCTCATAGCTCAGCCATTTTTAGTACACAACAGTCCACAGAATGGCATTCAGCGAGGTAGGACTGCCCCCCCCAGGGAATTTGGATCGCACTCCTTTCGCACAGCCACTGCTGCGACAGTGGGATTGAGCGGGCTTAGACAGGAGTGCATAAAGCAAATAGGTCAAAGGTCTTGGATGCCTTTAAGGGCTAGATGCGGCCCACGGTTCTCTGAGCTGTGTTTCTTTCACAACATGGCCTCCCGGAAGCAGGCGTAGAGTGTGGATCCTGTGGCACTCATATATCAATAGGGCACAACAGTGGGAAGCGACGAGGAAGGTTTACAAGGGAATTTGTTTGCACAACACCTTAGTGATGTGGCTGGGCAGGCCTGGCATGAGATGGGCCTAGTTTCTGCCCACCATCTAACATGCGTACAGCGGGAAGAGAAACCTGATCCTGTTTTAGTACACCTAATGATCTGACTTCTCTGGGGAAAAGGGATTTGCTAGGGGCAATGATATCCGGCCTCAAAGCAGTTGCCAGGCTTGTTCGCCCCGCAGAACTCGTGTGGTCAGAAGTCATAGCTTCATTTAAATGGAGGATGGCAATAGAAAGGCAGTAGAAAGGTCCAGGAGGAAGCTGAATATCTTGATAGAGAAGGTGTGCAGAACTAATGTTTGGGTGTTCGGCAGACGTGGGTTCATTATTCTCAAAAGACTGGGGTATTGCATTGCAGACAGAGTCCACTTGACCGGGCTGGGTATGGAAATGTTTGTATTCAATGTAGTAGGAATGCTCAAGGTACTGGTTTCAAGTTAGGCAAAACATAGTAGGGAGTGAGAGGGGGAGCTGCCTGTGGTTGGGAAACCACAGACGGCGTGGCAGAGACAGCACACAAAAACAGCTAGGAAGAGCGCAATAGCATAAGAAGAGAAGTTACTAAATACCTATCCTTGGGATGTCTCTTGGCAGAGACATGGGAGCAGTCCAATGGCCAGCAAAGGGTCAGCACCGGACAGAGAAGGTGCTTGTAGCACGGTCAAGGCCTGAGGGCCACCTACATAGATCTCAGCAGCAAGGGAAGCCTAGAAGCTTCAAAAGAACTAGACATCTGCAAAGGGGGGGCCATCTCTCAGGGACTGTGCGTAAAGTGCGGTCAAGAGTTAAGCTGGACTAGCGAATCAAGAGACTAATTGATAATAGTGACAGATGCAATTAAACCTTTGCATGGAGCGTACAAATGACCATTACTTTGTGAGGTTTATGATCCATGTTTAATCTGTGAGCTAACTGTGGCCAGTAAGCACCAACAAGAGGCTCTCCTGTGTTTTACCGAAAGAGCGAGGGAGGTGTATCTGGCAATGCCCGGGAGAAGACTAGTGGTCACTCGCCCATTTGGGAGGGGTTGACCTCGAGGGATAGCTATGATTTAAGGTAAGGTTACCTGTTCATGCCTTTCCTAATACGTGTGGTAACAATCTGTCCCTTTTCTCAATTTAGGTTGCTTTGTACCAAGTTTTAATTTTGAGAACGGCTCTGAACCACTATTTGCATGGGTGATTTCATAATTGCATAAACACTTTCACTCACTTACGGGTTTAGAATGTCTTTTAAGTCTGGACCTATCAGAGTGATTTGAGGATTTTACGTACAATACCACTTTAGGAATAGACCAGTACAATCAATCTACTCTCTCACAGGTTTTTAACTTTAACTAGATTCTTTAGAGTTAGTGGAAGAGCCTTGGACTCATTATGGGAAATACCATTCTAAGTGCTTATCTTACTGATATGCTCTCCTACTTTTCCCGTTTTTTTCCTAAAAAATATTTCTGATACAATGTTTTTCTTATTACGCTTTGATGTTACCATCGATAATATATGAAATGTCACTTTCTCTATATTAATAACTGATCACTACTTGGATGGTTTTAAGGCACTACTTTGGGTCTGTGGTTGATTTTTTCTAAATATTATCACCCTCTAGGACTGTCTAGGTGATGCATGGTAATCTCGGGCCTACTTAGACTGGGACATCACAAATGTGCTTGCTTTGGATATGGCATTATGATATTTTCTCATCTTTTCTTTCTTGACCTCACCTTCTGGCATTTATTTGATAACAACAGGTGTGGTATTTTTTGTCTTGAACATTGCCTCTACATGGGCAACCACTTAGTAGTTTTTTTGTGAAAACTCAACACTATTATTTTTCCTATGCATGGCATCAAGGCTTTTTACAACAGCTATATATCCCTGTTATTGTGATTACATGTTACTGTTGCTTCCTTCTGTACATTGATTCTTGCAGCCTTGAGAAAGTCTAGATTACGAAACACGTGGCGGCTGCTTTCTTGGATGTATCATGCCTTGGAAAGAATAAACTTAAGAGATCACAAGACGTGCCTAAGAAACTCATTGGCATACTTTTGTACTTTTGCAACCTGTTTTGATGTACCCTAGCAACTTATAAGGATAACTAAGATTTGTACCAGAACTAAAGAATTATATATTTTTAAAGTGTTGGCTTAGAAAGTTTATAACATGTTGAAGCCACTCATGGTCTTGACATTCAAAGAGAAATCACTTCATAGGACTTCCTGAGGCTACCAAAATGTATTCTTCTTGATTGTTTGAAACTTAGCTTATTAACGTATGTTTGAGAACCTCGTTCTCATTTCACTTTCCTTCAACTGTAAAAATACACTTGTCATGATGGTGGTGGCAGCAGCACCTGCCGCAAATCTCAAGGGGAAGTGGGGCGGAGGGGAGGTGAGGGGACGGGGAGGGGTGGGAGGCAATAAAAAATAATTTAAAAATTAACTTACCTCTTTCCGTAGCCGCTACTGTCACCTGCCACCTCAATTCTCTTCTGGTGTCCCAGCATACACTGCTGGGACACCATCACAGGCTCCCCAGCAATCCTGATGCTGCTTACTTGCTATACATAGTACGTAAGCAGCATCAAGGTGGGTCTGATCAGCAGTCACTGCCGCTCAGACACAAGCCTGGGGTCTGTGCAGTTTCTCTAGCCCGGCTGTGTATGCAGCTGGGTTGGAGAAACCTTAGTGCACATGTGTGTTTGGCCAGCCTCAGACGGCCGGCCAAACATACATGTGCACTTAGTGAACTCTCCCCTCTTACCTGTTCCCTGTTCCCCCCTCTCACCTCCCACAGCCCAGCCCCACCCCTCCCTGCTATGCCAGAAGGAGAAAAATAAAACAATAGAAAACAATTGTTTTATTTTTCTGCTTCCGCACAGCCAGCGGGGCGACGCTTCTTCGCCATAGCGAAGGATCCACCCCTCGTGATAGTCCTTCTACCTAAAAAGTGTATAACTTTTACCCATGACCTTACCTTCATCCCAGGATCGCCTCTCCTTTATGACGCAAAGCTGGCTGACTCACTATGAAATACCCACCTTCTTTTAAGTTCTACTATCTGACTCACTAAATTTTTATTTGACACCCATAGCTATCCTCTTGACGTTCAATCACAGCGGTGTGAATGTGCCAACAAAACCCTACTCAAACAGCCCTTTTAACATCACCTCTTATGCTGTTAAGATCCATTTTGGAGCACAAATGAAGCACAGCCTCCAGAGCTTTTTCCACAGTCCTAAGAAATATAGGCCCATATTTATGAAAAGTTTGCACCGCCTTGCGTCATTTTTTAAAGACAAAAGCAGCACAAACCTACTGTCATATTTATATTTTTTACACTCAGCCCATCTAGCATCAAAATATCTGAGTTAGCGTAATTTTTTGGGAGCGACAACCCACCTTGTGTTGCTTTGCAACAATCATATGCAAGGTAGGTGTTCCCTTCTAAAAAATAACGCTAGCCCTCTAGCGCCATATTCACTTCCTAACGCTGAAACGACACACAGGAAGGAATCGGTCTAAAAAATGACACAAAGCCTGATTTGCGTCAAATTTTAACACCTGGTCCACCAGGCATTAAAATAAGGCCCACACACCACAACTCAGGGAAAACACACAGAAAGAGCATTGCCCACCCCTGGACAGCATGGAACTGTTTATGCTCCAGCTTGGCACACGCCGCAGATGACAGTGACAACAACGGGTTCCTCCAGCACCCCCACAGCAACCCCAAACACCACCACTGCAGCCAGAAAAGCAGTGCAGAAGGTGGGAGAGGATATTCCGGCAGGGCACAACCATTCTTGGACTCAGGGAACAAAATGTCAGCAGAACCTACCATCTGAAGTGGGGGTCCATTGTACACCTGCTGCACCACATAGTGCCAGGCATCATTGCAAGGATGGAAACTCCAACTAATATTCCAACCATGACCAAACTTCTTGCAGTCTTTCATATGGTTGCATCAGGATCATTCCAGACAATGGGTGCACAAGTGGCTGGTATCTCCCAGCCATCCTTCTCGGCCTTCCTATGAAAGGTTCTGGACGCAATCATCCGCCTCACTCCCCACCACATCTGCTTCCCCAACACCCAGCAACTGCAACAGGAGACCAAGCAAGGTTTCTACCAAATTGCTGGGTTCCTGCATGTGCTGGGTGCAATGGACTGCACCCATGTCGAACTTGCGCCACCTGCTGAAATGGAACACCTCTAAAGGAATTGCAAACACACCCATTCCATAAATGTGCATACCATTGCGGATCACCATGGGCTCTTCACAAAAATCCTAACCAAATATCCCAGCAGCATCCATGATGCCTACATATTCTGGCATTCCACCATCAATGAGCAGTTCCAGGATGGGCAATATAGCATTGGCCTACTTGTAGGTAATCCACCATACTAACCAGTACACAGACAACACACAAGCCTTATTGGACAAACAAGACATACACCACACTAAACACACATGGGCTGGGGAACACAGGTGTACAGACAATAACACACATGCCACATACCACACTACTCATCATTCATTGTACATCACACACACACACACACATATGTACATAATGCATCACAACCTGACTGGCACACTAAGTGAAAGACAGATGGAACTATGTCCCTTTTCCATACAGAACCTGGGCCCAAACCACTACAAGTGTCAACTGGTTGACAACTAAATACAGGTCCCACACACATAACACCAAACAATGAATAGCTCAGACATGTGAATGGCATGGGCCATGTCAATGTAAAATAAGTCACACATAGACACAGCCCCACATTTGTCATGGTGTGCAAGCCTCTGGTGTAACCAATATCAAATACCACACAAGTGTTGCCATGACCAACTATATATCACCCACACATACCTGACGTACCTGTAGTGAGCACCTTCACCTGTCTGCTGCATTGTGCCACACACATAGGAATACAACATCACCAGCCATGAAAGACATTGGGGCAGATAAATGAGAAGTGGTGCTGCACCTAGTCCAGTGCCACTTCACATGCGCCCTCTAGCATCCCCTAACCCCACCATGTGTGCACCGTAGACAAGTAACTGCCCATCATGGAGCATAGTGTAAAGATAATGGATGCCATAGTAGGACTCTGTAGGAGTATTGAGAAGATACCTGACCTTTCATGCAACAAACATTGGGACCTATGCAAAAATATAGTGTTTACCCTCCCAAAGCCTGCACTGTGCATGTGTTGAGAGTGTCTGTGAGAAATTATGTGTAGGAACCTTGGAGATTCCACTGCACCTATTTTGCTACTCCTCCAATTGTGTGTAATCACACCCTTGCATAAATGATGGCTGGCACAGCCATCATCTGCCACAAAAGGTCACAAAGTGTTGCATTGCATGCGTAGTGCCACATGGTAACATGGATGCCTGAGTTTGGCTGTGTAGGACTCCCATAGTGTCAATCCAAATGACACTATTGTGGTGCCTGAGTTTGGCTGTGTAGGACTCCCATAGTGTCAATCCAAATGACACTATTGTAGGTCCCACTAACCATAGGACACAGCCTCAAATATGGACAACACAACACATGTTTGGCAACGTTGAACTGTCAGTTTGGATTAATTTGACAATCACCAGGTCCCTGAGCCACAACCCATGATAGTAATTCCATCAACACCAACCAATGGAACCATACTACAAAACAGGAACACCCACAATACCAGAAGCAAGTTGGAGTCACCACTCCACTTAAAACTAAGGGCCATATTTATACATTTTGACGCAAAACTGTGCAGACGCAGGTTTGCGTCAAACTTTTACCGCCAGCTAACGCCATTTCTTTGCGCCTATCGGGCATCAAATTTATACATTGACTCATGGCAGTGCAAACCACTAGTGTCAGTAATTTTTTTGGACTCAAACCAATGCGTCACGTCGTAAAGAAAAATGACGTTAACACAGCGAAAATGACTGGAGCGGGTTTACGACGTCGCAAACCCAATACGCGCCTTGTTTTTGATGCAATTGTGTCAAAAGCCGGGCAAACACAGCAAAATGTGCTAAGGAGAGCCAAAATGGACCCCAGATGCTTGCACAGACCCCAGGAAGATGATAACAGACCAGGAACCAGCCAGGAGGACCCACAGAAGACCCAGGACAGGGAGAAGAAGAACAGAAAGTGTCGCTTCAGTGTCAGAGGAACAGGAAATTCTGGTGAAAGAGGTGACGGAATACCAGCACCAACTGTTTGTCACCTCAGACTTGCCAATCTGTAGGAGGGAGGCAATATGGCAACAAATTGTTGACAAGATAAACAGTGTGGCAGAAGTACGGAGAACAGTCATCGAGTGCAAGAAATGCTGGCATGACTGCAAGCGCAGGACCAAGAAAAAGATGGCCAGGAACAGGAAGGCAGCACTACAGACTGGAGGTGGGTGTCCAGCACCGCAGGAGGCCTTGGACCACATGGAGGAGATGGTGGCAGCCGTCATCCCTGAGGAGATCGTCACAGGGATTCAAGGACAGAACAGCGCAGACTACCAGGAGACAACACAGATGCAGGATAAGTCGCATGGGGAATTAAAATGCACTAATGTTAACTGCAAGCGGGGGGGACATACCTACTACACAATGCATGTAAGTCATGATATTCAGGGAGTGGAATGAGTAAAGGGGCATGGCATGGGGGCATGGCCCGTTCAGAGGAAACCTGGGGCACAGTACTACACTACACCAACAACCTTTGCATGGGGGTATGCTGCCATGCCAAGGATGTTGGAAAGGTAAAGCCAGTTCAGGAGGGTAGGGTACAACGTAAAACTGGCCTGCTGTCACACGTCAGCTGGTATTCTCCCTACATGAACTAGGGCACAATTAACAGTCTCAGGCCATATCTGCAAGTGGAATTTAACATTGACATCAGTTGCCACTACCACCTCTGCTGTGTGTGCAGGTCAAGTAGCTAATGGCAGTAACGTCCCCATGGATCAAACACACCCAAATTAGAGGGTTCAGGATGACAACTTTATCAGTCCCCTGTAATCAATAAACATGTTCTAATCCTGTCAAATGTGATTGTCCATAGTTGCTACAAACATTAGCCATTGTCATAAACATTATGAGGTACACAACACTAATGTCATACCCATGCTGCATATGTCATGGTCCACCCTGTGCCTGGGTCACAATAGCTCCAATGACACCATGCAGCATCCCAAATGTCATACTGCTCAGACAACAGCATTGAGGGGGAGGACATATGTCACCGGCTAGTGAAATTCACCCTCACAGTCAGAAGAGGAAATGGAACATTGCTAGGACCATCAGTGCAATCCAATGTAGCACACATTCCCCAACATCAACATTGCACACTACCAATTCTGACATATGTAGTGTGCCATGCCAATGCTATACATAGTATATGCTAGGTCTCAGCAACATATAGCTGTATGTGAAATATCTGAGACTGCCTCAGTTCCAGATTGTGAAGTGTGGTGCTAGTGCCATCAGAACAACCACAGCCAGTGCAAGGCCTCACCATGGGAATAGAAGTAGACAGAGGGTTGAGTAGGACAAGAAGGTGGCAATTCACAATTTGGCCAGAACCAACACCTAGAGGATGTGATGCTGACAAGTCCCCAAACTGACCACAATACATGTGACTTGCAGGTGGGGCATAGGCCATGGGAGAATGCTAATATGAAAGATACGAATAATGAACCGGAACCAGGATCACAATGTGCAACAAATAGGAAGGCAGACACGTCACATTACAAATGCCACAACACAGACACACTAATTGTACCATATCTCATTTAAGAGGACGATGGCTCTCCTGGGGATCTGCCTGTCCTGGACTTTCCTGATGACATGGATGATGAGCTGACAAACATCAGCCAGCAGACCCTCCAAGATGTCTTTGGGACCCTCCAGACCCCACCTTCAGTCGCAAGGAGGAGCACAGATACAGCGGCCATCACAGAGGACCCACCCACCACCCCAATAGTACGATCTGCCAGCTCCAACCAATCTGAGGACTCTGACGACACTGGCACCAGCTTTGAGAGAACTGTAGTTGGAGTACAGTGGGAGCTGGCCAAGGAGGTGCGGGTGGGGATGGAAAATAACGCAGCCAGCCTAGAGGGGGTGCGCTCGTGCATGATGTCAACTGCAGAACAGGCAGCAGCCATGCAAAGGCGAACATCAATCTTGCAGGAATTTGAAAAAAGTGTGAAGGAAATCAGCACAGCTGTAAGAGAGTTGACACAACACCTCCAACAACAAACCTTTCAACGCGTGCACAAATGCAATATTGACCCCCTCAGGGCCGACCTGGCTGCCTACCACAGTGATGTGGCTGCTATATTTAAGAACCAGCAGCTCCTCCTTGCTGCAGTACTGCTCTTAATAGCCCCACAGTTGGCAGCTACCAGGATGTATGACTCCACGTCTTCAAACACTGAGGTGTGTGTTGCCCCTTCACAACCACCACCACCAAGGGCAGAGGAGACAACACACACATCAGAAGATGAAGACGTGTAACAGATCACCTTCACCCATAAGAGTACCCGGTAGCTCTAGTCCCTGCCACATGGCCACCTATAACCAAGGTCCTGTGCTTTGTAACATGCCAGTCTTGCAACAGCTGCTCAAAAGCACTGTTCTTCAGCCCACTGTTTATCTTGTCAGCCTGCCCTGTGATTGTCTCTCACTAACCCACTGGCAAATCCTGTCCCTCTGCACTGTCTGACACTTCACCCCAGCATATCCAATGACATGTCCTTTTGTACTTGTGTAGGATCACAATGGAAGGCGTCACACTAATGGACTCACAATCATGGACAATGTACATATAGCACTACAGCACTTTAAAATAAATAGCACTTACACAACAACTTTGTCTCTGTGTAATGTGACACATCAACCGTGATGGAGATCAGTGATGTTTACCGCAGGTCAATGATTATAAAATGTCAATACTACTGACCTGAAAGAATGTGGGCTGATAACTATGCACTGTGGTCTGGATTGTACCATCATCTGCCCTTCCCGAGGGTTAATTATGAGAGAAATAAAAACTATACAGTATAATGCTGTGTTGGACAGAATAACGCTTCCTCAAGGGATGTCTAAGCCAAAATGATTGCCTTCAACTTTTTCTTCAAGCCAATCTTTACGTATGTGACATTTGACCCATATTTCTCCTAACACACACCATACAGCATGAATGGATGTGTATGAGTGTACGTACAAATATGTAACCTGGCTGAACAATGTAACAAATGATAGGTGTGAGTTATGTATACCATAATACATGAGATCATACTACCACTCACCTTATAAGGCTTCACTTGAACATCAGGCTGCAGGCAGACTTAACACGGTGTCGTCAATACGAAATCTGGTCACAAAGTATGTGAGATTGAAAACATACATCAAAAATTAACAACACTTTGGGATCCATAGTAACCTTGAGTGGTGGGTGCAATGGATGGCAGATTCTTAACAAAGTAGCTCTGGTGTAGCTGCCAATGTAACAGCTCAATTGGGATTTGGTTGCAGAATGGGACACAAATGCAAATACTAAAGAGACACTGTTCACCCATGCCAAGGCCCTGATCTCTAAGCATGTGACACATACTGTAAAGGATTACCAAAATATTTATTTAACAGTAAATAAGGGAGCTAAAACCTAGGGAAAAACCTTACCTAACCTAACCTATCCTAACTACACATTACCCACAACAGGCCGTAACTAACCTAAGCTAAATGTACTTATCACATTTAACAAAACGATCTAAACATCAACCCCCCACCACTCTTATAAGACGGGACACATGGAGGACAACATATACTAACCTAAACACATAGGCCCTCATTACAACATTGGCGGGCGGCGTTGAAACCACTGTGCAGCCACCAATGCGGCCGCACTCCCACTGTGCCCATTTCGACATCCCCGCTGGGCCGGTGGGCGGAAACAGAGTTTCTGCCAGCCGGCCCAGTGGGGATGTTGGCCGCAACATGTGAGCCGGCTCCAAATGGACAGTGAAAAGCAGTGTGGGGCTGTACCAGGGGGCCCCGCGACTCCCCTTCCCGCCAGCCTTTCCATGGCAGTTCCTACCGCCATGGAAAGGCTGGCGGAAAGGGGACTCGTAATCCCATGGGCAGCGCTGCCCTGGAGGATTACAACCGCCAGGATCACAGTGGCGGAAAAGCGCCGGTCCCTGTGGTGCGACCGCCGCGGTCATAATCCCTGAGTTTGTACCGCCAGCCTGTTGGCGGTACAACCTTCAAAACAGCCCTGGCGGTCTTTGACCGTCAGGGTTGTAATGAGGCCCATACTATCTTACAATAAACAAATATATATATTTTTGGATTTTTTATTTTTTTTAACAACAAAACCCCTACATCATCCACCACCCACCCACCCACACAATAAAAAACAGATATTAAAAGTATCATACCCCCACCCCTCCACCAACTACTACTAACTAAACTAACAGCCTATTCTAACCTAACACTAAGCCCCCTAAACCCAACCTTGAAAGAACCAGGAAAGAGGAGGGAGGGGAGATAATCAAGGCTGAGGGTAAAATGTTTACAAGTTTGCCCTCCGCAGGGTCTTCTTTATGGCACACACCCTCCTATTAACTTGTGCCACCTCCTGCTGCAGCCTGTTCATTTTCCTCAAGATACGTTCAATGTCACGTTGCATTCGTTGAAAATCTGCAGGGTCAATGACTGCAGCAGGGGTGGTCTGGGTGCCAGTTGAAGATGAATGTCCTGTTGTCGGTGCCATGCGTGTAGGAGTAGGTGCAGGTGGTGCAGTGATAGGTCCGGGAGCAGTGGAGGTTGACGGTCCTGCAGTGGTGCCTGCTATGGTAGGTGCCACCTGGGTGGTAGTGGTGGTGCTGGTGGTGGTGGCTGTGGTGGACACGGAAGGGCCCCCTTGGGAAAATGCCCTCCACACTCCCAAGGCTCTTTCATGGCGATAACGGCGTGCCATGCTGCGGAACCCAGACTTCACATCCACATTCGCCTGGCGCTGAAACTCACGAATCTGGATGGGATTCATATTGGCTGCTGTTAAAAAAAATATGAAACCAAACATTAGGTACTTCATTGTGTGATATGGCTCCAGAAGTAAATCATACAATACAACTAATGTACCAGAAACAGGCCATATCATCATACAGACCACTGATTGTACCTGAGGAAGTACATGCCAACGCAGCCTACACATGTCCTATCAAACAGCACAGCAATGCTCTAAAAGATGTGTAACAACTTAAATGACCGATGCATCATTGTTCAGCCATTTGTCACGTAAAAAATGATGCAAGTCCTCCACATGTGACAGGCCAACTAATGACAAACTTCTGGATTACAATCAAGGGCCACAAGATCTGTGATTTATAAATGGAATTGCCAGGATAGAATGCAGTTGCTAATCATGAGTGGGTATCCTAGTTTTGGACAAGTGATTTACAGATTTACATGTCTGTGTACTAAACTTGGATCAACAGTCCTAGGTACACATTTCATAACCCTATGCCTGTGCCTGGGGGGGGATGGATGAGCAACAAATACTTTTCAACATCTAGGACACCCAGGAAGCTTTGGACAGCTGTACATGGGCTGGGCAGTCCACCACAGGTAAGGAGGATGTCCAACTAGGATACACCCAAACCTTGGACAATCCTATCCACATTTATGCTTGGAAATGCAGACAATTGTCAACATCATTTCATACCAGTAATACATGACTTACAACAAGCAGATAGATGCAAGCACACATCTGGCCATGAGCTGCATGCACACCTATGAAATTGTACTCAAGTGCCACATACAGATAGCACAACATGTGGAGCAACTAACTTCTAGGAAGTCAAACATACAGTCAAACATGTTCATTAATGAACAGGGAGGCTCAAGTCTGTGGGTAAGACTTAGGCATCCCTATTCTATGAAATTCAGGTTCTGGCTTGCTGACTAAATCATAAATATGGTCCTTGGCTAAATTTTCTTAATAATAGTTTTATCAACAAATGTCACCCTATTCACATGGCCGTGCATACAGGGCTGCACTACAATCCCAAAATATGACTATACGCTAATGATTGTCCAACTCAAAGATGGAAAAAAAATGATACTCCACTCAAGTAACATATCCGATCATTTACCAGAGCATCATACCTTGCTATGTGTCCAACACACAGGAGTCAATCACACAATAGCAGCAAACACAACACAGAACAGAAATATCAACACTTACTGGAGATGTCTGGGTCTGTAAATTGAGCCACCTCTCTGATTGTGTAGGGGGCAGGTCCACCTGTAAAGCATGAAAGGGAGAAATGTGCTCAATGTCTGTACACTGCACAACACTTCCAAATACAATTACTGTATGTAAGATTAAATCAGAAAGTCCAGCCTCTCAGGCATGATGATACTGCAACCGACATACCACTGCAAACATGTACAGACCCGGGCACTCCAGTGAGTGATACACACATATCTGCACACATGCAGTGGCCCTAACTATCATGGCAAACATGCTCCATCATTTGTTTGCAGACTCATTTATGGAGTGTACTCCTCTCCTCATGTGCATCAATGAGAGACATGCAAAGCCACTTTCCTGGAGGACTGCAATACCAGTCACTCAGGTATTGTGGCTTGGGCATCAAAGGACAATCCTCTACTGTGTGACGCACCTGTGGGTTGAATTAAGGTCATGATTTACCATGCTTTCTATGGTTCCTTACATGTAGGGCCTGTGTTGTGTCTAGGTTACATATGCTACATTAACAGGGTACCCTGAGCCACAAATGCCCCCTATGACACCATAATGGCAGGGATCCTGTGCATTATTTGGTGACAGTTTGAGGCTAGCCATGGATTGACCAGTTTTCATATTTGGATACAGCAAGGAGATATATGTTGGCAGTGTATATTGTATTCACCCACGACAGACTGCATGGGCACAGGTGTAGTCATTGCACCTGAAATGTGTCTCTCATTGCCCTGTTTACCCAATATGTGTTCCGGAAATCACAGATGAGCCACATTCATAATCTTACATTTGCCAATTTGGTTGATCAGCGGATATGTAACAAACTGACACTGTGATATTATTAATACATGGTTTAGAAAATGTACCAGTGTGTCAATCATGATGATGTAGTTTTCAATTTGTGTGTACCTTCGGAATGACAGCAGTCACAGGAATGCTAGTCTACTGATCTTAGAATACACCCATGTCAATGATAGCCTCCATACTGGGAAGTTAGTTATTAAACATATGCTGCACTTGATCAGCATGGTTGTGCCAAACTAAACTATCTAAGTATTAGTCAACTTTATATGTATGATGGAATTGGTCAGTGGTCCCTTGCATGACATCGTGCACTTAATCCATTGTGACCATGCATTCCCCAACGTCAGGTAGCCCAGGATGATCCAATAACTTATGAGAAGTACATGGCAATAGAGTAACACAGATAGTAAATGCATTAGCTCGGGGCCAGCTATTGTAACTAAGACCAATGTAAAACACAGAGGTACAATGTACAGAGGGCCATGGATAGTTGTTACCCCTCAATTTGTATAATTTGCTTCATTTTATGTGCCACAAGCACCAAACATTTTGATATGAACCCGTGTGCATTACTTTTGGCATCCATCCCTAATTTAATTGCGGCACAACCAAGTCCAACTATCAGCCTAAGATGTTACCTGAGGTCAGATATAACTTATTACGTATGTGTCAGAATCCAGTTCAGACATGTATCAGAAATAATTGGGGGGCACATAATTTTTTGAAAATATCTGGATTAAAAACATGTCTTTCCTGGTACACTCACAGACCATGCATAAAACATATGTTAGAGCCACATTTGTATCATCGATTGACGTGAAGGCAGCACAAATTTACAGGCTCCAGATGTGTTTTGTAAGTTAGTGCAGCTGTTGCATCAACAAATGACGGTAATGTGTAGGAATTATTGTATAACTCATGGCAACTGTATGTTTAACTTGCATTCCACATGTCCAAAAACATTGCCTGCAGCATATGAACAAATCTGCTACTGTCACTACAGAGCATTTAAATGTGCACATTACTCTGAATTCTACTCACCAACAGGGCCACCAATCACAATCCCCAGGTGGTCCAGCAGGTCTGGCTCCCTGGCAACCAGGTCAGCCCAAATGTGTTTTAGCTGGTGGTCATTGCATGGTGTGTTGTATATTCTTTTTAGATGATACAGGACCTTTTGTCCACTGGAGCCTCCTTGCCTCTGTGTGATACCCCTGTATCACACTGCCACCTGCTTCAATCATTAATGGGAGGAAGTGGCACACCAGCCAAAGAAATCCCCCCAGCTCCTCCTCTCCCATCCTACCAAGACGTGGCCTAGCCAACATGCTTGAAAAAAAAGTAATTAAGGGTTACAGACGATAATGAAGGGAAAGGAGGAGAGGGAAATGAAAACTAATTAACAGTAAAACAGCCCAACTATCCCCAAACTAACACTACCCACAACAGACTCCCAATAGTACAAAGACAAAATTAGACACCAGAAAGGACAAAAATACACTTACACAGGATAACACAGAAACTTAGGAAACACCAAAAGACAATATAAAGAGCACACAGGAGACAACTTCACAATATGCACAGAGAGACAAGTCCAACCACAGCCACACAGTCAAGAAAAATCACAGACTGCAAAGTGAAAGTGAAATACACCCACTGTACTAATTCTGTAAACAGGATATCCTATTACATCACTTCCTGCCTCAAATGCGGTGCTTTTTTATTTGTATGAGTCAAAATATTATAACGTTTACAGTCTATGCGTCATTTTATTTTTACGCACATGCTTAGAAATTACCCTGCATCCATATTTTCAATTATTTTTCATAATTAACCAATTTCATGGGGTACAGTGGGGGAATTACCGCTCAGGGCCAATGGATGTATCATGGCAGTGAGTGTCATTTTTCGACACATATGCGACATTTTTTTACACGTGTGCGTCTTTTTTGATGCGTATGCGTCAAGATTTCTGTCTTTTTCTGGGGTTTGGGTCATTTCTCAATTTTAATAGTACATGACAGGTGTCACTATACAGAGATACGCTGTTTGCCCCTACATTGTGCTTTCCGGTGTATGGGCACATGTGACATATCATACTACTGCGGACCATGATCCTCTAGTTGTTGTACGGGATTTGCACTCTTCACTGACGCAATAGATGGCTAAACGTGTGGAATACAAACTGGTATTACCCAGTTTGGGCATGTTGTGCATCGATAGAGGATAGCAAGGCTACGCAACTCAACACAGTAACTCATTGCTTGTGTGTCAATGTGTGTGAATTGGCTCTTACGAATATAGTTGTCCCACTGTGTGAACATCACAAGACGTGTTTTCTGAAATGTGCTTGTATGCATGTGTTGTCAATGTGGCCAACCATCAGATGCTATTCAGGGTGGAAATGAGAAAGGAAATGTGTTTGTCATACATGTAGCAACAAATGCTGGGTGAACTTCCCAGGTTTTTTGGGACATAAGCATCTCCAATGACAAACCAGGCACAGGATAGATTGAAGACGGTTGATCATGGCAAAGTTCCAAGACTAGGTCATCACATGTCCTAGAATGTTGGATACCACTTCCTGGGCACTTGTTTGTATACTCCCCATGAGTCAGGCATTGGAAAAAGCCATGTGGGTATGGTGTTTGTGACACTGAGTCCCAAAACCAATCCACAAATGTAATGTCTCCCCACAGTTCGAGTCATATAAATGACCTATGTTTCTTCTGTGGCCGTGGAGGACCAGCAGACCAAGCAGCACGTGTGCACTTATTTCCAGTGGTTAATTGCACAAAGGTGTCCAGTTCAAGTGTGTGGGGCCATGTGTAGCCTGTGTCATTATTGGGGTCCATGTTGTCAAAGTTACATGCAGGTCTACTCATGAGTCTGTGGAGCCATTTCCTGCATTGACAAAGTATCCTTCACAGCTGAATTGAACGAAAGCTAAAGAGGAATTGAGAACACACATGGGGATAGTCCAGCTTTGGCACTGCAGACGTTTTATGAGACTAACAACAGGGCAACCTTGGTGTGGTCACAAAGTGAATGGATCAGGAAATTTAAACCTGCAGTTTTCTTAACAACATTTGTACACAGGGTGGCCTCTAAAATTCCCACTGCAGCCGGAAACATCAGTGCCTCTGTGCTGATTAATCTCACAGCTATTCACCACGCAAGCCCCATCAATATGTTGGGGGCAATGTGAATCAGTGTGTGGACTGTCAGGGTACAAACATGTGTTGACATTTCATGCACTTTATCTAAAGTTGTTTGTTGTGCTGGAGGCACCATACCCAATCCATGCATACAGCCATGGTGCACTGTCACTATTTATCACTCATGCATACGTGAAACCCAGTCAAGGGATGGGACATGATTAGGCTATTTGAAGACAAGTTCCACCCCATGATACGATAAGTAAACTGATGACACTATACAATGTATTTGAGTATTCATTGTAGACCTACATGAAACAATACCCCAGGAGGAGAGTGAAGGCATGGAAAGCAACTATGAGACAAATGTAGCCACAGGGAACCTTTATGGTGGCGCAAAGACGGGAACCAGTCAGGCTAACAGGATGTACGGTCAATCAGGAACAGAAATGAACAAGGCAAATACACAGTGAGCAGACTGAGACTGGTCAAAGCTGGAACATCACTGTGGAAAATGAAAACTGTATTTGTCCTGTGTTGCAACATAACACAATAACCCAAGGCCTGTGTTACCCAAGTGATCTATACGGCAATTCATAACAGTGATATACATATGATGGCAGTTTCTATGCCATTCCAGGCAGCTGCAAGGGCAGTGCATGTTCAAATGGCTGGTCTGCATGGAAGTGCACACAGGTGTGTGCAGCATCAGTCTCTCACAAGTCCAATAGGTGAGAATCAAGTTCAAAGGGCCAATAGTACCTTATGCATGGGAAGCAATGGGCAGGTGATTGCAGGTCCTACTGACTACAAGGCAGTGCATTATTCAACCAGAAGTCCATGCAGACAGAAGAACAATGACTATGGCATACCATACTAAAGAGGGAAGCACACTGGAGTAAGAATGTGAGTCTGGGTATGTGTAAGTGAGGGATTATCTGGGTACAAATACCAGGGCCCCCTGAAGAACGGTGGTGTGAGACTGAGAACATGGCAGTGACAGGACTTATGACCTGGGATGGCATGTGCAAGGGATGTCTTGTGAGCAATGCTAGTCATACATGGGGCACTTGTGCTATCCATTTGCTGCTTACATGGATTTCTAGTCACACATACTCCTTGCAAAGATAGTTGATGTCACACTTACTGCTGTCAATATTCTGGTCATACCTTCTTGTTACCAATGCTATAGCACATCCACTGCCTCATGCATGAGGTATTTTTTTCCTTAGTGAATGATGGTGTCTTATTTGTGTGCCATATGCTGCAATGAACCACGTTGCCAACATGTATGTGTGAAATAGCTGTGGTCCTCTGCAATTTCCCTTTAAATGTGAAATGGACAGGATATATGTCATTTACAGTATTTGTGAAGTTGAGTGTACATTCATACCCGTCAACTATGATGTGGATTTTTCAGTATCCTAATATGTATTTCTGCAATGCTCCATGAGGCTACACTCTGATTATGATTCTTAGGGATAATGTGATGCAAAAATGATTACCCAGACCATGATATAGTGATTAGAATAGGTGTTTATTGGCATATGGTAAGACAGTGGTGGTGGTGATTAGAGTTAAAAGAAATTTTGGACAATGTGTTGTCTCCGACGCAATCCTGCAGCTGTGTTTGGATGGTCTCCCTCATGTTGATGTACAACGTCCTCCTCTTCCTCCTCTTCAGGCATTTGTGGGTTGGGTTCATATAGGGGAATGTTACTCCTTACACAAATGTTGTGCAGGATGGCACAGGTCAAAATGATCTTGCAGGCCATTTCTGGTGAGTATAGGAGGCTGCCTCCGGTGATGTTGAGGCACCTGAATCTTGACTTCAGGATGACAAAGGACCTCTCGACTATGGTGCATTTCCTCTGATGTGCCTCATTATAGGCACACTCGGATACTGTGCTTGGGTTTGCAAATGGGGCCATGATCCATGGCAGGAGCCCATACCCCTGATCAGCTGAAAGAGAAAATTAGTGAGAAAATGTTGATGTTGCTTGCACCATGATTATCACTTTGCATGGCAGTTGTTCTCTTGTGTTGTCTGTGACTCATCTGTGTTTGTGTTATTGTGTGGAATCCTAGGCTTCCAGGATGGACCATCAGCATTGGGTTGTTTCAACATCTGAACTGGTGTTTGGCTGATTGACCGGATGTCAGCGGTATTTTTGTAGACTTGCAGTACATTGTGTACTCCCTTGCATTATGTCATGTGAAAGAGGTGTCCGTGTGTCTTAACTGGGGGTGGTATGATACTTCCATACACAGAATCAATTGCGCAGTGGTGGTAACACGGTTGCATCTATATGGCCTGGACATCCCATCCAATTTAACACATGCAGTAGAATTAGTTAAACATCAGTAAGGCTCTTAGATTTGGCAAGGTGACATTGTACAACACATCTCCATAAGTTGTCAGCACAGACGTGTTGACAATTGACTATGCACAAATATCCCATGTGTGACAAGTTCTCTGCAGACTTATTTCTCTGCCCTTGCCGAGTAGACTCAGGTTCAAGCGTGTACCTATACTACTGAACCTGTTCCAGTTCAGCTGGCTAACTTGGTTGAAAGGTTGTCGTTTACAGTGTCAGAAGGTCCATATGCCTGTACATCTGTTGTGTATATGTGTAATTGTCTCAAACCATATGTGTAGGAATGTGCACTTTCAATATTGTCACATCAATATGTGTTCTTCGCACAGTCCACTTGCTTATTGGTAGGGGCAATGTCAGAGCAGGAGTGATGTGAGATATTGTTACAGCCTCATTGATTCCATGTCCCATTCATTGTAGTCATCATCATCATGCTATTTGTCTCATGGTGTTTGACCTGCAGCAAAACACATTGCACACACCTTACACAGTACTTATTGTTTGGAATGGTGTTTGATTGAGTGTTATTGATGTGATATTGAAAGATTAATCTTCCAAGTTGTACTTCAGTTAAGGCCATGTCATTGTCATTGTGTTGTTTTTAAAATGTTCCCTTGTTTCTGTGGACTGGCATCTTTTGTTTTTTGCATCTGTCATTTGTCCCTCGGTGTGTATCCTATTGGGTCAGGATATCAAACATGCCTAGCGGTGTCACAACCTCAGTGTCTTCCTGGCCACGTGTCAATGTAGTGGTGTATGTGTTGTTTGTCCTAGAGGGTTGCTGTGCAGTGTGTATTAAACTGGGTTTCTGTACTTACAAACAAATAGGCCATTTCCATATCATCCATCCTGGAAGTGTTGATTGATGGTGCAGTGACGGAAGATGAATGAATCATGTACATCGTGGATACTTTGCCACGATGTTGGCAATCAATCCCCGATGATTGACAATGGACTGCACATTGATGGAGTGTGTGTGCTTCCTGTTGCGGTATAGATGTTTGGTTGCAGCAGGTGGGACAATGCATACATGTGTGCAGTCAATGGCACCAAGCACGTGTGGGAAGCCATTGATTTGGTAGAAGCCCTGTTTGGTCTCCTGCTGCTTCTGCTGTGTGTTGGGGAAGCTGATGTGGCGGGGTGTGAAAGAGATGATGGCATCCAATACCTTGGGTAGGAAAGCAGAGAAGGAGGGCTGTGAGATCCCGGCAACCAGGGCCCCAGTGGTTTGAAAGGAGCACACTTGCCAACATGTGGAGTACAGCTAGCAGCTTGGTTTCTGGTGGAATGGTGTGGGGTGTCTGCAAGCTGGGTGCCAACTGTGACTCAATGTTGCGCAGCAGCTGCTGAATGGCTTGCCAATTGAGTATGTACTTCTGGATGATGTCTTGTTGCTGGAGTCCGAGAAGGGTTGTCCTGGTGTGGAATATCCTCTCCTGGCTTCTGTGTTGCCTTTGGGGGCCCTGCTGGTGTTGTAGAAGCTGCTGTTGTTGGTCCTGTGCTCTGCGTCGGCGTGCATGCTGGATGAAAAGCACCTCCATGTCTTCCTTTTGGAGCTCTGCTGTTGCTTCTGTGTGTTTTCCTTAAATAGTGGTATGTTTGTCCCATTTTAACACCTGCCTTGACCCAGGCGTTATTTTTTGACGCAAATCGGGCTGTGCGCCATTTTCCGCCTCCGCCTCCCGGCCGTGGGGGGTTTTTGCGCGGTAGCATAAATATGGCACACGGGTTTAAGTCATTTTTTGGACAGGAACGCCTACCTTGCATGTCATTAATGCAAGGTGGTTTTCCACATCCAGAAAATGATGCACACGGCGGACTTTTGGCATTCGCGGGCTTCATTGTCTAAATATGGTGCAAGGTTTGCGCGAATGTGAATCAAAAACTTTGACGCACATTCGGCGCAGACAGAGTATAAATATGCCCCTAACATCTGCCATGGAACATGCAAAACCATAAATATGCATTACCAACACACGATCTCTCATTGCTTTGCAGCTGACCACCAAGGTTAATGCATACATCCATGGGTGATGACTCCTTTTGGCAACCCGATAACGGTGGAAGAGCCAGCATACAATGAAGGGTACAGAAGGACACAAAGGCCCTCATTATAACCCTGGCAGTCGGTGACCGCCAGGGCTATTGTGGCAGTAGTACCGCCAACAGGCTGGTGGTACTGCCAGCCTTATCACGACCGTGGCGCTTCAGCCACGGTAATACCACCGGGACCGGCGGTATACCGCCATGGCGGTCCCGCCGGTCGTAATCCGTCAGGGAAGCGCTGCAAGCAGCGCTGCCTGGGGGATTTCGACTCCCCCTACCGCCAGCCTGGCGGTAGACACACCACGGAAAGGCGGGCGTTAAGGGGTCTTGGGGTGCCCCTGCACTGCCCATGCACTTGGCATGGGCAGTGAAGGGGCCCCCAGGCATAGCCCCATCACGCATTTCACTGCCCGAATTTCAGGCAGTGAAATGCGAGACGGGTGCTACTGCACCCGCTGCACATCAGCATTGCAACTGGCTCTATTACGAGCCGGCAGCAATGTTGATGTAACTTTTCCGCTCAACCAGCTGACGGTAACACTGTTACTGTCCGCTGGCCCAGCGGAAAAGTCGAAATAGGGAGTAATGAGGACCAAAATGTGGTGGAGAGGATATTTGGGCTCCTGATGTCAAGGTACAGGTGCCTGGCCCTGATAGGAGGAAGCATGCTGTATGCACCACCGCTGGGATGCAAGATGATACTTGTATGTGAATCTTGCATTACATATGTATACTGACCACTGGGTGGAGCTTGAGGCAGATAGAGTAGCACGCTCAGAGCGAAGCGTCCAGTGGCCTCCAGACAGCAGCTGTTATCCTGCACCCCCGTCCGTACTGAATCCAGCCTGGGGCCCTGGTTCTCAGAGCAGTAACAATATGCATCCCGTTGGCGTACCACTGTCGGATGGTACTGCCCTGTGAGGCCCGCGCGGATGGAGCGTGGCCTGTGCCAGCGATAGTTAATGGTGACCCAGACAAATATGGTGAAGAACTCCTAGAGCGGTGCGGGAGCCGGGGCACCAAGCATGGGAAGTGTAGCTGCCCGGCACACCTGTAAGGAGTGAGGATGATCGGCCAACCGAGGTCCGGTGAGGCGGCGACTGGAGAGGCGTGGAGGGTTCCCCCCCCAACGGCAGAGCCAAGGACAGACAGCAGCCAAGAGACAAAGCTGCTGGAGAAGGTAGGGAGGAGCCAAAGGACCCGTACAGCGGGCCCTCCACTATCTGCTGCAGGTGCAGCCAGCACTGGGCACAGACTGAGTGATAACGGGTGGCGCAGAAGTGGCTCTGTCCCGGAGAGGGGAGCTGCCAGGATGCTCCAGGGGCAGGCAAAAGAGACTGGTGCCCTGCCCCCCCAGAACAGGTAAATTCAGAGAGAGGGAGGGCTGAGTACGAGAGAGAAATCTGTGCTTTGCCTGCATCGGGGGAGGGTGATGGGGAGGCCCACCCTGGTAGCATGGGACTGCCACGGTACACCATTGTCGCTGGCCTCGGGCCCCAGCTCCTTGGACACACAGAGGCTAAAAGGAGCAGAGTTGGTAGCAAAGAGGCGGAATAGCTTCCCCTGACTCAGGCATTGCATCCCTGTGCTGCGGAGCTCCGGGACAGATGCCAAAACATGCAGGTGATACAACTGCACCTGGAGAGACCCTCCTTCACCCCTCCCACGAGAAGGAACAAGAAAGACATAAGGACAACCTACGCGACCATTTGAACACAGGGGGAGGTTGTTTGTTTCGCATAATGCGCAAAATGAAAAGAAGGGATGGCACGGACTGAGGGGCCATAAGACGCCCGCTTGTTGAGGATAAAAACGCTGGCTGAGCAGTTTCAAATTGGGAGTTTCCCCCAGAAACAACCCTCTGCACTATTCTCCAAGCGATAGCGGCGTCCTGGGAGGCCCTGGAGTCGAAAATAGATACGATAGCCATCAACCTGAACCTTCTCAGGGATGATCATTGCCGCTTATCGGACAGAGTCACTACAAACGAAATATCCCTGGAGCAATTCACCCCAGATTGCCAGGAGCTGAACATGAGTATGTCTGAAATGATGACTCGCATCAAAACCTTGGAGGCACGAGCGGAAGACACAGAAACCTTGGAGCGAAGAAGCAATCTGCAACTTGTGGCTCTTCCAGAAAAAATGGAGCAGAACGCAACAAATATGACAGCATTTTTAGAACAATGGATACGCAAGGAAGTGGCACCTGAAGGACTATCCCCATACTTTGCGATTAAGCGCCCAAGGAGTGCCGGCCTGGCCCCTGCCACGGGGTGTGGGACCCCAGCCGGTGGTCACCAAACTGCTCCACTTCAAAGACAGGGATCTCATCCTCACTCAGGCCAGACCGAGAAGAGAGATAAAAATAGGGAACTACCGCATAATGATCTTCCTGGACTTCATAAGAGACACTCAGAGACAACAAGCTTCATTTACCGACTCCAAGAAACAGCTTCGGGAGCGGGAAATCGAGTACGCCATGCTATTCCCAGCCAAGTTACAAAGTACTTTTTTCACCTCCCACAGCAGGTATGGGAATGTTTAGATTCAACTTTCTCAGCTCTGGTGAAGACAACAAGAAACCCCCAAAGCCCACGCATCAGATCGCAAAGGAAATCCAGACTACCGACTACAACTGAGGCACCACCACGCACACAGGCACTGCTGGAAATTCAATAAGCAGTGGATATAGCAGCATCCCATCATAGTCAGGGACCGGGATCATCCCATCCCTCAGATGTTTTCTCAGACCGTGTCTCAACATCTGGTAGTGCATCTGTTGCATCCCAGGACACTTTGGACCCAGGAGTGACCCCTGGGACTTCTGATGAGATAATATAGTAGAGGCCTGATCCAAACCATACTGATGCGTCTACCCACATCAGGAGGGTGGGAGAGAACTGCCACCACTACAAGTGACACCTTGGATTGAAAGAATCCGTACCCAAACTCTGGGGTGAAGGAACATAAACGGTCTTTCGCCGATGATGGCGTGAGGTAGCAAATTACCTAATCTACACAATACTATGCTCTGTACTGGGTCAGCGCAGGATCACCCTACCCAACGGCCTGGGTACAAGGAACTATCTTGGAACATCGGATGGCAGAGTCTGCTCCTGGTTTCTTGCATTGAACCCCTACTTGAAAAGTTGGAAACGGTATTGAAAGTTTGGATGGGGATAGTTGTGATGCCGGTCCTGGGGAGAGGGAGTTGGGATGTTGTGGTATTTGTTTCCTTAAACAAATGTTCGATCAATAGGGGCGTGTCTGCTCAACCACATCCTTTGAAACAAAAGGGTACATTATTAAAGACAATCAGGAACACCACATGGAAACCCCCCTAATTTACTATTTCCTGATGTGGAATGTCACAGGATTGAATAGCATAGCTAAACGATATAAGGTCTTCTCTCAACCCAAGAGACGAGGTATACATATAGCTGTCATCCAGGAAACACATCTTACAGGTCCTGAGGCCAAAGCAATAGCCAAGAGATGGCGTGGGCAGATATATGCTACAACATATTTGGCATTCGCTAGAGGAGTCCACTTATGGGTTCGGCCTGGGGTCCCCTTCCAAAAAACGAATGAAATAACAGACGGAGAGGGCTATGTTCTGATCTCTGAGAGATTAGAGGGAAGGCACATTATGACAGGGGGGATCTATGCACCCAATCAGGAGCAGGGCTCCATCGTGGCATCGCTATTGCATTAACTAGGGCCACAACTCACACAGGCAACTATTATCGCCGGTGATTTCAATTGTGTCTCTAAGACAAAACTTGATAGATCACCCCTCCCCACTGCAGTGCTCCCCTGTACACTCGTCAGTCAAGGCATTTACAGATTGGCAACAGCACTGGGGCTTCAAAGACTGTTGGAGACACTTACATCCCAAAGATCGTGATTACTCCTTATACTCAAGCCTACATGATCTGAATGTCACCCGAAGTCAATAGCATGGTCAATGCTGCAGAGTACCTCTGCCGCATGGTTTCAGATCATAATACTTTATTGCTTAAGCTAGCGTGGTACAGGGAGCACCCCCAAATACCGGATTGGCGGCCAAGAGTGGAAACACTACAAGATGGCACCTTCCGGCAGTCGGTTGGTGAAACAATTCGGACTTATTTTGAGCACAATAAGGGAACTGCGTCTTCTGGTGCCTTAGCGAGGGAGGCCTTCAAGACGGTAGTCAGAGGTCAGTGCATGGCCGGGGTGATGGGGTTGAAGAAGACCCTTGAGAAAGAAATTGGAGACAGTGAAGAGAGACTCAGAGCACTGGAACGGAAGAGACCTGGTGCCCTGGAAATGTCCCCTTTGATTACAGAGGCTAAGGAAAAGGTTGTGGTAGCAATAGAAAGACTAAGATGTTTTGATCATAAAAACTACATGACCCGAATGCATACAGAGGGGGACAAAGAGGGGGCTCTCTTAGCATGGCTCTCGACCCCTCCCCAACAGCAATCTCTAGTAATGGAGATAAAGGACGTCAGGGGGGGTCCGGCTGTTTAGGTAGGGAGAAATAAATGATAGATTTACAAACTATTGTTTCTTACTATATACTTCTCTGTCGGAGGACATATCTCACACCCAGCTAAGGAGCCTGGAGGAGCTTGAACTCCCCCAGTTAGAGGAGTCAGACTGTCTGGCATTGGAGGATGTAATTTCACCCCTCAAAATGAGCACGGCAGTGAAGGCAATGGCCAGGTGAAAAGTGCTGGGGGCCGACGGACTCCCGATGGAATTTCATAGCACATATATTGAATTAATAGCTCCACAACTTAGTGCACTCTATTCAGAGGCGCTGAAGACAAGAACACTGCCCCCATCCACTAGCAAAGCCATAGTTATACCACTCCTAAAGCATGGGCGCCCCCACAACAGATGTGCAGTTGTACCGTCCCTTGTCCATGCTAAACATGAATTATAAAATATGAAGTCGGATCCTAGCCAAAAGCCTTCTGCCCCACATGACCAGGTTGATTCATCCAGACCAGACAGGATTCATTCCTCGTCGTAACACAGCTATCAACATTAGACTCTCGATCTCTGTACTTCAACATCAAACCAGGGACTTGCAGAAAGCAGTAATCATAGCGGTTGACATAGAGAAAGCCTGCGATAGTCTTAGATGGGACTATCTATGTCAAGTGATTGAACGGATAGGCTTAGGACAGGACTTTATCAAGTGGACGAAACTACTAACACAAACCCAATGGCTCATTTCCGAACAGGTCGTACGATATCAGAGCCTTACGTGGTGGGTAGAAGAACCAGACAAGGTTGCCCTCTCACACCCCTATTATTTGTCATAGCAATAGAGCCTTTGGTACAAGTATGTGAACGGGGGACTACATCCAGGGGTTAAGTATCGAGGGTCGGACTCACAGAATAGCGCTTTGTGCGGATGATATGGTACTCTTTTTACACAACGCAGAGGAAGAACTGGCAAATGTGATGGAGCTGCTTGAGAAGTTCGGGGACCTTTCTGGGCTATGTTTTAACTGGTAGAAATCTCACATTTTGCCTCTGCGTAAAGACGCTCCACCGGTGGGGAATACATAGGGTCTTATGTGGATAGCTTTCACCTTTTGATACCTGAAAGTACAAATATACCACGAACCCGAGGACCTACTAGAGGGCAACCTGTGTCGGGCAATTCAGAGTTTAAAAGCGGACATCCTGTTCTGTAAAATGCTCCCATTGTTGGTGGCGGGGCGAATTGCACTGGTTAAAATGGTAGCCCTGCCTACATTAACATACTATTTTGCAACTTTACCATTAATCCTTCCTCACTCCCTATTTCGGGAAATAAAAACCATAATGGTCGGTTTCCGCTGGGGTGTGGGCAGATGCAGAATAGCCCTGACTAAACTTCAACGGCCCATTGACAAGGGGTGGATGGCAGCGCCTGATGTGGAACTCTACTATCTGGTGTGCCAGTTACAGTGGCTCGCATGGGAGATGCACTCAGCGACTCCATGTCCAAGCGTAGGGCATCAATCAGAGAACTCTGAAAATACCTAACTAGGATCCTGTTGAACCCCAGAGGGTGATCCCCAATGAGCCAAGACATGCACACACTGCACAATTGCTGGCTACGCAGTTTACAGCGCACTAGAACCTCCTTGCCTTATGCACCGGAAATACCAATTATTGGGCTCTCCATACTCCCAGGATGCCAGGCCCTAACGGGGATATCGAGACCTGTGGAGTACAATGTCTCAACAATGGGGGATTTGTATGGCAATGGGTAACTATTGTCGTTTGAAACCCTTATAGAAAGATTTGATGTTCTCCCAGGGCTGTTTCTCATGTACAGATCACTGATAGCCCTCATGCAACGTCATTTGAAACAAGGAATGATGGAACCACCCACACACGCAGGATGTCAGGCTAGGTGCACGGTTGGCAGGAAGGGGAAGGCTGTATCTACCTCATATAAAGTGCTGAGGAAGGATACATTGCTCCCATTGGACACTTTAAGACTAGCATGGGAGGGAGATATAGGGGCACCCATAGTTGAGTGGGACAGAATTACATCACACATATATACAGTATCTAGAAATGCTTGCTTCAAGCAGATTAGTTTCTATGTGCTCCACAGGGCATACCTCATGCCCAAGAAGTTAGCCACAATGTTTGAAGCGGTGGATAGTGGGTGTCCACGTTGTACTGAACAGGAAGCAGGCCTCGCACATATGCTGTAGGGGTCCTCACGAGTTAAGCAATATTGGGAGGGAGTGTTCCAAAACATTGTAGAGGTGACAGAACGGAGGCTGCCTGTCTCACCACTAGTGGCTTTACTGGGAGAATTTCCCCGCCCCAATGCCAAAAAAGTCATAAATTAATACATTGACCTGGCATTAGTATTAGCAAAGAGGGAAATCACACTGCCCTGGAAGGATCAAGGGGGACCGCACCTGAGTAGAGGAGGGATACACTATTAAAATGGGCGGAAGCGAAGGGAAGGACCCTACATCTAGAAGTAGTAAGGGGGCTGCGGCCCAAGAGAGGCAGCTAGAAAATGAGACCGT
Source organism: Pleurodeles waltl (assembly GCF_031143425.1). Lineage (NCBI taxonomy): Eukaryota > Metazoa > Chordata > Amphibia > Caudata > Salamandridae > Pleurodeles > Pleurodeles waltl. The sequence continues at coordinate 291,595,302 of NC_090446.1, read as the reverse complement.
CTGATAGACTGTTTAAAAGAGCCATACCCCGAAGTGTTAGAATCATCCACACCTTCAGTTGAGTCCAACCAAGAAGAAGAGCACGGAAAAAATGGAACTGAGGAACCCGGCATCTAAACCCACACAATGATCTAGGAAGTCTTTAAAGAGTTGTCATGGGGATGAATGGTAGGAGCAGATACTGAAGGGGGGAAGGCGCTGGGGGAAGAGTAGTGGGGGGGGGGTAGGATTACCAAGAAGTCGTTTGTGTATGTTTTGTTAAAAACACCAATATAAACATGTAAAAAAAAAAAAATATATATATATATATATATATATATATATATATATATACACCGACCAATGTTCCCTAGGATGAACTGGTAGATGTCCTCAAAGAGGAGGAGGATGACAATGGTGACCCCCATGGTCTACTCATTCTCCACTACATAAACCACTGGAATGTTGCTTATACCTCAGAGAGCAGGAAAGAAACACAACAGTAACAAAGATTGTTGGAACATAGGTTGTGATGTAAGAGGGTCTAGCACCTCCATGCCACGCATTAGTGTCACATAAATCACGGCCATGCTACTCTTGTAGACCTAGATCCACGTAACTCAAAAAACATGTAGCGTTAAGTGGCCATTGTGCAAATACCTACTCCTTTCCCCATATCATCCCCATGCCTGCCAAGATGTATGCAAGGGGGCGTACATATGGTAGGGTCTGTTTCCAAATGGTGCATTCAAAAAATAGGTACTGAACTGTGTCACATCTCAGGCGGATAGTTGCTTTGCCAGCATTGAGCACATGTGACAAGGGGGGAGACCATTGGTATCAATGGACCTTCCTTGACTGTTCAGGGTTAGGAACCAAAGTTTGACCCTAAGCCGTCACCGTATATCAATGGCATTATGTTCCGTCCCCTGCCATTCAGCCAAACTCTGATACATGGCGTGCTATACCTCACATACAGCACACACATATTGGTAGTGGAGTGCACTAAGGGTTGCTAGACTAGTGAAGCAGCAATGGGTGCTGATCCACTCTCCATACATATGGCTCGTAGCCAGGGTTCAACTATAAAATGGGAGAATGCACCACCAAATAAATGTTTGGGTGGAATGTAGGCAGAGTCTTTTCCACTCTCTATGTACATTCTAACACACTTGTTACACAAATCAACTGTCTTGACACATGCATGCAGCTAATCCGGATATACATGTAAAGAATGATGTACGGCTGTGTGTCCTAGGTGGGAAAGGGTTTGCAACAACCTACAATGATTTACGTGTGTCAGCAAGGTTACCCAGTATAGTCTGTATGATACCATCACACACCACATATAAAAACACACCTCTCATTGACACTCACATGCCTGACCAAGAGAAAGTTACCAAGAGTGACAAAATTCCCTAAAATCTCTAGGTCTCCAACATGCCACTCAGGTGTGAGATGTGCAAGTATGTCTAGCAATGTCCAAACATGTCACAGACCCAACCTAAAATGTATGTCAGAGGAAGGAGACAGATAAGTTGCATATGGACAGAAAATAATACAGCGTTGAGATGATTTCACTCACTAACAAGATGCACTCATGGTGACACTGACATATGTTGTGGAATTCTGAATTTAGTGCAAACCCATGTACACCAAAGGATGTGGAAGGACAACTGAGAGAATCCCACAGAAACCTGGAGATACAACATGGGGAGGTCACTTGAAGACTACACAAGTGATGTGGCAGATATACTGTCATGTGGGTGTGGAAGTCATGTAATCTCACAAAGCCTGGAAATGGGAGGGAAACTATCATGTAGCCAGTAGTAGAAGATTTGTACCTCTCCAAACTAAACAAGTCACACGTTGCATCCTGTCTATGTATGACTGGACAATGTTGTAGTATAAGATGTGCACAAAGTGTAAGCAGCCTAAAGAATGCCAGCAATGTAGGACCTAATCTATTCCAAACCAGATATGCCGTAAATGATGGAGAAGCTACACACATAGGCCAATACTGTTTGTGCAACACAACAATGTCACCATGTGATCACCTAACAAATGTTCAGACAGGATGGCTAGGTCAGTACATAACCCACTCATATTTGCTACAACAACAACGTTGTAGTTGCCCATCGCATACTATTCTGACAGAGGGCAGCGACAGGTGACAACATCTATCCCCTGTGGCATTAAAAAATTACAAGTTACACTAGAGATACAGGCCCTAACTAAGCTGCAAATGGAAGTTACTAAGAATGTGTTATCATGCCGGTCAGTCCATGCCAAATTATGAGACATGTCCTACACGTACAAGTAGCCAGTCCTCTCTACATGATAGGGCAAGCCTGACAACAAATACCCCAAAGGAAAATAAAAATCCCAGGCCATTTGATCACAAATGTACGTGTCAGTCTGACGGGGACTGCACATTGCTCTACTGAAGAGCTATTATGAGGAGGCTAGATCCCTGCCCAACACCCTCTAACCCCAATGCTGAGGCTACATTGACACTTGATGCAGACAGGGGCCTGATGCATGTGCACAGTGGACTGAGCAGAGTGAAGCACTGTAAATCTGCACCAAAACATGCAACCATGTGCCTATGTGGGCATAAACAGTCAAACAGTACAAAGGATCACTAACCTTCCATCACTGCCTGCCTGCAACAATGCTACACAGTTGTATGCCATTGTATGTGACAACCATAACAAACATGTTGTGGTTGATTGTAAGTACGTAGGGCCTGATTTACACTTTTTTAGTGCTGCATTTGCGTCATTTTTTTATGCAAAAGCGGCGCAAACTTACATTTGCATCACATGATCATTGACATACTTAACTGACCATCAGATGTTTTCCAACATACAGATGGGAATGATATGACTACAGTGTCATTTAACAAAGTCCAACATGTGCCCATGCAGGAAGGTAGATATGTGAGGTTTCATATTGCATGAACACACCGCTGTGGTCAATTTTGCACGTATGACACTACACATGTCTTCCAATCCACACGGCACATACCAACCTTCATTGACATATGTGAGCATCATGAAGCCTGAACCGATTAAACATACGTTAGTGTGGACACACAGGCACTCACATTGCCAGGTGCAATGTGAAATCAACCCAGCCGTTGTCCACTGCACCCTCAGAGCACGGTTTTTCATGGGTATCACATGCATTACCGTATATTAGACATAGCTCATCATATTTACTGTGTTGTTGTTATATGTACATTTGGAAATCAGACATTACAATGTGGTAGACCCACAAATATGAGTTAGATCACATATGTGCACTCGTCGTACACATGTGGTAACATATGTGTACAAAGTCTAGCAACAAATGCACATATGCAAATGGTCTCAGTCACTACATGCATTACACACACATACAAACACAATGGCAACACACACAGAAGGTAACCGTTAAGATCTGTATGAACATGCACACACAGGTTTGCCTTACCATACTTACTACTCTCATGCACAGCCCATTAGACATTGTATGTGAATCTGTAAGCCTTTCTAACAAAATCCATGCATTTGCGTATGCATCAAAATAGTTTGACGCAAACAGCAATATCCAGTACTCCGCTATGCCAAAAATATGATGCCTGGCCCCTGCAGATCAATCTCAAGTCCACAGGCCTTTTCAGGCTTAATGGGATGGAATACCACGCATGACTGTCATGTGCCACACATTTTGATGCAAACGCAAATACTACTAATCTTGCTAAGAAAAAAATGACACCTAGCCCCTGTGCGTCAGTCACGAGTCTTGACGCCTTGTCAGCCTCAATGGGGGAAAATCAACGCATGACTATGATGCTTTAAAAAAATGACACATATCAGAAAACGTGATGCACAGGCCCAGGAAGTGATGAAAAAGGACTTCCTGTCTGCATACATGGTACAGTACATTCACTTCCCCTTCACAGTCTTTTTGAGTGTGACTGTATGAGGGGGTGTGGAGCTGGTGCTGGTGGAGAATTGGTGTTGTTTGAGAGGTTTGTGCTGTGTTCTGTTGCTGTTGTGTTCTTTTTGTCTTTTTCCTCAGTCTTGTGTAATGTTTTTGTCCTATATTATATTGTATTGTGGGGTGTTTGTCCAGGGGTAGGTTAGTTTATTGGGGTAACTGGGGTTAGGTGAGGTAGTTTGTTAATTTATTTTGGGGGGGGGGTTGGTACATTTGCGGTTTGTACATACTGCATAATGTCAGGGAAAGGGAGGGCAACGAAGATGGTAGCTGATGAACTGGGAGGGTTCATTTGGTTGGTGCACAATTACCTTTCGATGATGCTAGTTTTGGGTGGCCGCATAATCCAGGGCTACCCCACAGAGGCACGGAAGCTTCAGTGGGGCAAGGTGCTCTACCACCTGCACAGAATATCTGGAGTGGTGCGCACCAACCACCAATCAAAATATCATTGGGTTGACCTGATTGCAAGGGAGCAGGATCTACTGGATCCCCTGGGGATACAGATTGGTGGACCAGTTGGTAAGTACCCCATTTCCATTGCTACATCCTTATTTGCATGTGCAGGACAGGCAGACATAAGGTTGAGTGCAGCATGTTTTGTCAAGGGTCAGGACAGGTTGTTGTGGGGCACAGTTAAGAGCCCCTAGCCCCACCTCAGCACTGCCATTGTGAAAGTCACAAATGATGCTAAGCCTGGGCTAAAGTGCCATTTTCCCTGCGCCACATTTACAAAGTGGTGCGATGCATGCACAGTGCCACTTTGTTAATCTTTGCACAACATGATGGCTGCACCTGGCATCATGTATTGGAGGGGGGCTTCCCCTGTAAGGGGAGCAAAACAAATGGGGCAGTGAATAACGTTACACATCCTAGAGCCAATTTTTCCACCACTTTGAACACCTTCTCAGAGCAGGCGTTGAAAGGGGGAAAAACTTTATATAGGATGGTCCCATAGGTACTCAGCAAGAGTAGTGCTAAATTGTTGGTGCCAATCCTACTGAGTATATAATTTGCGTCTATATGTAATGTCGCAATTGCCCCCTACCCTGGTGCATGCTGCACTGTATATTTCATATGGCACACACATGGTGGGGGAATGGGGGTGCCAACGGGCGCAAAGACAGTTTCGAGGCAATACGTACAGCACCACTTTCCTTAAATCAGCCCCTTTCTTTGACCAACGGCACTGAGTCCAGACTACTTGCACATTTCTCTTTGTGTACATTGTGTATCACATACACCCCATGATGTTATTCAATCTGACACAAATGTGCAGATTTTGTACTACTGTCCTACCCCATTCTCCAGGCAGAATGGTGCAGGCCTGCATCTACAGCACCACTAGAACATTGCTCAGTAGCCAGCACCAACGCAGACATACTTGGACCACAGTGCAAGTGTGTCTGTGTTGAGGGGAGTGTATATACGCAGGCTAGTATCCCTTCCTGGACATATATGGACTACTATGGTGACAATGGCTGCCCACACAGTATTGACAAGACATCCGTAATGTTGTTTAGTTAATGTGCAGGAAGGGACAACAACGTGAGTATGAGGAAACTGCCATGGCATTTTATCTGTAGTGTGTGTTCATTTACATGGCACACACATATTAGTGACAAGAAACAAGGATGTGTCAATGCATTCCTCAACATTTTGCTATGCTCATACCACCCCTGGGGAGTTAGACTTTTTTAGTGCTAATAATGACTAAGATGTCTTCAACATCTGGGCAGGGTTACAAGCAATGGATGTTACAATGGGACGGCAATTGCAACAACCATTGCATGCCCCTCTGATTCACAATACTATGTCATTCTGCCCCATATGGACATGGAGGTGTAATGCTCATAAACAGCTGCATAACAAATCCATGTGCATATATTGAAGTGAAATGCACCACAGGAGCATTAGGGAAACTGATGATTTGGTGGTGCCAGGGTCTCCATTATCTGGCCCTTCATCCCACAGACAGATTATAAATGTTTGGCAGTTGTTCTGACCTACCACTAAGTTCACTTGCTTATTCGGCTTAACAAGTTGAATGTGAAACTGTTGTCCATGGAAATAAAAGTCCAAAAACCACTAAGCTATGTTTTCCTGTCATGTACTGCAGGTAGGCCTTGACCATTTACCACTGGAGAAGTGTCCCGATTTGAAGACCCCAATGTAGCCAGTAACTGTCACCTTCTGTGTCACGTGTGTCATTCCTGGGTTTTGCAGGAGAGGGTCTGATTTATGCAATGCAATGATAAATGTAATGTTTGACCAATGAGATCATCTCATGAGATCAGACGTCATCTGAGTAATGATATGGACTTCATGTCTGATGCTATGTTGAGGATGGAGTATGAGTTGATTTTTGCACAAGTGCCAACGTGTGCTGCTATGGAATGGTGGGTGTTAGGAATAGGAAAGCATGCCCACATATACATTGATGTCAATCATGATATGTGTCTGAGCTGCTGTTTATCTGATTACTGTGCCTGTTGCCAACATACATGCCACTGCTCTTTTGACAGCACTGTGTGACAGACGTAGCTTTCTGTTACTTAGGAAACTGTACAGATTATGTACATGTTTCGAGGTCTCTAGGTTGCTTATGTAGGAGACACTTGCAACATCTGTGCCTCACTACTCTTCAGATGTTGAGTGAGGCGGTGGTCATGAAAGGAGCCTTACTCTGCTGGCCAACAGTCAGTTGAGCACATAATGAAAATACAGCATTTCTCAAGTAGGTCGTGGGACATGTTTACGGTATATAGCAGGTTAGATCTGTGCAGATTTACCAACATGGTCTACCCATCATGATATTTTTTAGTGATCTCGGTCATTTCACATGTGCATAGAATGTGAATGCTGATTGTGTACCTGATACTTAAGAGATGTTTGACATGCATGTGTACATGTTGTTCAATATATAGGAATACTGTAGCCGCACCCAGTGCACTGCCAATCTTACTGTGCCCCTTAGGGCACCCATACAACTACCATGTGTGTGTCACATTACACCATTTGCACAACATAGCACAAGGTAACTGGCAATAGGTACCAGTTCTCTAGACAACATAGATGTACTGTTCATGCTTTGGCCAAACTGTATGGGCACTAAGCCTGAACTGTACATGTGGGCCCATTGTAAGCAATGGTGTGCCCCTTTGTAACAGGGGCTCTGAGCAGGTGTTAATCCAAGGACACACGAATGATGCTTTGCAAAACCTTAGAATTGCCAGTGGGAATTTTCCTGTCCCCCTATCAGATGACCCCCACCTTGCATCCATGATGCCTGGCCAAGACTTGATGTGGCACCTGGGATGTCAAAGTGTTGGATTTCATACATTGTGCCACGTATTGACAATGGCACAGGGATTCTGGAATTGAAGGCCACTTGATCCTCACTAGTCTGATGACACAAATGTTGAGCAAGGACGCAGTAGTCCACTTACCTCTGGGCCCTGATGGTCAACAATGGATAGTCGTTACCCCAGTGACATGTACATGATACCGTGGATGGCTGGTATGAAGTTTGTATCGATTTGAAGTTTCTCAGTGTTGTGAAATGTGAGGTGGACAGCATGTGTAATTTGAGGATGCTTTGTACATTGCATGTCTGTTCTACCTCCACCCAATGCTCTATTTAATGCCATGTTCTCCTCAGGTTTCAGCTGCAAATATGACCCCAGTGGAAAAACACGTCTTTGAGAAGAGGGCTGACAGGTACGGGCACATAATGGCAGGAAAGGCCGGGTACCAAAGGATGGTGACAAGACATAGGAGGGAGAAATCGACTGGGGCTGGGCATACATTTTCAAATGGGGGACGTTTGCTACAACCCACAATTGGTCAGGCCACATCGGGGAAGATATCTGCAGCCAGAGGGGCCTCTGCTGGTTCTACCCCCTTCACGTCTACAGCACCAATCCAAAGCCAGGTACCCCAAAGGCCACATGCTCTGGCCACAAGCTTTACATTCAAATACGACATGAGGTGGGACATGGCAGCCAGGAAGGCAAGGCTGGATAAGTTGGAGAGAGGCAATGCCCAAGAAAAAGCTGAAGAAGTTGTAAAAGAATGTGTGTCACAGCCTGATGTAAAATTATTAAGTGGGTTTTAGTTGGGTAATGTTAGAATAGTGAAATCTTGAAGTTTAGGTATAGGTTAGTGTAAGTATAGTTGGGGGGTGGGATTTAGTACATTTTTTATTTTGGGGGTTCGGTGGGGGATTATGATGGGGTTTCTGTGTTTATGTTAATAAAATTAAAATATCTGAAAAAATACAAAAACATATATGTTTGTTTAGGTAATATTTTAGGTTAGTACATGTGTAGCCTTAGTTTATGTTGCTCTACTCACGTCTTGTCACTTAAGGAGGTGTGGGGGGACAATGTATAGAGTGTGGCGTTACATGTGTAAGATTAGTTTAGAATAGGATAGATAGGTGTAGGTGAAAGCTAAGTTATGTTAGTTTAGGTTAGTTTAGTGTAGGGTAGTGTATAGGACTGGTTTTGATCTGATGTTTTTAATGTTTTAACAAATCCTGTTAGTATTAGGAAATTATCTTTCCATGTTTAATTTAGTGTCTTGATGTTTTCGTGTGTGCACTAGCCAAGTAGGAGGAATGGCTTAAGGTATGCTTTCTGTCTTTATTTCCATGGATGACCATGTGCATCCATTATGACCAAGGAGCTGTCAGATTGGCTGCTAAATGACATCAGCTGGTCAAAACATATGTCATCCACAGTTCCAGCCATTCACATTTTGTATGTACACGGTGTCTTGGGCAGGTAAGTATGGAACTTCAACTGTCACTGCTGGGGTCTGGCAGTATTATTGTTGGAAAGTGTGGCACATATGACATTATCCATATTTGGATCTGTATCCTGCCACACTGACAGCTGCCCATCACTGCTTAGATTTGCCTCTTTTGAACCACACTTATTAGTTGCACTGGTGCTCTCATCTGGATAAATTACCAGAAGCTTGGTTCAAACCATACATGCCTCATGTCAAGTTCCATGGATATTTGTTCAATATTTGTATTTAAGACTCTGGGGGTCATTACAACATTGGCAGTAAAAGCCGCTTACCGCCATGCAGAAGACCACCAACACACCGCCGCGGCCTCGGAATTCTGCCACGGTCATAATGACCCACTGCTCAGAATCCGCCAAAATTCAGACACACACACAAGTCCACCACACCAAAGGTCAGTGATAAACTGGCGAAAACAAGACCTCCACCGTCATGACAACAGAAATACGCCCACACTATCACAAGACACAAATCCACGCAGCGGTCTTTCAACTGCGGTATTCCATTGGCGGTACACACCGTCGCGCTCAAAATACACACACACAAACAAAACACAGCCACATTGGACAATTTGAAATACACACACCTGAGACACATACACACACCACTCCCACACACCCAATACAATATAAAACACACACCCACATCACCCACAAAACCCTACGACCAAAAATCACGAACGAAGGCCAGAGAGAGACACCACCATCAACAATACTAGCATCCACAGGCACACAACACCATCACTCACACAACTTCCACGCACCTCACACAACACACCACTACATATCACCACACTTATCACCACACACATCACCCCACACACCACCTACACCACCCCATGGCACGGCAAAGACACCCCAGGTTCTCGGAGGAGGAGCTCAGGGTCATGGTGGAGGAAATCGTCCAGGTAGAGCCACAGCTATTTGGATCCTAGGTGCAGCACACCTTAATTGCAAGGAAGATGGAGCTATGGCGAAGAATAGTGGACAGTGTCAACGCAGTGGGACAACACCCAAGAAATCGGGAGGACATCAGGAAAAGGTGGAACGACCTACGGGGGAAGGTGCGTTCTGTGGTATCAAGACACCACCAGGCGGTTCAGCGGACTGGCGGCGGACAGCCACCTCCTCCCCCACAACTAACAACATGGGAGGAGCAGGTCTTGGCGATTCTGCATCCTGAGGGCCTCGCAGGAGTTGGTGGAGGAATGGACTCTGGTAAGTAAAATCTTAACTATTACATCCCCCACCCTACCTGCATGCCATCACATACCCCCACCCTCGCCCTCACCCCTATCACTCCAACTTCTCACAAATGTACCAATATCACAAACCACACATCCCAACACCAAGTCCTGTATGCAACAACAAAGCATGGACACCCATCACTAAAGAATGCCCACTGCACATACCCATACACCCCCCTAAACCATCATCACACAAGCTCACACACAGGAATGCCAGCACTGGGGTACACGGTCACCCACCCATTGCACACCATGACACAAACAGATGCAATAATCATGCCTTTCCACCCCTGCAGGACCACTACCCAACATCACCAGACAGGAGGGTCCAGACATGTCCACTCCACCCACAGAAGAGGCCCACAGTGATGACAGCACCTCTGTCCAACTGGATCTAGATGACCAGCCCGGACCATCGTGGGCCTTGGGACAGTCGGTTCCCCTCACACAGGCACAGGCCACCACAGACCTTCCCCCCACTGGAAACACCCTCACAGCACCCACCCAGCAGGCCCATACCTCCATCCCCAGGACACGTCAATCAGCTGTATGTCCACCACTACAGGGAACCCAGGATAACCCGCCACCCCAACAACAACAGGGACCTGGGGGCAGTGGCAGTGGGCACACGGTCCAAGGGACGGAGCCAGGAACACAGGGGAACTGGGAGGGCTGCTGTGTGACAGGGGGCAGACAGGCCAAGGGAACCCAAACCCACAAGGCCCTCTCCTCCATCATGGGAGCCTACCACCACTCCCAGGAGACGATGGCAACGGTACTGGCCAAGTTTCAGGAGACCCAGCGCATGCAGGAGGAACAGTATATGGGCTTCAGGGAGGAACTCAGAACCATCAGCTCCACCCTGGGCACCATCGTAGGGGTGCTGAAGGAAGTAGTCAACACCAGGAGGGACACTGTGGCACTACAAGGGGCCCCTGACACCAGCATGGACGATGAACTGCCCACCACCTCCGCCGGCGCTAGAGGACAGGACGCCCCGCCACAAGACCACCACACCAGCACCCTACCCCCTGAAGACGGAGAACCACCCCGCAAACGGTCCCTGAGATCCAGGACAAAGACAGAGAACAATGCCAAGACCCCCGCCAAGAAATGAGACCACACTGATTGTCATCCCACTGTCCCACTTTGTCACCCTGTCCATTATTAAACTGCCCAGCTCCACTTCCTATGCCCATATGGGCAATGCACCTGTGAGACTAATAGACTGGACTCTGCCATGGACACTCCTCCGCCATCACCCCTCACCATTTAACTTCCCACTCCAATATTTTGCATTTAAATAAACACACCTAAAGCACACAATGATCTGGAGTCTGTCTGTGATTTCGAAATAGTGTAATTGCAATTACAGTGACAAAATGTTCTTGAAATAGTAATGTCAACATACCTATGTCACACAGCTCTAGTCCATGATGAATCTAAGCATATGACACACGTTGGGACCCACATCTGTGAAACCGTAAGGGAAAGTGACAACTCAGTGACCATACACTGGGTGAAAACGACAGACAGGATAGAGGTAGTAGTCTAAAAGTACATGTAGTAGGCAGGAATCTATTCTCACCTGTGTTTCACTGGAAATATTGCAGGATCACTGAGTCCCTCTTCTGCATGTCATTTTCCTCTGCTTCATCCTCATCACTGTCCACAGGCTCCACAGCTGCCACAACACCGCCATCTGGACCATCCTCCTGCAGAAAAGGCACCTGTCGTCGCAAAGCCAAGTTGTGAAGCATACAGCAGGCCACGATGATCTGGCACACCTTCTTTGGTGAGTAGAATAGGGATCCACCTGTCATATGCAGGAACCTGAACCTGGCCTTCAGGAGGCCGAAGGTCCGCTCGATCACCCTCCTAGTCCACCCATGGGCCTCATTGTAGTGTTCCTCTGCCCTGGTCCTGGGATTCCTCACTGGGGTCAGTAGCCATGACAGGTTGGGGTACCCAGAGTCATCTGCAAATGGCGAGGGACAACTGTTAGACACACACTAACCTGTAGGGATAACCCCAGACAACCATTCCCACTGTCTTGCTTCCAGGGGCACACCTAATAGCTACACACGGTGCCTCTGGAGTTGACCCATCACATAAGGGATGCTGCTATTCCGCAGGATGTAGGCGTCATGCACTGAGCCAGGGAACATGGCATTCACATGGGAGATGTACTGGTCTGCCAAACATACCATCTGTACATTCATGGAATGATAACTCTTCAGGTTTCTGTACACCTGTTCACTCCTGTGGGGGGGGACCAAAGTCACATGGGTACCATCAATGGCACCTATGATGTTGGGGATATGTCCAAGGGCATAGAAGTCACCTTTCACTGTAGGCAAATCCTCCACCTGAGGGAAAACGATGTAGCTCCGCATGTGCTTCAGCAGGGCAGACAACACTCTGGACAATACGTTTGAAAACATAGGCTGGGACATCCCTGATGCCATGGCCACAGTTGTTTGAAAAGAGCCACTTGCAAGGAAATGGAGCACTGATAGCACCTGCACTTGAGGGGGGATTCCTGTGGGATGGCGGATTGCTGACATCAGGTCTGGCTCCAACTGGGTACAAAGTTCCTGGATTGTCAAACCTGTAGGTGATTATCAAATGTCTTTCCTCCATTGTCGACAGGTCCACCAGCGGTCGGTACACAGGAGGATTCCATCATCTCCTCACATGTCCCAGCGGACGGTGCCTATGAAGGACAACAGCGAGCACAGAGTAAAACAACTCAGAGGTACGTACCCACAGTTTACCCAGAACACCAATCATACACAAAATGTGGCCTGTATGTGTGTTGAGACTAGGCCTAGGTATGTGTGACGCAGTTGGAAATTAGGCCATGTGGGCCCCTGAAATGGCGGCTAGCTGACCTCTAAATGGGATGTGAGGTAACTGCGCTGGCATTGCACACCGTCGCGGTAGGCGGTCGGAGACCGCATCGCAATGCTGCATTGGTTAACATTGGAACCTATAAGTCCCAGGAGCCAATGACGATGTACGCCGGCGGTGATGGAACACACCGCCACGGACGTGACAGCCGCGGATGTGACCGCTATTTTCTATCTATTTAATCACTCGATACCTGATCTTCGACAGGAGAGGACCTACACGGCAAGTGCTGCTGCGACGTCGGTCTGGAAGAGACAATGGCTCGTGCATCTGGGGAAAGGGCCCCTGACTTCACATCGGAAGAGTTGGAGAAGCTCGTCGATGGGGTCCTCCCCAGTACACACTACTCTACGGCCCTCCAGACAAACAGGTAAGTAAACAGTGAGAATGTTGTATGGGCTATGCATGTGTGGAGAGGGCTGGATGTAAGAAGGAAGGGGGCAGAGTTCAGCGTGCATGAAAGACAGTGGGTGCATGTGCCACATGGCAAGGGCAGGGATGGGGGCCACTCACTTTGACAGTGCAGTTGGTAATGACTTCTCTTCTTCCCCTGTACATTTCATGTAGGTCAGCGCCCACCTGAAGAAAGTTATTTGGCGTGCCATCGCCAAGGACGTCCAAACCCTGGGGGTCTACCACAGACGGAGCACCCACTGCTGGAAAAGATGGGATGACATTCGCCGCTGGAGCAAGAAGACGGCGGATGCTCAGCTGAGGATGGCCTCCCAACGTGGGAGGGGTGCCCGTCGAACCATGACCCCCCTGATGTTCAGGATCCTAGCAGTGGCCTACCCGGAGTTGGATGGGCGCTTGAGGGCATCACAGCAGACACAAGGGGGTGAGTACACTCTCATTCATCTGACTTTGCGCGCAGTGGAGTCATCTGGGTGGGGGAGGAGGGCTGTGGGTTTCCCTAGGCCAGGGCGAGTTCCGTAGGCTAGGCCCCTCCGTAAGGCATGGCTCTGTGGCCCCCCACCCCATCTCTGTAGAGTGCCAAGTACAGCTATTCATGCCCCTGTGTCACCTATGTGTGCAGATGTCATCCATAGCCTTGTAGGCCATTTCCCAGGAATTGCACTGTAGAGCCCAAGAGCGCGGCGTAGTGTAGGGGGCTTCTGTGTCTGTCTTGTCTGCCAACGGTAGCAGTAATCCATGCACTCAACATATCTTTATTCTGTTTCTCCCCCCCCCCCTTTTTATGGTCTCCCTGTTCTTGTGTGCATTAGCATCATCAGGCGGAGGAGCGGTGGCACCGGGGCATTAGGGAGCGGCATCCTACCTGGCCATGGAGCGCCACACCACGGACTCAGAATTCACCAGTGGGACGGAGGGCGAGGGGAGCTCCACGGCAGGGACAGGAGCTGACACCAGCGACATGGACACGTCCTCTGATGGGATCTCCCTTGTGGTGGCGGCAACATCTGTGCCCCCCCGCATCTACAGGTACAGCCGCCACCCCCCTACCAGCACTGCCCTCCCAGCAGCCCCTCAGCCTTCGCCCCATGCCCGCTCACCCAGGAGGGTGGGCATCACCTTCGCCCCAGGCACCTCAGGCCCTGCCCCAGTCACCCCTGCTGCCCTCAGTGAGGAGGCCATTGACCTCCTCAGGTCCCTCACTGTTGGGCAGTCTACCATTTTGAATGCCATCCAGGGTGTAGAAAGGCAGTTGCAACAAACTAATGCATTCCTGGAGGGCATTCATTCTGGTCAGGCGGCCCTTCACCGAGCCTTTCAAACTCTGGCCTCAGCACTGATGGCAGCCATTGTCCCTGTGTCTAGCCTCCCTCCTCCAACTTCCTCCACCCAGACCCAATCTCCTGTACCTCTGCCTAACCCAAGCACACCATCAGACCAGCCTGCATACACCTCACCACACCAGGGAAGCTCAGTCAAACATAAGCACCACACATCCCAAAGGCACTCACGCAAGCATCACACACATGCAGACACACAAACATCCACTGCCTTCACTGTGTCTCCCTCCTCGTCGTCTCCCTCCTCCTCCCAGTCTCATCTACACACACACACCTGCATGCACTACCTCTACAGCCACTACGTCCCTCACCATAACACCCACCAGCACACCCCGCTCACGTGCAGTCACCACCCCCACTACCATTCACATGTCCCCTGTGTCCTCTCCCAGTGTGTCTGTGACGCCCCCTCCCAAGATACACAAATGCAGGCACACACCCACCCAACAGCCATCCACCTCACGGCAGCCTCCAGCGCATGCACCTGCACCCAAAGTTA
This sequence comes from Pleurodeles waltl, assembly GCF_031143425.1. Taxonomy (NCBI): domain Eukaryota; kingdom Metazoa; phylum Chordata; class Amphibia; order Caudata; family Salamandridae; genus Pleurodeles; species Pleurodeles waltl. The sequence goes on along the minus strand of NC_090446.1, from coordinate 291,580,109 downwards.
CCAAACGTACACCTCCTACTACCACCACCTCTTCCTCCACTCCCAAACCCCCTCCAGCTACCCGTCCCAGTGTGTCCCAAAAACATTTCCTGTCCAGCCTTGACCTTTTTCCCACACATCCCCCCCGTCTATCTCATAGGTCCCGAACATGCACCTCAGCCACAACATCTCCGGGACCAGTGGTGCCTGTAGTCACAGGTATGTGGAGTGCACCGGCCACCAGGACAGCCAGTGTGGCACAGAGCCACAGCACAGCCAGTCCCCCCCCCCTGTGAAGCACCAGAAGTTGTCCAGTGCCCGGCGGGAGAGGGGGAAGACTCCAGCCACCCAAGCCGCTCCCAGGGGTCCCGGTGGGAGTGTGGACTCAGCTGTGACACCTCCCAAGGTGGGGAAGGGCCACAAGAAACCCGGCAAGTCTGGGAAGAGCAGCACAGCGGAGAAGACTGCCATCATCCCCGCTGCCCAGGAGGGCCCCGCCAGCCCCATCCCCGCTGCCCAGGAGGGCCCCACCAGCCCCATCCCCACTGCCCAGGAGGGCCCCGCCAGCCCCATCCCCGCTTCCCTGGAGGGCCCCCCCAGCCCAGCTGCCCAGGAGGGCCCCACCAGCTCCAGCCCAGCTGCCCAGGAGGGCCCGCAAGCCCAGCTGCCCAGGAGGGCCCCGCCAGCCCAGCTGTCCAGGAGGGCCCCGCCAGCACAGCTGCCCAGGAGGGCCCCACCAGCCCCATCCCCGCTGCCCAGTAGGGCCCCCACAGCCCAGCTGGGCCATGAAGGACCGCCAACTCAAGCACCGCCGAACAGGGCACCGCCAGCACAAGCACCGCTGGGCCATGAAGGACCACCAGCACAAGGACCGCTATGCCATGAAGGACCGCCAACTCAAGCACCGCTGAACAGGGCACTGCCAACTCAAGCACCGCTGAACAGGGCACCGCCAGCACAAGCACCGCTGGGCCATGGAGGACCGCCAACTCAAGGACCGCTGAACAGGGCACTGCCAACTCAAGCACCGCTGAACAGGGCACCGCCAAATCAAGCACCGCTGGGCCATGAAGGACCGCCAACTCAAGCACCGCTGAACAGGGCACCGCCAACTCAAGCACCGCTGAACAGGGCACCGCCAGCACAAGCACCACTGGGCCATGAAGGACCGCCAGCACAAGCACAGCTGGGCCATGAATGACCACCAACTCAAGCACCGCTGAACAGGGCACGGGCAACTCAAGCACCGCTGAACAGGGCACTGCCAACTCAAGCACCACTGAACAGGGCACCCCCAGCACGAGCACCACTGGGCCATGAAGGACCGCCAACTCAAGCACCGCTGAACAGGGCACTACCAAATCAAGCACCGCTGGGCCATGAAGGACCGCCAGCTCAAGCACCGCTGAACAGGGCACCGCCAAATCAAGCACCGCTGGGCCATGAAGGACCGCCAACTCAAGCACCGCTGAACAGGGCACCGCCAGCACAAGCACCGCTTGGCCATGAAGGACTGCCAAATCAAGCACCGCTGAACAGGGCACCGCCAACTCAAGCACCGCTGAACAGGGCACCACCAAATCAAGCACCGCTGGGCCATGAAAGACCGCCAACTCAAGCACCGCTGAACAGGGCACCGCCAAATCAAGCACCGCTGGGCCTTGAAGGACCGCCAACTCAAGCACCGCTGAACAGGGCACAGCCAAATCAAGCACCGCTGGGCCATGAAGGACCGCCAACTCAAGCACCGCTGAACAGGGCACCGCCAAATCAAGCACCGCTAGCCCATGAGCGGCAGGGGCACTGACGCAACTGGGTCCGTCACGGGGTGAGTGATGCACTCTGGGCACCAGTCCCCCTCCAGAACCAGTGGAGACATGCATCCACTACCTCTGTCCTTCACAGGATGAAGCACTCTGGGCACCAGTCCCCCTCCAGAACCAGTGGAGACATGCATCCACTACCTTTGTCCTTCACAGGATGAAGCACTCGGGGCACCAGTCCCCCTCGAGAACCAGAGGAAACTGTTATCCACTTGAGAGACTGTGGCTTTGCACTCCCCAGGATGCAGCAGTGGGCAAACCACCCACTGTAGAGACTTGAGAGACTGTGCCTTTGCACTCCCCAGGATTGAACAGTGGGCATGGTGCCCCCTATTGGATCTGGCGTCGTGCACTCATCCGGCTGAGGTGCCCCCCCTTCCCTTCCCCCTGAGGTGCCTGTTGTATTTCTGTCTGATGCCCCTGCAGTGTTCTCTCTGTTTTGATCTGGTATCGAGTGTGGGCCTCGCCCATGCATTTTGGGCCCAGTGGTCCACGGACTATGAATGGTGCAATACATGGACTACTATTCTTGGTGCATATTTTGTTAATAGTGTATATATGTATATTTTTGCGTACTGGATTTTAATATATTACAATGGTTACACTCATTTCCTTTTGTCTTTGCATTCTTCCGGGGGGGTTGGGGGGTGTAACTATAATGTGTAGATATGTATTAGTGTGTGTGTTGTAGTGGGTGAGGGTGGGGGTGGGGGTGTTGCGTGTGTGTGTCGCTGTTTTTTGCCTCCCCCCTCCCCTGTGTCGTAGGTGCAGTACTCACCGTGGTCTTCTCCGCCGGCATTCGTGCTCCTGGTACAGGAGCAGGAAGACTATCGCAGGTAGGATTTGGAGTTCTGGGTCCATGGTGTCCTCCTTTCTCGTGGAGTGTGTAGAGGTGAGCGTTTTCCCTTCGGAATTCCGGTTTCCGCCATGTTTTTATCAAACATGGTGAATCCGCCCCGGAAAAAGTGGCTGATTGGCCTGTCATAATAGTGTGGGCAGTACATTGTCTCCCACCTGTCTGTTGGCGGTGACCGCTGCGCTGCTTGTTTGTACCGCCGTGGCGGTCGGAGTGTTAAAGTGGCTGTCTATGTTGCCGGTTTCTGCCACGGTCGTAATTACAAATTTTTTACTGCCAGCCTGTTGGCGGTCTTACCGCCGCTCTAACACCGTCCGCCAGGGTTGTAATGACCACCTCTGTACGTTGGTTGTATCCCACACCATCATTCACCTTTTTTCATGTTAGGATCCCAGTGTGTAGCTTTGTGTCTGACAGTAATGCACACATGTAATTATGTTCTACTCTCTTGACATAGCTTCACACAATGCATACATTTAGCTGAGTTGATGGATCACAGTAAACGCTGAAATGTTACATGTGACCAAGGTGATTTATTTACAGGTGCAAATGTATTTCCCAGTGCTATACATGTCCAGTTCACCGACCGCATGAGAGATCCTGAGCCATTTGTTGTACAATCAGAGTCCAGGGGTGAGGACTTGTCATGAGACATGGTTAGAAGTTTGCATTAGTGAGGAAGTGTTCAAATTGAAAATAGATAAGATTTAAGACAATGAGGGCACATTGCCTGCTGTCACAACACTGGCATGATCTTAAGCACAGAACTAACAAGATACTGTCCATGTGGTACAGGCTGCTCCCGGGTGGTTTTCCTTGTGAATGTTGCTCCTTCCACATCTTCATCCTCTGATGTGTGTGGTGCCTCCTGTGCCATGACTGGTGCTATTGTTAAGGTTTAAGGGGGCACACACACATCAGGGGATAGATATGTGGAGTCAAAGGTCACGGCAAATGCCATTTGTGGGAACACATAAGGCATCACTGCAGCAAGGAGGAACTCCTGATATTTCAACACCCCAGAAACATCACGGTGGTAGGCAGACATATTTTCCATAAGGAAGGCCAATTCTCACTGTATGGACTCCAGGGTATTCTATATAGCCTCCAGCCTGTTGTCTATCATGCAGCTGCCACTTTGGGAAGGCAATTGTTGAAGCCTCTGTCTCATGACAGCAGCTATGTCGGCCAGGGGCTGCTGGAGTCCACATAGAGGGGAGTGGGTGCCTCTGATGGCAGCTGAGTTGTCAATAATTGGACTAAGGCACCCCTACACACCTTCTAGGCTGCCTGCCATGGTCTCCATCCCCACCCGCACCTGCTTGGCCTGTTCCAGCTGGACTCCTACCACTGTCCTCTGGAAGGTGATGTCTGGGTCCTCGGAGTCCAGGGCTGTGTCAGGACTGGCTGGTGCTGTGTGTTTGTAGCTGGGAGTTTCATGTGGAGATGCCGTAATGCTGGGTGTCCTCCCTGCGGCCCGAGGGTGGTGTCTGGAGGGAACCTAGGACATCCTGGAGAGTCTCATCATTAACGGTCGGCAGCTGGTCATTCATGCCATTTGTAAAATCCAGGACAGTTAGGTCGGCAGGAGGTAAGGCATCATCCTCTTCAATGAGATAGTGATATGTCAATGTTTGATTGTGGTGGCTGTTGACGTGGCACATCATTTACTTGCTAATTGAGGCTCAGTGACATGTTACAGACCTCAGGATGTAGCTGCATATTCTGTATAGCATTGTGCATCACACATGGGGCAACCTTACAAGGTATTTTGTGCTTTGATCCCACACCACCTATTTCCTTGCAGGATCCTTGTCCCTGTCACTAACACCACAGTAGCATGTAATTGTCCTTCCTATTCACCATGGTGGACATTCCCACGGTAGTGTAATGTGTCCTGCCAATCTTTTGGTGCTTTAATGCACCATGAATGATGGTACTAGTGCAGCATAGCACAGGTAGGTCCATTGTGTACAATGCTTGTGGTACATTCTCATCTGCCAGTAGCAGGGCCCACACATGTGCTAAATGGAAGGGACAGTGCAACCATTATGGATTGTCCGCCCCATTAGTTTGTCCCTCCCTACATTTGGGACCTTTCTTTGCATACAGCATATCTTCCACAGGCATACGTTGGTGGAAGGATTTAGAATATGGATCAATACATGCATTTTGAGACTTTGTCGATGTGGCACAAGGGGAATGTGCAGCTTGGATCCACATGGGCAACTATTTGTATGAGGATACAGTTGCATTGTTGCATTACAGGCTAGTGACATTGTGCTGGTTGTGTAACTTTAATGCCACTTGTGCCAGTTGTTACGCATGTTGAACTAAGCAGTCCACCAACCATGTGTTGTGTGAGTTGACTTTTGTGGCCATTCCCAAATGGTGCATGTAGGTGTATGAGAGTAGTTGTTGGTCCACGCTGTGCGGTTTGGGTTCCAGGGTTTGCACACTTGAGGCCTGATTTTTTCTTAAGTGGCACAGCTTAGTGCAACAGCAACATGTGTTGCACGATGCTGCGCCAGTTTTGTAATGCAGGGATGCACCATGCTTACTGGAACATGGGACACCCCTGTGATTCCCCCTGCACCTGCGCAGATTTGTACTGCCTGCACCAACGCAGGCATTGTTGCACCATGATGACAGGGTACCTGCATTGAGGGGATAGATTGTTTATGTGCAGGGAGGTGTCCCTTCCTGCACATGTACAAGCTATTATGGCAAGGTGACATTTCAATATGTGTTGCAGGATGCAGTGTACCTGAGAAAGGCAATGACACAAGGAGGTAGGAAAGCATTTTGCCTTGTTACGCCTTCCTGACACCACCCCTGGGATGCTATTGACTTCAATCAGAGTCTCTGATGTACCTGTTGTGTTGTATCTCAGGCAATTACAATATGCAATGGGTGTTATTGTGGCACAGCCACAGGCACACTAATCACACTTCCCTTCAAGACAATGTGCTGCATATTTACATGGTGGTGTAAAGCCATTGTAAGTGACTTATCTCAATGTTGTGTATATATGTCGGAGTGCATTGAGCAAAAAGAGCGTCACTACAAGTGGGCTTGGGTGGAGATGGGGCATTTTGATTCTGGGCCTATGTGTCCCTATGCAACCTTTTAGCATGCATTGATCGTGACCTATGTGCCTCCCCCTTCTGCCCTTTGTGAGATTTCAGATAGTCCCCCCTCTGCAACTTACCCGGCATTTTTGGTAGTTCTTGGTAGTCTGCGCTGTCCTGTCCTGCGATTCCAGTGACCAGTTCCTCTGGGATAACCTCTGCGACCATCTCCTCCAGCTCATCCATGTCCTTCTGTGGTGCGGGACTCCCACCTCCAGTCTGCAGTGCTGCCTTTTGGTTCCTGGCCAGTTTCTCCTTAGTCCTGCGCTTACAATCATGCCAGAGCTTCTTGCAATCGGTGACAGTACTCCTCACCTCTGCCACACTGTTGACTTTGTCTACTATTGCCTGCCATATGGCCTCTCTCCTAACTATTGGCAATTTGGAGGTGACGAAGAGCTGGTGTTGGTGTCCGTCACCTCTCTGACTAAGATGTCATGCTCCGACTCACTAAAGCAAAATTTCTGCTTCCTCTTCTCCTTCTCCTGGGACTTTGCTGGACCCTCCTGGCTGGTACTTGGCTGACTGGGGTCTCCCTGGTGTCTCTCCTGGCCTGCATTCTCCATCTTGTCTTACCAAATGTTTATTTCTTGCTTGTGCGTTTTTTACACTAATGCGGTTAAATATAGCGCTAACCCATTTTGCGTCAGAAGTATGTGCAGCAAAACGGTCTAGCACCACTTTTGCTGCATTAGCGTAATTGTTTCATACGGCATGTCACAATGGTTAGCAGCATTTTTTTGGTGCTAAGCATTCTTTAGCGCCATTGTCCCCCATTTTTTAAATATGGTGCAGTGATGGTGATAGGGAATGATGGAGGTGCCTGTTGAAATTTTTGACGAACAACTGCACTAGTGCAGTTGTGCGTACTTTTTCATAAATCTGGGCCATAATGTTGAATTCCTACTGACTATCAGCTCATTTCGACCGTTCAATCACGTGTGTTGGTCTGTTCTATTTCATGCGTGTTGTCTGTATAACATCATGTTGAGATGTTTGAAAAAGTGTCTTCAGCTTTTGGAAACCTCCTATTTTGAATTCACTTTTTTCTAAGCGGTGAGATAAATATAAATACTCTAAATCCAGGCCTGTCAAGTCCAATCATCTAACTAATTAGTTAAGCTTATATTTATATTGTTCTGACTCGTATTGTATAAAACAGGAAATTATTTAAGCCTGGCCACATCTCAAGTGCCTATCAAACCACAAGGGTTCCTTTATGTGTGTAATGGGATCATAATCATGATCCAGTTTCTACTGACAGCACACAAGCACAAACGTACAAAACATTATTAACAGTGATGTAACTGTATTGGTTCCCCCAATGCAGTCATAATTGTTCATAAACAGGTTGGTCAATTTGTTCCATTACACTTTCTGAAGCCTCATATTCACCTCCTTGTCCCTTCTATACCACTACAGACTTAGGGCCTGATTTATACTTTTTTAGCGCCGCATTTGTGTCATTTTTTTACGCAAAAGCAGCACAAACTTTCAAAATTCATTTAGATTTTGTAAGTTTGCGCCGCTTTTGCGTAAAGAAATTACGCACATGCGGCGCTAAAAAAGTAGAAATCACGCCCTAAGAGCTTTGATGCTGCTCCTCCTTTGTAGGCAGTCTTGAACCAATCCAACACATTGGTGTCCTTGAACTAATTCACATTGAGGGACTGAGGCCCTGATTTATACTTTTTGTAGCAAACCTGCGTTAGCGCAGGTTTGTGTCAAAAAGTATACCGACAGCTAGCGCCATTTCTGGACGCCAGCTGGGTGTCATATTTAATGAATGACACTAGCCGGCGGTAAGGTCCGATTAGCATCAAAATAAATGACGATAAGTGGGTGGGGGAGACATAAGGGAAACAGGAGGTTGTGTGTCAAAGAATGGCGCTAGTCTGGTTAGAGTAAAAAAAAAATATTCTAACCTGACTAGCGTCATTCTTTTGAGGCACAACTCCCCTGGACATGACTCCTGTCTTAGTGAAGACAGGAGTCATGCCCCCCAGCCTTATGGCCATGCCCAGGGGACTTATGTCCCACGGGCATTGTCATTGGGCCCCCCTATGGCACTTTAAAAGAAAAAGAAAAAATACCTACCTGGTCTTACCTGGCATGGGTCCCTCCCTTAGTGAAGACAGTAGTCATGCCCCGCAGCCTTATGGCCATGCCCAGGGGACTTACGTCCCCTTGGCATGGTCATTGGGCCCCCCTATGGCACTTTAAAAGAAAAATAAAAAATACCTACCTGGACTTACCTGGGATGGGTCCCTCCATCCTTAGGTGTCCTCCAGGTGTAGGTGGGTGTTGGTGGGGGTGCCCCTGGGGGCAGGGAAGGGCATCTGTGGGCTGTTTCCATGGTCTCTGACCATGGAAATGAGCCCACAGGTCCCCTAACGCCTGCCCTGACCCAGGTGTTCAATAATAGTGCTAAGCAGGCTTAGCACCTTTATTTAAGGCCCTCCTCCTCCCATGCAAAAATCAAGAGCAAGGGCATTAGAGTAATTTTTTGCCCTGGAATGCCTACCTTGCACCTCATTGACACAAGGTAGTTTTCCGCAGGCAAAAAATGACGTTAACTCCAATATTTTGACGCTAGACGGGTCTAGTGTCAAAATATAAATATGGAGTTACGTTTGTGCCGGATTTGCATAAACAAAATTATGTAAATCTGGCGCAGAGTATAAATATGCCCCTGAATATCTAGCGCAATGTGACAGCATTGTGGTAACACACTATCATGGGGGTCATTACAACATTGGCAGTAAAAGCCGCTTACCGCCGTGCAGAAGACCGCCAACACACCGCCGCGGAATTCCGCCACTGCCATTATGACCCACAGCTCGGAATCTGCCAAAATCCAGACACCCACACAAGTCCGCCACACCAAAGGTCAGTGATAAACTGGCAATAACAAAACCTCCACTCTCATGCCAACAGGAATACGCCCACACTATCACGACCCACGAATCCACGCGGCAGTCTTTCAACCGCGGTATTCCATTGGCGGTACACACTGCTGCGCTCAAAATACACACACTCTTACAAAACACATCTACATTGGACAATTCCAAATAAACACACCTGATACACATACACACACCACTCCCACTCATCCAATACAATATAAAACACACACCCACATCACCCACAAACCCTTACAACAACAATTGCGACTGAAGGCCAGAGAGAGACTCCACCAGAAAGAACAATAGCATCCACAGGCACTAAACACCATCACTCACACAACATAAACGCACCTCACACAACAGACCTCTAAATATCACCCCACACATCACAACACACACCACCCCACACATCACCCACACCACCCCATGGCACCGCAAAGACACCCCAGGTTTTCTGAGGAGGAGCTCAGGGGCATGGTGGAGGAAATCATCCGGGTCGAGCCACAGCTATTCACAGGTGCAGCACACCACCATAGCTAGGAAGATGGAGCTATGGCAGAGAATCGTGGACAGGGTCAATGCAGTGGGACAGCACCCAAGAACTAGGGATGACATCAGGAAGAGGTGGAACAACCTACGGAGGAAGGTGCGTTCCGTGGTCTCAAGACACCAGATTGCAGTTCAGAGGACTGGCGGCGGACCCCCACTTCCTCCTCCCAGAACTCACAACATGGGAGGAGAAGGTCTTGGCTATGCTGCATCCTGAGTGCCTCGCAGGAGTAGCTGGAGGAATGGACTCTGGTAAGTCAAATCAACTATTACATCCCCCACCCTACCTGCATGCTATCACACACCCTCGCCCTCACCCCATCACTCCAACTCCTCACATATGTCCCAATATCACAAACCACACATCCCAAACCCAAGCCCTGCTTGTAACACCAAAGCATGGACACCCATCACCAAAGCATGTCCACTGCACATACCCATACACCCCCCTAAACCATCACACAAGGTCCCACTCAAGAGTGCAAGCACTGGGCTACAGGGTAACCCACCCATTGCACACCATGGCACACACAGATGCAATAATCATGCTTTTACACCCCTGCAGGACCCCTACCCAACATCACTGGACAGGAGGGTCCAGACATGTCCACTCCACCCACAGAAGAGGCCCAAAGTGATGACAGCAGCTCTGTCCAACTGGATCTAGATGACTAGCCAGGCCCATATGGGACCTCGGGACAGTCGGTTCCCCTCACACTGGCACAGGCCACTACAGAACTTTCCCCCTCTGGAAACCCCAGCACAGCACCCACCCAGCGGGCCCATACCTCTGTCCCCAGGACACGTCAAGCAGCAGTGTGTCCACTACTACAGGGAACCCAGGCTAACCCACCACCCCAACAACACCAGGGACCTGGGGGCAGTGGTAGTGGGCACACGGTTCAGGGGACAGTGGCCCAGGGAAAAAGGGGAACTGGGAGGACTGCTGTGCGACAGGAGGAGGACAAGCCCACGGAACCCACTCTCAACGAGGCCCTCTCCAACATCATGGGAGCATACCACCATTCCCAGGAGACAATGGCAAGGGTACTGGCCAAGTTTCAGGAGACCTAACAGCTGCAGGAGGAACAGTATTTGGGGTTCAGGGAGGAACTCAAATCCATCAATTCCACCCTGGGCACCATTGTAGTGGTGCTGAAGGAACTCGTCAACACCAAGAGAGACACTGTGGCACCACAAGGGGCCCCTGACACTAGCCTGGACGATGAACTGCCCACCACCTCTGCCGGTGCTAGTGGACAGGAGGCACCGCCACAGGACCACGACACCAGCACCCTTCCCCCTGCAGATGGAGAACCACCCGCAAACGGTCCCTGAGATCCAGGACGAAGACAGAGAACAATGCGAAGACCCCCGCCAAGAAATGAGGCCACGCTGATTGTCAACCTTTTGTCCCACTTTGTCACCCTGTCCATACTTAAACTGCCCCAGCTCCACTTCCTATGCCCCTTTGGACAATGCACCTGTGAGACTAATAGACTGGACGTTCCTCCACCATCACCCCTGACCATTTTACAACCCCCTCCAATATTTAGCACTCAAATAAACACCCTTGAATCACAAACTAATCTGAAGTCAGTCTGTGCTTTCACAAATGTGTATTTGCAATAACTGAGGAAAACAGCAATGTCCATTCTATTGTCAACATACCTATGTCACACAGCTCTAGTCCGTGAGGTAACATAGCAGAGGTCACACAATGGGACCCACATCCATGAAATTGAAAGGGAAAATGACAACTCAGGGTCCATACACTAGTAGCCATGACAGGTTGGGGTAACCAGAGTCACCTGCAAATGGCGAGGGACAACTGTTAGACACACACTAACTCTTAGTGACATACCCAGACACCTACTCACTCTGTATTAGGTGCATGTCCTCACCTAATAGCCACAAACGGTGCCTCTGGAGTTTCCCCATCACATAAGGGATGCTGCTATTCCTCAGAATGCAAGCGTCATGTACTGAGCCAGGAAATTTGACATTCACATGGGAGATGTACTGGTCTGCCAAACACACCATCTGCACATTCATCGAATGGTAACTCTTCCGGTTTCTGTACACCTGTTCACTCCTGCAGGGGTAAACCATCAATGGCACCTATGATGTTAGGGATATGTCCCTTGGCATAGAAGTCACCTTTCACTGTAGGCAAATCCTCCCCCCGAAGGAAAACGATGTAGCTCAGCATGTGTTTCAGCAGGGCAGACAACACTCTGGACAACACGTTGGAAAACATAGGCTGGGACATCCCTGATGCTATGGCCACTGTTGTTTGAAAAGACCCACTTGCTAGGAAATGGAGTACTGGCAGCACCTGCACTTGAGGTGGGATTCCTGTGGGATGGCAGATAGCTGACATCAGGTCTGGCTCCAACTGGGCACACAGTTCCATGATTGTGGTACGATCAAGTCTGTAGGTGATGATTACGTCGCTCCTCCATTATCGACAGGTCCACCAGTGGTCTGTACAGCGGAGGATGCTGCCATCTCACCTGCCCCAGCGGACGTGCTCTATGGAGGAGAACAGCGAGCAGAGAGTCAACCAACTCTGAGGAACGTAAACACAACTTAATCATAAAATGTTTTCAAATTGACATATGGCTGGATTAGTGTTTAAGCAAGGCCTAGACATGTGTGACGCAATCAAAATACATGCCATGTGGCCCCCTGAAATGGCGTCTGCCTGACCTGTAATGTGGGACAAGGGGATATGAGGTAACTGCGCTGGCGTTGTACACCGTCGCGGTAGGCGGTTGAAGACCGCAGCGCAATCCTGCATTGGTTAACATTGGACCCTATGGGTCCCAGGAGCCAATCACGATGTACACCAGCGGTGATGGTACGCACCGCCGCGGACGTCAACTCCAATTTCTCTCCGTTCACTCACTTGATACCTGATCTTCGACAGGAGAGGACCTACACTGCAAGTGCTGCTGTGACCTCAGTCTGGAAGAGACAATGGCTTGTGGGTCTGGGGAAAGGGACCCTGCCTTCAGCACGGAGGATTTGGAGAAACTAGTGGATGGGGTCCTCCCCCAGGACACGCTACTATACGGTCCTCCAGACAAAAAGGTGAGTACACTGTGAGCATGCTGTATGGGCAATGGTTGCTTGGTGTGGTGTGGATGACAGATGGGGGAGAATGAGGCGTGCATGAACCAACAGTGAGTGCATGTGCGTCATGGCAAGGGTAGGGATGCGGGCCAATGACTGTGATGGTGCGGACGGTTATATCTTCTCCTTTTCCCCTGTATTATTCCTGTAGGTCAGCGCCTACCAGAAGAAGGATATTTGGTGTGCCATCGCCAAGGAAGTCCAGACCCTGGGGGTCTACCACAGACGGAGCACCCACTGCCGTAAAAGATGGGAGGACATTCGTTGCTGGAGCAAGAAGACGGCGGAGGCCCAGCTGGGGATGTCCTCCCAACGTGGGCGGGGTGCCCGTCGCACTATGACCCCCCCCTGATGTTCCAGATCCTGGCAGTGGCGTACCCGGAGTTGGATGGGCGCTTGAGGGCATCACAGCAGTCACAAGGGGGAGAGTACACTCTCATTCAGCTGATTCAGCATGCATTGTAGGTATCTGGGTGGGGGAGTTGGGCTGTGGGTTCCCCTAGGCCAGGGCGAGTTTAGTAGGTAAGGTCCCTTCTTAAGGCAGGCCCTGTGGCACCCCACCCCACCTGTGTACAGAGCCAACTACCCCTAGTCAGGCTCCTGTGACTTCCATGTGTGCAGCAATCGGCCATAGCCTTGTAACCCAGGTCCCTGTGATTGATTAGGGAACTCCAAATGCACGGCGTAGTGCAAGGGGCTTCTGTGTCTGTAGTGTCGGCCAAAGGTAGCGGTATTGCCTGCACTCAACATGTCTTTCTTCTGTCTCCCCCCCCCTTTTTGTGGTCTCCCTGTGCTTGTGTACATTGACATCATCAGGCGGAGGAGCAGTGGCACCGGAGCAGGAGGAAGCTGCATCCCACATGGCCCTGGAGGGCGACACAACGGAGTCTGAAGCCACCAGTGGGACGGAGGGCGAGGGGAGCTCCACAGCGGGGACAGGAGCAGACACCAGCGAAACGGACTCCTCCTCTGATGGGAGCTCCCTTGCGGTGGCGGGCCCCTTTGTGCATACCGCATCTACAGGTACAGCCGCCACCCCCGTACCAGCACCGCCCTCCCAGCAGTCCCTCAGTGTTTGCCCCGTGGCTGCTCACCCAGGAGGGTGGGAATCTCCTTCACCCCAGGCACCTCAGCCCCTGCCCCTGTCACCCCTGCTGCCCTCAGTGAGGAGGCCATTGACCTCCTAAGGTCCCTCACTGTTGGGCAGTCTACCATTTTGAATGCCATCCAGGGTGTAGAGAGGCAGTTGCAACTGACCAATGCATACCTGGAGGGCATTCATTCTGGTCAGGCAGCCCATCAGCGAGCTTTCCAGACTCTGGCCTCAGCACTGATGGCAGCCTTTGTCCCTGTCTCTAGCCCCCCCTCCACCTTCCTCCACCCAGACCCAAACCCCTGTACCTCAGCCTTTCCCAAGCACACCACCAGACCAGCATGCGCACACATCAACACACAAGGGAAGCTCAGGCAAACATAAGCACCAAACATCCCACAGGCACTCACGCAAGCATCATACACATGCAGACATACCAACAGCCACTGCCTCCACTGTGTCCCCTCCTCCTCGTCTCCATCCTTCCTCCCAGTCTCATCTCCACTCACACCTGCATGCACTACATCGTCAGCCACTACCTCCATTACCAGCACACCCACCACCACACCCCGCTCACCTGCACTCACCACCCCACTACCATTCACACATCCCCTGTGTCCTCTCCCAGTGTGTCTGTGAGCCCACCTCCCAAACGCAGCCACACACCCACCCAACAGCCATCCACCTAACGACAGTCTCCAGCCCATGCACCGTCACCCAAAGTCAGCAAACGTAAACCTTCTACAACCACTACCTCTTCCTCCACTCCCAAACCCCCTCCATCTACCCGTCCCAGTGTGTCCAAAAAACTTTTCCTGTCCAACCTTGACCTCTTCCCCTCACCTCCCCCACCCCTTCACTCTCCTAGGGCCTTCTACAGGTCCCAACCCAGCACCTCAGCCACAACATCAGCGGGAACAGTGGTGCCAGTAGTAACCGGCTTCTAGAGTGTGCCAGGCAGCAGGGCAGCCAGTGTGCCAAGGAGCCAGAGCACCGACAGTCCCCCACCTCAAAAGCACAAAAGGTTGGCCAGTGCCCGGTGGGAGAGAGGAAAAAAATCTTCCACCAAAGCCGCTCCCAGGGGTACAGTTGGGAGTGTGGAGCCAGCTGCGCCACCATCCAAGGTGGGGAAGGGGCACAGTAAAATAGGCAAGTCTGGGAAAATCTGCACGGCGGACAAGACCGCAACAAGCACCTCTGCCAAGGACACCGCCGCCACAAGCACCACTGAAAGGACACCGCCACGACAAGCACCGCTGCCAAGGACACCGCCGCCACCAGTACCGCTGAACAGAACACCGCCGTCACCAGCACAGCTGCCAAGGACACCGCCGTCACCAGCACCGCTGAACAGTACACCGCCACCACCAGCACCGCTGAACAGGACACCGCCGCCACCAGCACCACTGAACAGGACACCGCCACCACCAGCACCGCTGCCAAGGACACTGCAGCAACAAGCACCACAGGCCAGTACCAAAGATTCCGACGCTACTGCAGCCACCACAAGCAGGATGAAGCACTCTGGGCGCAAAGCCCCCTCCAGAATCAGTGGAGAAAGGCATCCACTACCTCGGTCCTTGGCAGGATGAAGCACTCTGGGCACAAAGCCCCCTCAAGAACCAGTGGAGAAAGGCATCCACTACCTTGGTCCTTGGCAGGATGAAGCACTCTGGGCACAAAGCCCCCTCCAGAACCAGTGGAGTATCACATCCACTACCTCAGTCCTTGGCAGGATGAAGCACTCTGGGCACAAAGCCCCCTCCAGAACCAGTGGAGTATCACATCCATTACCTCAGTCCTTGGCAGGATGAACCACTGTGGGCACAAAGCCCCCTCCAGATCAGTGGAGAAAGACATCAACTACCTCAGTCCTTGGCAGGATGAAGCACTCTGGGCACAAAGCCCCCTCCAGAACCAGTGGAGAAAGGCATCCACTACCTCAGTCCTTGGTAGGATGAAGCACTCTGGGCGCAAAGCCCCCTCCAGAATCAGTGGAGAAAGGCATCCACTACCTCGGTCCTTGGCAGGATGAAGCACTCTGGGCACAAAGCCCCCTCAAGAACCAGTGGAGAAAGGCATCCACTACCTTGGTCCTTGGCAGGATGAAGCACTCTGGGCACAAAGCCCCCTCCAGAACCAATGGAGTATCACATCCACTACCTCAGTCCTTGGCAGGATGAAGCACTCTGGGCCCAAAGCCCCCTCCAGAACCAGTGGAGTATCACATCCACTACCTCAGTCCTTGGCAGGATGAAGCACTCTGGGCACAAAGCCCCCTCCAGAACCAGTGGAGAAAGGCATCCCCTACCTCAGTCCTTGGCAGGATGAAGCACTCTGGGCACAAAGCCCCCTCCAGAACCAGTGGAGTATCGCATCCACTACCTCAGTCCTTGGCAGGATGAAACACTCTGGGCACAAAGCCCCCTCCAGAACCAGTGGAGACTGGTATCCACTTGACAGACTGTGGCTTTGCACTCCCCAGGATAAAGCAGTGGGCGAACCACCCACTGGAGTGACTTGAGAGACTGTGGCTTTGCACTCCCCAGGATAATGCAGTGGGCAAACCACCCACTGGAGAGACTTGAGAGACTGTGGCTTTGCACTCCCCAGGATAATGCAGGGGCAAACCACCCACTGGAGAGACTTGAGAGACTGTGGCTTTGCACTCCCCAGGATAATGCAGTGGGTAAACCACCCACTGGAGATACTTGAGAGACTGTGGCTTAGCACTCCCTAGGATACATCAATGGGCATGGAGCCCCCTTGTGGATCTGGCGTTGTGCACTAATCGGCTGAGGTGCCCCCCTTCCCTTCTCCCTGCGGTGCCTGTTTTATTTCTATCTGATGCCCCAGCAGTGTTCTCTCCGTCTTGTTCGGGTATTGAGTGTGGGCCTCGCCCATGCATTTTGGGCCCAGTGGTCCACGGATTATGATGGTGGAATACCTTGAACTTGTATTCTTGGTGTATATATTAGTTTAGAGTGTGAATATCTTTATATATGTATATATTTTTGATTAATGTATTTGAAAATATTACAATCGTTTGACTCATTTCCTTTTGTCCTTGCAGTCTTCCAGGGGAGGTTGGGGGTGGTTAATATAATGTATCAACATGTACTTGTGTGTGTGTTGTAGTGGGTGAGGGTGGGGGTGTTTGTGTGTTGCATGTTGCATATCTGTGTCTCTGTTTTTTCCATCCCCCCTCCCCTGTGTCGTAGGTGCAGTACTCACCATGGTCTTCGCCACCGTCTTTGTTGTTCCTGGTAGAGGAGCAGTAAGATAAAGGCTGGAAGAATCTGGAGCTCGGGTTCCATGGCGTCCTGGTTCCTCATGGGGTGTGCGGAGGTGAGCGTTTTCCCTTCCAAATCCTGTTTCCGCTTTTTTTTTGTTCTCGGTGAATCCGTCCCAGAAAAGGTCGCGGATTGGTGGCTTGTAATAATGTGGGTGGTACATTGTCTTCTGCCTGTCTGTTGGCGGTTACCGCCGCGGTGTTTGTTTGTACCGCCGTGGTGGTCGGAGTGTTAAAGTGGCTGTCTATGTTGGCGGTTTCCGCCACGGTCGTGAATCCATTTGTTTTACCGGCGGCCTGTTGGCGGTTTTACCACCGCATTAACACCGACCGCCAGGGTTTTAATGACCACCTATAACTTGTCCAAGGGTGAGCTGCTGGGCTATGCTTGCACTTCTTTGCTGTCCCCTCTGCACACCATAGTAACGATTATTCATTTGGTGGCAAAACCTAAAACTTGCACATAGAGTAAATACCTATTCCATGGGTTTCAATAATTACCACATGATATAAAACACTTATAATGGGTTTTTACCTTTTACTGTGGCATTTGTATTTACTGCATGTGCTAAGTTTCTTTTTTTCTTTTAAATATTTGTATAGTTATTATTTTGTCAGAAAGCGTCAACGTGCAAAGAATCATTCTCAAATACAACCATTGTAATTGGGGAATAATCCCCATTAGGCCAGTCATGGGTTTAAGTACAGAGGTGTGCCACAAAGAAACAAAAGAAACTCAGCACTTAAGTTAAAAAATAGAAAAAGAGAGCACTATACTCAAACACTGTTAACAGCAACAGGATTAATTAAATCTATGGTCTATGAACTGGCGATATTGTCAGATTGATATTCTGCGGCTCCCAAGAAAAACTCGCCCAAATCCTGTCCAACTTAATAATTGAAGGGACACCTGTAGCTTTGGACAGTGCTAGCTCGGATTCGTAGAGTTGTTGCATGACCAGTGGAAGCACCTCTGTTTGGACGGAGGAGTGTCACCCCCACCAACAGCAGCAGCTGCAAAACCTAAAAACGATAATAATCTATGTTTACCATCGTTTTCTTTCAAAGGGGAGGCGCAACGAGGGTGACGTGCACTGAGGTGGGAGTGCTCAGCACTCCCCCTTCACAGCGCACGTGTGTTTGGCTGGCCACCTCGGCTAGACTGGAGATAGCCTGCACAGGCTCCCAGTCTGCCTGACAGTGCCCTGGCTGGGCGCTCCCTGCCAATCCTGACGCTGTTCTGAGCAGCGTCAGGATTGGCGCAGGGCAGGCTGGGAGCCTGTGCCCGCAGAGGCTGAGGAGCGTCGAGGGACAGAGGAGCGGCGGAGGAGGTAAATGTTTTTTTTAATTAAAAATAATGTTTATTCCCTCCCACACCTCCCCGCCCGCCCCTTCCGCGGCCCTCGAGACACTACTGCGCATGACCCTCACCACTGAAGGACCCACGGCAGGTCAGAAGAGGAACAAAGCCTGGTTATACAAAGCCTATCTGTGACAATAGGTATAGACAGCTACTTCCTCCGTCCATGCTCATATTCCAAACTATATCCTAACATTATCTCCTTAGATGTAAAACAAATACTATCCTCAAGACATGTAGTAGCTACCCCAGTCACCCCATCCCAGAATTCCTTAAGGGCCGGACAGGTGACAAACATATGAAGAATTCCAGCTGCAAAGCAACCACACTTAGGACAAGTAGTTTTGCCAGAGCCCATTTTCACTCCCCATTTAGTAAGTCTCTCAGGAGTACAGTATAGCATGCAAACAGTCTTAAATTGTTGCAGTTTTAGGTTAATAGAGTACACTGAGCTATCGACCGTTACCATAGCACTGTAGATTTCAAACGGCAGAGTCTCACATGCAAATTCTTTACTCCACTTAGTCGCTATCAATGGGAAATTATATTCATATTTAGTAAGCCATCTATAAATGGTACTAATAAAAGATTTTCTGTTTGCCCTGTGTAAACTGATCATGACATCGGGGCTATCGGGGCTCGATTGAAGATTGTTGCTACTCAAGAAATAATCTCTTACCTGGAGATATTTAAAAAAGGAATAATAAGGGACATCATAGGTGACTTACAGACCCACAAACGTGCAAAATCCATCAGGTCTGATAGTTGCCCGACTGTTTCTAACCCTATCCTCTGCCATACTCTACAGGCAGTCATGCAACACTGCGGGATATGCTGGATCACGTGATGTATCAGCATGAGTCAGCCTCAGAGAGTATGCTCCCGACATTTCCTGCAATATGTATAATGTCTTGTATGATTGAAAATTGTATCCGCTTATGGTAGTTGGGATCATTCAGTCTATACAGGAAGAGTCCACATTCCTCCTAATCGATAGCCCAAGACTGACGGGTCGCCTTCCATTAGCGTTCAGAGATCAGAAAGACAGCCGGAGAACGCAGCCCAGAAGAATCATTTGAAATCTGGAAACTGATGGCCTCCCTGCCTAAATGGCAACTTACAAAAACGTATAGCCTGCCTAGCACACTTATACCCATATGAAACTGCCCAGCGTACCTTCCGGTCATTTGAAGAAGGAGTTTGGTATCCAAAGTGGGATTGAATAGAACAGATATAACTATTTTCCTAACACATTCATCTTAATGATGTTAAGCCTGCCAATAATACTAGAGGGCAGCCTATTCCAAAACTGAAGTTTACTAGTAATTGATGTAAGCAAAGGTTCACAGTTAAATAGCAATGGGAACTACCGCTGGGATTGGTACTACTGTTTTAAAATTCAACAGCATCTGAGTTTTAGCAATATTTAGCTTATAGCCTGAATAGGCCCCAAATCTATCAGCACCCTTTTAATGTGATCTAACGTGACTGCTAGATCCGAAGTATATACCGCAACATCACCGGCACATGCCGTTATTTTAAGGTCGCAGCTGCCCGACGACCACAGCCGAATATCATTGTTCATCTGCAGAGATTCCAAATACTGCTCAAAATAAAGAGCAAACAGGACGGGGATAACAGACACCCCCGGCAAGTGCCACAATAAATCTTAAATGATGGTGAGACAGCCCCAGCATTAACCAGTCTTGCACTGGGAGCCTGATATAAAGATTTACAGAATCACCTATCCCAAAAGCCTTCATTGCAGCCCATAAACCTACCAATACTACCCTGTTGATGGCCTTCTCTGTGTCCAATAAGACCATACCCAGCTGCTTGCCTTGCCTTCCTGTCACATCTAATGCCATAATTGCTGTGTTAGTGTGTCTTGTGGTGTCCCTACCTAGTACAAACTGTGCTGTTGTTCAGGAACCAAGCCCGGCAAAACAGGTGCAAGACGGGTAGCTAAAACCTTTGTGAATACCTTTGTATCAGCATTAATTAGGGGGATAGGCCGGTGTGGTCTTCATGCAGCTTACCCTTCTTAAGAAGGACCAAAATATTTGTCAGACGTAGGTACATCTCAGTTTTATCTGTGTGTTGAACTACCATGAGAAATGGTGGAATTATAAGATTTATAAACACCTTATAAAATTCTAGTGGGATAGTATCCTCCGCTGCTGCTTTGCTGAAGGTCAGAGCTGTTAATGTGGTTTCAATTTCCCCAAGCAGAAATATTCATCCATAGAGCTGACACCTCAAAGTAACCCAAACATGGTAATCTACAACTTTGTAAATATACCTTAAACCCCATAAGGTTAATCTGTTGAGGTTGGCTGTACAGCTCTTGATAAATATTGAAAACTGATCTGCTATAGCCTGTAGATGTGTATTTAACATCCCATCACTCCCTCTTATATGCTAGATTGAACATTTGGCCTTTCTCTCTGATATATGGTGCGCTAAAACCCTGCCTACCCGCTCCTCGTACTCATATTGAAGTGACTTATTCTTGTGACAACTGGCAGACACTTTCTCACCCAAATTTAGCTCTTTCATTGATTAGCTGAGTGTGTAGGACCTGTTCTTTGGAACTCCCACTCTTTATTGCTTGAGCATGTAAGAGTTCCAACTGATAGACCTTCTGCCCAAGCTCTTTCTCACCTTCGCATATCCTTTCTATAGCGAGAGATAAACTGCACTGTTATACCCCTATTAAAAGTCTTCATTCTATACCATACATTAGGTGGTGTGGCTGTACGAATAGTCACATTCAGGAACTCCCGAAGGGATTCGGAATTTGCTTACAATAGTCAGGGTTTGTCAGAAGGTGTTGAGGACAAGTAAATTGTTGCCGGCCACTCTTTGCCGAGTCAACATTCAAGAAAAATAGAATACGATTGTGATCTGACTAACCTTCAAACAGACCTGAATTTCAATATCCTGCAGCAGATGAGATTTAATAAATGACATATCAATCCAAGAGTATTGCTTATGTGGAGAAGAGTAGTAAGTAAAGCCTGGTACGTCAGGGTATGTACTACATGCTAGGCATCTACCAGCCCATGTAACTGAGCTAATTTCCGGAAAGATGCCCTTGTTTTAACCATGCAAGGGGAGGCAAGATGGTTAGTTGAATCTATGCTATAATCCATTACCCAGCTATAATCACCCATCAGGAGTGATTCACTATGCCAATCCAACATTTCAGTACTTAGCATATCTATGATGCCTGGTTCATCTGTATTGGGTCCATAAACTGCACAGACCACCCATTCCTGTCCATATATCGCAACCTGAGTGATTTCCCACCTTTCTCTTAAGTCTTAGGCAGATTTCAACACCTTATAGTCTCTATTCTTAGCTATCTTGATCGCCACACCATATACAGGGGCACATTGCGATAAACTTATAACCAAATCATACCCCAAAGTGTTAAACAGGCGACACTCCTTGTAAACTAGATGAATCGCGGTTAACGAGAGCAACTGAGGGTTTTACATTTTAATCTCCTTGTGTACCAGCCATCGTTTACTCCCTTAGTTAAGACTCGAAACATTCCAAAACATACATAATTTAGCAATTATAGTGGTTAAGACAATGAGTAGATACCCACCCCTGAGCCCAATATCTAGACACATGTATACACATGTACATGATTAAGCCATTTTTAAACAGTTGACCTTTCTGGCACAACCCACCACCAACCCTGCAATTCCATATCTACACAAAAGATCTCTGCTAAGTGCCTCCCTTCCCACCCACACAGCCCCTCCCTTCCTACCCAACCCCTGTTTCAGACTGAGAGAATCCTCCCCTTCCCAGGACTGTCATTGGAAGAACAGACAGCCAATGAGCAAAAATCTCCTACCACCCCAACGTCACCCCTCAAACTTCCACTGGCCATAAAGAAACCAAAATAAAAGAAAAAAAGATACGTATCTCCCCAAACCCTTAAGAAAACACAGACAAGAGGAAACAAGCAGAAAGAGGAAGAAGGAGGTATCAAAGCTCATTATTAATGCATTGTCCAAAACATCACTAACAAGATCATAGGTATAATCAACTCTATAATGCTGAACCCTTCAAACCGCTAAGGACCTGCTGTGCATCAAACTCAGTAAAACATATCCTGGTACAACCGTCCTTTATGATCTTGTGCCTAGCTAGCTTCTGCAAAAAAAGTGAACCCCAACTGCTTTCTGGGGATCTATCAGCTGATGTAACTTCCATCTTCTGTCCATAGTAGAGTTACACCAGTCTGACTGAATAAATATCATCAAAGAGTCAACAGCCACTGGGAGAGGAGGGTGAGCTTTCATATAGATAGCCTGTATTAGCAGAAAGCTACCAAATAGATTACAATTCTGGGAAGTGCAGACTCAGCTTTGGGTTAAGCATTCTTCCAAATTAAAGGTAGGCGATGTGTTCACTGTCTTTGCACATCCATATCCCAGTCCAGCAGCTCCGGAAATGCCTTTCCAAACAGCAGCACAATATATTACCTGGGATTATCACCTTCCTGCCCTTCTGGGATTATGAAAAAACACAGAGGTTATTCCTCCTTTGACGGTTGTCCAGATCGTCAATTTTAGACTGTACTGATGCCAGATATCGCTTCCCATGTCCATCACCACCCCAGGGTTGTGCCCAGAGCTCCTCCACTGTGTCCCAGACCTCTGCCATCTTGGATCCAGAGGTGTGAAGGCACTCTGGAGGTCTCTGAGTGGGCAGTGCCAGCAGGGGATGTCAGAGATCCCTCCTGATAGTTGCTTACCTCACTAGGTGGCCAATCCTCTTCTGAGGGCTATTTAGGGTCTCTCTCCAGTGAGCTTTTCCTCAGATAATGACTTGCAAGAATTCACCACAGTTCCTCTGCACCTCTCTCTTTGACTTCTGCCAAGAATCGACCACTGACTGCTCCAGGACACCTGCAAAACTGCAACAAAGTAGCAAGAAGACTACCAGCGTCATTGTTGCGCCTAATCCAGCCGGGTTTCTCGACTATTTCCTGGTGGTGCATGCTTTGGGGGCTACCTGCCTTCATCCTGCACTGGAAGCCACGAAGAAATCTCCTGAGGGTTGATGGAATCTTCCCCCTGCTCCAGCAGGCACCAAACTTCAGCGTCACCGGTACTCTGGGACCCCTATCATCCTGAGGAGTGTGGCCCCTGGAACACAGGTGGTGGACCCAAGTGATCCAGACTGTCCAGTGGTCCAACTGTCCAAATTTGGAGAAGGTAAGTCCTTGCCTCCCCTCTCCAGACAGTAATTCTGTGCACTGCGTGAACTGCAGCTGCTAAGGCTTCTGAGCACTCTGTACTGCATTGCTCAACTCCCTGAGTTGACCTCCGGCTTCCTGGGACCCTCTTTTGTAGTGTTGAGATGACCACCATGCTCAGTCTTCTTGAACCCATGTTAAAGGACTTCTGCGGGTGCTGCCTTCTTGTGCATGGGCTCTCTGTATTTTTGAGGACCCCCTCTGTCTCCTCTACCAAGTGGCAACATCCTGGTCCTTCCTGGACCTAAGCAGCACCCTTTTTCCGTTTTTGTGACTCTTGCAGCCAGCAAGGCTTGTTTGCAGTCTTTCTCCAAAGAAACAACTCTGCATCCTCGGGGACTCCGTGTGACATCTTCTACATGAAGGAGAAGTTCCTAGTTAATTTCGTTGTTGCAGAATCTTCAGCTTCTTCCGTCCAAGGGCAGCCATTTTGCACCTTCATCCGGGGTTTAGTGGGCTCCTGCCCCCCTACACTTTCACGACTCTTAGACTTGGTCCCCTTCCTTATCAGGTCCTCAGGACCAAGAATCCATCTTCAGTGCTTTGCAGTCTGTTGTGGTCTTTGCAAAATCCTCTATCACGACTTTAGTGTGTTTCTGGGGAAGTAGTAGCACTTTACTCCTACTTTTGAGGGTCTAGGGGTGGGGTATCTTGGACACCCTTAGGCCCATATTTATACTGTTTTTAGCACTACATTTGCGTCGTTTTTTGATGCAAAATCGGCGCAAACTTCCAAAATACAATTGTATTTTGGAAGTTTGCGCTGCTTTTACATAAAAAAATGACGCAAAAGCGGCGCTAAAATAATATAAATATGGGCCTTAGTGTTTTCTTACGCTCCCAGTGACCCCCTACACACAACACTAGCCTATGGGTCCATTTGTGGTTCACATTCCACTTTCCTAGTATATGGTTTGTGTTGCCCCTAGGCCTATTGCATCCTATTGTATTCTACAGTGTTTGCACTACTTTCTGACTGTTTTACTTACTCAATTTTGGTTTGTGTGTATATTTTGTGTATTTTACTTACCTCCTAAGAGAGTATATCCTTTGAGTTTTTTTGGCACATTGTCACTAAAATAAAGTACTTTTATTTTTGGTAACTCTGAGTATTGTGTTTCTTATGATATAGTACCATATGATATAAGTGTGCGCTGCTTTCCTGCCCTATCTCATAACCGAGCTTACAGAACCTCTCTGGAATGCACTTCTGAGTTTAAAGAAGATATTTATTGTTATTATTTCTTCACCGCAAGGTTCTTGAGAGACTAAATTAGTAGATTGGAAGCACACGTTCAAAAGTAGTTGCAGCAATGAAAGCAAAATTTATTAAAGTACTTCTCAGTTGCAATGTACACAGATTATATTATAGCATAACTGCAAAGCAAACCATAAAATTCAAAATTCATCACCGTATGGGCAAGGCTGTAGGACCTATAGCTCAGCTTCATCTTTCTGGGGTCTGCAAGTTGATGACTCTGGTCAACTGCGAGAAAGAGATTTTCTACCCAAACGGGAGACAAGCAACTGACGTCTACGTTCCTGTCTGAAGTCAAGCAGATTCAATCTACCCCTGCTGTAGCCCAGAGTCATCCTTAAAAGCAAACTCAGTGTGAGAACCGAAGAACCCTGGAGAGTGGCCAATTCTCCTGAGCTCCCTCGCTCTCAGACTGGATTGCGAGGTAAACACAAAATCTACGTGCTCTTATCAGCTAAGGTCTGGTGTGAACAACACTGCTTGGTCTAGCATGTGGAAAAACACAGCTTGGAAAAAACACAGCTCCATCGCAATGTCTCAACTGCAATGTCTAACCCCACGTTAAAGCCAATAGGCAGCTAACCTAAATATCAAATGTAATGTCTAATGTCATGTCAAAGCCAATAGGCAGCTAAACTGAATACAGAATGTAATGGCTAATGCCACGTCAAAGCCAATAGGAAGCTAAACTGAATACAGAATGTAATGTGCTACTGGTGAACATTGAGCAACTAATATGCGCAGTGGTGAAACACAAAGTCATTGGTCAAACACAGATAATAGCATCACATTCCACCCTATGACCAATGAATTTTTGTTTCATACCTCTGATTTCAAACAAAAACAAAAACATCAACACAAAAAACATTATAAGCAAATCAGATGTGAATGATGAAAGCAATCACTGTAAAGCAGTGGAAGTGGATTAACTTATTGATCTCATAACCTTTCACATCAGATACATCTACACAGAAAAGACTGAAACGTATATACTCTGATTGTCTCTAAATCAACAAGTTGATGTAGCATGAGTTCTACTCATGTAAAGGTGCACGGTCCACCTGAAAGGTTTGCCGGAATGTAAGTGAAAGTCAGAGTTCCACACGGTAAAACACAGACAGTTAACTGTTAAGGTTGCTTAGTTCCAGTAGGAAAATGTAATCAAACAAGTTGAACTTGAACTGAAGGCGCCATTTGCGCAAAATGGATCCATGGTGCTTGTACTTCAATCAATCAGGTTCAGGTTGGGGGTTTGGTCCCTCCCCCGACCCCACACACACACACCCGAAGGGAGACCACACAGCACACTCATGGTCAGTGGCAAAATGTGGTAGGATCTGTAAGTGGCTTTTTCTCCTAGTTGGCCACATTTCTGGTGCACCCACTTAGCCATCCCCACTAAGTCAGAATCCTGGGGGGACACTTCAGACTCTGCATTTTTCTCTTTAACATCGTAGGGCTTATAGCTCAGCTTCATTATTTCCTGGGTCTGCAAGTTGATGACTCCGGTCAACTGCGAGAAAGAGATTTTCTACCCAAAGGGAGACAGGCAACTGACGTCTATGTTCCTGTCTGAAGTCAAGCAGATTCCATCTACCCATGCTGTAGCCCAGAGTCATCCTTAAAAGCAGACTTAGGGGGTCATTCTGACCCCGGCGGGCGGCGGTCGCCGCCCGCCTGGCGGGAACCGCCATTTGGCCGCTCCGCGGTCAAAAGACTGCTGAAGCCATTCCGACCTTCCCGCTGGGCCGGCGGGCGCTAACAATGTTAGCGCCCGCCGGCCCAGCGGGAAGGGGGCCTGCAACACTGAAGCCGGCTCCGAATGGAGCCGGCGGTGTTGCAGGTGTGCGACGGGTGCAGTTGCACCCGTCGCGCTTTTCACTGTCTGCTAGGCAGACAGTGAAAAGCAGGCTGGGGCCCTGTTAGGGGGCCCCTAGACACCCGTTACCGCCAGCCTCTTCCTGGCGGTGTAAACCGCCAGAAACAGGCTGGCGGTAAGGGGGTCAGAATCCCCATGGCGGCGCTGCTTGCAGCACCGCCAGGCCGGATTCGCCCAGCCGGGGGAAATCTGGCGGGAAACCGCCGGACCCGGTTTTCTGACCGCGGCGTCAGAATGGGCAGGGAAGCACCGCCAGCCTGTTGGCGGTGCTTCTGTCATTCGCGGCCCTGGCGGTCTTTGACCGCCAGGGTCGGAATGACCCCCTTAGTGTGAGAACCAAAGAACCCTGGAGAGTGGCCAATTCTCCCGAGCTCCCTCGCTCTCAGACTGGATTGCGAAGTAAACACAAAATCTATGTGCTTTTATCAGCTAAGGTCTGGTGTGAACAACACTGCTTGGTCTACCATGATCCTGCTGATTACGCCAAAATGTTCTGCTTTCCTGCCCTTATCTCATAACCGAGCTTACAGAACCTCTCTGGAATGCACTTCTGAGCTTAAAGAAAACATTTATTGTTATTATTTCTTCACCGCAAGGTTCTTGAGAGACGAAATTAGTAGACTGGAAGCACACGTTCAAAAGTTGTCACAGCAATGAAAGCAAAATATATCAAAGTACTTCTCAGTTGCAATGTACACAGATTATATTATAGCATAACTTCAAAGTAAAGCATAAAAGTCAAAATTCATCACCAAGGATGTAGGGCTTTTAGCTCAGCTTCATCTTTCTGGGGTCTGCAAGTTGATGACTCCGGTCAACTGCGAGAAAGAGATTTTCTACCCAAACGGGAGACAGGCAACTGACGTCTACGTTCCTGTCTGAAGTCAAGCAGATTCAATCTACCCCTGCTGTAGCCCCGAGTCATCCTTCAAAGCAAACTCAAACCCATATTTATACTTTCCTTAGCACCACATTTGCGCCGCTTTTTGACACAAAAACGGCGCAAACTTACAGTTTTTGCGTCAAAAAGCGGCGCAAATGCGGCGCTAAAAAAGTATAAATAAGGGCCTCAGTGTGAGAACCAAAGAACCCTGGAGAGTGGCCAATTCTCCAGAGCTCCCTCACTCTCACACTGGATTGCGAGGTAAACACAAAATCTACGTGCTCTTATCAGCTAAGGTCTGATGTGAACAACACTGCTTGGTCTACCATGTGGAAAAACACAGCTTGGAAAAAACACAGCTCAACTGCAATGTCTCAACTGCAATGTCTAACCCCACGTTTTTGCCAAAAGGCAGCTAACCTAAATATCAAATTAAATGTCTAATGTCATGTCAAAGCCAATAGGCAGCTAAACTGAATACAGAATGTAATGGCTAATGCCATGTCAATGCCAATAGGCAGCTAAACTGAATACAGAATGTAATGTGCTACTGGTGAACATTGAGCAACTAATATGCGCAGTGGTGAAACACAAAGTCATTGGTCAAACACAATTAATAGCATCACAAAGTGGTAGAGTAGGAGCTTTGCATGTCTCCTATTTCAGCCTAAGCTGCTCTTCTATAGCTACCTCTATCAGACTAAGCTGCTAGAACACTACTAATATACTAATAAGGGATAATTGGACCTGGCACAATGTGTAAGTACCCTCAGGTACCCACTATAAGCCATTAGTGGTGCAGTGGTGGGATAAGTACTTGTAACTGCTTTACCACTTTGTCATTGGTGCTTTTCATAAGAAAAACATATTCCAAATACTTAGAAATATACACAGTTAATCTAAACAGTCTAACTTTCTTTCTAAAAACTTTCTACAAAGTTTCAAAAATGTTTTGAAAACTTTGAAAAGGTTTTCTCTTTTCTTTAAAAGTTTCTAAACTTGTTTCTCTCTATCCTAAACTCTTTCTTGCAACTATGTCTGTAGTAGAGGCCACTCCCAAATTTGTCCAGACAACTTATGGCAATTTAAACTTTAAAAGTTTGAGGGATCTCTGCATAGAAAGAAGTTTAAGTATTGGTAAGAACCCTACCAAAGATCTTCTCCTTAGCCTTCTCCTAGAAAGTGATCAGAACCAGTCTGGCCCATCCCAGGATCAGGAGGTAGGGGACGAGGGTACCCAGGTAGAATCATTGGAGGGACCTGAGGACTCTTTGGAGGGTTCCTCCAAAGACCTGTCAGCTAACAGGCCATCCAGTGAAGCTGGTAGTGGGAGGGGGTCACACATCAGTAGGGCACTCTTCACTCCAAAAGGCCAGGTAACTAGAGTGCAGGCAGTTATAGACAGGTCCTCTTCTGCCAATTCCCATGTCACCTCTGTGTCAGAGAATTCCCAAGTCTCCCACTCTGAGGATAACACCCTAGACAGGGAACTCAGAAAGCTGAGGTTGGAAGAGGCAAGACTGAAGCTGAGACAGCAGCAGTTGGCCTTAGACAGAGAGTCTCTAAATAGCCAGAAAAGAGGGTTTGGCTACTTAGGAGAGAGGATAGGCTATCAACACCTGAAGGAGCCTATCAGAAGGAGTCTCTGACGTCACCTGCTGGCCCTGGCCACTCAGAGCAGTCCAGTGTGCTAGCAGCACCTCTGTTTCCAAGATGGCAGAGGTCTGGATCACACTGGAGGAGCTCTGGGCACCTCCCAGGGGAGGTGCAGGTCAGGGGAGTGGTCACTCCCCTTTCCTTTGTCCAGTTTCGTGCCAGAGCAGGGCTGAGGGGTCCCTGAACCGGTGTAGACTGGCTTATGCAGAAATGGGCACCATCTGTGCCCATGAAAGCATTTCCAGAGGCTGGGGGAGGCTACTCCTCCCCTGCCTTAACACCTTTTTCCAAAGGGAGAGGGTGTAACACCCTCTCTCTGAGGAAGTCCTTTGTTCTGCCTTCCTGGGCCAAGCCTGGCTGGACCCCAGGAAGGCAGAAACCTGTCTGAGGGGTTGGCAGCAGCAGCAGCTGCAGTGAAACCCCTGAAAAGGCAGTTTGGCAGTACCCGGGTCTGTGCTAGAGACCCGTGGGATCATGGGATTGTGCCAACAATGCCAGGATGGCATTGAGGGGGCAATTCCATGATCATAGACATGTTACATGGCCATATTCGGAGTTACCATTGTGAAGCAACACATAGGTAGTGACCCATGTGTAGTGCACACGTGTAATGGTGTCCCCGCACTCACAAAGTCTGGGGAATTTGCCCTGAACAATGTGGGAGCACCTTGGCTAGTGCTAGGGTGCCCACACACTAAGTAACTTAGTACCTAACCTTTACCAGGTAAAGGTTTAGACATATAGGTGACTTATAAGTTACTTAAGTGCAGTGGTAAATGGCTGTGAAATAACGTGGACGTTATTTCACTCAGGCTGCAGTGGCAGGCCTGTGTAAGAATTGTCAGAGCTCCCTATGGGTGTCAAAAGAAATGCTGCAGCCCATAGGGATCTCCTGGAACCCCAATACCCTGGGTACCTCAGTACCATATACTAGGGAATTAAAAGGGTGTTCCAGTATGCCAATGTAAATTGGTGAAATTGGTCACTAGCCTGTTAGTGACAATTTGGAAAGAAATGAGAGAGCATAACCACTAAGGTTCTGATTAGCAGAGCCTCAGTGAGACAGTTAGTCATAACACAGGTAACACATTCAGGGCACACTTATGAGCACTGGGACCCTGGCTGGCAGGGTCCCAGTGACACATACAACTAAAACAACATATATACAGTGAAAAATGGCGGTAACATGCCAGGCAAGATGGTACTTTCCTACAATATTCCTTTGGCTTGGCATTTGGGCCAGAGTAAAACATGGGACAAACTTTTTCCATTGTTTCACTGGCCTCACATGTCAGAGGACACAAAGGAGTTTTGTCGCTCCTGTGTGACCTGCCAAGCCAGTGGCACGACTTGTGGCACACCTAAGGCCCCCTTAATTCCATTACCAGTGGTTGGGGTGCACTTTGAGAGGGTAGGGGTTGACATAGTTGGCCCCCTTGACCCTCCAACAGTTTCAGGCAATAGGTTTATCCTTGTGGTAGTGGACCATGCCACTAGGTATCCTGAAGCTATACCCTTAAGGACCACTACAGCTCCTGCAGTGGCAAAGGTCCTCCTGGGAATCTTTTCCAGAGTGGGATTCCCTAAGGAAGTGGTGTCAGATAGAGGTAGTAACTTCATGTCTGCATACCTCAAAGCTATGTGGAAGGAGTGTGGTGTAACTTACAAGTTCGCTACTCCTTATCATCCACAGACAAATGGCTGGGCTGAGAAGTTCAATAAAACTCTCAAAGGTATGATCATGGGACTTCCTGAAAAACTCAGGAGGAGATGGAATGTCCTGTTGCATGCCTCCTTCATGTTTATAGGGAGGTACCCCAAAAAGGACTGGGCTTTAACCCCTTTGAACTTCTCTTTGGGTACCCTGTAAGAGGTCCCCTTGCTCTTGTAAAGGAGGGCTGGGAACAACCTTTAAAAGCTCCCAAGCAGGACATTGTGGATTATGTACTTGACCCAAGATCCAGAATGGCTGAGTACATGAAACATGCCTGTAAAAACCTTCAGGACAGCCAAGAGCTCCAAAAGCAATGGCATGACCAGAAGGCTGTCCTGACCCAGTACCACCCAGGACAGAAGGTGTGGGCATTAGGGCCTGTGGGCCCAAGAGCACTCCAAGACAAATGGAGTGGACCCCATCTCATGGTAGAAAAGAAAGGGGAGGTTACCTATTTGGTAGACCTGGGCACTGCCAGGAATCCCCTTAGGGTGTTCCATGGCAATCTCCTAAAACCTTATTATGACAGGGCTGACTTAACCCTGCTCATGGCAACTGATGAGGGACAGGAAAAAGAGAGTGACCCTCTCCCTGACCTCTTCTCCACCACTGAAGCTGATGGTTTAGTTGAGGGAGTGGTGCTTGCAGATTGCCTTACTGCTGAGCAGAAGGACAACTGCATAAATTTCCTACACCAGTTCTCTGACCTCTTCTCACTGATCTCAGGTACAACTACCTGGTGTGAGCACACAGTCGACACTGGAGACAATTTACCTGTCAAAAGTAAGATTTATAGGCAGCCTGACCATGTCAGAGATTGCATAAAACAAGAGGTACAGAAAATGTTTGATCTGGGAGTGATTGAACCTTCTGAAAGCCCATGGGCTAGCCCAGTGCGGCTTGTCCCCAAACCTCATAGTAAAGATGGTAAAAAGGAAATGAGGTTTTGTGTTGACTATAGAGGTCTGAATCAAGTAACCAAAAATGATGCTCACCCTAAACCCATGGCAGATGAGCTCATAGATACACTGGCTTCTTCCAAATATCTAAGCACTTTTGACTTAAATGCAGGGTATTGGCAGATTAAGTTGTCAGAAAATGCTAAACCTAAAACAGCATTTTCAACCATTGGAGGGCACTATCAGTTCACTGTTAAGCCCTTTGGTCTGAAAAATGGACCTGCCACTTTTCAGAGGTTGGTAAATACATTCCTGCAAGGATTTGAAGCCTTTAGTGCAGCATATCTAGGTGATAAAGCTGTCTTTAGCTCCACCTGGGATGATCACCTGGTCCACCAATTGAATGTTTTGGAGGCCCTGCAAAAGGCAGGCCTCACTATCAAGGCTTCAAAGTGCCAGATAGGGCAGGGGAAAGTGGTTCATCTGGGCCACCTGGTAGGTGAGGAACAGATTGCACCACTGCAGGGGAAGATCCAAACCATTATGGAATGGGCTTCCCCTACAACTCAAACCCATGTGCGAGCCTTTCTAGGCCACACAGGGTACTATAGGAGGTTCATTAAGAACTATGGCTCCATTGCAGCCCCTCTTAATGACCTCACCTGCAAAAAGATGCCGAAAAAGGTTTTGTGGACAGCTAGCTGTCAAAAGGCTTTTGATGAGCTCAAACAGGCCATGTGCTCTGCACCTG
Source organism: Pleurodeles waltl (assembly GCF_031143425.1). Lineage (NCBI taxonomy): Eukaryota > Metazoa > Chordata > Amphibia > Caudata > Salamandridae > Pleurodeles > Pleurodeles waltl. The sequence continues at coordinate 291,547,661 of NC_090446.1, read as the reverse complement.
TCCTCAAAAGCCCTTGTTACTCCAAGAAATTCATAATCCAGTTATATCACAGCTAAACACGGAGGGCCAGGATCAACCTGTTGCTTTTATCAGCAGGAGGTTGACCCCTAGAGAAAAGCGTTGGTCTGCCATAGAGAGGGAGGCCTTTGCTATGGTCTGGGCACTGAAAAAGTTGAGACCATACCTGTTTGGTGCTCACTTTATTGTTCAGACAGACCCCAAACCTCTATTATGGCTTAAACAAATGAAATGTGACAACCTTAAATTGTTGAGGTGGTCCATCTCCCTACAGGGAATGGACTATACAGTGGAACATAGGGGGTCATTACAACGGGCTGTTATGACGGAAGCACCGCCAACAGGCTGGCGGTGCTTCCTGGGGAATTACGACCATGGCTCTTTGCACCGCCGGGACTGGCGGTTTTCCGTCACTTTAGTCCTGGCGGTTAAAACCCCCCAGGGCAGCGCCGCCCAAGGGATTACGAGTCCCCCTCCCACCAGCCTTTTCATGGCGGTTTGAACCGACATGAAAAGGTTGGCAGAAAGGGGAGTCGCGGGGCCCCTGCGGGCCCCTGCAATGCCCATGCCACTGGCGTGGGTAGTGCAGGGACCCCCTGCCACGGCCCCATGCAGCTTTTCACTGTCTGCATGCCATGTGTTGGTGCGGGTCCCCTCTGTCTCCTCTCCCAAGTGGCGACATCCTGGTCCTTCCTGGGCCTGGGCAGCACCCTTTTTCCTCTTCTGTGACTCTTGTAGCTAGCAACGCTTGTTTGTGATCTTTCTCCAAAAAAACAACTCTGCATCTTCCAGCGCTCCGTGGGACATCTTCTGCACAAAGGAGAAGTTCCTGGCACCTTTCGTTGTTGCAGAATCTTCAGCTTCTTCCATCCAAGGACAGCAATTTTGCACCTTAATCCGGGATTTAGTGGGCTCCTTTCCCCCCTGGACACTTTCACGACTCCTGGGCTTGGTCCCCTTCCTTTGCAGGTCCTCAGGTCCAGGAATCCGTCTTCAGTGCTTTGCAGTCTGTTGTGGTCTTTGCAAAATCCTCTATCACGACTTTAGTGTGTTTCTGGGAAAGAAGTAGCACTTTACTCCTACTTTTCAGGGTCTTGGGGTGGGGTATCTTGGACACCCTTAGGGCCAGATGTAGCAAAAAAACAAATTGCGACTTGCAATTTGCGAGTCCCTGTGACTCACAAATTGCAAGTCGCAATTTGGTATGCAGAAAGGTGACAGACACCTTCTGCAACTCGCAATTGGGTCGCAAAGACCCACCTCATTAATATTAATGAGGTGGGTCGCAGTTTGCGACCCCATTGCGAGTATGGGCACTCACGGGGATGGTGACCTGCTGGAGACAGCAGACCATCATGTCCGTGACTGCTTTTTAATAAAGCAGGTTTTTTTTCTAAGTGCAGCCCCATTTTCCTTAAACCTTTAGTTTCTGATTTTTTCAGGGCAGGTAGTGGTCCATTGGACCACTGCCTGCTCTGAAAAAATATTTTTTTGTCCAGTCACAAAGGGGAAGGGGTCCCATGAGGACCCCTTCCCATTTGCGACTGGGTTACCATCCACTTCAAGTGGATGGTAACTGCGATTCCATTTGCGACCGCAAATGGAATTGAATTGCATTGCGAGTCGCAAATAGGAAGGGAACACCCCTTTCTATTTGCGAGTCGGAAATGCATTTTGCGAGTCGTATCTGACTCGCAAAATGCATTTCTGCATACCGGTGAGGCTTTTGCACCTCGCAAATGGCGTTTTTAGCCGTTTGCGACTCGCAAACGCCTTCTTACATCTGTCCCTTAGTGTTTTCTTACACTCCCAGCGACCCTCTACACACTACACTAGCCTAGGGGTCCATTTGGGGTTTGCATTCCACTTTCTTAGTATATGGTTTGTGTTGCCCCTAGGCCTATTGCATCCTATTGTATTCTACAGTGTTTGCACTACTTTCTGACTGTTTTACTTACCTGATTTTGGTTTGTGTGTATATTTTGTGTATTTTACTTACCTCCTAAGGGAGTATATCCTCTGAGATAATTTTGGCACATTGTCACTAAAATAATGTACCTTTATTTTTAGTAACTCTGAGTATTGGGTTTCTTCTGATATAGTACTATATGATATAAGTGGTATAGTAGGAGCTTTGCATGTCTCCTAGTTCAGCCTAAGCTGCTCTGCTATAGCTACCTTTATCAGCCTAAGCTGCTAGAACACTACTAATCTACTAATAAGGGATAACTGGAACTGGCACAAGGTGTAAGTACCCTTAGGTACCCACCATAAGCCAGGCCAGCCTCCTACAGAAATTACACTTAAATATGTTTTAAATAAACCCCAAAGCTTACCTAGGGGAGAGATAGGCCTTGCAGTAGTGAAAAACATATTTAATAGTTTTTCACTACCTGGACATATTAGACTTAATAGTACATGTCCAACATTTTACGTACACTGCACCCTGCCCTTGAGGCTAACCAGGACCTAACTTAGGGGTGATTTATATGAATTAAAAAGGATGATTTGGGCCTGGCAAGTGGGGGTGCTTGCCAGGTCGAAATTGCAATGTGAACTGCACACACAGGCTCTGCAATGGTAGGCCTGAGACATGTTTAAAAGGCAACTGTAGTGGGTGGCACAATCAGTGCTGCAGGCCCACTAGTAGCATTCAATTTGCAGGCCTTGGGCGCATATAGTGCACCTTACTAGGGGCTTACAAGTAAATATAATATGCCAATTGTGCATAAGCCAATCATACCATGTTTAGAGTACAGAGCACCTGCACTTTAGCACTGGCCAGCCCTGGTAAAGTGCCCAGAATCCTAATGCCAGTAAAACTAAAGTCAGAAGAACAGGAGGTCAGAAAGCATAACGTTAGGTGAAACCATACTAAGGATGCCAAACCACACCAAGGATGCCAGGCCTAACACAGAGAAAAGAACACATGGGGTGTATTTGTAAAGTATCACATCAAGTCAAACACGTACATAAATGCCCAATTCACTGAGCATGACGAGTCAGAAATAACATTAAACAAGCATTTGCAATGCAATAGGGTCTTGCTTTTCTCCGAGTTAGAGCTATTAGCAGTTGTAAACTCCCAACTGGATTTTTCTTGCCACATAAAATGGAAAAAAACAGTGCGATTGCACTGCTACAGTTCACTTATAGTGAAACCTATTGGCAAAAGTGCAATTATCTACGTAAACCAGCAAAAGTGCAATTAACTATGTAACAGGGTCGATGTTATGCAAAGCGCTCAACTTCTGCCAAGCAAGATCGCGCTGCGAAAAAAACATAAAAAGTAGTCCACAAACCTGATGGGAAACAGCGAACCTCCCATGTTTTCAGTACTTGGTCGCTGCGCTCGAAGAGGGCTAACCACCGGAAAAGGCATGACTTATGCGTGCCTTCCACTAATGAAAGCAAGCATATTTTAACAGGCAAGCTTGCGAACCAATGAAAGACACTGACGTGACATGGACGGGGCTCCGAGCCCTTTTCTAACTCCTAAAGATTCTCACAAGAAGACGCAGGCTCGACCCTAAAAATCATGAACACACGGAGGCTTGGGACTGATTACTCTGTCATTTAATAACAGAAGGTGATTCACAGAAATTCGAAGCCATTCCATAGAAAGATACATTCAAAATCAGTCATTCCAAGCTCCCTTCCCCGGCTCCAAAAATCATTGTGACATTAAATTGGGCACGTTCCAAAATGATGTGTAAGTTCTTAGAGTGAAAAGCAGCTGTAAATTCCTTAAGATGTCATCACTGAATCGCAAGTCTCGCTTTCAGGTAAATCTTGACTGACGCTTGACCATGAATTCGATGTGTCTTGACCTGTGGGATTCTTTTGCCACAGTTTATTCGTGGTACTGCAGATCACAAGATACAACTGCATACTCCTGTAAGAATGAAAACAGCGTTGATAACACGTACATTCACATATTACCACAGGGTGGCAGCGCATACCAACATAACACAATTTCGGACACCTAATTAAGTGCGCTTTCCTGGCTATATCTGTATGGATCTGTGCCTTATTTACAAAGCAACATATCTGTTTAGTTTGCGGTTTGCGGTTTTTATAGAGCAGACTCAGATCGAAGACATTAGAGCGCTTTAAAAGAGCACAGGAAGTATGTTGTGGTTAACAGACATCATAAAACAGGCTTTTAGCACCAGTATCAATTGACTTTATTTCTGAATAATGCAAATCCATAACAACACACAATGGCAATAAATATCAAGACATAAACAACTCAAATTGCATAATTAATAACACGCTGGTAAATATAAATACACATTATAAACACATTTCAAACATTAGAAAAGATTCTACCTTAACTGGTGATAACATTTATACACATTCGAGGCGGGTTTAATTAGCCTTGTAAAATAATAAATTTAGACAGTTAAAATGCTAGAAATATATTAAAATGTCATGTGACCACGACAGTCTATTCTGCCGCGAAAGATACCAGCGAAGAAATCAATTCCTGTATAATAGGCCACGCTAACCTCTATTTCTGAGGCTGAGGGCACCTGCCAGAAAACTAGCCACACAACTTTTGGGGGACTGCAACATTTGTAATTAAGTTAAGGCAGGTTTTACCTTGCAAAACCTTCCCCCATTAACAGAGGCAGTAAATGCCACTGCCTCGAACTGCAGTAGCGAGCACAGAAAAAGATAAAGTGCATTGTATAATGTGTGGAAAACATTTCACAAGTGCAGGGGCTCTGGTTATCCTCATTATAAGGAATCTGAGGATCTGCTAGAAGTCAATGTAAAAGGTGTAATCTAAACGGTGTTAATAAAAAGCAATGATTTGGAGAGCTTATGACACAAAGGTAGGGCTCCCTACTTAAATCTGTCTGCAGAAGAATGTATGACTTAACAGTAGATGTTTGCAGCTCCTCGCTCTCTCTCTCAGTTTTAGCTTGTTTCATAAATTGCTGTTTAATCCACAGAACAACTTTCCTCTTAATTTGCTCAGGTGCTTTAAATAAAATCGGGACAGCCCATCTTCTCCAGGGAATCCTTGATGTAACACAACTAAGGAATGCTGGAGCAAGGCAGTCTCTCACTGTGGCCTGATTTAATTCCAGTTTGGGGTTTGATCAGACTTTAAACCAGCTAACTATAGGGGCAAGGGCCAATTTGTATATATAATCTAGGCCCATTTATTCGGGGGGCAACAAAAGTAGAAACTGACTGTGGATGCACAGCAATTTTCTTACGAAGGCCTTCTCCACTCTCTGTATCTCACCACAGTCCTTGTAGCCCCACTGCCTGCTACCATAGCTCACTATCGCTAAGCATTTGGAGACGTAGGCCCATATTTATACTTTTTGACGCAAAGCAGCACCGGCGCTGGTTTGCGCCAAACAATTTACTGCCGGCTAACGCCATTCCTACGCACCAGGCGGGCGCCTTATTTAAGGATTGACGTTAGCAGGCGCTGGGGCTGGTCAGAGTAAAAACAAAAGGCTCAAACCAGGCTGCGCCGGCGTAGAGGAAAATGGAGGTTGTGCATCAAAAAATGGTGAAAGTCAGGTTTGAGTTAAAAATCATGGCTCAACCGGACTTGCGCCATTTTTTGACGCACAACCCAGACTGCAATGACTCTTGTCTTAGCAAAGACAGGAGTCATGCCCCCTTGCCCAATGGCCATGCCCAGGGGAATTGTGTCCCCTGGGCATGGCCATTGGGCACAGTGGCATGTAGGGGGGCCCAAATTAGGCCCCCCTATGCCACTTTAAAAAAATCATACTTACCTCAACTTACCTGTACTTACCTGGGATGGGTCACCCCATCCATGGGTGTCCTCCAGGAGTGGGCGAGGGTGGCATGGGGTGTCCCTGGGGCAGTGAAGGGCACCTCTGGACTGCTTCCATGGTCAGAGGCCATGGAAGTGAGCCCACAGGTTCCTTAATGCCTGCCTCACCCAGGCGTTAAAAAACAGCACACATCAGGCTGTGCGCAGTTTTTTAAGGCCCGCCCCCTCCTGTGGGTCAAAATGACGCAGGAGTATAAAGAAGGCGCACAGGCCTTAAAGTCATTTTTTGACCGCAACGCCTACCTTGCAAGTCATTAATGCAAGGTGGTTTCCCACATCCAAAAAATTATGCACACGGAGGATTTTTGACGTCCGCAGGGTAGGGCGTCATAGTTTAAATATGGGGCAAGGGTTGCACCAAATGTGTGTCAAAATGTTTGACGCACATTCGGCGCCAACAGAGTATAAATATGCCCCATAGACTTTCCTTATTGCCTGTTCCATTCTAGCATCCAGCCTAACAGCAAAGTCAAAAACCGAGGTCACTGCCCTGGCTAACAAATTTCTCTTTAACCTTCTTTGTGGGGCCCAAAAATCTCTGTCATGAAAAATAACCCCTAAGTATGAGAAAGTAGAGACCCTCATCACCTCCTGCCCACCCCCAAAGAATTCCCAATGGTGCTTGTTTAAATTCCCAAATACCATAGTGTGGGACTTGAAGTAATTTACCCCCATATCAAGAGAGGACATAAAATCAAGGAAAGGGCCAAGAAGTCGTTGGAGCACCACAGCAGTTCTGGCTAGCAAGAATGTGTCGTCCGCATACACCAATGCTGGTATCATCCGTGACCCAACCTGGGAAATATCCTTGGTGGCAGAGCATAGAACCGGGCACAGGTTGTTAGTATATAAAGTAAACAGAAGGGCCAGAATACAGCCCTACCTCACCCCTTTGTGGATTGTTATCTGGGCCGTTGAGCTCCCTTCATGATTATATCTCACTTCTGCAATAAGGTCCTGATGAAGGTTATGCAAAAAATTGACAATACTAATATCCACCGCTGGTGCACCAAAGGCAAGCCCATCTGCGCCTGTCTGCACCTGGACCATGCCCATGTGCAACACACCCTGGTCCCTGCACATTTATGGGTATGATGCCTTCACCCTATGCGCCCTCAACACCGAAGGCTTTGCCAGATGCCACCTCGCCTCTCTGAAGGACACGCTAAGCCCTTTCTCCTGCGGCAACTGCACCTTCACCTGCACTCACATGCCACAGAGCCCTGCCCCAAGTCCAGCTGGACACCTCAGATGCATACTTCTCAACACCCGCACCCTCGTCAAGAAGACAGTAGAAGTATGGAACCCCCTTGACTCAATCGCCCCTGACATTGCCTTCCTCATGGTGACCTAGGTAACCCCCACCTCAGACCGGGATATCACCACTGCCATCCCAGACGGCTACAAAATCATCCACAAAGACTGTATCAACCAACCAGGAGGAGGCATTGTCATAATCTAGAGGAACACACTCCGCCTTATGACCATCACTGAGACCCAGACAACCACTGCTGAACACCTGCAATTCCAAATCCAGACTGACCCAAACACCTCTCTTTACTACCCTCTTCTACAGACTTCCCGGACCCCACCCGCAGTTCAGCAAAGCCATTGCCGACCTCATCACACATTTGCCTCCACCAAATACATCCTCCTGGGCGACGTTAACTTTCACCTCTAAAACCACAACAATCCTAACACCACATCCCTCCTGGACAACCTTGTCTCTCTTGGGCTCAAGCAACAGGTCAACCTCCCTACACACTCAGCAGAAAACACCCTTGATCCCGTCTTCTCAGCAGGAAACAACATTTCCCTCTCTCACACCTCTGAACACTTCCAGACCGATGACCACTGCGTCCACTTCACATTCACCAAGACCACCATACGCCACCATGCCTCCCCCTGCAGGAACTGGAGCAAAGTCACCGAAGCCCAGCTCACCGACGCACTCAACCTCTTCCCTCCGGAGACCATGGACGCAAAGGACTCAGCTTGCAACCTCCAACATAGCCCCCAAAGAAAACCCGCCGATAACCAGCACCGCAAGAAACCCAGCTGGCTCACCACTGACCTCCAAGACTCTAAACGCACCCAGAAATAACTCGAACGAAAATGGAGAAACAGCAAAAACATGGCGGATCGCAACTCATACAAAGATGTAGTCACTGCACACCACCAATGCATCAGAGCCTCCAGAAAGGCTGTCAACCTGGAATGCATCAGCATCAATGCACACAACAGCAAAGAGCTTTTCAGCATAGTCAAGGAATTCACGAACCCCAGCACAGACCCACAGATATCTCTTCGACTGACCGGCTCCCCCTCAACAGCACCTTGAGACCTCATGTGTGATAAGCTGCGCTATATAAATTGCTGATTGATTGATTGAAGATGCAGCAGAAAATGGGCGGCTCTCCCCGACCACAGGCCCAGACAGGTTAGGAGTACTAGGGTGTTTTGCCTTCCTTCTAGGTGACCGACAAAGGAATCAACAGAGAGACTCCATATGTGATTCAATTAAATCCAAACTGACTCTAATGGGGTCTAGTTAGGTTTCAATGATCAACTCTAGCTGTTTGAAAATTTCCTCCAAGTTAGTGGCCCCAGAGATAAGGGAGACCTCAAGACTCCCTCTTTTGTGCACCCGGATGCTGCCAGCTGCGACTTCGTCCCTCTGCAACTTGACCACTGTTTCTTCTGCTTGGGAGCTGGTTCAGCCAGGGATGGCCATTCTCCTTCCAAGGAGGGCTCTTGTTGACTTCAAATGGGGCGGAGCCATATAATAATGCTATGCCACAACCAGCTGATGAAGCCCCTCCCTACCCAGTGGTGGACTCCACAGTGCCAGGGCCAATTAGACCACAGCATCTCGTCCTCCCAATCCTCCTTTCGGCCAGGTAATTTTCATTTGACACTACCCGAATAACCTGCTCAAACATTGAGTCAATACTGGTAGGCTTATGAGGGACAGCTGGGTCTACAACCACATTATGCTTAGTCATAATGAGGTAAAGAGACAGTTTCTCACCAATTGCTCCACCAACAATGTTAAATCTGGGACTTAAGCGTCAGAGCGGTGGCCCAGTCCAACCTCGTCCGGTCGTGAACGGGTGCAGATGGGCCAGGGCTTGGCCTAGTGTTTACCCGGGCATGTGCCAAGAGTGCGTCCCACGTGCATCCCATGTGGGTCCTGTACCATGGGAAATTAATAGCGCTTTTAACGTATGTTGGCCCCTACTTGTGTCTCAGGGTATACTGGGGATGAAGTCCCACCCCAGCAGGGTCTACCAGTCGGCAGAGAAGTGTGGCTCATGCCGTGGGAAATCAATAGCACTTTTAAGGCACATTGGCAGCTCCTTGTACCTTAGAGTACACTGAGGGATGAAGTCCCATGCCAGCAGGGCCTACCGTTCAGCAGAGAATTGCTCCAGTAGTGGCGTCGCATGGGAAATCAATAACACTTTTAAAGTGCGCTGTCCCCCCCTTGCGTCTCAGAGTATGCTCGGTGGTGAAGTTCCGCCCCAGCAGGGCCTACCAGTCAGTAGAGGTGTGCAGCAGTAGTGGCGTCCTGCACCGCGAAAAATTAATAGCACTTTAAGGCCCACACTTATACTATTTTAGCGCTGCATTTGCGTCATTTGTTGATGCAAAAGCGGCGCAAACGTACAAAATACAATTGTATTTTGAACGTTTGCGCCGCTTTTGCGTAAAAAAGCGTCACAAATGCGGCGCTAAAAAAAGTATAAATATGGGCCTTAAAGCGTGTTGGACCCTTCTTGCGCAGCAGGGCCTACCAGTCAGCAGAGAAGTGCAGCAGGAGTAGCGTTAGCACCAGTGAAACAAGGAACAAAAAGGTCATAGCAGTATGGACATTACAGGAGACGTAGTAGTTAGTTAACTATCATAGTAAATTATCAGCAATAAACCAAGAGAGCAGAGAGAGCACATATTTTGTAACAGAAAAAAATAGGTCTGGCAGAAACTTGGAGGAGGGGGACATGGAGGGTACCTGAGGAGCTGGTCACAGGCTCGTGTTTCCTCTCTCTGTAACTACGAGCAGCATTCGTGTACAAGCGCAGAAAAATAAGTGACAGTTACCTCAGTGAGCACTGAAAATGTCTAGGATTGCTGGTTGGTCGCTGGATGACTTGGCTGCCGAGTGGAGACGGTGGAGGCAGCAGCATAGAGCGAGGCACTCAGGCGGGGTGAAACCCTGGAGACGCGGGTCACAATGGATTTTCAGGACATCACGGGCAGCAGCAGCACAAGCTGGTGAGTCTGCAAGGGACAGACTGAGCAAGGAGAGACTCAGCCCAGCCCACTTGAGTGTTTTAGTCAGAACTCAATGTCTCAGAGGAGGCTGATTGTTGCAGGCAAAGAAGGAAGGCTTAAAGAGCGCAAAGTATCTCCAGCAATTTTGCCCCCCCCCCAGAGGAAATACCAAACGAAAATGGTAACATGTGCCATAATACAAAGTAAAGACGCTGTAGGGAGGGAAAGCTTTGATTATTTTGGAAAGAAGGGAGTCAGGTATGCGTTGAGGAATAAAAAGGAAGGAAAGGTTTCCTGATTAAACAAGAGGGACAATGTTGAGAAAAAGGAGTCAGATAAAGATTAACTTTTCCCTTGACTCTTCGAGGTGCGTCTAAAGGCAAAGAAAAGGAGGTGGCTCCCCCAGTGTTTTGAGTGCAGCCTACCAAAAAACTAAAAAGTAAAGAAACACAAAGTGTTCCAGTAAACTCAGGGGGTAGACCAAATATCACTCCTTCATTGCACTCCTTGTTTCGGGTACAAGCAGGTCATGGAGGAAGGTAGCATTAGATTTTATAACTGAGAGGCTCACCAAAGATATTTGCTTCCTACGGGACTATGGACCCTAGTCAGAAATCGATAGGTGAGGGGAGGTCAGCAATAACACTCACGAACAAGTATCAAGCCCTCAACTTGGGACCCAGAGGCAAGACAGTGAGGGGGAATCCCAAACATCACCTGTTGATTTGGGTAGTCAAGGGCAAGGCACAGAAGATAGACTTAGCAGAGAAACATTAATAGTGGTACTTACAGAAGAGATAAAATAGAAGTTTACAATCTCAGTGGAATTGGAAAAAAATACAGGGTATTTGTGAGAGTTTGGAGATCAAAATGGGTGAACTCTCGGAGAGGATGTGTAACATGGAAGCCTTATGTTGAGGTCTTGAATCAAAAGTTTGGTTCCAATCGTAGACAGATTCAAACATTAAAATCCGGGGGAAAAGAATTATGTGATGAGACAGAAACATTGGCAAACAATGCTAGAAGAAATAATATTATAGTATTTCATTGTTAAACAATGACTATAAAATCTATAGACAGGCACTAGCTAGCAGGTTAGAAATGGTGATGGGTAGGCTGATGCATGTGGATCAAAAAGTTTTTTTTTTAAATATTGGGATGGGGTAAAGAAAGTGGCATTATATGCGGGCGACCTGGTGAGCTACACAAAGTACTGCAGCGGATCTTTTCCCATTATAATAAAGATAATGACATAATGACAGAGTTTGGTAGATTATCTGGATACCAAATAAAACAACTGAAAACTGGACTGATATCCTGGAATACTACATCCTTTAGTACCATGGAAAAAATAAGATTAGATATTTAGGGGTACAGGTGGTCAAGGATCTCAACCAGGTGGCTTGAGTAAACATTAATAGGCTATTTTTAGAAAGTAGAAGACTTTTTAACTCTTGGAACTGTTTCCCACTTTCACTATTTGGCAGGTGCAATGCAGTTAAAAATGACGATATTACCTAAGTTTGCTTCCATTTTTAACGCAATTCCATTGGAGTTTAAGGCACAATGGTTCAATAAGCTTCAAGCAGAAGTAAGTAGCTTTGTATGGGCCCAAAAAGAGGTACGCATAGCATTGAAAAAGTTGCTCAAGCAAAACATAGATGGAGGGATTGCCATGCCAGATTTACAAGTTTACAACTGGGCCTTTTAACTGAAAACTATAAGGTTGCTGCTGCGAGGTGACCATCAAATCTCCCCCATATCAAGTGTTAACTAAAAATCAGGAGGAAGAAGGAGCACATTTTTTATTTAAATTTAGTTACCCTAAATTTTTCAAAAAGGTCATGCTAAAGACCCTGAGAGCAGCATGCAAAGTAGGGATGCAGGCCAGGACAATATTGAAAGTTCCTTATTACAGTGAATTTGCCCGGACATAGAACTCGCCTGGCATACCAGAATGTTTACAGGATGCATTAGGATGCATTAGCATGCCCTTTAAGGAAGGCTGGCATTAAAAGATGGAGACAATATCGAGAAGAGGGAACTGTCTTTACTTGAGACACACTCTACCAGCTTACGGGAAAGAGGAACTCTAGGTTTAAATATTACCAGCTAGCAAGCTGGGTAGGAGCACAATTAGAGTTTAGTGCAGGGAAGTTTGAATGGGAAGAGAAGCCACTGGGTCTGCTCCTGCAGAAGAAGAAGTGTCCAAATGATACTGGATGTTGGTGCAGGGGAAGGATGGGCCACTAACATTGCCAGAGGAGGAGTGGAGATCAGACCTGCCGGAGCTGGAGTTATTGAACATGTGGCATGTATCAATGTCTACACTTTGGCACATGGTTAAGTCTGCACCGTTAAGAAGAAACTAATTATTTACAGTCATAGGGCTCATTGGTCTCCAAAGGGATTAAGGAAGTTGGGAAGGCTGAGGCAAAGGTGCTGTCCTAACTGTGGTCTAGAGGATGCAGATGATGTTAATCTATTCTGGCAGAGTCTGAAAGTCCAAAATCTTCTGGCATGAAGTGAGTAAGATCTTAAGAGGTATTATTGAGAAAGAGAGCAAGGTAAGTCTGGCTCTGGTCATATTTGGTATTTTGAATGGTGAAGGGCCTGGTACTAAACTAGGGAAGTATCAGTCATTAATTTTCATTCTGGTGTTGATTGCACAAAGGGAAATTTGCATGAAATGGTTATCCCTGGAGGCTCAAAATGGTGTAGAATGGGTTAGATTAGCAAGACATATTTGTAGATTGACTGTGCAAATGGGTCATACTGTGAATGATTATGTTCTGTTCTTTCTGAAGGAGTATAACCACACACAAAGTACTTGCATTAAGTGCCAGGAAACACTATAGCAGTGTGTGTTTTTTTAGACTAAAAAATATTTTTGCATATAGCTGGCCTTTTTTGCAGGGTCATCCCCAAACTGTTTGCCTCCTTCCTCCGCTTTTTCTGACCAGTTTTTGTTGGCTTCAGGACTCTGGGAACTTTACCACTGCTAACCAGTGCTAAAGTGCACCTGCTCTCTGGGTAAAATGTATGTGTAATTGGCTTTACCAAACTCGCACATTTGATTTACTAGTAAGTCCATAGTAAAGTGCACTAGAGGTGCCCAGGGTCTGTAAATCAAATGCCACTAGTGGGCCTGCAGCAGTGGTGGTGCCACCCACATGAGCAGCCCTGTAAACATGGCTCAGACCTGCCACTGCAGTGTCTGTGTATGCAGTCTTAAACTGCCCATTCGACTTGCCTGGTCCAAACCTTCCCTTTTTATACATGTAAAGCACCCCTAATGTAGGCCCTAGGTAGCCCCATGGGCAGGGTGCAGTGTATGTTAAAGATGGGACATGAACTGATGTGTTTCACATGTCCTGACAGTTAAATACTGCAAAATTTGGTTTTCACTGTTGTAAGGCATATCTCTCTCGTAGGTTAACATGGGGGTGGCCTTTAAATATCTGTTAAATGCAGTTTCCCTTTGGGAGCAGGTAGAAATGTGGAGTTTGGTATCTCTGAACTCACAATTTTAAAATCCATCTTTTGGTAAAGTTGTTTTTTAAATTGTCAGTTTGAAAATGCCACTTTTAGAAAGTGGGCATTTTTTTGCTTACATTTCCTGTCTGGGTCAGACTGATAGTTGGGCTGTTTGTGAATCCCCTCCAGACAGTGATACAAAAGGAGCTGGGGTGTAGCCGCATTATCCTGATGAATCATCTGGGCTAGAGAGGAGGGATGTGTGGTCACTTACACTTGAAAGGGCTGTGACTGCCCTCACAAAATGCGGTCTCCAACCCTCTGGTGTAAGTCTGGAGCCAGGCCTGGCAAGGCAGGATCTTGTGAACCATAGAGACTTTCCTTTGAAGTTTGCCTACTTCAAAGGAAAAAAAGGGTATAAGTAGTGAATCCCAAACCCCAGATTTTCAGATTACTTCTGAAACCAAGAGGAACCTCGGCCAAGGGGAAGAGCTCAAGAGCTGGAAGAGGAGTACCACCCCTTTGCCCGTGACTGTGCTTTGCTGGGTTGGCCTGCAGTTGCTGTTTCTGCCTGAAAGAGGACAAAGACTGGACTTTGTGGTATATTCCTGCTTGTGAAGAATCTCCAAGGGCTTGAACGGAGCTTGCCTCCTGTTTTGAAGCCTCTGGGCCATCAAAGACCTTCTCTGCCAGCACGTGGACTCTCTGCTGAGACTCCTGCCCTGCCAAGTAGTTCCCTCCCCAGTCCCTGGGCCCTTGAAAGGTGAAAGTGGTAGAACCATGACTGAAATCCACGCATAGAAAGCCGTGTAGGGAAAATTTCGACGCACCACCTGCAACGCGGATGTAAAAACGACACGCTCCCTGCTTTGTGGCTGAAATCGATGCAGCCCTGTTTCAGTAGCTCCAGTAGTGCGTAGGGTCCCTGAGGTGGATTGGGGAACTGGCATGGGGAGTCATATTCCTAGTGGTGGAAGGGGCGCTCTTCTAGCTCTAGGTGACAGTGACAGGGAGAGGTGTTCTCCCCAGGAAAAGGTCCTGGCTGTAGAGTGTCGGGACACCCCAGAAGAGTGTGGATTGAGTGTCAGGGACAGTCAGATACTGTCTCATCAGTCTCAGGAGGGAGATGTGAGGTACTTTTTCAAGGCTGAGACACTGGATGGTTGGGTGAAGGGTAGTTTGGTTAACACATGTGAGGGGCTGTGTGATGGTATTGCTGGAGAGCATATGTCCAGTCCTTATTTTCCAGAACTATGCCAACACCGGGTGGAGTTTGAATTCTCTGACACCATGGAACTTACACTGAACGCAGACCTCTAAGTGAGTACCAGAGGGTCTGAAGAGGCATTTGGAAACAATGCATCACTGACTTTTCCAGTGCACGCTCACCCGTGTGGCTTTATTTTTGGCGCAATCCCAGAGGTACTTTGTGTAGACAACGTTTCCATTGTTTTCTACGGAGTAAGAATCTATTATTTTGAGAATTCATATGTTGACTTGTGTCTGTTGGATTTTTGTTGTTTTGCTCTTGTTTGATTTAGATTATTATTGGCTATTTTTTCTAAAATGGTGTGGTGTCCATTTTGTAGTGCTTTCATTGTATTACTGTGTGTGTTGGTATAAATACATTACACATTGCCTTTGAGATAAGCCTGACTGCTTGTGCCAAGCTACCAAGGGGGTGAGCAGGTGTGTATCTACATTACTGTAGGAAAGTACCATCTTGCCTGGCATGTTACCCCCATTGTCACTGTATGTATGTTTGTTTTTGCCCAAGTGTCACTGGGATCCTGCCAGGCAGGACCCCAGTGCTCATAATGTATGCCCTGTATGTGTTCCCTGTGGTGCCTAACTGTATCACTGAGGCTCTGCTAACCAGAACCTCAGTGTTTATGCTCTCTCTGCTTCCTAAAATTGTCACTGCTGGCTAGTGACTAAATTTACCAATTCTCATTGGCACACTGGAACACCCATATAATTCCCTTGCATATGGTACCTAGGTACCCAGGGTATTGGGGTTCCCTATGGGCTGAGGCATTTCTTTTGCCACCCATAGGGAGCTCAGAAAATTCTTACACAGTACTGCCACTGCAGCCTGAGTGAAATAACGTCCACGTTATTTCACAGCCATTTTTCACTGCACATAAGTAACTTATAAGTCACCTATATATCTAACCCTCACTTGGTGAAGGTTAGGTGCCAAGTTACTTAGTGTGTGGGCACCCTGGTACTAGCCAAGGTGCCCCCCACATTGTTCAGGGCAAATTCCCCGAACTTTGTGAGTGTGGGGACACCATTATAAGCTTGCACTACATATAGGTCACTACTATATGTAGCGTCACAATGGTAACTCCAAACATGGCCATGTAACATGTCTAAAATCATGGAATTGTCCCCCCAATACCATTCTGGTATTGGGGGGACAATTCCATGATCCCCCGGGTCTCTAGCACAGAGCCCTGGTACTGCCAAACTGCCTTTCCGGGGTTTCCACTGCAGCCGCTGCTGCTGCCAACCCCTCAGACAGGTTTCTGCCCCCCTGGGGTCCGGGCAGCCCAGTACCAGGAGGGCAGAACAAAGGATTTCCTCTGAGAGAGGGTGTTACACCCTCTCCCCTTGGAAATAGGTGTGAAGGACTGGGGAGGAGTAGCCTCCCTCAGCCTCTATAAATGCTTTGATGGGCACAGGTGGAGCCCATCTCTGCATAAGCCAGTTTACACTGGTTCGGGGATCCCCTAGCCCTGCTCTGGCATGAAACTGGACAAAGGAAAGGGGAGTACCACTCCCCTGACCAGTACCTCCCAGAGGAGGTGCCCAGAGCTCCTCCGGTGTGTCCCAGACCTCTGCCATCTTGGATTCAGAGGTGTTGGGGCACAATGGACTGCTCTGAGTGGCCAGTGCCAGCAGGTGACGTCAGAGACCCCTCCTGATAGGTGCTTACTTCTTTCAGTAGCCAAGCCTCCTTTCTTAGTAGCCAAACCTCCTTTTCTGGCTATTTAGGGTCTCTCCTATGGGCTCTTTCTCAGATAACGAATGCAAGAGCTCACCAGAGTTTCTCTGCACTTCCCTCTTTGACTCCTGCCAAGGATCGACCGCTGACTGCTCCAGGACGCCTGCAAAACCGCAACAAAGTAGCAAGACGACTACCAGCAACATTGTAGCAATTCATCCTGCTTGCTTTCTCAACTGTTTCCTGGTGGTGCATGCTCTGAAGGCTGTCTGCCTTCACCCTGCACTGGAAGCCAAGAAGAAATGTCCCATGGGTCGACGGAATCTTCCCCTTGCCAACGCAGGCACCAAATTACTGCATCACCAGTCCTCTGGGTCTCCTCTCATCCTGACGAGTATGGTCCCTGGAACACAGGAGCTGGGTCCAAGTGTCTCCCACAGTCCAGTGGCCCTTCTGTCCAAATTTGGTGGAGGTAAGTCCTTGCCTCCCACATCAGACAGCAAACCTGTGCACTGCGTGATTTGCAGCTGCTCCAGCTTCTGTGCACTTTTCCAGGACTTCCTTTGTGCACAGCCTAGCCTGGGTCCCCGCACTCCGTCCTGCATTGCCCAAGTCGCTGAGTTGGACTCCGACATCATGGGACCCTCCTTTGTGACTCTGAGTTGACCGCTGTCCTCAGATTTTCTAACTGCCTGCTCCAGTACTTCTGCAGGAGCTGCCTGCTTCTGTGGGGGCTCTCTGAGTTGCTGAGCACCCCCTCTGTCTTCTCCTCCAAGGGGCGACATCCTGGTCCTTCCTGGTCCCCAGCTGCACCCAAAATCCTCAACTGTGACTCTTGCAGCTAGCAATGCTTGTTTGTGGTATTTCTGCCTAGAAACACGTCTGCAACCTCCAGCACTCTGGGAGACATCTTCCATCCAAAGGAGAAGTTCCTAGCCCTTTTGTTGTTGCAGAATCTTCAGCTTCATCCACCTAGAGGCAGCCCTTTTGCACCTTCTTCCGGGGTTTAGTGGGCTCCTGCCCCCCCTGGACACTTTCGTGACTCTTGGACTTGATCCCCTTCCTTTACAGGTCCTCAGGTCCAGGAATCCATCTTCAGTGTTTTGCTGGTACTTGTGGTTCTTGCAGAATACCCTATCACGACTATTCTGTCTTTGTGGGGTAGTAGGGAAACTTTACTCCTTCTTTTCAGGGTCTTGGGGTGGGGTATCTTGGACACCCTTACTCTTTTCTTACAGTCCTAGCGGCCCTCTACAACCTCCCATAGGTCTGGGGTCCATTTGTGATTCGCATCCCACTTTTGGAGTATATGGTTTGTGTTGCCCCTAGACCTATGTTTACCTATTGCATCCTATTGTTATGCTACATTGTTTGCACTACTTTTCTTACTGTTACTTACCTGTTTTGGGTTTGTGTACATATAATTTGTGCATATTACTTACCTCCTTTGTGAGGGTACCCTGTGAGATACTTTTGGCATATTGTCACTAAAATAAAGTACCTTTATTTTTAGTAACTCTGAGTATTGTGTTTCCATATGATATAGTGCTATATGATATAAGTGGGATAATAGGAGCTTTGCATGTCTCCTAGTTCAGCCTAAGCTGCTTTTGCCATAGCTACCTCTAACAGCCTAAGCTGCTAGAAACACCTCTATTCTACTAATGAGGGATAACTGGACCTGGCACATGGTGTAAGTACCACAAGGTACCCACTATGAGCCAGGCCAGCCTCCTACAATTACCCTGACCAGAGAGAGGGTCCCGGCTTGGACAGAGTGCAAACTGACTGCCAACCAGAGACCCCATTTCTAACAGTTGTTTTCTTTTTTTGTTAGAATTATGAAAGTCCAACAATACACTTTTACAAAAACTATGACACAATAAAACAAGCATGACAAAGTGAAAAAGACTAGCAACCAACACTAGATCTATTGGCTTTGCAAATGCTTGTTTGTCATGGTTAGGAACTGAGGCGAAAAGTCACTAAACTACATGCAGAGCAGCACTAAGTGAAATTCAGCAGTGCTTAGTTGTGCAGATGGTAGAAAACTACATTGCACCACATTTAGGGAAAGCTGGCAAGAATTATGACACTGGCTGTGATTTGCATAGAGCTAAGGTGGCAAAGTCAAGCCAACTGTTTTTCCATGAGATAAATGAGGTACACCATCCAGTCAATGTTTGATGCAAGGTCAATGGTCCCAGAATAAGCTGTGTATGATGTGTAGTTTCTCAAAAATAAACCACTTTGGCCCAGATTAATCATGCTTTCATGCAGGCCAACGCAGCAGGCCAACGCAGCAAGCCACCTTGCTGGGCTGCATTGTGAGAAAGGGAAATGGCTGAAATGCTCTGTATTTAACATTATTCAGCACATTTCTGACCTTCCCATGTGTTGGAGCATATTTTAATGCCTAGCACCAATGCAGGCACCCTTGCTACATGAAACAAGGGTGCCAGCATTGCAGGCAGGGTTGATTTTGAATGCAGCACACACAGAAAGAGGGAAGAAAGAGGAGAAATAAAAATATTTCTCCTTGTTATGCCTCCCCTGTGAAGGCATAGCACTTTGACGCATTCCCAGGTCTACTACTAAAGGTAAATCTGGGAATGTACCAAAATGAATGGGTGTATGTGGGGAATATCTACGCTCCAAGCATGGAAGGCCTCCCTGGGGCAGAGTAACACAAGGCAGTGATTTTCGTTGCCTTGCCTTACCCTAGATTCATCAAGCCATCTAGAGCCATGTAAGGTGGCCTTGTGTGGCTTGATAAATCTGACTTTAGTGTTGCGTCTCACTTGCACACCCTTGCCTGGCACAAGGGTGACGCAACACTAGGATAAAACAGACCCTGTGCATGTAGATATGTCGCATAATACCCTGCTTTTCCCGTTTGCTCCAGGTTTCAGTTGGCGTAAGGATTTCATTCAAAGGCAGGTCACAATGTCCATGCAGTGGCGTAACAAAGGCTCCTGCCAACCCTGTGGTATGGGGGGCCCTAGAGCTCCAGGGGCCCTCCTCAGCATAGCACCTGGCCTGAGTGAATCTGGAGGGAGGCCCCTTCAATGTTCTTTGCAGGGGTGCCCCCTCCAGTTTCGTTACGCCGCTGTGTCCCTGTTACACCAACCTTGCATAGGTAATATTGGGTTTGGTGCTATATGACTCAAAGCAATAATTTTACTGCAGTGCTCATGTCAACTTTTGTCACAAAATTATTTTTGTGTTCAAGAGTTGCCATTTGCAATGCGTTGGGCTGTTTTTACTGTGAGAACCACCATAAACACCTGCACAAATATATAGTGCATCTGGTCACAAATATCATTGAAAGATGGAAGTTATATTGCTGTTTTTCCTTAGTTTACCAATTGGATCAGACAGCGCTGCAAGATGACTAGCACAACCTACCTTTATGCTTTATCAGAGGAAACTAAACTTATCACTTAATCTCTAAAAAGTTTGAGGGCATTTTTCTTTCCCCTTTCGATCTGAGACACCCTGGTGGGCAGAGAGGACACTAGTATATGTTCTGTTTTATTCTAAATCCACATTCAATTGATGCCATTTGGAAAAAGGAGCTAAATAGGTCACATGAGTAAAACGTCCTTGTATCTGCCCAGTGCACGAATACTCCTTTCCAACACTTATGTATTAATACTCTCACCCATAATCTTTAACTTCACTTGTAGACTGTCAAGCCACTGCTGAAGGCCTCTACTAGGGCTCGACAGGCCTTTTATTCCATTGGAATTTCCCTAGTACACTTTACTCTTTGGAGGTTGGGATTTCAAACCCAGGGACACTGATGGTGCCTCTGTCTATTTCCACAGCTCCCACATGTTAATTGTCACAGGCACTGGGGTGGGAGAGACAGAGGAAAGTTGAAAGAAAGAGATTAGAGAGGGAAAAGCAAAACAGGAGAAAAGAAGAGAGTGGGTTGATGGAAAGAGAGAGAGACAGTGTAGAAGAAGGGAAACGGGACGGTTTGAGTAGGGTAACTACCTGACCTGGAGGGAAATTCAGGGCAGGACTATAAATAGTAAGGACAAAGGTTCAAAATTCCCAACAAAAATTTTGGACAAAAAGTTAATTTTACGGACACATCCAAGGATTCGCCATACCCCACTAATTTGATCAGTGAGTTTGTTTACTATTTTGTTTATTGGTCTATTTATTAATTGTGCTTTGTAGGTGATTACTTCTAGATATGCTACATTCTAGTGGCATTTTATGTCCTTGTTCAATAGTAAACGGGTGCTATTAAGCATGGAGTTAAGGGCATTACCTCTACCAAATCTTTTTTGGAGAAGAAGCAACAACAAAAATGTAACTATGTTTCCAAACATTTTAAAACCCATGGTAAACAGTTTGTGAAACATTAAGGCGGTACTTAATTTGACTGAGAGATTGCTGGTGGGACACTCCGGCACATATTTTTCCTCATCAGACTTTCACTCAGAGTGAGGTAGTGAAAAACTCAAAAGGGAAAGGCAGAGAAAGAGAAAGATGCAAAACAGTGACACAAGGAGGAATCAGGGATTACAAAGAACCTGCGAGAGGTAGATAAGAGGCAGAAAATGTCGATGACAGAGGCTTGCAGTGGTATTAAGACTACAGAGCCTTGGTCCCCAACATCCCCGATGTTGGAAGCACTTTCTACAGGCTTCTGAGCAAACCTCTGGACTCCAGCACTGATTATTTTACAAATTAATCACTACAGTACGGTATGTGACTTTTCACCTTCTGCTAGTTTAGAGAAGTTGAATAAAAACTTCTGAAACAACACACTCCACACTAGAAATTAAACCTAAAAAAATTAATGAGGTAGTGCAGATGGTGTGGACGACAGTCTCACACCTAACATCAGGATGTGGGTTACCCACAACTGGTCTATAGTCTCACAGCACCAGGAAGGCACAACTGCTGACTTAGAGTGTGTGTTAGGGTCTCTACATTTATCTCCGAACTTGGAGCCCAGCCCATCAGATAAGGAGAAAAAAAGAGCATAATGAAGTCAGGATCAGATGGGAGATCTGCCGACACTGATTCAAAGGGTTGTTTCCAAGAGCCAGACAAATAAGCAAGAGTAGAACGAGGTGGGGCAATTCCTAAAAGTACACAAGATGGGCCAGCCATTATTATAAAAAAGTATTGCGTACCTGGGTAGTAGTCTCAGCAGAGAGGTTAGAAATAGAAGAGGCATTGTCAAGTGGTTGAACAAGCAGCACTCCCTCCCCCACGGGGCAAATTCTGCTGGTGCAATAGTCCATTGGTCGTGATTGTGAGAATCTGGCAAGGACTAGGCCCCAGGGGATGAGCCACTGGGAAGGTTGGGATCTGAGATATTGTCCACACTGACCATGTCTTAAAATGGTTCTGCAGTCGACCAAGGCCAAAAAAGTGGTCTGGGCCATCCTTAAGTGCATGCAGAATCTTCATAGTATTTGGGATGTGGTCACACAAAAAGGAGGCACACGATAAAGACTTTAAAATGTAGAAAGTTTTTCTTTACCATATAATTCTGTTTGGTGCAGCATGGAGTGGTGACTGGTGTCCCAGCCTGTCACAGAAATCACCCTGAATGTTTAAGTCATAATTTTAAACTTGCATTACACAGAATAAGGTAGGCTGCCATAAAATGCGCAAACAAATTTAGGTTAAACATAAAAAGTGGTTTGGAAATACCAGATTGCACCTAGTGCAAACATTTTTTACAACTGTCCATTAAAAACACACACGACACAGGGGTGCTAGAGAGCCAGCTGCAAGATGGGTGCACAATACTGCAGCTCCGCCGGCTTGGCCTAATTGTTCCCGCGGCAATACTGGAATATTTGGAGCTACAGCCGTGAAAAAGGAACTCCCACGCACCCTTCAATCTGGGTCATTTACCCAGGGAGGCAGTATTCGGTGCTCAAACATCGCAGCTCTTCTGTGTGGAGTAAGAGCAGCTTGGAAATGTGCAGCGCGGCTCTTGGAGGATGGGCTAGGAGCTGCTATAATATCTCCTACTCCAAATCATTTGAGTGCTTTTACAGAGTTGCTTTTGGTTTTCCAGTCCAGCCCTGGCCTATGTAACACAAATGTGGAAGCCTGATTTACATTTTTTTTAATGAAATCTTCAAATTCATCTGTGGACATTTCTTGAAAAACCACAGCCTTCGTATTGTTTGATCATTTTTAAGGTTTAAGCTTAAGTCAAATATTCAAGATGTATATTAATATCTCCTAAATTAGCAGGGATTCATTATCCTTTGTAGATTAAACAGTAAGATCAAGAGATTCTAGAATTATAAAAGAAGTGGAATCAAGCAGAAAATGCATGAGCATCACTTTAATAGTTTTATCAGTTTCACTGGGTCTATGATAAAGTATGTCAAAACTGCATTGAGTTAAAATAACAGCGATTTCTACTAAATGTTTATTCATTAATCATACATGCATTAGTCCCAGTAATAAGGGGATACCAGCATTTGTTAGAGAGCAGGGTGTGACTAGTAGGTGAGACAATCAGAAACGTTAAAATTCGGCTCCATCTGCTCATCATAGATGAAAATAGTTAACTACATTATTTTACATATATTTGTGGTAAAATAGCTCAGAGGCTTCTCTTTAAGGCCTTTAAACTCTTCAGTAGTATGAGACTTTAGAGTTTTTTTGAGTGCATGCCACTGAGCTGGTTTGAGGAACAGGCATATTCTCTACTCCCTGGTGGGCTATCTTGCCTTGGTGTGCCTTCGGTGATCCACACGTGAGCCAGTAAGGTGGATGCACTAAGTTGCTGTTTAAGAAGTGTTAAGTAAGTGGCTTTACATTTGTTTTAAACAGGTGTTTTTTTCAGAATTGTAGCCCTTCTGGAAACTTAGTTGCTATTACAGCGGTTCCTGGAGCAGTCTGCGGTTAATCCGAGGTCAGAGGATGAAATAGTAGTTGCAGAGGATTCCTGCTGGAAACTTGCAAGTAGAATCTGAAGAGAACCCACAGGAGAGACCCTAAATATCCCTCAGAGGGGGATTGGCTACCCTATCAGGTAAGGACCTATCAGGAGGGGTCTCTGACGTCACCAGCTGGCACTTGTCACTCAGAGGCCTCCAGAGTGTCCCCACACCTTGCAAAGCAAGATGGCTGAAGTCTGGGATACCCTGGAGGAGCTCTGGGCACCACCACTGGGGTTGTGATGGACAGGGGAGTGGTCACTCCCCTTTCCTTTTTCCAGTTTCGTGCCAGAGCAAGGACTGGGGGTTGCTGAACAGGTGTAGACTGGCTTATGCAGGGATAGCACCATCTGTGCCCTTCAAAGCATTTCCAGAGGCTGAGGGAGGCTGCCCCTCCTTAGCCTGTAACACCTATTTCCAAAGGGAGAGGGTGTAACACCCTCCTCCCAAAGGAAATGCTTTGTTCTGCCTTCAGGAGGCCAGAACCCTGTCTGTGAGGTGGCAGCAGCTGTAGCTGCATTGCAAGCCTCAGAGAGCTGGTTTGGCAGTACTGGGGGTCCATGGTGGAGCCCCCCAGGATGCATTGCATGGAATTGGCTCCCCAATACCAGATGTGGAATAGGGGGACAATTCCATGATCTTAGACACCTTACATGGCCATATTCGGAGTTACCGCTGTGAGGCTACATATAGGTATTGACCTATATGTAGTGCACGCATGTAATGGCATCCCCGCACTCACAAAGTCCTGCTAATTGGCCCTGAACTATGTGGGGGCACCTTTGCTAGTGCAAGGGTGCCCTCACACTTAGTAACTTTGCACCTAACCTTCAGTAAATGAAGGTTAGCCATATAGGTGACTTATAATTTACTTCAGTGCAGTGAAAATGGCTGTGAAATAGTGTGCGCACTATTTCATGCAGGCTTCAATGACAGGCATGTGGAAGGGTTTGTCTGAGCCCCTTATGGGTGGAAAAGGAAGTGCTGCAGCCCATAAGAATCTCCTGGAACCCCAATGCCCTAGGTACCTAGGTACCATATACTAGGGACTTATGAGGGGGGTTCAGTGTGCCAATTGGAATTGGTAAATGAAGTCACTAGCCTATAGTGACAACTTTAAAAGCAGGGAGAACATAAGCACTGAGGTTCTGGTTAGCAGAGCCTCAGTGACAAAATCAAGCACTACTGACAACACACACATTAGGCCATAAACTATGAGCACTGGGGTCCTGGCTAGCAGGATCCCAGTGAGACAGGCAAAACACACTGACATATAGGGTTTTCACTATGAGCACTGGGGTCCTGGCTAGCAAACAGGCCAAAAGTGGGGGTCACCATGCTAGAAAGAGGCTACTTTCTCACAGCACCCTCTTAAGATAGCACTGCCACTATCTTTATTATGAAAGGGCTAGCATTGTGTCTGCAGCTCCTTCAGTAATACTACAGCAATGGGCAAAGAAATGGGTGCACATGAGGACTGCACCTTCAGGGCACTGCATGTAAAATGGCCATAGAATTTTAAAAGGAGTAGCAGGTTTTTGCTTGGACAATGCACCAGGAGCTTACTGCCATGTTTCAAGGGCCCCAGTTAAGGAGGGTCCCTTCCCATTATGTTCAAGTTTTACCTGTCAGGGGTCCACTGCAATCGAAAAGTATTGTTCAATTTTTCTAGAGTCCTAACCACAAGCGTTGGGTCACAGTGTTATATGAGGAATGGGCTTAGCAAGAGAAACATTTTTCACATTTTGTTTTTTAAAATTGTGCTAGTGCAAAGAATGGGATGGCAATGGATATTTATTAAATGGAAGTTAATAGAAGTTAATGCATGCAACTCAGCAAATTAAGAATTCCAAGAATGAAGATGTCGATTAATTATGACCTGTACTTGATGCATCCATGATGGAGAGTTATCTTGGTGGTATTTACTTCCCCGAGCTATGTGCATGACATTGAATATTACATACAAATTATTTGAACAAACCTGATAAAGTAAGACTAAGCAAGAATTCAATTTTGTCTGAAAGCGCCGTGTGATACTATGTGCCCCTACGTGGAACAGTTCTCATTTTTTGAGCATGTTGTTCATGGAATAACAATATTTAATATAACACACTAATATCCAACTTTTCTTACCTTCTGTATCGCTGTCACTGGGTTGATGAGATTCACATTGGGAAGAGAAGGCAGATCCACTCCCTTTTTCAGTTCAACTAGAATGTTAGCAAGGCAACACTAAGTTAGTGAATGCTGACGAAGCTGACGTGATTATTGCAGTGAGCGTTAGATGGAAAAACAACTTACATATATACTTATTCAACAAAGGAATTGTCTTTGAATTTTAAAAAGTAGCACATTGTTGCAGGAGATCTCAGATTTCTTTTAAATGTCATATTTTCAAATATAAAGTCCTAAGTTAGGAAGTTAGAAAACATGTCCAGTAGGCACAGAGTACTTTTTTACCTGTCACCACATTTTAATATAGCAAAGTACATCTGACTGAAAACGTCATAGCTATTTATTATTTGCCCAGGAAAGATAAACAAAAAAGTGTTAGCCTAGTCCTAACACTGGGAAACCGTAAAAACTGTTCTGTCCCTAAGACTACATTATCCCCTCACTAAGGCTGTTAGATTTTGGTAATGTAGGAATCACATGGACCACTAAGACCCATGTAAGAGACTGAGGGCATAAAATTAGGGAGGTGCTGAGGCTGAATTCAGAGAATACACCGATGATGAAAAACTAGGGTGTCAAGTAACAGTTTCTTATTAACCATGGGGTCTCTGTGCTTCTCATAAAAGGTAAGGTTGAGTAACAAACGACTACAACATTAAATGTATGATTAGGGCCACATAAACAAACTTTAAGCAAACAACTTGTTTAGCATTCCTAATGTAAAGACAGATCTTCGGGTGGCAACTTTATGAATGATAAGGCATTCCTATTTAGTGCAGCAGTTGTTGATTTCTCTCGTACAAGGTAAGCTCCTTCTTCACTGGTAAATGCCCCTTATCCCTTTCCTAACAACTAACCACACCTGAGGCTATCCAAGTAGCTGTATTACACTATATAACGGGTGGAAGAAGTTAGACTTGCAGCATCACAATTAACAAAAGTTCTTTCACTTTATTTGATATATTTCATGTTTTCTAAACAAAAACATAATGCTTTCAACATATAGGGTAAACAAGGCCATTTCAAATAGTGAACAGGTTCAGAATACAGGTTTGTTAAGGTATGGTTTTCTTAAGGTGAAAATCAGAAATTATCTATCAAACAAAAGAAGAGTGAATCATTAGAGATATTTTTTATGATGGAAAATGATGTATGCTTCTTGTATACAACGAGGCTGTAGCACTCTTACCTATAAGCTGACGAACCAGTCCTCAAAAAAGCAATCTTTCAAAAAAGGTGTTGCCTATCACTCTTGTGCAACGGATCAAAAATGGGGTCAATCACTTTAGAGAGACCAAAATATTTAATTCCAAAGGAGGAGGAAGGGTCCAGATTGGAGGGTATATCACCCTTAAACCTTTCAGGAAATCTCCAATCCTTTACATCATTCAAAACATGCCTAAGATTGAGCTTTGGGATATGTGGTAAAAGTAGCCAAATGAGCTGTCAGATTTTGCTAGACAAAGTAGGTGAAATGCCACTGTTTCTTCCCATCGTGTCTTGATATCTTTGTTAGTTTGCATGTGAGAAAATAGAGCAAAAACAGCTCGTTCAACCTATCATAGCTAGACTATATCAACTCCCACCTACCACAATAGCACGAAGGTAAGTATAAGTAGGGACATATAGATTTAGTAATCTTAATTTCGCTTCCACGTACATTGAATGTATATATATATATATATATATATATATATATATATATATATATATATATATATATATATACATACATATTGTTCTATTTTGGAGTTATTAATACCTATTATTATTTACCTTCATGATATTGTGGTAGTAGTTTTTCTGGTGGCCATGATGTTTCTGTAGGACAATATTTAGAAAGCAAATTCTTTAGAAGGCTATGCATTCATCAGGAAGTTTCAGGTGATCATGCTATAACTACCCAGGAGCAAGTTAGTCAAATGAAGACCTGGGATGGAACATTGTGTCCAACATTCTAGACTGTACATCTGGTCTGTGAAAAAACGTCTCTTTGGTGGACAAATAGATATTCAAGGAGGTCCAAACACGACCAATGTTGTGGCCAGCCTGAAGCTGTGAAAATCAGCTTGCAAATGTTGTGACCGAACTTAGAGGCACGTTTACAAGCCCTGTGTGCCACTGAAACTTCACTTTTTTTGATGCTTTGTTGATGCAGACTGCAGACCCATATCTATGAGGCCATGCAAAGTCACTTTGTGTGGCTTTTCATGGCCTTAAAGATGTGGAGTAAAGCAACGCAGCACAAGTCGCTGCATTGCCTTACTCTGCATCAGGGTGGCCTTCCATGGGCATTGAGGTCAGTTTGACCTCGCAACATGCATGGGTTTTGACACAGTCCCAGATTTACAAGGACTTTTAAACGTGGGAGTGTATAAAATCCTACACCTCCTTAGTGCAGGTGTAATAAGAAAAATATATTTATTTCCCCTTGTTTTTCCTCATTTCATGTGTGCTGCATTCTGCAGCACTCATAGCTAGAAGAAAATGCCTCCATGGATTGTTTTTGTGCAGGAAGGTGCCCCTTCCTCCACAAAAACAATCCTGCATGCAACAAAGACACCCTAGCACCATGGCCAGAGCAGGAGGAAAGGACAGGAATGCACAGCATCTCATAATTATTGTGCATTCCTGCCCTTTCTCTGTGGCACAGGACCATGCAACAAGGTAACTAGGTGCCCTGCACCATCAATCTTGTAAATATGCCCCTTGGTGATCACTTTGCAAGGAAGAGAAGTCGTGTGACAAGGGTAAATACATTCTCTTGACCAAAGAATCAAAAGAATATTTCAAAGAAATCACGGCTCAAGAAAAATATAGGAATGAGCTTGATGAGCTACTCTACAGCATGCAGATTCAATTTGTTTGACTTTGTGTTCTTGAGCCCTTGGGGATGGTCATTTAGATGCACTATGTTTCTTACCAGTGACTAATACCAGAATTTTTGAGCTTTCTGGGAGAGAACCTCAAATCTTGCCCCTCCATGTTTTTTTCAGATAAAAGATACAGGTTAAATTGTCCACTTGTAGAACAACTCAGCTGGCCTGATAGCCGGACGGAAGTATTTCAGAGAGAAAACTGCTGTCCACAGAGCCATCACAATGTTGTCATAGCCTATTCCTACTAGTGACGTTTCCTGAGCAGTGAGACCATTCACATGGTCTTCACAGGCCTCTAATGACACATTTGTCATCAATGTCTGAAAAGATGGCGATTTTGAAACCCAACATCTCCAAACATGATCTTTTACTGACATATTAACAAAAGACCCTGTGGTATTCTTGAAGAGATCTACACGATTTTTCCTGATCCCCTGACCTCTGTCACCATTGGTCTTCTTGGAATTCCTAAAGAGGTTTCATGTGGAACATGACATCCCTCACTAGACATATAATGCCATGGAGCCTAAAAGGGACAAGTCATGTTTGATTGAAGGCGATTGAATATGACAAATTTAACAGCATTCTCACTAAATAAAAGAACAGAATAATAGCGTTTCGGTGAAGGAAATACAATTTGTTTTCTGTGTTCAGGTTTGAGTACAAGCAAAGATTACTCAGAGTAGGAACCAGAGTTGACTTCTTTATGTTTACACAAAGACTGGGATTTTGAAGAAGCTGTATTGTCATTTGTTGATCCAGTATTTCTTGATGAGAAGCATTGTTGAGCCAGTTTTCTAAGTAAGGATACATTACATTGAAGAAAAATACAGTGGTACAGGTGTGCATTTAGAAAGAAATGAGAGGCCATGGGAGCTAACTGTAGGCCAAAGGGAAAGATCTTTTTTCTCAACTTGAAACAACATTATATAGATTTCAGATCTGTCTACCATAAGGTAGGCTACCCCAAACATTTTGCCACTGCTAACCAGTGTTGAAGTGTATGTGCTCAAACCCCTAAGCATGGTTTGATGGGCTTACATCTGATTGCCATATTCAATTGACTTGGGAGCCCCTAGAAGATTGGTATACCACATACCCAGGGCCTGTTAATTAATTGCTACCAGTGTGCCACCCACTTAAGACGCACCTTAACACATGTCCCAGACCTGCACTGAAGCCTGAATGCAGTTTTAAACTGCCATGTTGACTTGATATTGAAACTCTTGTGCCAAGCCTTAAACTCCCCTTTTATTATATATGAGTCACATCTAAGGTAGACTGTAGGTAGCCTAAAGTGCAGGTGCTATGTAATTAAAAGGTTGGACATGTACTTTTAAGTTTCACATGTCCTGTTAGTGAAAAACTCCTGAATTTGTTTCTCACTACTGTGAGACTTACCCAACTCTTAGTATAACATTGGTGATTTCTTATTACATTTAATAAGCTTTCATTTCCATTTAGGAGCTGGCAGCTGTTTCACGTTTGGTATCTATGAAATTGCAATGATAAACCCTCTTTAATGCTAATCTCAGGTTTTTCATTACAATTTTGAAAATGGCACTTTTAGAAAGCTTGCATTTTCCTGCAATTAGCCCTTTGTGCTTGAAGCCTGTCTTGGGTCACATGACTGGGTGTAGCTGAGAGTTAAACTTTGTGAATTCCTCCCGGACGTTCACACAATAGATGGATTGGGTGTGTCTCAATGAGCCATCTTCTGGCAGGATAGGAGGAGCTAAAAACGCCCCCACTTACACCTGGATAGCCTACGCTCTGCCTTCACACAAATGGCTTAACAACCCTACATTGTCCCTTTTGCCAGCTTGGAACCAGTGCAGGAGAGTCAGGAAATTCCATGTGCTTCAAATAACCTTACCAGAAGCTTCTCCCACCTTCCAGAAGAAGGGCAACAGGGTATAAAAACAGGACCACCAAACCCATTCTTTAGTTCACTACTGGACCTGTGGAAGGCCTCTCAGAAGACTGCCTGCTGCTATTACGTGCTGTGCACTCTGCCAAACTGCTGCAGTACTGGGAATGACTGCATTGCTACATGGAGCCTGTCTTCAGCCTTCAGAAGCCAGCTCTGCTGTTCATCTGTTCCCAGGACTACCAGAAGTGACTCTGAGGGCTAGTTTTCTGTCCTCCTGTTCAGAGTTACAGAGACATAAAAAAACTCCTACCATCTTTACCCTGCACCTGAACCCAGCCTGAGTGAGAGCTGAAACCATAAGAAGTGTCCTACCAGTCCTGGACTGGTCAATTCCCAAAACTGAGGGCAGACAAATCTTGGTCAAAAAGTGATCTAATAACCAGGATCAACCTGCTCGCTTATCCACCCGAGGTGTATCACTGTCAGATTGACTTTGTTGCATCTCCCCTTATGTTCATCAGCACAGCAGCAAATCCTTTTCAGCTGTCCTCTGACCTGTGGGTCTGTCTTCAGTGATAGCCCTCTGCTTCATCCCACTGGAGATTTTTGACTTCCATTACGGCAACTGAACCCAAATGTTCAAATCTTCACTGTGGCCTTGACCCAAGGCCATCCAATGACGAAGCTCCCTCCTTGGACACCTCCTGCAAACCTTCCCCACTAAACATTACCTTCTCAGAAGACTTTCTTCAAGTGAAGGTGAGCGCTGACTGGGCCCAATCTACTTAATATACCTGAACCATGCCCCATCGTGATGAGCCTTAACTTTGGACTTTGACCCGGCCTTGCTCGACTAGATGTCTATACTTGGTGTTTTGATCTTTTAGGAGTTAGTTTTCGGTGAAAATTTAACAAATACATAACTTTGATTATCTTGATTGGATTTTCTGTTGTTTTGGTGTCAAATAACTTATTAAAATGTACTTTTTTTCTAAATTGTTTTTTGTGTTGTATTGTAATGTTATTACTGTTTGTGTGCTGCATAAACATGTTACACATGGTCTCTATTTTAAGTCTGGCTGCTTTTCGTGACAAGCTACCCACTGTTAAACACAGGTTAACTTTGTGGATTTTTGTGGTTCACCCTGCAAAGGATTTTGGCTTTGTTTTACCAGGACTCCACCCTAGTCAGCCAGCAACCCAATTTCTCACATAAGAAGTGAGAACACTAGTCACTTGACAACATCCTGACTTTCCGTTTTGACCGATCTATTCAATATTTTGAAATCTTAAATAAAATAATATTCATGTTTGAGATCCTTTCCTTTCAGTTCAGAAATAAAGTGACTAGATGTCTTTATTCCTCAGATTTTTTGAAAATTGACCTCTTCTATAGAATCTGACAAGTGGAACTTCATAACCATTGTATACAATATATAACAGCTAATGGTGCTTTGTTATATTCTGCAAATTTGGAAAAGTGTCAGTGATGTTCATTTCCAACGTTGCACTGATAATGGTAGGCAAAATGATACTGCCATTGAATTGCAAGGGGGCTTTCCTTCACTGGGTAATGGCTTCTTCCTATTTCCCATACAAAGAGAAAGTGTCTAGTGCTAAAACGAGTTCAGCTTTCTTATAACTTTGAGCTTTCTCTTTAACTGCGGGATGTGAGTGTGCATTTTGTTTCTACAATACTCATTAAATTGCATTCTAGGAAATCCATTCTTTTCCTTGAAGCCTACTGGTTCTAGGTCTGAGATTAATTCTGCATTTTGTGAGCTTCTCTCCTCCATGAGAATTAGCCATTGGTGTACCATTAGAAAGTATATCAAACTTCTCTATTGCTCCTGTGCAGGAAAAGACATAAGCCATGGTGTATTCTGCATGAAGAGATTATAGAAATAGTCACCTACAGAGAGATCCGCTGGATCTTTTACCACTTCAATATTTTGTTAGAAATGACATTCCATCTTTTGGATATCTTATGAAAATGTTTTTTCTTGTCCTTAGGAAGACACTCCATTAACTGATTTGCTGAACCCGCTAATATCGTTATAAGTACTGCAGAGCTGGAAGTACTAACGAAACTAAAAAATGTTGATCACTAGCTAGGCTATTACCAATATTGCAGGAAAGAAGGATTTCTTCTCCATAAATAGAATGACACATCCATGTAGTGCAGGAAGATTGTCAGTGGAAAGTGAAATATTGACTAGAAGGGGGTAGAAGGGTGAACCTTAAGAACCTCTAAACATGTTCAGCCCTTCGCTGGACAAGAAAAAATGCCTATCTGATGTACCTGACATCTGTCTGAAAAGAAGGAACTCCTTGGACTTTGCTTTTCTGCCTAGACCTATGTTCTTTGTGTATTTTATAAGAATGGCTGACAATCTCTCTTCAGGAAGAGTTCTCCTTTGATAGTATAATTTCTTACCTGTCAAATGAGGTAGTGGGAGAGGGTATAGATGTGGCTTATGGACTGGAACCCCAACAAGCGTGGGAGGAGGCTTGTCTAACTAATGATAATGCAGGAATTGCAGGAGCTTTAAAGGAAGCATTACAAGTTCATTGCTGAAACGGCAATGACTTTGCCTAAAGCAGGGTATGGTGAAGGTATTCTTAACCTCCTACAAGGTTAGTGACTAATAGTAAAAAAGGTAGTGATCCTAAGTGATGAATAAACCCTCTAAATTTAGATGATCCTTCTGCCAAAAGTTGTGTCAGCTTTGTTTTGACATGAAAACCTTGATGTTATATGTTGCACTTAGGATCCCCTTTGCATTGAATGCAACAATACTGACTGTGGGCAGGAGAATTAGCAAACTCGTGAAACCGACCAGGCCCCTCTAAAATGGCAGGTGTTGTTTTCATTGATGCAACAAAGGAACAAAACCTGTGGACTCTGAAGAGTGCAAAAGGGGCTCAAAACAATCCCTGTTTCACCACGGTTTGACCTATTCACATGCATTATGGTCATCTTTTATAGACAGCTTCTCACACATGCTTGGTGTTAATCAAAACGTATACAGAGCATGGAGACTGCAGGTGAAAGCATCTTCAGTTTAAAAAGAAGAAAAAACTTTTCTCACAAACAAAGAAGACTGATTAATCTAGGGGACACAATACAATGGTGAGCGATACTAACAAACAGCAAAAGAATTGGGCCCTTAATAATCAAGGTTTTACATCACAAGATGGGCAAAGTGGGCGCAAAACCTAAATAAGATTTATCAAGCCACGCAAGGTCACCTTACATAACCCTGTGTGACTTGATAAATCCAGAGTATTGCAAGGCAGTGCAAATGGCTGCAGTGAGTTCCTCTGCAGTAGGGAAGCGTTCCATGGGTGAAGCGTGGGTGTCGAAGGCATCCACCTATGGATACTGACACATTCCCAGATGCACCAACACTGGTAGACCCAGAACTGTACACCTCCCCAACAAGAGGTGCAACGAGGAGTTATATCCTTATTTCTCCTCATTGCTTACTCTTTTTAAGGGTGCTGCATTCTGCAGCACACATAGAAAGAGGAAAATGCATCTAAGGATTACTTTTGTGCAGAAAGATGCCCCTTCCTGCACAAAAAGAATCCTTTCTGAACTCAGGCACCCTTGCAACATAACACAAGAGTGCATGTTTTGGCTCTAGGCAGCCAAAAGTGCACCAGTACAAAGAACAGTCAGGATTTCACCCTATAATGGTAAGTATAGCGCGATCCTGCCCTTTCATGCAGCGCAGCTAGGTGTCTTGCTACGTTGAATCGTGTGAAATTTTGATAAATATGTGCCTTTAGTGTTAGCCGCAAAAGCCTATGAAAAGACAGAAAAGTGCTAGGGATTATCCTCAATAGGTGTGAATAAACTGAGCAGCCAAACTGATTCCATGGAAGACACGGTTAGATAGGACTAGCTGTAGAAGGGTATGAAACAGTTTTCACCTTTTCACAGTGATAGAATAAGATCACCATTTCACTAGATCACATTAATGTTCAAATATTGAATGCTCTTTTTAGACATGTTTTTTATTACTTTGAAATGTCGCTGATACCTAAGAAAATATAGAACATTTTCCTGAACTAGGCATGTTTTCTAGTTTTGTGTTTTGGTTTCTATCTTTTGTTACTATGAGAGGGAATACAATGGTGAACAATCTTTATTGCAGAAATCGACATTTTAAGAATAAGGGCATGGATACATATAAAAAGAAGATGTGAACATGGTTATATTTTCACATTCGTCTCAGTTCCAGGGAGTCCATTTTGACAAACTTCAAAAATGCACCCTAGTGAGCAGACTAGAAAATGGGGGACATTCTGTGCCCAAACATGGGGAACTATCCATTGTGGCTGTCTTCAGCATCCCAGATGATCATGACTATTCTGGATTGTTGTCACCAGCAATTATAACATTGTAATCACAGAATATTGTTCTGATTACCTACTCTTAGGGGATCATTACAACCCTGGCAGACGGTGATAAAGCGGCGGTAAGACAGCCAACAGGCTGGCGGTCTTTTTTTGAGTATTATGACCACGGCGGTTACCACCATGATCATCCGCCGCTTCTCCGTTCCGCCTGCTGGGCTGGAGACCTGGGTCTCCAGCCCGGCGGCCGTCCCAATACTGCCGCCGGTATTTTGACCCGGCTTACCGCCGTGGATTTCCAGCGGTAGGAACCGTCATGAAATCCATGGCGGTAAGCACTATCAGTGCCAGGGAAATCCTTCCCTGGCACTAAAAGGGTTCTCCCCCACCCTCCACCCCCACCCCGACTCCCTCCCCTACCCCCCCACCACCCCTGCCACCCCCAAAGGTGGCAGGGCCCCCCCTCCCCACCCCGACCCCCGACATTACCTTACACATACACACCCGACACGCACACAGGCACCACCAACACGCATACACGCACACACACACCTATATACATGTCAACATCCACACACACAATCAGACACGCACACCCACATTCAAACATACACGCACACATCCATACAGTCATACCTACAGACATACACGCACTCATTCCCAAAACACGCAACACCCCCGCAAGCATACACGCACTCACACACCCTCCTACATACACAGACGCACACCCCCATGCACCCACACAACACCCCCCCACCCCCCTCCCCTAATGTTCCGTCGATCCGCTGGGAGGGGACGGGAGCCATGGGGGCAGCTCTGCCGACACCACACCGCCAACAGAACACCGCCGCGCAGAATCACAGGACGTGATTAGCTGGGCGGTGTTCTGTTGGCATGGCGGTGGAGGTGGAGCAACCTCCACTTCGCCGCCGCCCGCCAGTATGGCTGTTGGCGGCTCTCCGTCGGAAAAACAATGGGGTGCAGCCAACGGTCATAATACGCCGAGCGGCAAACCGCCACTACTGGCGGTCTTCCGCACGGCGGTCCCTCGGCATTCTTGTTAAAAGACCGCCGAGGTTGCAATGACCCCCTTAGCCAATCAAAACTGTTGTTGGAATGAAGCTGCCCAGGCCTGCCAATCTTTCCAGGAATGCCCAAGATTGTATGGGAGAAATAGCAATCCAGCAGCATAAATGGTTCACTGTGAGATCCTGCCATGTTTTTTCTCTTTTCACTGGTGCTAAAACTAATACCAAAAATGATGGATTTATGCACTGAATCCTCTCTGCACATTTCGAGCAGAAGAACATTACTACCATATTTAAACACTCAATGCAAACTATGGTCCTGATTTAGTGTATACCAAATGGGTATTCCTTTACAATTGTCACAGATAGCCTTTTTAAAAGTGCTTTATATCCTAATGCACTAGTAATAAGGCAAATGAGATATATGCCAGGTTTGTGATGGAGTAACCCATTCCCCAAACTTGAAATAAAGCCCTAAGTAACATTCAATTGAACAAGAATACTTTGTCATTGATTTGGCATTCAGTCAACTCTCTGTAGCCACCAAGATAAGAAATGTGACTTACAATTGGCATTAACCATGAACACACTATCAAAGTATGATGAAATGTACCCTTGGAGGTTGGAGACCTAAAAAACAAACAAAAGTAGTTCAATTTATTTCATAAATCTAAATTTGTTAACAGAAATTATATCATGTCTACTTGTATTGTATTGTATTGTATTGTGTAACATTTGTTTTATAAATTGGGAGAGTTCATACAGCATCGTAAAAAAAAACATTAAAAAAACTAGCATCATAACATTATATGGTACATTATACAACCACTACAAAGCCAATATTCCACAAGCCCACAATCTCAAATGGCATCACATTAATATTATACAACACTACTGCCTCACATCTTTAAGAACCATACTACTGTATCCCCTAGTCTGAAATTTTCCATAGACAGCAAAATTTCATAAGAGATCCAGATCTAAGCGCATTGCGGTATTCTAATTCTTTGATTTTTAGCATTCTAATGCACCATTGTGAGTATGTTGGAAACAATTCAGATCGCCAGTTTTGCAAAATTATCGATCTGGCTACCAATGCACATATAAACAATCTTTTTTTTCAACAAAGATGTAATATTCATACCTGGAGAGTACCCAAGGACCGCAGTATAAAAGTCTGTGGTGGTCTAACCCTAAAGGGCATGAACTGTGCATCTGAACTTCTGCCCAGAAAGAGGTTATTCGAGGATATCCCCAGATAATGTGAGTGCAGTTTGCTCCACCCTCTGCTGAGCACCTAAAGCATCTATCAGAAACCTAGGGATTAATTCTTTGCAAAAATGCCGGACTTCTATGAAGTAGTGGCTTTGCATAGAACTGCATTCTGTGGAAATCCTGTTGCAGATCTCTTCTGTAACTAGGAGGCCATCCTTAGACTTGCTCTTATATCTAACCTTTAAGCTATAGCGTGTTATCCTTCTGATGTGTAAGGATACCAACCCAACAGCTAATGGATCTGTGAGTAGTGGGTTCTATCCAGTCTTCGACCAAATTTAAGCTGTCCCAAATTCCATTAAAATCTAAATTGCTTAAAAACTGTCTAATACGGATAAAGGATCCCTGCACCTGTATCTTAAAATGCCTAATTGAGTGATTTATTTCTGCCCAGGTCTTGCAATTGGCTACGTTTAAAAACTCTAGGACCTACCTATACCTATTAGACTCCCACCTGGCCACAATGTTTTTATCCAATAAAGGACGGTTTCCAACATAGATATCTGCTAGGAGGGTTGTACTGTTAATGACCAGAATGATGTAGTTTTTACACAGTTGATCTTTACGTTTAAGAAACCACCCTAACCCCTTGTGTCTAACTTTCCTGGGGGATCTTGTGAGGCGCAGAAAGTTAACGATCCCATATTCGTGGAAAATTAATTTAATAAAAGAGTTATCTACACCAGTGGTTCCCAACCTTTTGATTTCTGTGGACCTCCACTTTAACATTAATGGGAATCCAGGGACCTCCACCTGAGTCATTACTGGAAGCTGGGGACCTAATTTGTCAATATTTGTTAATATATTTTAATTTTCTAGGCTTTCGCGGACCCCCTGGGAAGGCTTCGCGGACCCCCAGGGGTCCCCGGACCACAGGTTGGGAACCACTGATCTACACTTATCCTGCCTTGAGCTTTTTTAAGAAATATGTTTGAGCAATGTGCAAAATTAGCAAAACAATATAATTTCAGATCAAGCAAGGCTAGGATGCCTTCTTTTAAAGGCATGTAGAGCACCTCTATATCTAGTAGTCTAAGGCCCTCATTCTGACATTGGCGGGCGGCGGAGGCCGCCCGCCAAAGTCCCGCCGTCAGATTACCGTTCCGCGGTCGAAAGACCGCGGCGGTAATTCTGACTTTCCCGCTGGGCTGGCGGGCGGTCGCCTTCAGACCGCCCGCCAGCCCAGCGGGAAAGAGGCTTCCACGATGAAGCCGGCTCGGAATCGAGCCGGCGGAGTGGAAGCTGTGCGACGGGTGCAGTTGCACCCGTCGCGTATTTCACTGTCTGCGCAGCAGACAGTGAAATACATGTAGGGGCCCTCTTACGGGGGCCCCTGCAATGCCCATGCCAGTGGCATGGGCACTGCAGGGGCCCCCAGGGGCCCCCAGGGGCCCCGCGACCCCCCCTACCGCCATCCGGATCCCGGCGGTCCGACCGCCGGGATCTGGATGGCGGTGGGGGGGTCGGAATCCCCGCGGCGGTGCAGCAAGCTGCGCCGCCGTGGAGGATTCAATGGGGCGGCGGTACACTGGCGGGAGCCCGCCAGTGGTGCCGGTCCGACCGCGGCTTTACCGCCGCGGTCGGAATCCCCATTGGAGCACCGGCGGCCTGTCGGCGGTGCTCCCGCGGTCCTCCGCCCTGGCGGTCAAAGACCGCCAGGGTCAGAATGACCACCTATGTGTCTTAATCACCCATATAAAAGCCAAAAACATGCCATCTATTTCCTTACAAATCTTAATCTGAAGGGCACATGGAATTGCTGAAAATAAAAAAATGCACAAAGGCAGGACTGACAATCTGATCAGAGTGACCCGCCCATTATTGAAAGAGGTAAATCAGTCAATTTAGTCCATCTATTATTTTTTCACCCCGAAGAAAAACAACATTGAAAATGTTGTTCCTTAAAGTGCAGTGCAGTAGCAGCAAAAACACCCTAACCCCTACTATCCCACCTCATGGTGACCACATATGGACCCTGCTTAAATCCATACTGGGTCATCATTGATACATAGCTTTTTCTAAAGCAGTTATTAATGCACCCAGCTTGTCCAATTCCGTTTCCAGTCATCAAAAAACACTTCTTGCTCGGATCCAGCAGTCATAGCTAATGCTGTATAGCAATTCAAGAACTCTCCCATTTTTCCCCCCAAAAAAATCTCCCAATCACCACCACCATCCTCCCCTTCCCAACCAACCCACACACCCTTAGTGAAGAGTATATTAGCCTGCACCTCCTCCCACTTCCCCCAGCTTACCCTTGGTGCCATGACACAGCACCTGATTGCACTCTCCAAGTCCCAGGCATTCTCTGGGGACCCCTAGTGCCCTAAAAACACAGATCTAAATGCAGCTGTAAATACATTTCAGGCCCAACACAGAACATTGAAAATATATATAAATCTGTCTAATTAAATAAGGGGTGGCCTAACGTACAGTTCTGTAGAAGGACCTGGGCCTCTCTAGTATCTGAGAAAAGATGAAACTGGCCCTTAGCCAACACTTTGAGCTTGGACTGCTGAAAAATAGATGCTTCTGAACGTTCAGTCTTAAACAAGCCAGTCATTTTAACAAACTCTCTTCATCTGCATGCGGCCGGTGCTGACATGTCAGAGAAAACCTTGAACTGGGGTACATCAGGAGATTAGACAAAGTTCTCTTTTCTAGAGCATAAGACAAAATGCACTCTTTAAATCAGAAATCTTCAAAGTTTACAGAAATTGTGCTTGAGTATTTAACATTTGGGAGGTGTTGTACAGGCACCAGATGGGCCAGAGTAATTGCCAGATCACCCGTTAACTCGAGTGTAGCTTTTTTCAGTTGAATGTCCAACCATTTTGTCCTTCATCCTCTTCTGGTACCCCTAAAATTCTGAGGTTAGACCGCCTATTATAATTTTCTAAGTCCTGCAGTTTGTCTTCCAAAACGCACTCACTCTTTTTCAGCTGGGTGACCTCTTGTTGCATAGCCGCCACCTTATCCTCCAGATCTGAAATTCTGACCTCTGCTTCCTTCAGTCTGCCTGGGACCTGACCCATAACTTCCTCATTCTTGGCTCAACGTTCATAGAGAGCTGCGATTTCCAGAGCTTCCTTGGCTTTCAGATCTTTAATTTCAGATAAAATAGCCTCAACCACTTTCCTGATGGACTGTTTCAGATAATCCCGGTGTCACCCAGGGCTTGTTGAGCATAGCTATCTTTTGTGAAAATCCCCAGCCCTGGTGTCAACTGCATACTTTCAACAATAGAGTACATACTTTGAGATACAATCAGGGGTGTTGTGACCACCGGGGTTCTCTGTACAGGAAGAGTGGTGGATTGTACTAGTTCTACCCCCTTCTGTGAGCAGGGTCGGAACCTCCATCTGGATAGGCCGCTTTGTATTTTTCCAAAATAGTGGGTATTGCTTAGAATGAGCTACAACAGCTAGGCTACCCTGCTGTGATAACAAATCTGTTTTCTCCCACCTCAGCATCTGTAGCGACTAACCCTGAGAGTCTGTCTGTTAACCGAGGCTCCAGAACATCTCCCCCACTCTCGCTGTCAGCCCCATCTCGGCCCCCACTGGATTACTATTACTAGCTCCATTCTTCTCAGCTTCAAGGAGTTCTCTGTCCCATGTTGCGAAAAATCCACCCCCCCAGCAGCTGTCCCTAACTCGCAGGAATAAAAGGGCTATGCATACAGAAACTCGCCTCCAGAGACACAGTCTTATTTTGTCAAAAGGTATTAGTACAGCATCAATTTCCCAACAAGCATATCATTTTAGCCACAAAGACAGATGTTAGGCAACCTCTCCAAATGCTGCTTCAGTTCTGTAGCTCAAGGAAAAATTCCTGGATGACTTGTGGCCTTCCCCAACTCACCTTTATTACGCTGCTCCCATTAACCTAATTTAATGCAGCCCCTGCAGCCAAATCGTCTGGAGCAGTTCCGCATTTTTAGATGGCTGCCGGTTACATCTCTTGTATTTTCCACTCTCTGAGCCTGTCCTGGTCATGTAGAGCTCTGCAGCATTATCAGAGGTCTCCATTGGCGAGCATGGCTACACTGTGGATGGGGGCAGGGTGAATGGGCAAGCAATAGACCTTGCGGGTTGCGTCTGCTGCCATTACCCTTATTGTGAAACATATGTGAAGCACACTGCAACCAAAAACTGGATCCTGGCACTGCGACTTGGACTACTTGTGTCCTTAAACATGATGCTGAATTTCCAGAGTCTGTTAATAGAAATGTGATTTGTGTATAAATGTTCTTGGACCTTAGCATAAGGGTCTCATTCTGCTTATCTGGGGGCTCACTCATTTGTGCTTCCTATTAATTATGCAAGAGCTATACTTACCGCTGCTGTTTGGTTTCTTTAGAAGACTTTGGGGTTCATTA